>NC_092334.1:323855000-324500000 GCF_046630445.1 Rutidosis leptorrhynchoides
TGTTTAGTTAAGAAATGATGTTAGAAGTTGAATCAAAATGATGATACATGGAGACTCCTTAAAAACGTGATCTAAGGTAGACATGGACAAAATTTATGTTGTAATTTTATGTAATTAGTCAAGCTATCCTCCAAATTCAATTACCTTATACCTAGGGCATGAACAAGGGCTGGTTGGTGGTGATTTAATGTGTATATACCAATAGTAAATACGTATAGAAGCTAGGTATGATACGAGTACATATACCGTAGATATACGTATAGAAATCTTGTGAGAAATGGAATGAGAATTCAAATATAGCTATCTTTTGTGAATATACTTATATGGTTTTATGTATTTAAGTCCTTAAAAAGTGATTAAATACATTATATATACGATATATGTATAAACATTATAGGTCATAAGTATTTATGTCAAATGACGTTACGTATGGTTATCGTTTTGAAAACTTAAGTTAGTAGTTTCAAAATATACTTATAACTTATTGTTATTAATACAAAATGAGATATTAAAACATCCATAAATCATGTTAAATATGTATATATACATATATATACACAAACGTATAATTATCATATATTATATAGTTCGTGATATCATCGGTCAAACTAGACGGTCAAACGTTGTGTAAAACTCTTTTCAAAAACATAAATCTCAACAATTTGGATTGCTTATCATGTTGGTAAGGTTTAATTTATGTAAATATTAATCTTATAAGTATAGAACGATCGAAAAAGTGCGGGTCATTACAGTACCTACCCGTTAAATAAATTTCGTCCCGAAATTTTAAAATTGTACCTATTTTGCGTCATCGAGAAACAAGTGTGGATACTTTTGTTTCATCTGATCCTCTCATTCCCAAGTAAACTCAGGACCTCTTCGAGCATTCCAACGAACTTTAACGATCGGTATGTTGCTCTGCTTGAGCCGTTTAACTTCACGGTCCATGATCTCGATTGGTTCTTCTATGAATTGTAGTTTCTCGTCAACTTGAATTTCTTCAAGAGGAATGGTGAGGTCTTCCTTTGCAAGACACTTTTTAAGGTTCGAGACGTGAAATGTATTATGTACTCCGGCAAGTTGTTGTGGTAACTCGAGTCGATAAGCTACCGGTCCAATGCGTTCGATGATCTTGAACGGGCCTACATATCTTGGGTTCAGTTTACCCCTTTTTCCGAAACATATTACACCTTTCCAAGGTGACACCTTTAGCATAACCATGTCACCGATCTGAAACTCTAATGGTTTCCTTCGGACATCGGCGTAGCTCTTTTGGCGACTACGGGCTGTTTTCAATCTCTCCTTGATTTGTACTATCTTCTCAGTCATTTCGTGTATGATCTCGGGACCAGTTAATTGTCGATCTCCTACTTCATTCCAACAAATAGGAGATCTACACTTCCTTTCGTACAATGCTTCGAATGGTGCAGCTTTAATGCTCGCATGATAACTATTATTATATGAGAATTCTGCTAACGGTAAATACTTATCCCATCCGTTTCCAAAATCGATCACACATGCCCTGAGCATGTCTTCAAGAGTCTGAATTGTTCTTTCACTTTGCCCGTCGGTTTGCGGATGATATGCGGTACTCATATCCAAACGAGTTCCTAGTGCCTCCTGTAGTGATTGCCAGAACTTTGATGTAAATCTACTATCACGATCAGATATAATGGAAATAGGTATTCCATGCCTTGAAACTATTTCCTTTATATATAATCGTAATAATTTCTCCATTCTATCCGTTTCCTTTATAGGCAAGAAATGTGCAGATTTGGTAAGACGATCAACAATCACCCAAATGGTGTCGTATCCCCAGACAGTCTTTGGTAACTTCGTGATGAAATCCATGGTAATACCATCCCATTTCCACTCTGGGATTTCTGGTTGTTGAAGTAACCCTGACGGCTTTTGGTGTTCTACTTTGACTTTGGAACAAGTTAAACACTCCCCAACATATGTTGCAACGTCTGTCTTTAAATTAGGCCACCAATAATGTGTTTTAAGATCTTGGTACATCTTTCCAACTCCAGGATGTATCGAGTATCTTGTCTTATGTGCCTCGTTCAATATCAACTTCCTTAATCCACCCAACTTCGGTACCCAAATACGATTTGAAAAATATCGAATTCCATCTTCCCGCATAATGAGTTGTTTCCCATACTTCTTCATTATTTCATTTCCTATGTTTTCTTTAGTAAGAGCTTCTCGTTGAGCCTCTTTGATTTGTGAGTTGAGATTCATGCGAATTTTTATGTTCATTGCTCGTACTCGAATTGGTTCTCGTTCCTTTCTGCTTAGTGCGTCAGCCACCACATTCGCTTTTCCGGGATGATAACGAATTTCACAATCATAGTCATTTATTAACTCGACCCACCTACGTTGCCTCATGTTCAGCTGTTTCTGATCAAAAATATGTTGAAGGCTTTTATGATCAGTAAACACAGTGCATTTAACCCCATACAAATAGTGTCTCCATATCTTCAATGCAAACACGACTGCTCCCAGTTCTAGATCATGCGTCGTATAATTCCACTCGTGAATCTTCAATTGTCGGGATGCGTATGCAATAACTTTCTTCCGTTGCATAAGAACGCAACCAAAACCTTGTCGCGAAGCGTCACAATATATTTCAAAATCATCGTTCCCTTCTGGTAACGATAAAATAGGCGCCGTAGTTAACTTCTTCTTTAGTAATTGAAATGCACTCTCCTGCTTAGATGTCCATTCATATTTCTTCCCTTTTTGCGTTAACGCTGTCAACGGCTTAGCTATTCGGGAAAAATCTTGAATAAACCTTCTATAATAACCGGCTAAACCTAAAAATTGGCGTATCTGCGTTGGTGTCTTAGGAGTCTCCCATTTTTCAATGGCTTCAATTTTTGCTGGATCAACCTGAATTCCTTTGCTACTAACAACGTGGCCAAGAAATTGCACTTCTTTCAACCAGAAAGCACATTTAGAAAATTTAGCATATAGCTGTTCTTTTCTCAACAACTCTAATATCAACCTTAAATGCTGCTCATGCTCTTGCTCACTCTTGGAATAGATAAGAATATCATCAATGAAAACGATAACAAACTTATCTAAATATGGACTACAAACTCGATTCATGAGGTCCATGAATACAGCTGGCGCATTTGTCAACCCAAACGGCATGACCAAAAATTCGTAATGACCATAACGTGTCCGAAAAGCAGTTTTCGGTATATCTTCTTCTTTGACGCGTAATTGATGATAGCCCGATATTAGGTCAATTTTTGAGTACACACATGATCCTTGCAGTTGATCAAATAAGTCATCAATTCTCGGTAGTGGATATCGATTCTTGATAGTTAACTTATTTAATTCACGATAATCTATACACATCCTAAAAGATCCATCTTTCTTTTTAACAAATAGAATCGGAGCTCCCCATGGTGAAGTACTTGGTCGTATGAATCCACGATCCAGTAATTCTTTTAACTGACTCTGAAGTTCTTTCAACTCGGACGGTGCAAGTCTATATGGAGCACGAGCCACTGGTGCAGCTCCTGGTACTAAATCTATTTGAAATTCTACAGATCTAAATGGAGATAATCCCGGCAACTCTTCCAGAAAGACTTCGGGAAAATCTCTTGCCACAGGCACGTCATTGATGCTCTTCACTTTTTCCTTCGTTTCGACTTTATTAACATGTGCTAAGATAGCATAGCATCCTTTCTTCAAGCACTTTTGAGCTTTCAAATAACTAATGAGTTTTAGCTTTAAGTTACCCTTCTCTCCATATATCATTACTGGCATTTTATCCTTACGAGGAATGCGAATTGCCTTCTTGGCGCACACAACTTCAGCTCCTATTTTGGACATCCAGTCCATGCCGACTATTACATCAAAACTTCCTAATTCTACGGGTATTAAGTCAATTTTAAATGTTTCTCCGGCTAAATTTATTTTACAATCACGGCAAATTTTATCGGCTTTAATTAGTTTACCATTAGCTAACTCAATCATGTACTTAGCATCTAGAGGTAATGATGAACAATTCAATTTAGCGTAAAAGCCTCTACTCACGTAACTTCTATCGGCACCAGTATCAAATATAATAGATGCGGATAAGTTATTAATGGTAAACGTACCCGTAACAAGCTCCGGGTCTTCACACGCCTCTCTAGCATTAATAACAAATGCTCTTCCACGTGCAGATCCATTATTCTTCTCTAGATTCGGACACTGGATCTTATAGTGACCTTGTTTTCCACTCCCATAACAAGTAATGGTAGCCAAAGCAGTTCTATTTGCATTGGTGGCAGGAGTCTTGGTACCATTTGTATTTGTAACGAGAGCCCTACAATCTTCAGCAAGATGACCCTTTCGATTACATTTGTTGCATACCACATTACAGTAGCCAGAGTGATATTTGTGGCATCGGTTACATAAAGGATTTTGTCCTTTGTAACCAAAGCTTAAACCACTACCCGCACCTTGCGTGATTTCTTGTTTCTTAAAAGATTGTTGTTGGTTACCTCGATCATAATTTCCATTCCACTTTCTTTTGTTACCTGATACCTTCACATCAGTATTGGATACTTTCTTATCCATGATGACCTGATCCATTAGCTCGTTTGCCATGGTTATAGCTTCATGAATTGTCTTAGGTTTCGATGCTGTAACGTTTGCCTTGACCTTTTTGGGCAAACCATCTTTGTACATTTCAATCTTCCGTTCCTCGGTTGGAACCAATTCAGGACATAGCAAAACTAATTCCATGAATCGCTGATTGTAGTTGGTGATTTCAGTACCAACAACCTTCAGGCTTCGTAATTCATCTTCCAACTTCCTAACCTCGTTCCTTGGACAATACTCGTTGATTAACATTATTTTGAATTCTTCCCATGGGGTATCATAAGCTACATCTCCTCCTACAGCCTTCACATAATTTTTCCACCACGTGAGTGCACTATCTTGTAAAGTGCACGATGCATACTTGGTCATGTCCTTTTCAACACAACCACTGATTTTAAACACAGTCTCCATCTTTTCTATCCACCGGGTTAAACCGATCGGTCCTTCTGTTCCACTGAATGATGAGGGCTTGCAAGCTTGAAAAGTCTTGTAGGTACATCCTACACGAGGATTTGGGTTAACTGCAGCAGCTCTTGCAGCTTCGACCCATAACATTCTGTCGTTCACTTGCTGGTTGATGAATTCCTCGACTTCTTGTTCCGTCATTCGATTCAATCGCGCCATTTCCTAATGAAAGAAAATAATTATTCACATGGAATATTATAGATGTAGTGTGTATTTATAGTACATTATAGCTTGTTAACAATATGAACCAGGTATTATTATAAAAGCCTTTTCTTCTTATTAGCATTTTATAATTATATCTAGGGTAGTACCTACCCGTTAATGTTCATACTTAATAGCTTAGTACAGAACCAATTACTACAATCTAAATAATACTTAACCATGGAAAATTATTGCATTTCATACTTCACTATTTTACATATGCTTATCTTACATCGAACATTAAGCAAACCACACTAATAATATTATACAAAACATTATATGATCCCATGGTTTAATACGGCAGCACATCGTTTGGTCTATTTTCTAGGACGTTTAGGTTCAAGGAATGGCCTAACTCTTATCCTAGCTGTCTGCCTATATTTTGGCTGTGGGGCTGAAGAACTAGATGCCGGGATAGAACGAATAGGAATAGCGGGAATAGGGGTGGTAGTGTCTAGTGGAGTTGGTGCCACATCATTCTCACTAAACTCGGGATTTTAATTTTCTAATTCATTAGCCTTTCGTTTCTTTCCTAGTTCGAACTTGTCTTTTGTAATTTCCTGTATTTCTTCCTCGGGTTCACTTTCCTCCTCGGGTTCACTTTCCTCCTCGGGTTCACTTTCCTCCTCGGGTTCACTTTCCGGGTTCTCTATAGTCGGTTCATCCGGAATTTGTGAGTCTTCCCCAAAGATATTATTTTCGTCATCGGATAGGTTAATGACTGGAACACCATCTGAAGATTCTGGTTCGGAGTCGCTGAATGTGATGACAAGTTTTGAGCCCGACATCTATCACACAACAACTAACCCATTAGTACTACATAATATTTACATATAAATTTTAACCAACAATGATAAGCAATGGTTTTTAAATCAGACCCGGTCAAAGTCCAGACTTACTAATGTATCCTAACGACTTATCAGTTAGACACACTAATGCAAACCTGGTTCGCTAAGACCACCGCTCTGATACCACATGTCATAACCCGTCCTTAACCATAAGAACGAGTTAGATAACGTATGATTTCATTGCGAAGTATTGACCTCTATATGCGACATTTTTAAAAGAACAACTGCATTTATTTTACATTACAAACCATAACTCTTATGTTAATACAAGCTTTAGACAATATAAAGATGATTATCGTTTAGCGATAATCTTAGACTTACAAACTTTACATGTGATGATAACAATACGATTTCTAGCATATTTTACATTACAATTCCTTGGATATGCAGTTTTATTTTTGACACAAATATGCATACTCAAGATCTTGCTTAAATTCAACATGTTGCAGCGGAAGCTTTTAGTTATCACCTGAGAATAGACATGTTTAAAACGTCAACATAAAGTTGGTGAGATATAGGTTTAATGCCGGCAGCAATATATATATATATATATATAGACCACAAGATTTTCATATGTAAACATTTTAATAAAAATATTCTAAGTGGTTGAGCACTTGGTAACCATACTTAACATTTAATCACGTCGCATATTCCCTTTATTATGAAATCTTACTACACCGTACCAAGTATAGTCACGACACGAAGTACTGTGCAACCGTTGAATACTGGTCGTCCAGTCCGGTTGGGGTTGTCAGGCCCGATAGATCTATCAACAGGATTCGCGTTTACAATACCGCTGTAAATAATAGTTACCAAGCTACAGGGAAGTATGCCAGTGGTACAACTCAACGTAGAATATATTTTTCAGTTACTTGTGTCCATATTGTAAAACATAAAATACATGTATTCTCATCCCGAAATTTTTAGAGTTTAAAAGTGGGACTATATACTCACTTTTGCCTTGAAGATATATATATATTTTGACTTGGTCTCCGGTTGATATCACGAACCTATCCATATATAGTTTATCAATATATTTCCATTTTAAACAATCGTCACATATATATACTTATTATACTTTTAATAGTTTTAATAATTTCTTAGTCCGTAGTTTGCAGTCCGATGTTAGTAATTCAATTTTAATGGTTCATATTTAGGTGTTTAATAAATAAAACCCCCATCGAAATAAATAAAACCCCATCGTATTTGTATTGGTCGGGATTAATCTTGACCCATGGTACCGGTGTTGTCAAATGACGTGTTGCGTACATAAAGTACCGGTGTTGTCAAATGACGTGTTGCGTACAATCATGGGATCTTATGAATAATCTTCTCGTATTGTTTACGGGTGGTCCTGAAATATATAAAATTAAATTATGAGTACATATATATAAAATATCATGTTATTTTAGAAAGATGTGATTCATTTAATTTTTCTCCAATTATTTTCGTGGCTAAACTAGTTTTGGATATCCGATCTTGTTTTGGTCATAGTTTCTTCGTTACAACTCCGTTTTCGTTGGTTCAACTTGCCACTTCCTTGGATCGAGTTCTTCTTTAAGACTATGAACTGTAAATACCTTAGTTTGTATTCGAAATCACAGGTCATAGGTCAAACTTTGGTGAAACTTATGAAGTTAATCATTTTCCATCATGTAAACAACCTTAAATGATTATTTTTCTAAAAATACTTATACTTTGAGTTAAATCATGAAATTTTTATGTGTTATCATATTCATAGTAAATATCATTTTTTTCCAGAAAATAAACCTCCAATTCAAGGTTCAAGATAGTTTTTAATTATCCAACCCAAAACAGCCCCCGGTTGCACTCCGACGTCGTAAAAACAGTTTTTAAGGTGTTCTTTGAAAAACCAAGTTATACCTTGTTAAATTAGAATATATTTATGATATATTACAGGTCTTGAAGTATTTTAAAAGTTAAGTTAGAAGGATCTATTTAGTTTGCAAACAAGTTTGAAAACATTCAAACTATGTTCTTGTTGTTAAAATTGTATACCATAAAATAAGATAGCTATATATATATGAATTGAATAAGGTTATGAACAAAGTTACTACCTCAAGTTACTTGGACAAGATTGCTGTAAAAGAGAAGTAAAAACCTAGAACCAAAAGGGTGATGGAATTGGATGAAAGATTGGAAGTAAACTTGTGTTCTTGGAAGGATTTTTGAAGTGTTCTTGGAAAAGTTTTCTTATGGTGTTTAAGTGATGTTTTTATGGCTAGATCTTCATGGTAACTTGCTGAATTGCTTATGGTGTTTAAGGGTTATGAAGATGTGTGTGTTTAGTTAAGAAATGATGTTAGAAGTTGAATCAAAATGATGATACATGGAGACTCCTTAAAAACGTGATCTAAGGTAGACATGGACAAAATTTATGTTGTAATTTTATGTAATTAGTCAAGCTATCCTCCAAATTCAATTACCTTATACCTAGGGCATGAACAAGGGCTGTTTGGTGGTGATTTGATGTGTATATACCAATAGTAAATACGTATAGAAGCTAGGTATGATACGAGTACATATACCGTAGATTTACGTATAGAAATCTTGTGAAAAATGGAATGAGAATTCAAATATAGCTATCTTTTGTGAATATACTTATATGGTTTTATGTATTTAAGTCCTTAAAAAGTGATTAAATACATTATATATACGATATATGTATAAACATTATAGGTCATAAGTATTTATGTCAAATGACGTTACGTATGGTTATCGTTTTGAAAACTTAAGTTAGTAGTTTCAAAATATACTTATAACTTATTGTTATTAATATAAAATGAGATATTAAAACATCCATAAATCATGTTAAATATGTATATATACATATATATACACAAACGTATAATTATCATATATTATATAGTTCGTGATATCATCGGTCAAACTAGACGGTCAAACGTTGTGTAAAACTCTTTTCAAAAACATAAATCTCAACAATTTGGATTGCTTATCATGTTGGTAAGGTTTAATTTATGTAAATATTAATCTTATAAGTATAGAACGATCGAAATAGTGCGGGTCATTACAGATAATGATAGTAATTACTATAAAATGTATAACAATAATATTATTAATAAAAATATTACAAATTATAATAATACTATATCAATTTATATATATCAACTTTTATATCTATATACTATCTATTGATAATAATAATATTTCTAACACTGATTTTAATAAAGATCATAATAATAAAGGTATTAATATTATTAATGATAATAATAATATTAACAATATTAATAATATAGGAACTTATACTTATCAAATTTCATATATATATATATATATATACTTTTTATAATAATAATAATGATACAAATATTATAATAAAAGTAATGATAATAATATTAATATAAAAATTATAATTTTAACTTGTAATTATATGTAATTTATTACCATTTATTATATCCTATCTATCACTTATATAATTTATTGAATCTTTAATATTTATATATTACAATATATATGATATTACTTATGTATAGAATTCATATATATTTACATTTTTATTTACACATAAATGTTCGTGAATTGTCGGGAATAGTCAAAGGTCAAATGATTTCATGAAACAGTTCAAAAAATTTTGAGACTCAATATTTCAGACTTTGCTTATCGTGTCGAATTCATATAAAGATTAAGTTTAAATTTGGTCAGAAATTTCTGGGTCATCACAGTACCTAACCGTTAAAGAAATTTCGTCCCGAAATTTGAGTGAGGTCGTCATGGCTAACAATAAAAATATTTTCATGACGAATATGAATTGATAAGATAGAATTTTATCATCATTGAGTAGTACAGATAAAACAGTTCGATTATTCGAAGCGTACGAGTGAAGCTATCACAAAAGATTGAGATAGAAATTTAACTTTTGACGTAGTCACGGTGGATTTTCTGGAATTAAAGGGTTTTACAGAAAATCTTCGTGATCTAATTAAGATTTGATTCTTCGGTGATTAAAGAAATTGGGATCTCTTTAATTAAATGCGGTAATCTGGCTTGATTTCTTTATCGAATATTTCACTATAAATTAACTTCTTCCGTTCCATTACTTTTACCATTCCTATACTCAATTCCCAAATTCAAAAGATTGTGAAAAATGCCTAATTCAGTTTTGATCCTTGTCCTTATCCTTACTATCGCAACAATCATTCTCCTTTTCCAACTTCCACCGGAGGAATCTGTTTTCTTCTACTTCGCCCTTGGGATTATAGAGTTTTTAATTCTCCCGTGTCTTTATGTTGCGATAAACATTGATATACACGGTTTGTAATTTATGTTTTGTTATCGGGCTTTATATTCTCCCTTATATTTCGAAGCTCTATGCTTTCGTTTTCTGTTCGCGACTTTAACTCAAGCGAATAATGGTCCAGAATTCGTAGGTATGGAGTTTCGAATGAACATGGATAATGTTATAAGAGATAAATTGTAATAGCACGATCTTGATTGATTAAATTACCAGAATTCAAGAGAAAAGATTGAACTATCAGGCATATATGTTCTCGATATGTTTGGAGATTAGGTAGAATGTAAGAGTCGTGTAAAATGGTACATGACGATGTTATGGTCTGTGTATCATCACGTTCCAATAGAAACTCAGCATGACTTACTGTAATATAATCACGTTGATCAAGTGTCATTATATTATACTAACTCATGTTTCAGTTCCCAACACTACTTCAAAAACATTCAAATTTTAAATTCGAATTTTTCAGAATTTAGAAACTAAAATAGTTTCCTTTCTGATGTAATACAGATAACACGAGGAGATAAGTGATTTCAAATAAGAATAGTTATGAAAATATCTTCAGAAATATCGAGGATATTTATAAATAAAGATACGATGATATCTTAGAATTTCTAGTATCAAAGGATGATGAAGAAAATTTATCCGCAAAGGTTTAGAGTCAGGAGCAAGGTATTCGTTAATGACTTCAGCAGATACTAAATCATTTGGATTCTTTGAAGGCAGGTTTAGTATTTGTGATTTGTCCACAGCCTCCTTCATGATTTGCTCAATCCCTTTATCAGTTCCAACTTTTCTGAGCTTTGCCCACATATTATTCTTTCTCATCAAACTTTCGACGGTTAAGGTCTTTACCGTTGTTTACAGTTTCTGCTGCTTCATTCAGCGTTTTCAAAATCTTAAAGAACTGATTCGTAGGCTAGAGTGCTTTTCAGAATTTCAGAATGGAAGATCATAATTCTAAGAGATAAATGTTATGTGTATACATATAACTGTTGATGTAGAAAATGCTGCAAGGTTCGAGATTGATGATTGATGATTCCCGGTAGTTGGTATGGCAATTATTGTTACAGGATGTAGGTGAGTACATGATGGAGTTTCATGAATAATGTGGTGGTATATAAAAGGTTTCCCAGTAACGATGGGGAAAGGGCAACATATATATTGAGGTTATAATAAGGATGTTTCGAACGAAAAGTCGAAGTTGACTTGCTGGAGCTGTGACAAAACTGGCTATCTCGAACAGGAGTTGCAAAGTTATTTTCGGTAATAATAACGCTAAAGGAATTAGCACAGCTACATGTTAAACGTTTACTCAGGTTTCGAGAGTTTTTCAGGTGTATAACTATATGCATAAATCTTTCCTTCTTTAGATGAAGTGCGGTTGGTTCATCCTCTCGATTGAGGTGTTTTCAAGAATCATCAAAGGTTTGAATGCAGATTGTAATCATACATATGAGGTTTAAGATGAAATCAAGTGGCAAACTTGAAGAAATGTTTAGTTTCATATGTTATAATCGATATTTTAATTCATTTTAATTGTCCAATATTAGTAGTCTACAGTTAGTAATTCAATAATTCATATATAGTTTAATATATAATATTTGAATTAATTAATATGTATCGTGACCCATTGTATACATGTCTCAGACTCGATCACAACTCAAGGTATATATATTATTTTAGAATCAACCTCGACCCTTTATATGCTAACTCGAGCATTACCGCTATATAGAGTGACTTACGGTTATTCCAAATAATATATATAGATGACGTCGATATGATATGTCAAAACATTGTATATGTGTCCCGATTTTATCCGACGATATTTAAAGTGCGTAAAATAAATAACAGAAATTAAATGATGATAAATAAAATTACGAGAATTAAAATTGCGATAAATAAACTGCGATAAATAAATATGTAATAAGGAATTAACAGTTAGCTAGGAACAGTTAGTTAAGATTTTGTTAGCGTGTATTTTTAACAAAATTTCTCATAGTTAATTTGTTTGTTTCTAACAAATTTTATTTTTGTCAAATGTTTTCTTCATTATGCCACTTGTTGGATTCTGATAAGTCAAAATCCAAATATGAAATTGAATGAAAATGGTTATTTTGTGGTGAACGGATTCGTATATCTGTGGATGTAAGTAGGATAGTAAATGACTGTTGAATCAGATTTGAAGAATGTACAATGTAACTTATTAATGTGAAATTTAAATATTCTCCGGGTATTACCTACCCGTTAAAATATTTTCACCATTAACAGTTCGTACAAAAGAATTTTTAATTACAATCATATGAAAACATATATACATATATATTTTCTTCAGATGTAATCATGGATTTAATGAGTTAATATTATATTAATCTCATTTGCTTTTTGATTTAAGCTAGAATAAATAATCTCTAAGACTTTGGAGATTACATAATCGTCGCAAAATATTTCTTCAATGTAGTTATGAATCAATACTTCATTGTTTGTTGTTGTTGATATTCCTTGGTATCTATGGTGCGTAGGATGTTGATGCTCGAGGTACAGATTGTGATGTTGAGGTGTGGGATACGGATGTTGTTGTTGATGGTAGTAATGGTACTGATGGTGCCGGTGATGCTGCTGGTGCTTGTAACCTTTGCACCATATTCTCCAAAGCCACTACCCGAGCGCGAAGCTTGTTGACTTCTTCTATTACACCGGGATGATTATCGGTTCGAACGGGCGGATGAATAAGATCTAGAATTTGAGATAGTATATAATCATGACGAGATACTCTGGAAATGAGAGAGAATATAGTGTTTCGGACTGGTTCGCCGGTAAGTGCTTCAGGTTCTTTGCCAAGAGGGAAGTCGGTGGATGGAAAGGATCGCTTTCTTCTTGTCTCCATTGGTTTAGTAGACTACGAACCCATCCCCATTTCATCCAAAATAGGTGATGACTAATTGGTTGATCCATTCCGGTTACACTGCTTTCGGAGCTTAGGTGAATATCCATATCAGAATAGAGGTCGAAATAACTATCGGAATAGCTTATCGGAATTCGAGGGACTCGAACTGGTTGAGGGATCCATCTTGTACGATCAGGGAATTTGATTTTCGATATGAAATAGATTATGGGACTTAGATTGATATTCCAAAATCCCATAAGTTACGGAGGATTCTTCGGAACTGTCAGGCAAAGTTTACAATAATAGATATGCTATGATATGAATTTGTCTATACACTATCAATGCAGTAAGTACAGTAAGATGTGTCTAGACTTAAGAATGATAAGCAGGTAATTTTTGACAAGAAATGATAAGCAAAACTTTTTGACATGCAGACCAGGTTCAAGTCCAGACTCATTAATGTATCGTAACAACTACTAGGTCGAAGTCCAGACTCATTAATGCATCCTAACAACTATCAGTTAGACACACTAATGCAAGACCTGGTTCGCTAAGACCACCGCTCTGATACCACATGAGACGACCCGTCCTAATCCATAAGGACGAATACAATAACATATGGATACATTGCGAGGTATTTGACCTTTATATGATACATTTTACAAACATTGTATTCGTTTTTAAAAGACAAATTTCATTACATCGAAAGTTGACAGGCATGCATACCATTTCATAATATCCAAACTATAAATGACCTAATCTGTCATTTACTTAATAATAATCTTTATTGAACTCAACGACTTGAATGCAACGTCTTTTGAAATATGCCATGAATGACTCCAAGTAATATCTTTAAAATGAGCAAATGCACAGCGGAAGATTTCTTTAATACCTGAGAATAAACATGCTTTCAAGTGTCAACCAAAAGGTTGGTGAGTTCATTAGTTTATCGTAATCATTCCCATCATTTTAATAGACCACATGATTTTCAGATATTTAATTGTATACGTAACCCGAGTACAAAATAATACGCGTAATCCGCGAATTAAAAATCATTCATATGGTGAACGCTTGATAACTGAACTAACAGGATGCATATAGAATATCCCCATCATTCCGGGACTCTTATCGGATATGATAATCGAAGTACTAAAGAATTTGTAACCCAAATGGGACATGTCAAGGTTCATAGATCTATCTTTAGTATTCGCGTCAATTGGTGGCAATTATAATAAACACCAATTCTTAGGCTACCAACCCGTTATCCATTCAAAAACGTGCCATAAAAAAAACTTTGTAACACAGTTCATCTGGACGGCGTCCAGTTATCTGGACGGCGTCCAGTTGTGAAGACCAGGACGGCGTCCAAGTCTTTTGGACGGCGTCCAAATGTACTAAAAGTTCCTGATCAGTTTGTCAAAGTTACGCGGGCGTAAAACCCGCTCCCGACACTTTTAAACCAAAACATTTTGACAATATTATTATAATAATTAAAACTAAGAGTTTTCCACAATAAAACCGAGTTTTACGACACCGGGCCCTCATCGGCCGTTTTACGACTTTCGTACAAAATTACGAGTTTTCGACCATATAAGTTTAACACAAAAGCGAAGACCGAGCATGGTGATTGGGGATACGATACCCAATCCAAATCAAATCCAAAAGCACGTCTTCTAAGCAACTACGCAAGTCCACTAGTCCCCACGCTTACCCGAGCCACCGCATCCATGCAAATCTATAAGAAATGTAAACAACGAGAGGGTAAGCTAATGCTTAGTGAGTGAGAATATACTACATACATATATATGCATAAAATGGACACGCCACATAAGTAATCAAATAACGCATACCGGAGCATCCAAGGATAAAGGCAAGCTAAGCTAAGCATACCGTACGATCACTAAGCATCACGCTAATAATAACAACAAGTATAAATTCACCAACGACGATGTGAACAACGCCAATAAGCTACACCCAGAGGGTTAGCTACAATACAACAATACGACAATATATAAACAATATACAAACGTCCAAGGTTAAACCCTTAACCCAATACCGGAACCGACTACCAATTACCAACATAAAGATTGACCGAACTACACGAGCCTTAGTAAATCCGCATCCACACGAGATTACTATCTTCAATATCACAACAACATCGAGGTTGGCCGAACTACAGGAGCCTTAGTGAATCCGCAACCACACAAGATCACTACCTCAATAAGATGACCGAACTACACGAGTCATCGTGAATCCGAACTACACGAGACTCACTTTCTCAATAAGATGACCGAAACTACACGCGTCATCGTGAATCCGCATCCACACATGATCCACTTCTCTAATCACAACTCAATACCAACCCTTCGCCATTGGGGTTGTATAATCCACATCACAAGCATATGTGATATCGTACACACAAGGTGTGCACCTCGCCAAAGGTGGTCAACCAAAACGCACAACCGTGCCAATTGGACCTATTACACAAGTCCATCAAATCCACCTATATGTGAAGTGAGCTCTATAACCGAGAACCACTTCACCCGACCCGTACCCATCCTACACATACATATGCACATAGGATATTAACATTCACCTTGTCGCCTTGATGAATGCAACCAAAATAATCCGCAATGCGCCAATGGAAAGTGCCTATTCCATTATCACAATACAAACAACACACTTAGAGTGGATTTACAAACCAACTCAAATCGACACTTAGTGAAATTTCGACCCATTGCACTTCCAAGCACCAAACCACGTCCAAACTAACCAATAATCACTAACACAAGTGAGAATGGTCCTAATACACCAACTAAACCCGAACACAAGTGTTAACTACTCGTCTTACCCAAAATGACACCAAACCCTAATTTTGACCCATTTCAAAATTAGTCAACCAAATACTCCCAAAAGGATTCCAACACTTCCATAATCACTAAACCTAGTGGTTAAACCCAAATCAAAGCCTAAACATGGCCGAAACGTCAACCAACCCAAAACCCGCCAAGTGACAAGAATAACTAGTCACTATAAACCCACTTCATCATCTAAAAGGGTTTCACAACTAATTAAGCTCAAACCCTAACTTGAATATCAAATCTAACAAATGAAATTCGGAGTTTGAACTTACCAATACTACCACAACGTAGCCAAGAACGAGATGAACAACTTTAGAACCCGAGCTTTGGTGAGAATCCGACTCCTTCTTCTCCAAATCAAGCTCTCTCTCTCTCTAAACTCTTACTCTCTCTCTAGATATGGTTGAGAGTGTTTGTGTGGGTGAAAAGTGATCCACAAATGGGATCTAGATCAGCCTTAAAGACTCCAAACCGACACCCAAGTGATTTGACCAAAATGCCCCCTTTTTAAAACAATAACACAGCTGGCCCGTCAGATCATTTGGACGGCGTCCCACTTTCTGGACGACGTCCAGTCCTTCTCTACTGGACGGCGTCCCACTTTTTGGACGGCGTCCCACATAACTAAAATAGGAAACAGGGTCTTACAACTCTCACCCACTGAAACATGATCGCGTCCTCGCGATATGTGCCACTTAACCGAACGGACCACACTCAACGGTCCTCAATCATAAGTCCCAATCCGACCTTCCTAGGAAATTCTTCTCTATAAATCACCTTTAACAACTAAATCGTCATCCGCGATTTATCAAATTCGCAAATTCGAGCACTAAAACTTGCCCAATCCCTCACATCAGGAAAAACTCAACCAATCTCTTACCGAGATATCAATCCCTTAGCGTACCCTTACCAAGTACAACGCTAAAAGCAACCAAGTCTCAACCTAAGGTCAACAACCCGAAATGATGAAGACCGAACAAAAACGAATCATTACTAATATCACTTATCACAAAACATCCCTTGTAGTGCGTAATACGACCAATACGCATCTATCACAAAATCGTAAGCACGACTAAATCCGATAGGGCCAAAAACGACTATGGCATCACAATTCACACCAAATTGGTCCTTACGACCCCACCATCGGCGTATAGAACAACCAATAGTTCACACAACATGGTCCTTACGACCTCACCATTGGCGTATAAAACAACCAATAGATCACACAACATGGTCCTTACGACCCCACCATTGGCGTATAAAACAACCAATAGATCACACAACATGAAGGCTGGCCGAAAACTACACGCGCCTTAGTGAATCCGCAACCACACGCGACCCACTACCTCCACCGCACAACAATAGGGATTGGCCGAACTACACGCACCTTAGTGAATCCGAACTACACGAGAGTCACTATCCCAATAGAATGACCGCATCCACACGTGTCATTGTGAATCCGAACTACACGAGACTCACTTCCTCAATATAATGACGGCATCCACACGTGTCATTGTGAATCTGAACTACACGAGACTCACTTCCACAATAAGATGACCGAACTACACGTGTCATTGTGAATCCGCAACCACACGTGATCCACTACCCAAATCTCAACTCAGGAATGGTACTCGCTAAAGACCATCGGAGTTCATAACATCCATTAGTGTACATACGCCGCGTAATCACTAATCCCTCGGGTGATGTCTTAAGCACCGCGACTAACTCATCCCCATGACAATGTGGTGTCTTGAACACCACGACAATTCCACATGTCAATCAAACCAATGAGTGGTGTCTTAAACACCGCGACAATTCCACTCGTTATGTAGAATGTGGTGTCTTGAACACCGCGACTATCCCACATTCCACGCTACACAAATAAATACATTATTCCACTCACTTGGAAATCCTTGCACATGCATCGTACGTACGTGTACACAATGCCATCACAATCGAGCAAGAACCACCTATATCGCACATAGGCACAACACAACAATTCTCTAGAAGAGAATCTGACACGCCCATCCCTTAACCGAGGGATTTCACCTTGCTTGTCAAATACGCCTATTATCTCTCAACGAGATTCAACACATTACCACCTCGGTGATAATTCAAATCCAACCATAAGTACAATTTATTCCAAATCGTACTTACCACAATCGACCAACGTAGGTCTCACTACTAGCTCCGAATCCATACGAGCATCGTCCAATATCAATACACTAGAGCATCTTCGTGCGAGAGTTTAAACTCCCCCACTTAGACTCCGTTCCATAATCACATCATCGAGATAAAGGTATCCCATGATATACACTTCACAATACCTTGCCCCATCCTTGAGCACACGAAGGATTTTAACCTATCCTTAAACACTTCGAGCGAAGAGTTCACCACAATTTACACGAACTTTAATCTTGCAATCTTCCGATTGCTCTAGCTTGTCAAATTTCCACCTAGTCACTCATGTACCTAAGGGTTTCTCTCCGGTACCCTAGGTACAATGTAATCGCAACATCATCGGAGTCGAATACCACGCTAGTAGGTATGAAAGAGGCACCTAATATCGCGTCACGTAGACTCCATTACCAACATACCTCGAGATCAAACACTCGATCTTTAGGGTTTTATCTACCCGTCGAACCTCACGGTTCATCAACTTCCGAAAGCAAACACGCGCTTAACGACCGGACACCAAAGCCCATACACGTGGCTTGGTAGAAACATTTCTCGAACACTAAGGAATGCTTGGTTGCACCAAGTCTTACGCCCTTCATCCACCAATCCATACGCCACCATAGGGTAATTCCATTAGGAATGTCACCCCTAACAATAATATGCACAACACGATGCAATTAACAAATCCGAAATCAATCGGCACATAATAAATAATCAAAGGACATATTTATTAAAACGAAATGTACCTTAACGTCTCCTTGCCGCACCCGTCCCTGCTAACTTGGGACACTCCGACTTACGATGTCCTTTTTCTTGGCAATTGAAGCACACCATGCCATCCCCCTTTGGCACCGAACATTCCCACTACTTGTGACCCCTCAAGCCACAATTGTAACACCTAGACGCACTAGAGTCCGATATACCCGTCCGTGTACCACCCGTGCTCACACTCGGACCCTTAGTCCTCTTACTTGGAGCACCATACGAAAATACCCTTCTCTCACTTGAAGGTTCACCCATCTTCGATCGCGAATACGACTCGAAACCTCTAGCCACAGCGAATAATTTAGCAAACGATTTCGCGTAACCTCTGCTAATTTTGTTCTTCAAGTCATCATTCAAAGTTTGATAGAAATCTTCCATCAACAAACGATCATTTCCCAAATACTCTGGGCAAAAACGAGCCTTCGCCATAAAGATCGTCTTGAGAGTATTCAAATCCATAGAACCCTGTTGAAAATTTCGCAACTCATTACACAATTCCGACAAGTCAGCTGAAGTTCGGAACTCCTTGAAGAATTCCTCCTTAAACTCATCCCACGATAACGCCATAAATGGTTCACCGCCGACAAGATCAATCTTACCATTCAACCAATCCTTCGCCCTACCCCGCAACAAACTAGTAGCGAGTCTTGTCCTATTCTCGGGAGGGCATTCAATACTACGAAAACACCCTTCGACATCCGAGATCCACGTTGTGCTAACCAATGGATCCGGTTTCCCGTCATACATCGGAGGTTTAGTCCTCATGAAGCTCTTATGACAACGCTCCATTTCACTACTATTCCGAGATTCGGAATACTTCCTATCCATTTTTTCTCGAAACGCACCCATTTGCTCCACAACGGCGGCCGCAACTCTAGCGTTAAACTCATCATCATTCGTCTTGATCTCGTTTCGCGTCGTCATTCTAAAGAATGCAAACGAACGTATAAAACCATACGCACAACACCGCCCCATCTTGCTAAACACTCGTAGTACATCACTTGTTAGACACGATTTGCACCCGTAATAAGGTTTGCAAGTCCTTATTACGCACACACGCCGTATCAACTCGTTAGTACAATGACTATCTTGCTCGATGATATTCGCAACGCAAACATAAATACAAACACAACGCAAAAGTATATTAATAATATTCGCATATTAATATAACCGTTAGTCCACCAACAAATTATGGCACTAACCAAGTTCCCATTCCGACCCGTACACCTACAAGTCCCGCAAAAAATAAGCACGCACAAAAGTCTAAGTCTAGGCACCTATCTCAAGTCACCTAAATCCCTTAGACCATGCTCTGATACCACTTGTAACGACCCAACCTGTTATCCATCCAAAAACATGCCATAAAAAAATTGTAACACAGTTCATCTGGACGGCATCCAGTTATCTGGATGGCGTCCAGTTGTGAAGACCAGGACGGCGTCCAAGTCTTTTGGACGGCGTCCAAATGTACTAAAAGTTCCTGATCAGTTTGTCAAAGTTACGCGGGCGAAAAACCCGCTCCCGACACTTTTAAACCAAAACATTTTCACAATATGTTATAATAATTAAAACTAAGAGTTTTCCACAATAAAACCGAGTTTTACGACACCGGGCCCTCATCGGCCGTTTTACGACTTTCGTACAAAATTACGAGTTTTCGACCATATAAGTTTAACACAAAAATGAAGACCGAGCATGGTGATTGGGGATACGCTACCCAATCCTAATCAAATCCAAAAGCACGTCTTCTAAGCAACTACGCAAGTTCACTAGTCCCCACGCTTACCCAAGCCACCACATCTATGCAAATCTATAAAAAATGTAAACAACGAGAGGGTAAACTAATGCTTAGTGAGTGAGAATATACTACATACATATATATGCATAAAATGGACATGCCACATAAGTAATCAAATAATGCATACCGGAGCATCTAAGCATAAAGGCAAGCTAAGATAAGCATACCTTACGATCACTAAGCATCAAGCTAATAATAACAACAAGTATAAGTTCACCAACGATGATGTGAACAACGCCAATAAGCTACACCCAGAGGGTTAGCTACAACACAACAATACGACAATATATAAAAAATATACAAACGTCCAAGGTTAACCCCTTAACTCAATACCGGAACCGACTACCAATTACCAACATAAAGATTGGCTGAACTACATGAGCCTTAGTAAATTCGCATCTAAACGAGATTACTATCTTCAATACCATAACAACATCGAGGTTGGCCGAACTACACGAGCCTTAGTGAATCCGCAACCACACGAGATCACTACCTCAATAAGATGACCGAACTACACGAGTCATCGTGAATCCGAACTACACGAGTCATCGTGAATCCGAACTACGCGAGACTCACTTTCTCAATAAGATGACCGAAACTACACGCGTCATCATGAATCCGCATCCACATGTGATCCACTTCTCCAATCACAACTCAATACCAACCCTTCGCCATTGGGGTTGTATAATCCACATCACAAGCATATGTGATATCGTACACATAAAGTGTGCACCTCGCCAAAGGTGGTCAACCAAAACGCATAACCGTGCCAATTGGACCTATTACACAAATCCATCAAATCCACCTATATGTGAAGTGAGCTCTATAACCGAGAACCACTTCACCCGACCCGCACCCATCCAACACATACATATGCACATAGGATATTAACACTCACCTTGTCGCCTTGATGAATGCAACCGAATTAATCCGCAACGCGCCAATGGAAAGTACCTATTCCATTATCACAATACAAACAACACACTTAGAGTGGATTTACAAAACAACTCAAATCGACACTTAGTGAAATTTCGACCCATTACACTTTCAAGCACCAAACCGCGTCCAAACTAACCTATAATCACTAACATAAGTGAGAATGGTCCTAATACGCCAACTAAACCCGAACACAATTGTTAACCACTCGTCTTACCCAAAATGACACAAACCCTAATTTTGACCCATTTCAAAATTAGTCAACCAAATACTCCCAAAAGAGTTCCAACACTTCCATAATCACTAAACCTAGTGATTAAACCCAAATCAAAGCCTAAACATGGCTGAAACTTCAACCAACCCAAAACCCGCCAAGTGACAAGAATAACTAGTCACCATAAACCCACTTCATCATCTAAAAGAGTTTCACAACTAATCAAGCTCAAACCCTAACTTGAATATCAAATCTAACAAATGAAATTCGGAGTTTGAACTTACCAATACTACCACAACGTAGCCAAAAACGAGATGAACAACTTTAGAACCTGAGCTTTGGTGAGAATCCGACTCCTTCTCCAAATCAAGCTCTCTCTCTCTCTAAACTCTTACTCTCTCTCTCTAGATATGGTTGAGAGTGTTTGTGTTGGTGAAAAGTGATCCACAAATGGGATCTAGATCAGCCTTGAAGGCTACAAACCGACACCCAAGTATTTGACTAAAATGCCCTTTTTTAAAACAATAACACAGCTAGCCTGTCAGATCATTTGGACGGCGTCCCACTTTCTGGACGGCGTCCAGTCCTTCTCTACTGGACGGCGTCCCACTTCTTGGACGGCGTCCCACATAACTAAAATAGGAAACAGGGTCTTACACCGAGACCTCTCACTCACCCGCATCATACCCAACCATCTGATCCGTCCTGTTTCTCTGATTTAAAACAGAACCCATTTATATATAACTTAACTTTTTCTGTTTCCTCTCATCTTCTTCTTCTTCACGAATTTGGTCGACCAGAGGAGTTCAAAACCAAAGTAAAGAGTTTTGTGACTTCATTTAAGACTTGCAAACAATAATAAAACCATAAAGTGTAATCTTGAAATAAAAAAATGGAAAAAATAGAAATAGCAAAGAGCTGCTGTCGCTACATAAACAAAAAAATAAATAATTAATTTTGAAATTGATAACGTTTTGGATTATGATTCCAACATGAAATAGTTTGTTAAACATTTATAGAAACTATTGGAATCGTTAATTGGACTTGAAACACAAACACGAATTCGAATTTCTTCAAGAACACATCGGTTGACTTTTGAAAAACTAACTTTGACCTCAAAATTAGAACTCGATCGGAAAAATTGGAAATCGAAACTTTCCAGATAGTTTTAATGAAGTATTTCTAGCAAAATTGCATTATTAGATTTTTAAATTTTATATGGAATCCTGATTTGGCCAAAAAGTTTAAGAAAAGGGGACGAGCGACAGTTTTTTTTTAAAAAAAAATTTCAATCTAAATCATTCAATAAAATTGTTGTAATTGATAATTGATATTAATGGTGAAAGAACTGAATGAATTCGTTCATATCACTGATCAATTGAATTGATTTATAAAGTGTAGTAGTCGATGGAGATTTTCAATTGGTCAGGAAATAAAATTAAAAAAAAATATAGATAACCATTGATAACAGATTTTGGATTCACTCATGTGATTTAACTCTAATTTGTACGAATTTGAGACAAAGAAACAAATCATCTACAAATTGAAAATGAGTTGAAACTGAATACGTAATATTTCTATGTTTGTATACGGAGTATATATGTATTTAACTGTATTTACCCATAAACATATATATCTGCATAAATATTTGTATATATAAATATAACTGTATTATGTATATGTATATATTTATATAACCGTATATATATTAGTATCCACATATCTGTTTTTATATTATTATTTGTATTACTCTTATATTTATATATTTTTATTTATAGATTATAATTAATCCTTTAATAAATATAATTACATTAATAATACTCTTAATATTATAACTAATAGTAATACAAGTTTAATAATACTAATAATAATATTATTACTAATGATAATGATAGTAATTACTATAAAATGTATAATAATAATATTATTAATAACAATATTACAAATTATAATAATACTATATCAATTTATATATATAAACTTTTATATCTATATACTATCTATTGATAATAATAATATTTCTAACACTGATTTTAATAAAGATCATAATAATAAAGGTATTAATATTATTAATGATAATAATAATATCAACAATATTAAAAATATAGCAACTTATACTTATCAAATTTCATATATATACTTTATATAATAATAATAATGATACAAATATTATAATAAAAGTAATGATAATAATTTTAATATAACAATTATAATTTAAACTTGTAATTACATGTAATTTATTACCATTTATTATATCCTATCTGTCACTTATATAATTTATTGAATCTTTAATATTTATATATTACAATATATATGATATTACTTATGTATAGAATTCATATATATTTACATTTTTATTTACACATAAATGTTCGTGAATTGTCGGGAATAGTCAAAGGTCAAATGATTTCATGAAACAGTTCAAAAATTTTTGAGACTCAATATTTCAGACTTTGCTTATCGTGTCGAATTCATATAAAGATTAAGTTTAAATTTGGTTGGAAATTTCCGGGTCGTCACATCGTATGACTTATGGATTTAGCACGCTTACTTTGGACCCGCCGGTTCAAACAACGACATTAATGTGCTTAATCAATCTGATTTATTTAACGATCTACTTCAAGACACGACACCTCCGTGTGGTAAGTGAGTGTAATTTCAATAAAGGTTATTATTTAACATATGGGATATATCCTGAATGGGCGATTTTGGTTAATTCTTTCAAAAGTCCACCTACCCATGAAGCAGCAAAATTTAAGAGGTTTCAAGAAGCTGCTTGATAAGATATTGAACGGTCCTTCAGAGTGCTTCAAGGTGGTTGGGCAATAATTAAAAACCCTTGCCGACAATTCTATGTTGAAAGAATCCGAAAATTATCCACACTTGTGTTATATAACACAATATGATCCCCGAGGAAAATGGAAGGGCAATGTGTGACTTTGAAGAAAATTATAGGCCAGCTCGTCGACCAAGAAGATCCATTGAGGAAAAGGTTCAAGCACACATTCGCACTAATAAAGAATTTCGAGATTCGACCATTCATCATCTTCTACGACAAAAGCTAATCGAACACATTTGGAATCTTCCGGCAAATTTTCGTATTCGACACATACCACAAGTGGGACCTTCCGGTACAACCGCCAATGATGACCAAGACAAAGACGATGACGACAAATGTGATGACGATGATGAGTAGTTTAATAATTTTTAATTTATGTTTATGTTTATGTAATTTCTAATTTATGTTCAAGTTTATATCATTTTTTTAACAAAAAAATGTAATCGTATTTCTGTTTCTTAATAATAGTGTTGTTTAAAAATAATATTTAAAAAATAATAATAATAATAATAATAATAATAATAATAATAATAATAATAATAATAATAATAATAATAATAATAATAATAATAAAATTTGAGGAAGTATGTCATGGTTGGCAATGGTGTGTTATGGAAGTGTTATAGGAGGAAGTGGTGAGGAATGATGAGATCGAGAGAAAGCTGATGTGACGCTGAGGAAATGTTGAGGAAGGTGTCATGGTTGAGAGTAGTCTGAAATAGGATTATTTTTTGAAATGGTAATAAACCATTCAAATGTTTGTAAAATAGAAATTATGGAAAACAATTTGCAAACATGGTATTTCCGGTCTTTGAAACTCCGGATTTCACCATTTCAACTAAAATCGGAGTTTGGAACTCCAGATTCTACCCTTTCTCATCAAAAAGCTGCCCCGTTAGCTGACCAGTTGCCCACCATGACCTAGCCGGAGTTTTGAACTCCGGTTTTGCAGCTTTCTGACGCCTGTCGGAAACCGGAGTTTAGAACTTCAGTTTCTGTTAAGTATTTTTTTTATTATTTTTTTAAAAAAAGTATGTGATTCTTGTCAATACA
This sequence comes from Rutidosis leptorrhynchoides, assembly GCF_046630445.1. Taxonomy (NCBI): domain Eukaryota; kingdom Viridiplantae; phylum Streptophyta; class Magnoliopsida; order Asterales; family Asteraceae; genus Rutidosis; species Rutidosis leptorrhynchoides. The sequence continues at coordinate 323,880,924 of NC_092334.1, forward strand.
CTTTTTCCGCTATAAATTAAACACTATGTTATCTTATTTCTGCACACCTAAAATTTTAATATCTCATATTATCACCATTTATTATGTCTCATTTATCTCATTCCGTTGTAATGGATGAGCTAAAATTATGCACTTCTTGGGTTATGTTGTCTCAAGATCCAAACACCGCTCAATTATTACGTGATGAGTTTTGGTCTTTAATTACGAATAATTTTAACCAACGAGGTCCAAGCGTGACTCAAACAAAGGAACAATTAAGGTCCAAATGGTCTGAATTGATGCAACCTTGTCGTAAATGGGATGCAATATGGCGAAAATCCGCTCGTATGATTCATTAACGTTTTTTTGTAGATGATTTATGTTCTTTGTGATGATGTTAATGAATATAAGTTAATAGAGGTATAAATAAGAGTACAAAAATACAAAAGCAGATAGTGATAAGATGGTGTTTCAATGTTTCCAGCAATAATTTTAGCTAGGTTTCCAGCAATAAAATTCGAAGTTCCAAACTCCGGATTCAGGTAAAAGCCTGAAATCCGAAGTTCCAAACTCCGGTTAGGGCTAGATGGGGTCCAGCATGTCAGCAAACGGGACAGCTTTTTCACGAGAGAAGTTTGAATCCGGAGTTCCAAACTCCGGCTAGGGTTCTGGTCAGCAAACGGGCATATTTTTGATGAGAGAGGGTAGAATCCGGAGTTCCAAACTCCGGTTTTATGTGAAATGGTCAAATCCGGCATTTGAAAGTCCGGAAATACCATGTTTGCAAATTGTTTTTCAGGATTTCTATTTTACAAACATTTGAATGGTTTATTACCATTTAAAAAAAAAAAAATCCTGAAATAGTATAATTATGACGTATATTTGTTTTCATTTTATTTTTTATTTCTATTGATTAAATAGCTTAACATGTTCAAACAAATATGTAGTAGAAGTGTAAAATACAATATGTGACAGTCGATGTATGATAATGAAGTAAAAAATCAGTGAATAATTAATTTAGACCACAAGCTAGCTAGGCGGTTTCTGATATGGTCCCTAACTGAAAAAAGACGTTTTCTCCGGCAGATTACCGGCATGACGTAGCCCTAGTGTGAGTGACACGTCACCAGAAGTGGGCCCAAACCTTATAAGTGTTGACCCAATATCAGTTGCATCATCCTGATCTCCTGCTGTTGTGGCCCTATATTCAGCTGTACCAATCATGTTGCCACGTCGACATGTGTCGACATCAAAGGACGGTGGTGTTTCCACGGTGGCAAGACCACCGTATGAGTAGGTGGACATTGTAGTAGCTTGGTTTTCTGAATAACAATGTCGTGTATTGATTGCAAGAACTGAAGGGTCATTTTCAGAGTCATTATTATCGGATCTTTTTGCATGTGTTGATGTTGTGGTGGTGGTTATGTATGCTGATGTAGCGGTGTAAAGTAACGGTTGTGATTTGGCGGAAGAAGGTGGATCGGATTGATTTTCATAATTATGGTATTTAGTGTTTTCTAAATTTTCTTCTTGTTGGTCCTCATTTTGTTGATTATCATCATTATTATCTTCATGGTCTTGATGATTCTGAGGACTAATATTTGTATGATTTTCAGATTCTTCTTTGCTCTCTTGTTGGTACATTTCTTCCACCATAGGTTTCCACAATCTGACCCTTGCATTTATGAACCAATTTGACACCTGCAATATATACAAACATTATTATCACCACTGTATATTACTCCATATAAATCATGTTGCTAGTAATTTTAATGAATACATCTATAGATTAGGCACCCTAAAAATCACTAAACATCAAATTTAATGTAAATGAAATATGCAAATCAGGCTAAACTCTTGATTTTTTTATAACAGCGAAGTTAATCTATTAATTTCCCATCTAGCAGGAACCTAACAACTATGCTCCAAAAAAACATCTTGATATTCTTTAATGCTTGTTTATTTGTTTGTTTTACTACATAAAAAAACAGTTTTATAGTGACAAGGACTATTTCATCACTAAATATAGAAACTAATCACTTTAATGTAACTCAAATAAGTTAGTCATTTCACGTTACTATAGATTAGTTACAAAATATTATTATAAACCAAATTAATTTGATCACATAGTGACTATTTGTTAGGTAATTAATATCATATAGTGATCAAGATTTACCGACGAATTTTTTAATCCTAACTAAATAACATAATAATGCCCAAATAATAAGTAGCAATCAAAAAATGTCACTAATGAACATTTTCTTGTATTTTCTTTGCATTGTATCAATCTTTAATTATGGACTTCTAAGTTAGTACTAGATTTAGTTAATACTTCTTCGCACATAATTTATTATTTACTATTCTATTTTAAGATATTTTAAATTAGTTGTCAACCTCTATAAATAGGTAATAATAATAAAATAAATTTCTATTATACCTTTAATGTATTTATATAAGACACGATGGTAAGTAAAAAGTAAGATATACAACTACAAACGTAGAAAAAACTTATTAACAATTGCTTTTTTTTAAACTATTTATTTTTTGTGGGAAAATATTTAAATTGGGACGGATACAATATGTTTTTTATGAAGCCTGGCGATTTAGTTAATTTAAGTACATGAATTCACCTTTGCATGCATGTAAGCGTTTTACTATGAGTGAAATGAAATATACAGAAAGTAACTTTTATATATGTACACTTGAATGTGAAGGTCAAAAGGTGAAGACATAGATTAGTATTTCATCATCATGATTATAAAGGAGTACAATGCAATGAATGGGACCTTTGTGCTAGACAGTCATTTGTTCTGACGTCTGATAAAGCTAAGGGTACTTCTCATTAGCTGTGCAGTAGTAATACTGTACTACTCATGTTAGCAGTGTTGCATGCATTCTTTAAATCTTCATCAATCTAATTTTTTTTTTTAAAAAAAAAAAAAAAAAAAAAAAAAAAAACTTACACTATAGAATCATAATAATATAAATATAAATTTTTGTGTTCGTTCAGTTACGTTCGTGATCGTGAAAGTTCAGTAACGTCCGTATGTTTTATTATATATACTTCAATTGTACGAGTATTTTTTACACCAATTATCTTATACGGAGTACTATAAATTATTTTAGTTTCATGTATTTCTCTCTATATATATATAATGAGACACAGGAGATTGTACTGTATGCCATAAATGGGGAAATAAATTGATAGTCCGTATTTGAAAGCATGTGTAAAATATAAATGAAGGTTTGAGAGTTGTACAGATAGATGACAAACATAAAATGATTAAAGACAAAGAGAGCACGAGAAAGCAAACCTACCAACTGCTTATATTTCATCTACAAACTTTTATTTATTGCTTCTTCCAGTTTGCAGGTAAATATATGGAGGATTGGAGGGTAACCGAATTATCAAACACTTTTAAAATCATCATCTAAATCTTTCTAATTTCTAACTAAAATAGCCAACATTTGCAAAAGATTCATCGAAATCAATCAATCATCGAAAGTAGTCACGAATCACACATATAAGCTTATATAAAAACACATAAGGTTATATTACTGTTGTGTAGTTATCCCACATCGACGGTAGGAAAAACTAATGGGTTCCTCATTCCCATAAATTAAGTTTTAGAGTTGAATTGGGTTCAAGTTTATTCAAAACTCTTTATGGTATCAGAGTCAAATGAGGCAAATGTGTGATTTCTGGAGCCCATGTGTGCACGTATCAATGTGAGGGGGCGTGTTGGGTAGTTATCCCACATAATATTAGTCATTGAATAACCGATTAGTCATTGACTAACTGAAAGTTATAAACTCAATAATGTTTTCGTTATACTATATGTGAAAATAAAGTATTTTTATTTGACAGTCTAATCGGGTTATTTGTGACCATTTATAACCATTTTCCTCAAGACTCTAATATATATCGTGTGAAATTTGACTACACATACTATTATTTTTAGAACTTTAATTAATATTAATTAATACATATAATATATAATACGGAGTAATATAATATAAATTTTGGTAACTTAATACTTTGCTATACTAAACATTTTCGATTTTACATGTATAGTATACCCACAAGATTGGGTTCACATACCGGCTAACGTGCAATGATGAGGAGCTTTATTAGTAGATGAAAATGAAAAGTGAGAGATCACAATAAACACTGACATTTGTGTATGAAAGAGAGATAGAAACGAACCTGATTTCTGGAGAGGCCAGTCTGTCGAGCCAACAAGTGTTTATCAGCATCGCTTGGATACCTGAAAACGACTATCACCAATTAAAATGACAATACTACATAATCAAATCATATTATAACATATTCCCACGTTATTAACATTAAAAGTATATGCATTTCATAATTCATCCTATACTCTTTATATATATATTTTTTAACTTTGCTTATGTACTACTCTTGATGAATAGATATATAATACTCCCTTCTTCTCAATTATATTGTCCACTATTACTTTTACGGATATTTCAAATTAATTTGTTCATTTTAATAAATAGATAAGAATATTATGATAAAAAAAATTTGTGCTTCTTCTTTATACTTATAAGATAAAAAAAAAACATGTAAAAAATAAGGGCTATAAGTAGAATGTTAACAAGATAGTGCATGTGAAATGTATTTTATTTTAAAGTGTTTTTATTTTTTTATTTTTTATTTAGAGACAATAGATTTGATATGAACCCAATACAAGAATAGATCTAGTTAACCTAGTTACTACTTAGTACTCCGTAATATTTAAGTACGAACACATGATATAAGAAAAATATCATTTGTTTATTGATTACTCTTTTTTGCCATTTGGATTATATGCATCAACGTAAGACAATTTCTAAAATCTCTTCCTAGATTCTGTGACAAATATATATAATCATGCATGTACCATTTGTCAGTATAATTGTACCTCATTGCAATAACTCACCTTACCAAATCAAAGTGGTCTACTTAAATTAAATATTGTATACTCCATAATTTTTTATGCCAAAAGTAATAGAACATTAAACGAAATCGAATATCAACAATTACAATGGATATAATGAAAATTGAAACCAAGTCAAATAGATGATAAACCTACGTACTTAAAAATAATCGTCAGAGTGATAACATAATTAACTGTTATTACAAATACTTTTTAATCATTCTTATTTTATTATTACGGACGTAAAGAAACCTTCAAGACTGATAGACCATCAAATCAAACAAAAAAGACTAATAATAGTTTGATCTCTTACAAAAACTTTTTGGGCCCATCATTAACTTACATTTGTTAAATTGGTGTATTTATGTAAGTGAATTGAAAGGGTCAATGTTGTTATAGCAGGTACTGAGTATTTAAAAGTGTTAAAAGGAAGGAATAATTTAGTAAAACATATTTGTATGAAAGAACCACTTTAACAGCTTTATATTGTTGGGTAGACAACATCAGGCTGCACACCCACAAATATTCATGCTTTTCTCTCTTTACCTCTTTAATCGCTCTCAATCATAAAAGCCTACCCAACACACACCTTCACATTTTTAAAGTGTACTATTCTTATGTATGACTTCATCACTAAATTGTTAATTCCCGTTGTTACTAATTCTTTTACTGTCATAAAGATTCATAAAGCTTGAATCTTGATAACTAACATTCAGTTTAAAATACACAATTCATTATTTCCTCCGTCCTAATTTAATAGTCATCAGAAAAAATATACACAATTTAAAAAAAGTGACTATCACATGTTTGTTTACTTTCCAATTTTACGACCCTTTAAGTTTTACCTACATTTATATCTTACTTAAATAAAGTAAGAATAAGTATACTAAACGATTACTTATATCTATTTATGGAAGTGGACTAATAATTTGTAACAGATTAAAAAAAAGATAAACTATTAATATGGGACAGAGGGGGTATAAAAGTATTAAAAGAGATACGTACGGGTGTAAAAAGTGTTCGAATAGCCACGCTCTTAAAATATTAACTGATCGTTCAGGCAAGCCTCTTTGAGGTCTCCAAGCTTCTGGTTCCATCATGCCCATTTGATGAAATGCCCTCTGTTGTCTTAAACTTTGTTCCAAAATTTTAAGTCTTGGTGTTTCTCCTTTTGTAACTCCAGACGTTCCTACGTCTTTTTCTCCTAATAACTCGCAACTGTGCTTCAATTGGGCCGAAATTGCGTCTTTTAGACACCGAAAATGGCGAGACATTGCCTTTTGTGCTAGTGAAGTGTATGGAACTGCAGCACCAAAACCTAATACTAAGTCGAACGAATTCACCACCATTTGCATTTGTTCGCAGTAGTGATTGTATCTTCGATCCACCTGATTTTCAATTCAATTGTTATTTTCCTTAATTACATAATATCATAAATGACCAAAAACATATAATATTTGTCATATTCTTGAACAATTTTGTAATATATAGACAACAAACAAAATTTTCTAATTTACATACACAGTGCAGCTGTTGGTGATTGAATATTATTGTTAAGGTTATATAAGGTTATTTAAGGTCATTTAAGGATATAATCAATCTTAGTCTAAGTCAAGACATTGTAATGGTGACGAAATAATTCATTAACCATTAACAATAACCATTGTTATATTAATCTCTACCTAATTCCTTTATTATATTTTTATTTTATTATTATTATTTTTTTATGACGTAGCCAACTTGCCATTTAAGTTATTGCAATTCATGTTTGAATATTAGGGCATGGTACACACATTTTTATAAATTGAAAAAACTACATGTGTAGAACTAGATTTACTTAACTTCAAAATAACATTATTTCTATTAATTAAGTTTACTTTATCAATAAGCTAAGTAGACATATTTAGTTACCCGAATCTGTTCAAATCCAGTGAATACTAAGCGTATCTTTCCAATATGTGCAAGGTGAATACTTTTTACTCATATACTCTCCGTTTCAAGGTTAGCTTGAATACATAAAAACTTATTTTTTACCCGTTTACCTAGAGGAAAAAAAAAAAAAAAATTAAAATTTCGAAACTTACCTCATCAAGCATGGATAATAATTTACTTTTTCTTCTTTGATGTTCAATTCTCTCAGCAGAAGACAAAGTAGGGAGATCTTTTGAAGAAGTAGAAGATGGAGCACCAGCACTAGTACTCGAATTTTGATTCGGGTTATGTTTCGATCCGGATTTATTTATCTTGAATTGACCTCTTCCAACACTACAAAATTCCTCAAGTAATTCTTGAGCTGCCTTCACATATCTAGAAGTTCTTAATGCTTTCACTACACCTAATGAAGATGATCCATACCCAACATGAATTTGAGGGTTTATACCCATAACTCCTCCACTTTGCAATTGTAAATTTCGATACGGATCGTTTCCTCCTTCTCCTTGATTGAAATACAACATCGCGGTTGTTGGATCGTCACTAATTCTCAATTCCTCAACTTTAGCTGCATCTAAGTGTTGTAAAGTAGAAGATAAAGACAAAGATAAGCCATGAGTACTATCTACAACACCACCACCAGGAGGTACCCATGTGAATTGTGTAGATTGACCAAATTGACCTTGGCCAGAGCCGGACGTACTACCAAAACTATGTTGATGATGAAGGGTAGGAGTTGAAGATGGGGCAGTATTTGGTAATAACATATGAAGTGTTGAAGATGATGAACAAGTTGATGGATTATTATGATTATGATGATGATGATGATGATGATGTGAAGATTGTGATGATGGAGATTGATCATGTGAAGGGTTCATCGAGAAAAGTTGCATGGCTTGAGCACTTTGAGTACCATACCAATTTTCAACTCGTTGAATTCGGTTATTTTGTTGATGATAATTCATTTGATTTTCTAACAATTGGGTAGCTGGGACATCAGTTGGGTAGTTAAACATTTCGGACAACATCCCGCCTGCTCCGGTTTCATAAACCGAAGGATTATTAATCCCTTGATCACCTTCTAATCCCACTAATGAACTTTGTGGTTGCTCGAAACCTTGTACGCGAACTTTATCTCTTCGGATCTGATTCGCGATGTAGTTTTGTTGTTGTTGTTGATCTTGAGATTGAGATTGAGATGATGATCTTTCAAACCCATGTGAGAAATTGAAAATATAATCTTGTGACATAGAATTCACCTCGAATTTGTTAATCTTGTGTTGTTGCTTATCTTTAAATCTTGTTACTACCATATCATAACCATCATCTTGATGCTACATATACAAAAATATTATACCATGATTGAAATTTAATTAATTAAAGACAAAAAGAGCTAAAGATGAACATCATATCATATCATAGAAGTGTAACTTTGTTGATGCTTATTTTGTGAAAAGAATTTACTAACAGAAAGAATAAACTTAGAAATTGTATATGAATTATAGCAATAACCTTTAGTAATAAAGAGAAATAGTTGTAATTCTTGAATTGTTGGACCTTTTGAATTTGTTCTTTCTCTTTTTATGTCTCTTCTCTTTTGTTTCTCTTTAATAGTGTGTTATCTGCAATCGCCTTCATGAAAGAGAGGGAGTGTCTGTGTGAGAGAGAGAGAGAGTTGAAAGAGACGAATAAATTTGTAGTTATTCATGTATATATATGAATTAAAAGATCCGTTTCATGTCTTGGTGGAAAGATAATAATTGGAAATTAAGAACAATATGCAATTCATAAATATACATGTAAATACGTACACCATGAAATAATTTGTGAACCTCATCACGTGCTATCCCTACAAAAGAAAAATGATAACAATTTGATACTCCATATTAAATTAATCGTCCATCACATAAAAAATACTCAATTTTATATATATTACTCGTATATAAACCCGTATATGATAATCATAGATTTAAGAATGAATTCGTATTTAGATTGAGTTTTGATCAAATTACAATAATTGAGGAAAATACACTTTGAGAGAGAGACTTAGAAACACCTAAGATAAATGTGAGTTATGAACAAAAGGCTTAGTGATATAAATGAGATAAATGTGAATTGGCTAACATGGATTACGAATCCCAAACTTTTCGATGCCTCGAATTCTCGAGTAGGTGTTGGTTAACGTAGGTTTTTTATGCCGGATTCCGCCAAATTATTATTTAGTGGGATCTAAGTGGTGCTAGGCTCGATTGCTTTGTCGCTGCTTGATCAGCACAGTTTTTCGAGTCTAGTCCGGCTTGTCTTTTCAAGTTGATCCTCCTAAGTAGTGACCGGTGGATGAAGGCTTTTTCCTACCATCATTTTAACCAACCCTATTGTCCATTCTTCGTGTTAATCTTTAGTTTTTAGCATCCCTTTTCGAGTTTACATGTAGATATTTACGTCTTAATTGATTGTAATTATGTCCCCTGGGCATCCCGATTGTACTCCTTTCTTTATTTTAATAATATTGTTTGGCTTTTCAAAAAATAAAAATAAATGAGATAATCTATAGTTAATATGAAAATGCTATAATGATAACATCATCATAAATAGTTATTTTTCTTTCATTGGAAAAAATTAAAAAGAAATAGAAAAAAATCTAACTCACTTGAATGACATCCTAAATCAATTTAATTTACAATTAAAATTAAAATTTAAATCTTTACAATTAATTATGATTAAGATATAAATTAACAAAAGATGCAGCCATTGTTCCTTTTGTAATTTACAGAGTATTTGTTTTTTTATATGGTAAATAAAATTACCCCCGTGCTCCGCCATATATTCGCTAAATCAAAAAGCATAAACGAATACAAATCGTCGTTCTTAAAATATCCTCCTGTTCTCAAATCAAATTAAAACCCTATAAAACTCAAACGAATTGCACGTCTTTACTTACTCTCTTTTACAAAGAATTCAAATTTATCTCCTCAAAAAAAAAAAAAATTCATTCATCTTCTACACCATCTTTTAATGGATCTTTTTATCTACTCTAAGCTTCATCACAAGTCTTTTTAGGTGAATCAATCTTTTGATTAAAAAGTTTATCAATTAGATTATCTTTGTTTAATTCTCTGTTATGAGTTTAGGGCTCATACCATTTATTGGTTCATGATATTTTTAAATTTGGATAAATGTATATCATCATAAAAAAAATATTTATAGTTTTTTACTTATCTTAATTTATTGGATGCATACCACATGTTCGATAAAATGACAGGAATGAATTTGATTTTTTTTAACATGAGTTGCTCTTCGTAAGGTTATGAGTTTAGAATATACAGGTATGTGCAATAGTAGAACACTGACTGTATAATGAGATGTTTGTGTTCATGATTAGCACTTAAAGTTCCGTTTAGTATCTCTAATTTATTGAGTTTTTATATTTATTTTTCATTTAAGTAAGTGTGAAGGTATAGGTACCAAAAAAGTATGAATTTTTAAGTTTCAACTTTAATGAAAAACTACCAAAGTTTCTAATTGTACATCTATTGAATTTCTAATTATTAAAAAAAAAGTTTCAACTTTAATGAAATAAAGTTGCATCTGGATCTTTGAATTGTTGAAGGAAATTGCTGAAGGAATTTAGCGAGGTTAACCTATTTGGTATTCAACAATTATGAAGGTATTTGCATCTGTACCTTGTGTTAGTTACTGTTGTATGTTAAACTTTTCGTTGTTTCTTAATTTGATAAAATTAGCACTTATATTGTGTTCATGTACGTAGAAAAGGTTGAAGGGTTTCTTGATTTTGAACATTTGAAGTTGAGGAAGGTAAAACTCTATTCATGAACACACTTTGATCTTTTAATAATCCAATGAGCTAATAATTGTATTTACTGAGGAAGATACTTAAGATTTTGAAAAACTAGCTTCATGAAAAAATTCAAGGTATAAATTTTAAAGTCAAGGTTAGTTAATTTCATAAAATATTGACTACGTGTCTATTTCTTTTGTTATGTAATGAGTTAAATTTTAAGATATGGTTGTATATAGAGAGAGTTTTTACCTGGGGATTAACTATTGTAAAGATACTTTTCTTTTTATTTTCAATTTCGAGTGGGGTTAAACACATTGTTGGATGATAAATATAACTAAATAAGTAATATACTGATAGATACTTAGATTGGTCAGAATATTAGGTAATATCTTTTTTTCTCAAAATCTTTACATGTTCAATCAATAAGTCAAATGGAATGAAAGGTGGAGTATATGGTGTCCTTTTTCTCTATTTATAAAAAACTATTTTGACTTTTCACATTATGGTTAATAATTGTAATGTAACTGTATTAATGGATAATCAAAAACTATTTTCATCAAAAACTATATTTTGATAAAATTGTCAATGTGATGAATCAGAAAAACGAATAATGGATAATTATTTATTATGGCAATTTTTATAGTAAATGGTACTCATAATGGTTTATAGTAATTGGTTACCATTTGGTTTTATATAATATACACATATATTATATAACACGTGAAGCCCTTATACACAACTACATGATGTCATCAAGTATCATTTTTCTAATTAGAAAAAAAAACGTCGCAAAGATTGGTCGCAAATATCATTAAACTACACCTACTAATATGAAAATAATATTAACATCCAATAATCCATGCACCCTTAAATACCCAACCCTAACAAACTCTCTTGATTCATGGAATCTTGTTCTCTCTCAAAATTTTCTTCTAAAATGATGATGTCATAGATAAAAAAAAAATTCAAGGTTAAATAAAAATTCAGAAAAAAATATAAATCTCTCATGATGATGTCATTAAAATAATTAATTGCATTTAATAAAAATATTAATACGTTAATTGTGTAATATATGAAGCATTATGCATAACATTAAGATAAAAACACCTCCGACCATATGTACAATATTGAGGCATTATGTACAACTTTATAGTAAAACACCATCATGACTATATTTACAATATTTGAAGGATTATGTACAACCTTATGATAAAACATCCACATGATCATATGTACAAACTTTAAAACAAATTGTACAATCTTCTACAAAACACTCAATGAACAAATGCACAAAATTTAAAGCATATTGTACAACTTTCATAAAATAATTGTATAAATTTTTAAAAAATTTTTAAAAGGCATTTGTTATTAGTAATAATTATTATTAAAAATATAAATACTCAATTTTTAAACAAACTTTATTATTATTATTATTAATTATTATTATTATAATTATAATAATAATTATTATAATATTAATATTCAAATATGAATTCTCTTTACGGGATTAATTACGTTATATATGTATGCGAAAATACATATCTCTATATGTTTGTAAAAACAACGACAAGTTTCTTAGTCAGAATTCGTGGTTTTACGGGTCATTAAACTAAACGACTTTAGCATTTACATTCACTTAATTCCTAAAACATATCATTAAACTGTTTCGTTTAACCAAACTCGTGGTTCCACGGGTCATTTCACTAGTAATATTTATACCCTAATACCATCACTCTTACAAAGCTTATGTCAGTTCAAACTTAGTCATAAAATTGGTCAACGTACATCATCTATTTAAAGTCTTAACATTCTCCCAATTGATTTGCGTTGAGAAGATAAGTCTTTATTTAAACCCTTGAAATCTTGATTGTTGTTTGAAGGAATCTTGTCTTTGAAACTTGATCTTCTAACTTTCTTCTCTTGAGTGAATCTAAAAACTCCCACTTCATGGATGAATCAACACGCTTCTGATGACATTTGAACTTGCATGAAACTTCTTCTTGTAGAAGATCCTTCTTTTATTTTTGTTAATGAATGATTCTTCAAACAACGCACAAATGCAAGTTTTTTGTCTTTCTTGATACTAAGAAATTCTTCTTTATGGAAAGTCTTAGATCAACTTTTGATTTCATTGTGTTGATTATCTGATATAACATTTGTAGCCCGATTAGTTAAAGAGAACTTGAGGAAGGAAGAGACTTAGTGATTTGAATTTCCTTTTGCATTCTTTAGCTCCCCCTTAGAATTATATTGGTTTCTTTCTTGAATTTTTTTGTTGTTTTTCTTTGAAATTCAGATGTTTGTGTTTAAGATTGATTGGTAGTCTTGAATGAAAAATATCTAATGAAGATCTTGTTTTGATGTAGATCTTCAGTTGTCTTTGCAAAACTTGAATGGGTAAAGTTCTGGAGTTGGTGAGGGAATGAGAGAGAGTTCGCTTGTCATCAAATGAAATATCTTCTTGAATAAGTAACAAATTAAGCTTTTCTCTCCCTCATGATGTGTTGGTGAAGCGAATACATCATGAAGAAAAAGTTGAGATGATGACTTAATCACCAAATGTAAGTAATCGAAACGAGTTGTAAAGGAATTTGCCAACCAAAGCTAATCGTTGTGTTTTAGGATTGCGACACGAGCATTCACATGTTCTCGTCTATTCTTGTGATCTAGAACTGAATGAATAAGTGAAAGGAGGTTCATTGTTATAGTCCCATGTGACTTAAAGGTTAAGAAATGTGTCATCCATTTTAGGTTTGCGACACAGTGTAAGTATCAAGTCCTAACAAAATCACCTCTAGTTAAAAGAGGCAAGATGGACAAGACACATAAAAGAGTAACTAGAATTAACATCACCGATGTCGGGGTCTCCGGGAGTTACCTCAACGGATGGTGAGGGTGACTTTAAAACCGTAGTTACAGCCGGCAATAGTGAGCTATCCGCCTTCATGGTTATAGTCCCATGGAACTCTATCTGAGTGCCTCCTTACGCAATATTGTTATCGGTCTTAATTGGTGATGCGGGTTTCCCGGTCTTGGTCAAGCCAAGCTTTCCCACTGCATCTAACACCACATTGGTGTTTATAGATATCGATGAAGGACATGAAGATACTTCTAGTCTAGAAGTCATTGATGTATCCTGAGGTAATAGATCTCTTTCTATAAAATCGGTCTGAGAAGATAAAGTTTCATCAGTCTTAGATGTTGATTGATCTTTTAGGAGATCATCCTTGATAACGCCCAAATTATACATATTTTACATCATTTATTTGGACGTTATATGGCATAATTTATATGTTTGTAGTCAATATTATGAACTATTGATGCTTTATTATGTTAATGTTGATTATAAAATCATATGCAAGAAATTGGTACAAGAGGTGCTAAATATTGAAGAAATTATGAAGAAAGTTGGAAAACTTGCGCGCTATCACCATTTTTGCTATATCTTGAGCATCCGGACTCCGTTTAAGGTTAACCACCTGTCAAAATGACCGCGAGAGAAAAATCTACACTTAGATGGAGTTAACCACCGGATTTAGGTAAGTGTGACCCGCCGGCTAAGCCATTAAAGCCGACGGCTCAGGGTCAAAAAAGTCAAAGTTTGTCGGATACGTTTTCCTTGCTCCCCAAGCACCATAGCCGCCGGATAAACTTTTTAACCACTGACTTGGACCTATTTTTGGAAAATTCTTTTTCTGGAGGATCTGTTTCGTGTACTTCAAGTCCAAGTCAGTGGAGCCACCGGCTAAGCCATTTGAGCCGCCGGATAAGGTGTCAGTTTTCAAAAACTATAAATAGAGTCCTATGGTTTAGTTTTTTAATGTACTTATCCTTTCCATTCTCTCTGTTTACGAATTTTAGGTTTTAGGGTTAGTTTTTAGTCTTTATACTCTTTGTAATCAAGATTATTCAAGTTTCTTTCCTTTATTCAAGGTATTATCCCTTTTAATTCTTGTTTTTACTTTTATTATGTTCTTATTTACTGTTAATTGTTTTTGTTCGTCTCCAACTATGAACTAAACGTTCATAGTGGTTATTTGGACGAAATCAAGATTGTGTTGGATTTAAGTTGAAGCCGCCGGCTGAGTCATCTAAGCCGGCGGCTGGATCATTCCGGGATGCTGAATAGGATACTCAAAGCCGCCAGCTTCGTGCTCGAATAAGTACAGTTTTTTATTTTTCCCAGAACTGTATAATTATGTTTCTGTGATGATTATTTGTTCTGTTTGATTCTGCCATGATCAAGATTTGTGTTTGCATGCTTAATTGTGATGCCCCGTACAAAATTAACGTATGCAGATCACCAACAACATGTCCATTACATGGTTACAATACTATATGCTGTTTTAAGACAATTTTGCATTCATGAAAAGATAACGTTTTACAAAAGATAGCGTGTTTCTACGAATAGAAAGCATTAACATAAGTACGTGACTCAAAGGTCATTACAAAGCCATTGTTCAAATGTAACATAAGTTATGAATGCAAGGTAAAAGTTTCGTAATTGAGACATTTCTAAGCAATGCAGCGGAAGCCTAACATCGAGAGTCTAATACAGCGGTAGCAACATACGTCTAAGCACCTGAGAAATGACATGCTTAAAAAGTCAACACGAATGTTGGTGAGCTATAGTTTAATTGTAACAGTAATGTAATGTAGGCCACGAGATTTCGTATTCAAAACAGTATGAAAAGTATATGCTTAACCGTGGGCGCTTGGTAACTAACTTAACGTGAATATCACCCCCTAAAAGTACACTTGGAGAGTGCGTAATTTTACGAAGTATTAAACACCCGTTAAATGCTAGTGCGACTAGCCTGAGTGGGGATGTCAAACCCTATGGATCCATATCTAAGATTCGCGTTCACCGGTTCAAAACCAATGACTAAACGTTACCGAGCTAAGGAGAAAGTTTATGCCGTTATATAACCCACACATACATAAAGTTTAAGTACTCGTGCCTAGTAAGTAAAACATAAAAGGCGCATGTATTCTCAGTCCAAAAAATAGTTGAAGTAAAAAGGGATGCTATAACTCACAGTGAAAGTGCGGTAAAAGTCGATACGAGATAAGTAAGCAAGTAAGTCAGTCCGAATGGTCCTCAACCTAAGTCAAAAGTTACTAAGTAAGTAATTCGTCCCAAAAGGGTTTAAAATTACGTAAGTTAAATCTTAAGCGCCATCATCATCAACATCATACGTAAAAAGTAAAGTAAGTTTTCAATCAAGAATAGAGATCGAAACAAAGGCTGACTTCGTTCAGCTTCTACGACCCCTATACAAACTTAAATGATGTAAGACCAGTGCTCAAGGCTCCGTATGTGAGTCCTCTAACCGCTGACCAATTTTCAGAACCTAACTCATCTTCGTTTGACCGTGGCGACGGTTTAAGTGCGAGTAGGTCAGAAATTTCAGCACAACGTTACAAAGGCGTAGTGACTTTCGGAAGGCTATAAATCCTAAACCGTATATCGGATTAAGACAAGTCTTAAAAGAAAAGTCATCTACTCAAACCGAAATATCTGGAAATCAACTTTTACAGAAGCCCAGAAGCCTGATCAGACCCCGAAAAAAAAAAGCAAGTGCTCTGGCTGGTTTCTTGGTGCTTGATGCTTATCACGGTTCTCATCCTTGATGCTTGTAGCTTCAAGTGTACAACTCAATGATGTTTTAGCATCACTTTGACCAAAGTTTAACTATCAACACACAAGAGTCAAGACTAAGAATTAAAACACAACTCATGTGAGAGTTTGAGCAAGGTGATGAACCAAAGTTACATCAATTTTCTTAGCTTCAACACAATTACAAGTCCTATTAAGTTATAAACTTTAAATCAAACTAAATAAGCAAGACCTTAAGCTATAGAACTTAGATCTTAGCTAAATATTAAAGACCTTAGACTACAAAGTCTATATCTCATGTTCTTGGTGAAACCCTAAGTCACAACACTTAGACTTTCAACTTTTACACAACCATAAGTTATGAAACTTAGATCTTGTAAAGTAATATGAACACAAGCTAATGAAATCCAACAAGGTAGATGACCATAAGTTACTTAACTTAGATCATCTTTAAATGAGTGAAAGTTATAAACTAAGAAGCTTAAACTTTCTTGTTCTTGAATATTCAAAGTTAGACTTTGGTTACAAGATTCATGAGATGAAAGTTAACAAGTAATCTTTGACCAAGGATCATATATAAATCGAATTTTTATAAACATAACTGATAAATTTAAAGTTAAAAATAAGCAGGTTCAAGTTTGGATTCTTTACATAAAGAGATATCAAGTTACAAGCTTGAATCTTCATAAGATGAACTTTAAAATTCCAATACTTGAACATAAAGAAAGGATCTTAAGGAAATTTAACCTTAGATCATTACAAGTCTCATGTAGAATCAAAAGCTACAAAGCTTTGATCCTTGTTCTTGCTTCTTTATCATACAAGTAATCAAAGAAAGCAAGATAACATAAGGATTTGAGTTATAAAAACTAAAATCCATGAATAATAAATGATGATGATGATTTACGATTTTGGAGCAAAGAAAAGGAAAGAAAAAGAGTTTAAACCTTCAAGTTCTTCAAGAAAAGTTAGAGAGAAACTTGAGAGAAAAAGAGTGTGTGTTTTTGAAATGAAAATGTGAGTGTTAAAATGAAATGGTGGTGGTGGTGTGGGTACTCCTAGCCGACGGTTTATATGGGTGGGGTGGGGGGACCATTTGCTTGCCATTGGGTGGTAGTACATGGTGGTATGGGTACATGTTGGGTGGCATGGAACAAAATGTTAAAACTTGTAAGTTGTAGTACCAAGCATGCCTTAATACTTGTCTTATATCCTAAATGGGGTTTGTCTTAAGCTTCATGGGCTAACTAGTCCATTAAGTAAGTCCACTAAATAAGTCCATTACTTGAGTAGGTTGGGCCATTAATAAGCTAGGTCCATTAAGGTGTTAAGTCCATTACAACTAACTAGTAAGCATTAGTAAACACTAAGTGTAATTAGGGAACCATAAAGCCAAGTAATTGTCATAAATAAATAACAATTAAGTTTACGCATTCATAATATTCCAATTATGACAAAAGTTTAACATGTACCAAGTACGTAGCTCGTTTTAAATGATAAGTGACACTAACGGTCGTAAATGCATTCATGGATCATGTTAAGCAACTAAGTACTTAAAAACACGTTGCAAGGCATTAACGAAAGTAATTAACATAATTAATGATCCCAACAAAATAATCTAGCTCAGTACACACAAATACACAGTTTCATGAAAGTAATAAATATAATTAAAAGTCGAAAAAGTCGGGTCGTTACATTACCCACCTGTTAAAGAAAATTTTGTCCCGAAATTTAAGCTGAGGTAGATGGTGGAGTCGGGAAAAGATGAGGATACTTCTGCATCATTTGATCCTCTCATTTCCAAGTAAACTCAGGTCCTCGTTTTGCATTCCATCAGACTCGGACGATCGGAATCTTGTTACATTTCAAGGTCTTGACCTTTCGGTCCTTGATTTCAACAGGTTCTTCCACAAAGTGGAGTTTTTCATCAATCATAAGCTCCTCTAGTGGTATGATAAGTTTTGGTTCCGCAAGACACTTCTTCAAATTCAGTACGTGGAAGGTAGGATGAACAGAGCTCAATTGTGTTGGAAGATCCAAACGGTAAGAAATGGGTCCAATACGCTCCAAGATTTCAAAAGGACCAATATATCGCGGATTTAACTTTCCACGCTTTTCGAAACGGATTACACCTTTCCAAGGTGCGACTTTCAACATCACGCGGTCACCCACTTGAAATTCAAAATCTTTATGTTTAAGGTCGGCATAGCTCTTTTGGCGATCATGGACCATCTTGAGCCTCGCTTGAATTTGAATAATCTTCTCGGTTGTTTCATGAACGAGTTCAGGTCCGGTGATTTGCTTTTCACCCACTTCGGCCAAACAAATAGGAGAACGGCACTTGCGGCCATACAACGCTTTGAAAGGTGCGGCATTAATACTCGAATGATTGATGTTGTTGTAAGAAAATTCGGCTAGCAGTAAATGCTTCTCCCGAGCTTTTCCAAAATTAATAACACAAGCACGCAACATGTCCTCCAAAGTTTGAATCGTGCGTTCGCTTTGTCCGTCGGTTTGCGGGTGATATACAGTACTCATGTCGAGACGTGTTCCCAAGGCTTCTTGCAAGGAACGCCAAAATCTAGAAGCGAAACGGGCATCTCGGTCTGAAATAATCGATAAGGGCACACCATGATGAGATACAATTTCCTTTATGTATAGTTGAGTGAGTTTGTCCATCGTATTAGTTTCTTTCATGGCTAGGAAGTCAGCAGATTTGGTAAGATGGTCAATATTAACCCAGATGGTGTCGTATCCACCCACCGTCTTTGGTAGTTTCGTGATGAAGTCCATCGTTATCCTTTCCCACTTCCATTGCGGGATTTCTGGTTGCTGAAGTAACCCAGATGGCCTTTTATGTTCGGCCTTAACCTTTGAACAAGTCAAACACTTCCTAACATAAGTAGCAACATCCTTCTTAAGTTTTGACCACCAATACCGTTCCTTAAGATCGTGGTACATCTTACCGGCTCCTGGATGAATCGAATATCTTGACTTGTGGGCTTCGTCTAGAATAAGGCTTCGTAAATCCCCATAACTAGGCACCCAAATCCTTCCGGCGAAATATCAGAGTCCAGTCTCCCTAACCTCGAATCAAGAGACGAGAATGTTCAAATGTTCATGAGAAATATTCTCCTCTTTGAGAGCCTCATCTTGGGCTACTCGAATTTAGCTATTGAGATTCGAATGAATGGTGATGTTCAAGGCTCGGACACGAAGAGGTACCACTCTCTCCTTTCGGCTCAAGACATCAGCTAAAACATTTGCCTTGCCAGGATGGTAACGAAGTTCACAATCATAGTCGTTCAGCGTCTCGATCCATCGTCGCTGTTTCATATTTAGTTGCTTCTGATCGAAAATGTGTTGGAGGCTTTTGTGGTAGCTGAAGATAGTACTTTTAGTTCCAAAAAGGTAGTGTCTCCACAATTTTTGTGCGAAGACAACAGCACCAAGTTTGAGATCATGAGTCGTGTAGTTTCGCTCGTGAATCTTCAGTTGACGAGAGGCATAAGCAATAACCTTTGTTCGTTGCATCAATACACAACCAAAACTATGTTTCGAGGCGTCACAGTACACAACGAAGTCATCACTGCCTTCGGGAAGTGATAAGATAGGAGCGGTGGTTAACTTCTGCCTTAGGGGTTGAAACGCCGACTCTTGTTCGGCCGCCCAGACGAATTTATTCCCTTTGTGAGTCAATGCGGTTAATGGTCGTGCAATCAGAGAGAAACCTTCAATGAACCTTCGATAGAAACCCGCGAGACCTAAAAATTGGCGGATATGAGTAGGAGTAGTGGGATTTTCCTGTGACGACCGGAAAATTTCGACTAATTTTAAATCAAACTCTCGATACGAATTAATATTTTTGACACGATAAGCAATGTCTGTAATGTTGAGTCTCAAAATTTTTGAACTGTTTACATAGATTTAGTTAACCTTTGACTATTTCCGATGATTCACGAACAATTGTATTCAAATATATATATATATATATATATATATATATATATATATATATATATATATATATATATATATATATATATATATATATATATATATATATATATATAGCAACGGTACACGAAATATCATCTGTGTTAGGATAATTGGCACAACAGATCTAAGGCTACTTCAGTGTATGCACACATTTTGATTTCTGACATTTTATCATTTTGATCGTTTGTCTCCCCCACTAATATTATATATATACTCATGTATACCCTTATATTCAATCACTCATAAATTTTTCTTTTGTTTCCATACATCACACGTTTCCCTCACTTGGTCATACACCGCAACCAAAGATTAAATTGTTCCAACACACTTACACAAAAATACGCACAAATATCCATTTCCATATGCTACTAATTTCGATCACTACACTATATATATTATTATAAACTATTATAATTATTATTATTATTATTATTTTATATATTAGAGTGTCGGTAGAGAATGACAACCAAGTCTCAAATGGATACCTTTATTTCATGATTTGCAATATACAAACAAAAGATTGCTTCCTTTTTAAAAAGTGAATTCATTTCTTAATTATTGCTTCAGTGACTCTAAATTATATACATATGTATACATGCATACACATTCATAATCAACAACCATTTACTATTTCCTACTCTATCTATCCCTTTCGATCACTACTTCAATAACCCTTGGATCACTACTTCAATAACCCTAGGATCTAGAACTGGAAAACAACTAGTACTTATTACTAATGTTGAACTAGTTACAATATCTTTCAGTACATGAAAACAATTGTATACTATAACTCAAAAATGCAACTTAAGTTACATTTTTCCTACTCGTTTTCTGTTTCAATCTAGTATTCAAGTTAAGCTTGTTATCTGCTTTCTTGTTCATTTCCAACTCTGTACTAGACATAAACAACAATAATAAAACAGCCACTTGCTCCTGTTTTGTTCCTATTCTTCGATCACCATCATCAATAACCATAAAGCCTGCAAAACTCTGTGGATCTAATACTACTGCTATGTCTCTTGTTCCGGCTGATGCACATCAAAGAGTAGCTACTACTCTGTCTCTGTTTTGGTTCACAATCAACACCACAACCCACTTGTTATCCATCCCTGCTATTTTTCTACTACTCGTGTTGGAACCCAAACCAAACACCCTCATTGTCGTGAATTGTTTTCTGGCTGAGCACCACCACAAATCCACAACAAATCGATTCAGGTTCACTACTACCCATTTACTTCAACACAACCCTATTTACTATTTCTATTTCCTTGCTTTGATCAATAACAACCATCAAATAAATAAATAAATAAATAAACAAATAAATAAATAAAAGGAAAGAAATCGAACTAGGATTACTAATCACTTCTGTACCCGGCTATTTGTTGCCATTGTTGTATTCCTGATTTCTGTTCGAATCAAGAACCATCAACGAACACCCTTCTTGTATGAAACCCACCTGGGTGTTGCAACTGTCAAAGGCAAAAGCACCATCATAACAATACTTGCTACTATTAACCTACTATTGCTCCTGCTACTCGAATAAAACCAAAACCATTATCACCACTATTCTTTTTTCGCTACTACCATACCTGTCTGTGTTGATGCATACTTCCGTTTATGTTTTGAACATATTACTCTACTGCTGCTTCTCTTTAACCTGATACTGTACGAACATGTTGATAACCAAAGACCTCATCAAATCCACCAATAACACCATTAATTACTACTCTTGTTCAATCAAATATGAGTATAGAATATAAAGAGGGATTTAAGAAATTGAGAGAATGATAATGAACCGATTACCTGCTACTAGATCGTTTGATTGTATTGCTGCCTTAATCGATCTACTCCTGCTCCCATCCTGTCAACAAATATCATCAAAGATAGTTCAAATTTTTCTTTTCTCTCTAAACTGCTACTGTTCCGATTGTGGTTGCTAAATCGATGACCTACTTGATCGATTGATGAATCCATGATCTTCTTGATCGTTTGATGAATCCGTGACATGCTTTATTTATTTATTTATTTTTTCTCTTGTTCCCGGTATTGGATCGAGAAATACAAGTAGGTTTGGGCAGTGATTCATTTATTGAACTTTCTACTTGGGCCGTGTTCAATTTCTTTAGTTAGGTCGAGATTCTGTTGGGCCAAAACGAAACTGGGCTAGAATATGATATTAAGTGATGATGGGTATATGAATGATAAATAATAACGGGTTAAATAGAATCATGAAATGAGTAATATTAGAAAAACTAAACGGATCAGCTGGTTAAGGAGGGTTTTGTGGTAGTGGGAGGTTGCAGGTTCGAGTTTGGTCTGGGGCATTTTTTTTGGGAAAAGCCTTTTAACTCTTCAAAGGTAGTTTATCTTTATTTTTATTATTAGTATTATTATTGTTATTATTATTATTATTATAATTATAATTACTATTATTATTATTATTATTATTATTATTATAATTATTATAATTATTATTATTATTATTATAATAATTATTATTATTATTATTATTATTATTATTATTATTATTATTATTACTACTACTAACATCATTATAAGTATTATCATTAATATCATTATTATTATTAAAATAAGTATTATTAGTATTAATATCATTATTATTACCATTGTTAGTAAAAATATTATTATAGTTATTATAGTTATTATTATTACTACTATTATTATTATTATCATTTTTATTATATTAAAATTTTCATTTTTATTATTATTATCATTATTATTACTTTTACCATTAGGATTATTATTACAACTAAATTAGTATCATAATTATCATTAGCAGTAAAATTATTAGTTTTATAGTTATTATAATTATCAGTATTATTATTATCATTATAATTATCACTATTATTGTTAATCTTACTTTTATAAAAATTATTGCTAGTATTATTATTATTATTATTATTATTATTATTATTATTATTATTATTAAAAATAATTATTTTTGCTAAAACTATCATTTTTACTTTATCATTATTAGTAAAACAATCATTTTTTATTAATTAAAATTACTATTATTACTATCATTATTATTATTATTCTTAATCTAGTAATACTAAAATTATTAATTTTACAAAGCCAAAGATGTATATGTATAAAAATATACTTATTACATAAAGTATACTAATATTACATAAAATTATGTGTTAACTAATATTATTGATATAACATTAACTAAATATCAAATAAGTATCATAATGTATTATAAGTATTAATAAAATTATATATAAGAATATTGATCTCAATACATAACAAAATATATAAACTTAACTGATTTATATTATAATGTGTTAATATATATACTTGATATAGGTTCGTGAATCCGAGGCCAACCTTGCATTGTTCAGTATCGTCGTATGCATATTTTTACTACAAAATATCGTATTGTGAGTTTCATTTGCTCCATTTTTAAATGCTTTTGCAATATATATTTTTGGGACTGAGAATACATACGCTGCTTTTATAAATGTTTGACGAAATAGACACAAGTACTCAAAACTACATTCTATGGTTGGATTATTAAACCGAATATCACCCCTTTTAGCTTGGTAACCTAAGAATTAGGAAGATGAGAGGTTCTCTTCCTAATTGACGCGAATCCTAAAGATAGATCTATGGACCTCGACAAGTCCCATCCAGGTTATGGATGCTTTAGTACTTCGATTTTTATACAGACGAGAGGTTCTGTATATACAGACGAGAGGTTCTGTATGTTTAGGGATATTCTAGATGCATTTTGTTAATGTCGGTTACCAGGTGTTCAATTCATATGAATGATTTTATCTTTATGCAGACGAGAGGTTCTGTTTATAAATATGAAAATCTTGTGGTCTATTAAAATAATGGAAATGATCTATTATGATAAACTAATGAACTCACCAACCTTTTAGTTGACACTTTAAAGCATGTTTATTCTCAGGATCGAAAGAAATCTTCCGTTGTGCATTTGATCAATTTAAAGATATTACTTGGAGTCATTCATGGCATATTTCAAAAGGCATTGCATTCAAGTCGTTGAGTTCAGTAAAGATTATGATTAAGTAAATGACAGATTAGATCATTTATAGTTGGATATTATGAAACGGTATGCATGCCTGTCAACTTTCAATGTAATGAAAGTTTGTCTTTTAAAACAAATGCAATGTTTGTAAAATGTATCATATAGAGGTTAAATATCTCGCAATATAATCATATGTTATTGTATTTGTTCTTATGGATTAGGACGGATCTTTACATGTGGTATCAGAGCGGTGGTCTTAGCGAACCAGGTTTTGTATTAGTGTGTCTAACTGGTAGTTGTTAGGATGCATTAATGAGTCTGGACTTCGACCGTGTCTGCATGTCAAAAGTTTTGCTTATCATTTTTGTCGGAAATTACCTGCTTATCATCTTAAGTCTAAACGCGTCTTACTGTATTCATTGCATAGATAGTGTATAGACAATTTCATATCTTTGCATATCTATTACAGTAAATTCTGTCTGACATCTTTCAAAAATTTCTCCGTAACTTATGAATCTTGGTATTATATATACATATGTGAAATGTGTATTGAAGAATATCAAACTAGGTCCTATAATCTAATTCATTTCAAAATTCAGTCCCCTAAATCGTACGAGATGAACCCCTCAACTAGTTCGAGTTCATCAGATTCTGACAGCTATTCCGATATGGAAATCCTTCTGATCTCCGAAAGCATTGTAACCAGAATGGATCAACCTATTAGTCATCATCTATTCTGGATGGATTGGGAATGGGTTCGTAGCCGACTCAGTCAATGGAGGCAATAAGAAGGCGATCCCTTCCACCCACCGAATTTCCCTCTCGGCGAAGAACCTGAAGCACTTACTGGCGAACCAGTCCGAAACACCATTTACACCCTCATTTCCCGAGTATCCCGCCACGATTATATATTATCTAAACTTCTAGATCTTGTTCATTCACTCGTTCCAACCGCCAATCATCCCGGTGTACTAGCAGAAGTCAACGAGCTTCGCACTCGAGTAGTAACTTTGGAGAATATGATGCACAACTTACAGGCATCACATGCACCATCAACCTCAGCATCAGCAGTACCACCAACAACAACCGCATCTTAAACATCAACTTCACAATTTGTCCCCCGAGCATCAATGACATACGCCCAGTAGATATCAAGGAATACCAACAACAACAAACGATGAAGTATTAATTCATAACTTCGTTGGAGAAACATTCTACGGCGAGTATGTAATTTCTAAAGTTTAGAGATTATCTATTCTAGCCTTAACCAAATGAGTTTAATAGTATATTAACTCATTAAATCTGTATTACATCTGAAGAAAATATATATACATATATTTTTATAAAGACTGTAATAAAATTCTCTTGTACAAAATATTACTTGTGAATTTTTTTTAAAACGGGTAGGTAATACCCGAGAGATATATAAATTCACAATTAATATGTTACATTCTTCGAATCTGATTCAGCAATCACCAACTATATTCACTACTTTCACAACAATATACATTCTTTTATAAAAATCAAAACAACCATTCTCATCCAAATTTAATTACGTATTCTGATTTTGAACAGATCATAAATTCAAGTCAAGATTTAGCAGAAGATATCACTCTTAAATCCCTACATCTTTCAAAGCTATATTTTGACTTCAAAACTGTGCTAGAACAACACTTCTATTCATAGGACTCAGAAAAGTATTTGTATCATTCAAAATCTTAGAACATCGTATGAATATTAACGATTACAATCTATGTTCAAATTCCTCGAAATTCCTGAAGACACTTCAAATAATGAATCATCGAGATGATAATTCAACCACATGTTACCCACGGTCATGCACCTGAAAAATTCTCGAAACCAAAGTCATAGTTTAACACATACCCGCGTCAGATCCTTTGGCATTAATTAGCAAGAATAACTTTACGATTCCTTTTCAAAGTAGCAAATTTTGTCATAGCTCCAGCAAGTCAACTTCGACTTTTCAGTCGGACTAAACTTATTATAACCTCGATATATATGATTGCCATCGTTACTGGGGAATCTTTTATATTCCACCATATTATCAGCAGATGTACCAGCAACTTCGGCTTTAGTCTCTCTGAAAAATATTTATATTATTCATGAAGACCCATCATCTACTCATTCGCATCTTGTAACAAGAATTGCTATACCAATTACCGAGAATCAGCAATCAGTATTTTGAAATCTCGCAGTATTTCTACTTCAAGAGTTATATATATATATATATATATATATATATATATATATATATATATATATATATATATATATATATATATATATATATATATATATATATATATATATATATATATATATATATATACATATAACATCTATCTCCTAAACTTACATACTTAGAATGTGAAATTTCTGAAAAACACCCTAAACTGCTATTTAGATCTTCGAATTTTGGAAAAATACTGATGAAGCAGCAGAAACTGTAGACAACTGTAACAGTCAAAAGTTTGATGATAAAGAATAGTGTGTTAGCAAAGCTCAGAAAAAGAGAAGGTTTGGAACTGGAAAACGGAGTGAACGAAGTATGAAGGAGGCTGTGGACAAATCACAAATACTAAATCTGCCTTCAAAGAATCCAAATGATTCATTGTCTACTGAAGTCTTTAGCGAATATCTTACTCCTTACTTTAAAACTCTTACGAACAATATTCTTCATCATCCTCTGATCTTAGATATTCTAATCTTTCATTATAAATATCCTCCATATATCTGAAAATATTTCCATAACTATTCTTATCTGAAATCATTTATCTCTTTACACTATCTGTATTACATAAAAAAGGAAACTGTTTAGTTTCTATACTCTGTAAACCTTCGAGTTTAAAATATGAATGTTTTTGAAGTAGTGTTGGGAACTGAAGTATGAGTTAGTATAATATAATGACACTTGATCAACGTGATTATATTACAGTAAGTCATGCTGAGTTCTTAATGAAACATGATGTAACGACCCTACTTTTTTCGTTATCTTTTGCCGTTAATTATTTAATGACCGTTAATTGTTATTCGTGCCACGTCATTTCTATGACCTATATATTTATTTTTATAATAATATATTAATTATTATGTGTTAAGTGAATATTTGTATTCATATTTAAAGTTGTACGTTTCTACGTGTCCTGAATTTCTATCCGGCAAATCTTTTCGGTTTTCAAACCAACGGTCAGACTTTTGGGATTTTTAAATCCAAATTATTTTAAATATGATATTTTGATGTCATATGATTATATATAGTGTTTATATATTTTATTTGTCGCGTATATGTTATCTCTCCGAATATTTAATCGCGTTGCGGTGTTTTCGCGTTTCGGGCTTCGTTCGGGCCTTCGGGCCACAAGCAAATACTCTTAGCATCAAGTTGGCCCACAAGTGGGGCCCACCCTACCTATTTCAGCCAAAAATTTCAAAGGGGAGGGGGTTAGGTTGTCAAATTTTCAAATTTGGGATTAAATTGATCAAAATCACCAAAATTCTTCTCATATTAACCTAGCTTCATTTTTTTTTCTTTTCTCTCTTTCTCCTCCCATTTTAAATGTCCCATATCAGCACCATCATCATCATCTTCTTCAACAATTTTTGTATTGGAGATTTAGGGCTTTCATCATTTCCGGATTCACCGTATCGAGCTCTACACGTTCATATCAACCATTTCTCGATTATGGTATAAACCCTAACCCTATATTTTTGATTTTTATTCAATTTTACTGATTTTGTATGTTATATTGATTGTATGATGATTATATGTTATTGTATTGTTGATAGTATGCGTAGAAATGCTCGTTAATTCATGTTTTCGATTTGATTATTTTGGGACAGCAGCTTGTTTGATCATTTCTGTAAACATAACTGATATAAAAGTGAAATTAAAGTGTCTATATGAGTTCCTCTCATCAAGACATTAATTTTAGACTCTGGATTCATGTCATTTATATTCCCGGAGCTCTAGTTATGATTAAAATGGTGTTTTGTTGAAATTAAAATGTGAAAACGAATTGATTCAGGTATGGTCCGACTTTTTAACCACTTTTGGAGTCTTTAGGGTATACTAGTGTGTTAGGATTGATGATGGGATGGACTTTCATGTTCGGGTCATCGAAATCCGTGCCACGGATCACCCGTTATGACTAAAACATGTTTTTGTACGGATTAAAGCTCCAAATTTTTTAATGGCTGATGGTCATGACTTGGTGGCTGTTCTTGGGGTGTTCTTGAGTGCACTAATGTGTCAGGTGGGTTGGTTACGAGGAGATATATATAAGACTCGCCGAAAACTGACACCCGGGGCTCAAGTTATGACCCGATGAACTTTTAATTAAAAATTATGGTTATTTATTAAGACTTATGATATAAATAATGATTTTAATTATTATTAAATTACTTATGATATAAAAGTAATTAAATTAATTTAAGACTTATGATATATATATTTATTATATCATTTATTAATTACTTATGATTTAATTAAACTTTTAATTAAACTTATGATTAATAATACTTTTATTATTAATGGAAAATACTTATGATAAGTATTAAACTTATGTTATGAAATTATTATTATAAGACTTATAATAAGGATTAATTAATTATTTAATTATTATAAGGCTTAGTTATTATTTAATTATAATTTAATTATTAAATACTTATGATTTAATAATTATAATTAGAAACATATGATATGAATAATAATTCATTACTAATTAATAATACTTATGATATGATTAAAATTTATTATTAATTAATAATACTTATATTATGACTAATATTTAATTAACTAATTAAATACTTATGTTATATTAATTATATCATTTAAACTTATGTTAACTTTAATAATTCATTTTAATTTAATTAAACTTATGATATGACATAATTATACATAT
Source organism: Rutidosis leptorrhynchoides (assembly GCF_046630445.1). Lineage (NCBI taxonomy): Eukaryota > Viridiplantae > Streptophyta > Magnoliopsida > Asterales > Asteraceae > Rutidosis > Rutidosis leptorrhynchoides. Next base: position 323,910,136 of record NC_092334.1, read on the forward strand.
TTGACTTTAAATAACATTATGACTTATATTATTATTATAACTTATACTTTTAAAATTAATGTTGACTATGTTTGACAAGGTTGACTTTTGAGTTGACTTTCGGTTGACTTTGACTTTCAGTTAACTTTTGTTGACTTTCTAATTAAGGAAACTTTCCTAACTTAAAACTTTCTAAAAATAGAAACTTTCTAAATATGGAAACTTTCTAAATTGGAAACTTTCCAAAAATAGAAACTTTCCTAAAATAGAAACTTTCCTAAAATAGAAACTTTCCTAAAATAAAAACTTTCCAAAAATAGAAACCTGCTAAAAATAGAAACTTTCTAAAAATAGAAAGTGTGTGTCCGTACGCTGTTCCGATCAAACAGATGCGTATTGAGTATTGTTCTATGTCTACTTGCAACATGTACAATAGCTATCATACTAAGACTTGACCTAAGTTAGTTATTTATATTGACCTGCTTTATTTATTGGTCGGCGTTGTGATCATTCTTGATCACTTTACTTCGTTTATTGTTCGCATTTTTGTGTGGTTACTTCATTTGCTTTAAGGTGAGTTATAGTCCCATTTTACATACTGTTTGAAGTATATTTTTGGGATGCGATTACATGCATTTTATTTTACGTTTAGACACAAGTGGCAATTAAATTTTAATTATTCGTTGTGAGTTGAACAAAAATATTCCCTAGTATGGTAACTGTAATCACTGGTTTCTACTGGTGAACGCGAATCCTACGGATAGATCTATCGGGTTTGACAACCCCATTTCGAGCTAGTCGCGCTAGCAATTTATAATCGGAATGTTTAGTACTTCGTATTTTGTTGTAGATACACTTGTTTAGTGTATATTATTTATTGTGTTTGGCAAGGGTAAATAAAGGGTTAAGTGGTTACCAGGTGGCTCATTGATAATGGAATAATGATTTATGTTTTCTAACATTTTAAATCTTGTGGTCTAAAGCTTATACGTTTATTTAAACCTATAATTCACTCAACATTTTTGTTGACAGTTTACTAGTATGTTTTCACAGGTACTTGAGCTAGTTTGCTGCTTCCGCTGTGTTAGAAGAGTCTGCATGCATTTGGGCAGATTTTATTAAACATTATGAAACTTTGAACTTGCATTCTATTTTTGAATAATTTAAACTTATGGGTTTTGTTGACAATGTTTTATGTCAACTTTGGTTATTAATATGTTGGGTTGTTTAAACTACATATTTTGTTATGTTTCCTTTTTTGAAAACTTTTAAAATAAAAGAATGCAATGTCGTTTATTAAATTCATTTAAGTTCGATCAAGCTGTAGGATCAAGTGACAGAGCCGTTAAGTGTTTTGACGGGGCCATCACAGTTGGTATCAGAGCGTTGGTTGTAGGGAATTAGGCTACATTGATGTCGTTACTCGAGTCAACAGGGTGCATTAGTGAGTCTAGTCTACAGCCCGGCCTATAATATATTATTATATGTGATTATTTGTATCGTATTGGTATGTATATTGTTATCATACATACATCTCTATTATGTTCTGAATCCGGGAGGACTCCCATTCCGATTTAAACGTATTCTCTGACTCATGCGAACTTATCCTTATAAGAACACCTCGGGTAGTGAAACCGAGAGATGTCATTCTTGACTTCTGAAATTCTTGACATTTCCATGTCATCTATTATGGTTATGTATATGACGTTTGAATTATATTACGCGAGATGTCATTCTTGACTTCTAAATGCTCAGCATTTCAATGTCAGCTATTATGTTTAGGTATATAACATTCTTGTTATATTACGTGCATTTGTGCCGTTGTTCCTATGCGCTTTGGTTTTTGTACCGGAAACCCTCATTCTTGACTTTTATAGATCCTTGGTACTTCGAAGACATTTTTATGTCATCGTTACTCCTATTCATTATTTTTGATGTTTTTGTCTCTTGTGCTATCCTTAGCACATTGTTTAAGAAATCGTTTTAGAGAAATTGTGTGTAAATTCGAGGTTGATCGCGTGTCCTGACCTCATGTAGTGCTATTGGAATGGAACTATGAATTAGTGAAATATAATGACGTCAGGCTAACGTGATTATATTACGTTAATTCATAAAGAAGTCCCAATATTGTGACATGAGGAATAGAAAGCGAGTCAAAGAAATTTTTACACCACTCATTCAGAAATTCCAAAGTTATTACATGAGTAAGGAAAATACTCATTTTTCTTAATTGTTGAGATACGGGAAACTCGTTTAACCAAACTACCTATCTCAAGCTTTATCCTTCATACCTCACTTGTTAGTGATAGCTTCGCACGTGAACAGTTTTGGCCCAAGGACTTGTGTCCTGATAATAGTCAAAACATTATTTAACTCGTTAGTTTTCATGACCTCGTAACATTTGAGGGTCAAATGTCGCACGATGATTCAAGTCCTTCACTCAATCTTCTACGATCTTACTTCAACTAGTAACCTCTGAAATACGAATACTCAGTTTATCATCAGAATTTTTACACATTTGTTTAATTGGGCGGTTCTCACGAGATTTATGGGCGAATAGAAGTAATGAAATATTTTGTCATGTATACAATTTATAAAATCATATATGTACGTATGAATTCAAATGAATAAATTTACCCTTACCTATTCGGCTAGTATATACTAAATCATACCTTCAAAATTATTTTAAAACCACTCATTTATTGAGCTGTTTGACTAAGTCAATTTATTTTATATAAAATGGTACACGTTGTACATACTTCTAAATTTACTAAGAACTTCGTTCCATTTATGTTGTCACATCAAACGTTTAAAGCTTTTTCAAAAACTCCTTTGATTGATTTTATCAAATTTTCGCATTACTCTCCAGAGTGTTTGGATCACAGTTCTTCTCATCCCCCGTTTAAGGATGAAACTTACCATTAAGTTCATTGATAGAAACTATTACACCACTTTAGATGCCGGTTTTATAAAATTTATTGGAAAATCTTTGCGCTCATAAAATTTTTCCCTCTTATGGTTGGACATGATCGAAATGCGGACCGATAAATCATTTTTCTGAGGTACGTTCAGTGGTCACCCTGTTCTCAGGCTAGGCACTGGGTGGGTTTCTACCCCAACTGTTGTTATAGTAGGTATCATAGATAGATATTACACTAGACCATTTGATAAATTTCTACTCTCAATATTCACGGCTAACCGCAACACCCTCGTAAACATCAATCCTATGATTCAATAATTTGAGGTACAGGAAATCATTTTTGGAGATTCATCTCACCTGGAGTCGACTATTCTTTATAACCCATGATTCACGTTTCTTTTCATTCGCACATAAATTTAAGAATAAGGATGATTCCTGGATTGACTCGCTCATTGTGTGAGGAAGTTCACCCTCGTTGAAAGATCACATCTTTCGTACGTCTTCTTTTCAGAAATGTAATGAAAATTTACTTTGAAGTTCATGATCCTCGTTATCCCCTTTGAAGGAATTGTCTTAAACGTCTTTACCACTGTTATGGTTACTCTCCATATTTCTTCCTTTGTTGGCTGCAACTTTATCTCATTCGTCCTTGTTCGTCCCCTTGGGGAGCTTCTATTTTGTTGTTAAGAAGAAAGATGGTTCGTTCCGATTGTGTATTGATTATCGCGAGTTGAACGAGCTTAGTGTTAAGAATCGTTATCCTCTTTCGAGAATTGATGATCTGTTTGATCAGCTTCAAGGTTCGTCCATTTATTCTAAGATTGATCTTCGTTCCGGTTATCACCAACCGCTGGCTGATATTCTGAAAACTGCTTTCTGTACCCGTTATGGTCACTACGAATTTCTTGTTATGCTATTCGGATTGACTAGCACACCTGTAGTGTTCATAGACCACATGAACCGTGTGTGTAGTCCTCATCTGGACAAGTTCGATATCGTTTTCATCGATGATATTCTCATCTATTCCAAGAGTGATCAAGAGTATGAAGAACGTTTGAAGTTAGTGCTCGATTTGTTAAGAAAAGAAGAGCTGTATGCTAAGTTTTTGAAATGTGCATTCTGGCTGAAGGAAGTTCGATTACTTGGACACGTTTTTAGTAAGAAGGGAATTCAAGTTGATCCTGCTATGATTGAGGCGATTGAGAAGTGGGAACTTCCGAAAACTCCTACTCAGATTCGTCAGTTTCTAGGATTAGCAGGTTATAATAGAAGGTTCATTCTAGATTTCTCTCGAATAGCTAAACCTCTAACTGCGTTAATGCACAAGGGGAAAAAGTATGAGTGGAAGGATGAACAAGAGGTTGCTTTTCAAACTTTGAAGAAGAAGTTGACTACCGCTCCGATATTATCACTACCTGAGGTTAATGATAATTTTGTTGTTTATTGTGATGCTTCACGTCAGGGCTTTGGTTGTGTTTTGATGCAACGAAAGAAAGTTATTGCGTACGCGTCACGTCATTTAAAGATTCACGAGCAGAATTATACAACCTATGATTTAGAGTTGGGAGCTGTTGTGTCTGCACTTAAGATTTGGAGACATTATTTGTATGGGGTCAAAAGTATAGTGTACACTGATCACAAAAGTCTTCAACATATCCTTGATCAAAAACAGTTGAATATGAGGCAACGAAGATGGGTTAAGACATTGAATGATTATGATTGCGAACTTTTATATCATCCGGGAAAGGCCAATGTTGTGGCCGATGCATTAAGTCATAAAGAAAGGGCTGAACCTCGCAAGTTTAGAGCATTGAATATGACAATTCGAACAAACCTCACGAGGCAGATTTTTGAGGCACAACAAGAAGCCTTAAATGAGGAGAATTTTGTGAACGAGAAAGTCAGAGGCATGTCTAAGAAGTTTGAGGTACTAGCAGATGGTACTAGATACTTTGCGGGACGTCTTTGGGTTCCGAAATTTGGTGATTTACGACAACTTGTTTTGGATGAGGCTCATAAGTCTAGGTACTCTATTCATCCTGGTTCAGGAAAGATGTATCATGATCTTAAGAAGCTGTATTGGTGGCCTAATTTGAAAGCTGATGTGGCTACTTATGTGGCTAAATGTTTGACCTGTGCTAAGGTCAAAGCTGAACATCGGAAACCGTTCGGACTTCTGGTGCAACCTGAAATTCCTGAGTGGAAGTGGGAAGGTATTACGATGGACTTTATTACGAAATTACCGAGAGTTGTGGGTGGTTATGATACCATTTGGGTGATTGTTGACCGACTCACTAAGCCAACTCATTTCTTGCCAATTAAGGAAATAGATTCAATGAAGAAGCTTACTCGTTTGTATTTGAAGGAGATTGTTTCGAGACATGGTGTTCCCGTATCTATTATTTCGGACCGAGACAGTCAATTTACATCGAGGTTTTATCAGTCCTTACAAGATGCTTTAGGAACTAAATTGGATATGAGCACTGCTTATCATCCACAGTCAGATGGTCGGAGTGAAATAACCATCCAAACGTTGGAAGACATGTTGAGGGCATGCGTAATTGATTTTGGTAATGGTTGGGATAGATACTTGTTGTTGGCTGAATTTTCTTATAACAACAGTTATCATGCATGTCAGGACCCATCCTAATCCATCCGGACGTAGTCCATATTGATTACAAACGATTCACAATAGTTGATTACATCGCGAGGTACTTGACCTCTATATGATACATTTTACAAACATTGCATTCGTTTTTAAAAGACAAACTTTCAAGTACATCGACAGTTAACAGTATGCATACCATTTCATAATATATCTTACTATAATTGACTTAATAATAATCTTGATGAACTCAATGACTCGAATGCAACGTCTTTTGAAATATGTCATGAATGACTCCAAATAATATCTCTAAGATGAGCAAATGCACAGCGGAAGATTTCTTTCGTTCCTGAGAATGAACATGCTTTAAAGTGTCAACCAAAAGGTTGGTGAGTTCATTAGTTTAACATAAATAATCATTTCCTTCATTTTAATAGACCACAAGATTTCATATTTCCATTTCTCATAAATATACGTCCCATGCATAGAGACAAAAATATCATTCATATGGATTGAGCACCTTGTAACCGATATTCACAATTTGTATACAAGAATATCCCCATCATTCCGGGATCCTCCTTCGGACATGATATAAATTTCGAAGTACTAAAGCATCCGGTACTTTGGATGGGGCTTGTTGGGCCCGATAGATCTATCTTTAGAGTTCGCGTCAATTAGGGTGTCTGTTCCCTAATTCTTAGATTACCAGACTTAATAAAAAGGGGCATATTCGATTTCGATAATTCAACCATAGAATGTAGTTTCGATTACTTGTGTCTATTTCGTAAAACATTTATAAAAGCAGCGCATGTATTCTCAGTCCCAAAAATATATATTGCAAAAGCATTTAAAAAGGGATTAATGAAACTCACACATATAAATATTGTAAAACAGTTAATAAAGCATTTGCATGTATTCTCAGCCCAAAAACGTAAAGAGTAAAAGGGGATCAATGAAACTCACAGTACTGTATTTTGTAGTAAAAATACATATGACGTCATTGAACAAAAGTAGGGTTGGCCTCGGATTCACGAACCTATATCATTTATATATATATTAACACATATAATTGTAATCAAACAAATATATATATATATATATATATATATATATATATATATATATATATATATATATATATATATATATATATATATATATATATATATATATATATATATATATATATATATATATATATAAATTTATTAGTTATATCATTTTTATATTAATAACTTATATGTTTCATATATTCATTTAATATATTTTTTATAAATAAAATGTTAATTTTGCTATGTTATATGTATTAAAAATAATATTAGAAATGATAATAATAATAATAATAATAATAATAATAATAATAATAATAATAATAATAATAATAATAATAATAATAATAATAATAATAATAATAATAATAATAAGACTACCTTCCAAAATAAGCTTTTTAAAAAAAATGCTAGAGTCCGGGCTCGAACCCGAGACCTCTCACTCATGCGCACCAACACCCAACCATCCTTCTAGTTTCCTTTTTCTATTTTAGTTCCTAATCTAAATCTATTAACCCAGTTATCTGTGATCTTCTTTACCATTTTCATCATCCCTCCTTCACTTTGTATCATTAAACGTATAACCATCTTCAAACTACTCTCATTAATCTTAATCATCTAACGTCACCATAGTTAACATCAATCAACTATCGATTATCATCAGCACTTCGCTATCAAAATCATAAAATCATGAGATCATAATCATATCATCGTCCATCTATTTTATTTTACATAATATCCTAGTTATCTATTTTCTGTTCTCATTAATCACGATTAAAATGGTGATCTTCATCATTGTGTTCGGGTTTCATTACGACTACCTTATTTCATTACCACCTAAATCGTTATCACTTGGGAAGGTTTGAATTTGTCACTAGCACCTTTATGGCCAAGAGTTACAATGGCCCAACAAAGCAGCCTAACAACATATCAATCTTGGTCCAAAGAGAAGCCCAGTAAATCGATTAGCCTAGTTCTACTTATGGAATTTCACTAGCCCGTTTGTTTAACATATATGTTGAAGAGAAAGGGAAATTTTCGGTATAACAAAAAGGGACAACACAATCAAGTGGCCACAGCTTATATTGTTTAATTGCAAGTGGAAATTATAATACTCTTATTAAACTAATAACATGATGGAACAAGTGACCTTTGCTTTTGTATTTGGTCTACCATATGATACCCACTAGTACTTGTCCACTAAAAAGCATTCATCACATCTTAATTATCTTTTCTATTTAACTCGAACAGAAAAAGTCGAGCAACCAGTAGTACACGAAGCAGAAACAGAAGTATGATCAGCAGTTACCTCAGTTTAATGGTGGCGAGCAATGGTAGTTCATGTGGTGTTTTATTCGAACGTGAAGAAGGATCCCAACTACACCATAGTAACCGAACATGTAACAACAATTTTGTGGGTTTGAGTGGTTGTCGAAAACAGTGAACAAAAGCAAAGGGCAGTACAGCAGCGTAAACAGTGGTTTAATGGTGATGGTGTAAGGTGGTTGATATGGTTGGCCGATGGTGCTCATGGAGATGGAGGTTAAATGGGTTTAAATTGGTGATGACTCAATCAAAAAGAACTTAATTAATAAGTGGGTTTGTATATTTAGATTTTGTTTTGTCGGCTAGCATAAAGAAAAAGAATATCACACGCAAATATCAACTCACTTCTTGATATCTTGTTCTAAAGGAGATGTGGCCCATTTATGTGCAACAACGTATCACGGCTCAAGGAAACGAAAAAGGAGAGAACACGCCATAAAACTTAATCATCATCTTCATCATGTATTTTCATTATTAAAACAGAAAAATGAGTGTATCTGTGATGGTTGGTTCGTTGGTGGGAGTAAACGAGTATAGTCAAGAAATAGTATAAAAGAAAAACGTGTATAGCTACCGCAACAGCGAATTTGGAAGCATACCGAATAGTCTTAGGTTAGTTTTCGCAGCATAGAAGTGGTATTTGGGCTATAGTTGCAAACAGGAACAGAATCGAGACAGGAGGAAGTCTTTGGAACGAATAGTGTGAACGAAATAATAAAGGTGATGATGATGGTTTGATTGCAATGGTGGTGGTGGGTTTCGTGGTGTTGTGGTTGTGTTGGAGGATGGTGTTTGGGGATCCAAGAAGACTAACAAGAAAATGGTTGTGAGGGTTTCAATGGGTTGATGAAGATGGTCACTTTGAAGTCTGTTGGTGTGTGTGAGATTAAAATCGAAAAGCAGTTATAGTAACCTGAATATTAGTCTAGTTTTCATGATGAGATTATGGTTGTCGATGGTGCCCGGTTCTTGAACAACAGCAACATAGTAGTCACGAATTAGCAATAGTAGATGGTGTTTGTTTTGTTTTCGATTTTGTTCCAGTTCAAACTGAAAACCAAAACGTATTCATGTTTCAGTTAACAATGAACTCGGTGTGAATACTTGTAGATTTGGAATATGAGACTGAAACTTGATTATCAACAAACGTTCTATTGGTGTTAAGGATTACGGATTTGAATCAAGCTTGTGTTTAAAACTTCTAGACGACGGTAACACAACTCGGTCTATATGATTGGTTATGGAAATGATGATGAATGAGTGAGCTGTGACTTTAATGAATTTGTCACTTGAAATGTGTTAATGAGCTACGATGATTTGATAATGTGTCAAAGATGAAACAAAATGTTAGTCAGACAAGTGGTGGTGTGTTCCTTTATGTCAACATAATGGAGTTTTATATAACAATTTGCAATAATTTTATATACAAAACAAAATCAGTAATAATTAAATATATTCCCTTAAACAAAACGTGTACTAACAAAGCCATCAATGAATTGATAGGTAACAGATAAAGTAAAGCAGTCATCCTTTAATATATTTTCTACCGACACGTATTTTATGTAATATTATATCGTGAAGTGTTCCTAAACTTTCAAATTTTTATATTACATACATTTATTTATTTCGGTCATCAACTCTGTAAAACCTGATCAAAAAGGTTCGTCCTATTTATTTTTATTTTTATTTTTTTAAGTCCAAGAAATCTGTACAGAGTAATAAAATTCAAACTAAAAAGATAAATATTTCTATCAAACCTATAATCTCTGTAATCTATTTACGGACTAACTTTTATTTTAAATCTTTATAAGTATGTATTAAATCTATATGAACACTAACGAAATGACAACTGAGTGTTACTGACGTTTACAAATTAGGCTCGAAATCACTTATATTTAATATACTATATATATATATATACACATATCTATTTACACTTAATTGTTCGTGAATCGTCGAGAGCAGTCGAAGGTCAATTGAATATATAAAACAGTTCAAAAATTTTGAGACTCTACATTACAGACTTTGCTTATCGTGTCGAAATCCAATAAGAGTTAAGTTTAAATTTGGTCGGAAATCTCCGGGTCGTCACAGTACCTACCCGTTAAAGAAATTTCGTCCCGAAATTTGAGTGAGGTCATCATGGCTAACAATAAATATGTTTTCCTGACGAATATAAGCTGATAAATAGAGTTTTTATCATTATTGAATAATACAGATAAAATAATTCTATTATTCGAAGAGTGCGAATGAAGCTATCACAAAAGAGTGAAATGAATAAATGAAGTTTCGTTTTAACTTATGAGGTTGCCTTGGTTGAATTCCGGAATTCAAGGGATTTAAAAGAAAATCTTGGAAATCTATAAGATATGAATCTTCGGCGAATAAGGAAATTAAGATCTCTCTAATTAAATACGGTGATCTGCTTCGATTACTCTGTCTGATATTTCCATTATAAATTAAATTCTCCCGTTCCATTATTCTCACCATTCCTATATTTTCCTTCTTGTTTCATCATCCAAAAGATTCTAAAAATGCTTAATCCAGTTCTGATCCTTGTCCTCATCCTTACTATCGCAACAATCATTCTCCTTTTCTAACTTCCACCAGAGGAATCTGCTTTCTTCTACTTTGTCCTGGGGATTATAATGTTTTTAATTCTCCCGTGTCTTTATGTTGTGATACACATTGATATACACGGTTTGTAATTTATATGTTGTTATCGGGCTTTATATTCTCTCTTATTTTTCAAAGCTCTATGCTTTTATTTTCTCTTCCCGACTTCAAGTCAAGCGAATAATGGTCCAGAATTTGTAGATATACAGTTTCGAAGGATTATAATGTTCTAAGCAGGAAGGAACGTGATAGCACGATTTGATTTTCAAATTTATCAACATCATGGAAGATAGAACCATCAAGAATACATTTTCTTGATTTGTTCAGGAGTTAAGTAGAATGAAAGAGTTATGTAACATGGCACATGATGACGTTAGGATCTGTGAATCATCACGTCCCATTAGAAACTCAGCATGACTTACTGTAATATAATCACGTTGATCAAGTGTCATTATATTATACTAACTCATGCATCAGTTCCCAACATTACTTCAATAACATTCATATTTTAAGCTCGAAAGTTTACATAATATAGAAACTAACAGTTTCTATATGATGTAACACTGATAGCACGAAGAGATTAATGATTTCAGATAAGAACAGTTATGAAAATATCTTCAGAATTATGGAGGATATTTATAATGAAAGATATGATGATATCTTGGAGTTTCTAATATCGATGGATGATGAAGAAGATTTATCCGTAAGGGTTTAGATTCGAAAGCAAGGTATTCGCTAAAGATTTCATCAGAAACAGAATCATTTGGATTCTTTGAAGTCAAACTTATTCTTTGTGATTTGTCCACGGCTTTCTTCCTAGTTTCGTATAATCTGCTTTTCGGTACTAAATTTTCTATTGAATATTTCCAATATAATAATACACAGGAAGCACGAGGAGGTATATAATTTCGAACGAGAATATTTATGAAAATATCCTCAGAAATATCAAAGATATTGATGATGATATTTTGAAATTTCTAAGTTCGATGGTTGATGGAGAAAGATTTTCCGCAAGATTTTAACATGACTTCGGAGCAAGATATTCTCTAAAGATTTCAACGGATCCAGAATTACCTGAATTCTTTGAATATAGGGTTTGGTCCTTGTATTTGTCCTTGGTCTCCTTCACGGTTAGCTCAATCCGTTTTTCAATACCAAATTTTCTATCGAGCGTTCCCAACACTCCATTCTTTATCATCAAACTCTTGGCCGTTTAGACCATTTACAATTTTGCTGTTTCCTCTATATTTAATGCTACCATATCTGAATCGTCGGTTGTCAATCCGAGGTGGTTTCAAATGAATTGTGTTTTTAGATGATTAAACGCTAATGGTAATATGGTGGAATATAAAAGGTTCTCTGGTAACGATAAAAGAGCACACATATATATCAAGGTAATAATAAGGTTGTTTCGAACGAAAAGTCGAGTTTGACTTGCTGGAGCTGTGACAAAATTGGCTAATTTGGAAAGAGATTGAAAAGTTATTTTCGGTAGTAATAACGCTAAAGGAAATTGGTGCAGCTACGCGTTAAACGTTTACTCAGGTTCCGAGAATTTTTTAGGTGGATAACTATATGCGTAAATCTTTCCTTCCGTAGATGGAATGTGGTTGGTTCATCCTCTCGATTGAGGTGTTTTCAAGAATCATGAAAGGTTTGAACGCAGATTGGAATCTTCAAGATACAAATGAGGTTTAAGATGAAATCAAGTGGCAAACTTGAAGTATTGTTTAGTTTCATATGTTATAATCAATATTTTAATTCATTTTAATTGTTCACTATTGGTAGTCCTCAGTTGATTAGTCCACAGTTAGCTAGGAACAGTTAGCTAGGATTTTGTTAGTGTGGATTCTTAACAAAATTTCTCATAGTTAATTTGTTTGTTTCTAACCAATTTTATTCCGTCAAATGTTTTCTTCATTATGCCACTTGTTGGATTCTGATAGGTCAAAATTCAAATATGAAATTTGAATGGAAATGGTTATTCTGTGGTGAACGGATTCATTTATCTGTGGATGTAAGTAGGATAGGAAATGACTGTTGAGTCAGATTTGAAGAATGTACAGTGTAACTTATTAATGTGAAATCTTAAATATTCCTCGGGTATTACCTACCCGTTAAAATATTTTCATCATTAACAGTTTGTACGAAAGAATTTTTAATCACAATCTTTATGAAAATATATTTACATATATATTTTCTTCAGATGTAATTATGGATTTAATGAGTCAATGTGATATTAAACTCATCAGATTTACGATTAGAACTATGATACATAATCTCTAAAACATTAGAGTTTACATAATCGTCATGTCGAACGAATATAAATGATGTAGAATGATTTGTGGAACGATAATTATACCCTAGGTACAGAATGAGATGTTGAGGCATGGATTGTTGAAACTTGGGTTGTTGGTGGTACTGGTGCCATTGGTGCTAAGGCTGGTGATGTTACTGGTGTTGGTGATACTGTTGATGATTGCAAATTGTATACCGTGCTCTCTAAAGTTAATACTCGAGATCGGAGTTCTCTAACTTCTTCTACTAACCCGAGTTGTTTATCAATGTGAGGTAGAGGTCGGATATCTTCTCTAGTTCCATTAATGGTAGTTTCAAGACGAAAAATTCTTGCAAATAGGGTATAAACGGTATTGCGAACGGGTTCCCCGGTGAGCGGGTCAAGTACTCCAAGGTTAGGTGGTAGATTTGATTCATGATATGGAGTACCTTCTTCCTTTCTCCATAGGGTGAGTATGTCACGAACCCATCCCCATTTTCTCCAGTAATCACGGTAGTTGATTGGTTGGTGTGCTCCTGTCACGCTGTCTTCGGAGTCAGAGGAACTTGGTCGATTCGTAGAGGCCATCTTAAACGATCTCAGGAAAGATTTTTGGTACGAAGAGTTTAGTGGCATCAATTGATAGTTAGATGGTATTCTCAATGCATAATTTGCATAGATATATATAGTACCAGGATCCCTTAAATTAAGGAGAAATTTACGATATATCAGGCAAGGTCTACAGTAACAGATACACTAAGATATGAATTGTCAGATACGTTAAGATATGAATTTTGTCTATACACTATTCATGCAGTCAATGCAGTAAAATGTGTCTAGACTAAGAATAATGAGTAGGTAATTTCCTAAGGATGATAAGCAGATGTTTTCCGATAAAAATGATAAGCAAAACTTTTGACATGCAGACACGGTCGAAGTCCAGACTCACTAATGCATCCTAACGACTATCAGTTAGGCACGCTAATGCAAGACCTGGTTCGCTAAGACCACCACTCTGATACCAACTGTCAGGACCCGTCCTAATCCATCCGGACGTAGTCCATATTGATTACAAACGATTCACAATAGTTGATTACATCGCGAGGTACTTGACCTCTATATGATACATTTTACAAACATTGCATTCGTTTTTAAAAGACAAACTTTCAAGTACATCGACAGTTAATAGTATGCATACCATTTCATAATATATCTTACTATAATTGACTTAATAATAATCTTGATGAACTCAATGACTCGAATGCAACGTCTTTTGAAATATGTCATGAATGACTCCAAATAATATCTCTAAGATGAGCAAATGCACAGCGGAAGATTTCTTTCGTACCTGAGAATGAACATGCTTTAAAGTGTCAACCAAAAGGTTGGTGAGTTCATTAGTTTAACATAAATAATCATTTCCTTCATTTTAATAGACCACAAGATTTCATATTTCCATTTCTCATAAATATACGTCCCATGCATAGAGACAAAAATATCATTCATATGGATTGAGCACCTGGTAACCGACATTCACAATTTGTATACAAGAATATCCCCATCATTCTGGGATCCTCCTTCGGACATGATATAAATTTCGAAGTACTAAAGCATCCGGTACTTTGGATGGGGCTTGTTGGGCCCGATAGATCTATCTTTAGAGTTCGCGTCAATTAGGGTGTCTGTTCCCTAATTCTTAGATTACCAGACTTAATAAAAAGGGGCATATTCGATTTCGATAATTCAACCATAGAATGTAGTTTCGATTACTTGTGTCTATTTCGTAAAACATTTATAAAAGCAGCGCATGTATTCTCAGTCCCAAAAATATATATTGCAAAAGCATTTAAAAAGGGATTAATGAAACTCACACATATAAATATTGTAAAATAGTTAATAAAGTATTTGCATGTATTCTCAGCCCAAAAACGTAAAGAGTAAAAGGGGATCAATGAAACTCACAGTACTGTATTTTGTAGTAAAAATACATATGACGTCATTGAACAAAAGTAGGGTTGGCCTCGGATTCACGAACCTATATCATTTATATATATATTAACACATATAATTGTAATCAAACAAATTTATATATATATATAAATTTATTAGTTATATCATTTTTATATTAATAACTTATATGTTTCATATATTCATTTAATATATTTTTTATAAATAAAATGTTAATTTTGCTATGCTATATGTATTAAAAATAATATTAGAAATGATAATAATAATAATAATAATAATAATAATAATAATAATAATAATAATAATAATAATAATAATAATAATAATAATAATAATAATAATAATAATAATAATAATAATAAGACTACCTTCCAAAATAAGCTTTTTAAAAAAAATGCTAGAGTCCGGGCTCGAACCCGAGACCTCTCACTCATGCGCACCAACACCCAACCATCCTTCTAGTTCCCTTTTTCTGTTTTAGTTCCTAATCTAAATCTATTAACCCAGTTATCTGTGATCTTCTTTACCATTTTCATCATCCCTCCTTCACTTTGTATCATTAAACGTATAACCATCTTTAAACTACTCTCATTAATCTTAATCATCTAACGTCACCATAGTTAACATCAATCAACTATCGATTATCATCAGCACTTCGCTATCAAAATCATAAAATCATGAGATCATAATCATATCATCGTCCATCTATTTTATTTTACATAATATCCTAGTTATCTATTTTCTATTCTCATTAATCACGATTAAAATGGTGATCTTCATCATTGTGTTCGGGTTTCATTACGACTACCTTATTTCATTACCACCTAAATCGTTATCACTTGGGAAGGTTTGAATTTGTCACTAGCACCTTTATGGCCAAGAGTTACATCGGCCCAACAAAGCAGCCTAACAACATATCAATCTTGGTCCAAAGAGAAGCCCAGTAAATCGATTAGCCTAGTTCTACTTATGGAATTTCACTAGCCCGTTTGTTTAACATATATGTTGAAGAGAAAGGGAAATTTTCGTTATAACAAAAAGGGACAACACAATCAAGTGGCCACAGCTTGTATTGTTTAATTGCAAGTGGAAATTATAATACTCTTATTAAACTAATAAACATGATGGAACAAGTGACCTTTGCTTTTGTATTTGGTCTACCATATGATACCCACTAGTACTTGTCCACTAAAAAGCATTCATCACATCCTTAATTATCTTTTCTATTTAACCCGAACAGAAAAAGTCGAGCAACCAGTAGTACACGAAGCAGAAACAGAAGTATGATCAGCAGTTACCTCAGTTTAATGGTGGCGAGTAATGGTAGTTCATGTGGTGTTTTATTCGAACGTGAAGAAGGATCCCAACTACACCATAGTAACCGAACATGTAACAACAATTTTGTGGGTTTGAGTGGTTGTCAAAAACAGTGAACAAAAGCAAAGGGCAGTACAGCAGCGTAAACAATGGTTTAATGGTGATGGTGTAAGGTGGTTGATATGGTTGGCCGATGGTGCTCATGGAGATGGAGGTTAAATGGGTTTAAATTGGTGATGACTCAATCAAAAAGAACGTAATTAATAAGTGGGTTTGTATATTCAGATTTTGTTTTGTCGGCTAGCATAAAGAAAAAGAATATCACACGCAAATATCAACTCACTTCTTGACATCTTGTTCTAAAGGAGATGTGGCCCATTTATGTGCAACAACGTATCACGGCTCAAGGAAACGAAAAAGGAGAGAACACGCCATAAAACTTAATCATCATCTTCATCATGTATTTTCATTATTAAAACAGAAAAATGAGTGTAGCTGTGATGGTTGGTTCGTTGGTGGGAGTAAACGAGTATAGTCAAGAAATAGTATAAAAGAGAAACGTGTATAGCTACCGCAGCAGCGAATTTGGAAGCATACCGAATAGTCTTAGGTTAGTTTTCGCAGCATAGAAGTGGTATTTGGGCTATAGTTGCAAACAGGAACAGAATCGAGACAGGAGGAAGTCTTTGGAACAAATAGTGTGAACGAAATAATAAAGGTGATGATGATGGTTTGATTGCAATGGTGGTGGTGGGTTTCGTGGTGTTGTGGTTGTGTTGGAGGATGGTGTTTGGGGATCCAAGAAGACTAACAAGAAAATGGTTGTGAGGGTTTCAATGGGTTGATGAAGATGGTCACTTTGAAGTCTGTTGGTGTGTGTGAGATTAAAATCGAATAGCAGTTATAGTAACCTGAATATTAGTCTAGTTTTCATGATGAGATTATGGTTGTCGATGGTGCCCGGTTCTTGAACAACAGCAACGTAGTAGTCACGAATTAGCAATAGTAGATGGTGTTTGTTTTGTTTTCGATTTTGTTCCAGTTCAAACTGAAAACCAAAACGTATTCATGTTTCAGTTAACAATGAACTCGGTGTGAATACTTGTAGATTTGGAATATGAGACTGAAACTTGATTATCAACAAACGTTCTATTGGTGTTAAGGATTACGGATTTGAATCAAGCTTGTGTTTAAAACTTCTAGACGACGGTAACACAACTCGGTCTATATGATTGGTTATGGAAATGATGATGAATGAGTGAGCTGTGACTTTAATGAATTTGTCACTTGAAATGTGTTAATGAGCTTCGATGATTTGATAATGTGTCAAAGATGAAACAAAATGTTAGTCAGACAAGTGGTGGTGTGTTCCTTTATGTCAACATAATGGAGTTTTATATAACATTTTGCAATCATTTTATATACAAAACAAAATCAGTAATAATTAAATATATTCCCTTAAACAAAACATGTACTAACAAAGCCATCAATGAATTGATAGGTAACAGATAAAGTAAAGCAGTCATCCTTTAATATATTTTCTACCGACACGTATTTTATGTAATATTATATCGTGAAGTGTTCCTAAACTTTCAAATTTTTATATTACATACATTTATTTATTTCGGTCATCAACTCTGTAAAAGCTGATCAAAAAGGTTCGTCCTATTTATTTTTATTTTTATTTTTTAAGTCCAAGAAATCTGTACAGAGTAATAAAATTCAAACTAAAAAGATAAATATTTCTATCAAACCTATAATCTCTGTAATCTATTTACGGACTAACTTTTATTTTAAATCTTTATAAGTATGTATTAAATCTATATGAACACTAACGAAATGACAACTGAGTGTAACTGACGTTTACAAATTAGGCTCGAAATCACTTATATTTAATATACTATATATATATACACATATCTATTTACACTTAATTGTTCGTGAATCGTCGAGAGCAGTCGAAGGTCAATTGAATATATGAAACAGTTCAAAAATTTTGAGACTCTACATTACAGACTTTGCTTATCGTGTCGAAATCCAATAAGAGTTAAGTTTAAATTTGGTCGGAAATCTCCGGGTCGTCACAATGCAAGTATTAAGGCCACACCATTTGAAGCTCTGTATGGTAGAAAGTGTAGGTCTCCTGTCTGTTGGAATGAGGTTGGGGATGCTCAACTCACAGGTTTAGAAATTATTCATGAGACTACCGAGAAGATCGTACAGATTAAGGAAAGATTGAGAACCGCCAGAAATCGGCAAAAGAGTTATGCCAATAAGAGAAGGAAAGATATTGAATTTCAGGTCCGTGACCGTGTTATGTTGAAAGTATCACCTTGGAAAGGTGTGGTACGTTTTGGTAAAAGGGGAAAGTTGAATCCGCGTTTTGTTGGACCGTTTGAGATTATTGAGAGAGTTGGACCCGTGGCTTATCGTTTGAAATTGCCACAAGAGCTTCATGACGTTTTTCATGTATCGAATTTGAGGAAGTGTTTGATAAAGGCCGATGAAACCATTCCTCTTGATGAACTTCATGTTTATAAACAACTCCATTTTATTGAGGAACCTGTTGAAATTATGGGTCGAGAGGTTAAGACACTCAAGCAGAGTAAAATTCCTATCGTCCGAGTTAGATGGAATGCCAGATGCAGACCCGAGTTCACTTGGGAACGTGAAGATCAGATGAGGCAGAAGTACCCGCATTTGTTCCCAGATGCCGAGTCAACCCCTGCACCTGCTTAAATTTCGGGACGAAATTTCCGTAACGGGAAGGTACTGTAACTACCCTACTTTTTCCGTTATCTTTTGCCGTTAATTATTTAACGACCATTAATTGTTATTCGTGCCACGTTATTTCTATGACCTATATTATTATTTTTATAATAATATATTAATTATTATTTGTCAAGTGAATATTTGTATTCATATTTAAAGTTGTACGTTTCTACGTGTCCTGAATTTCTATCCGGCGAATCTTTTCGGTTTTCAAACCAACGGTCAGACTTTTGGGATTTTTAAATCCAAATTATTTTAAATATGATATTTTGATGTCATATGATTATATATAGTGTTTATATATTTTATTTGTCGCGTATATGTTATCTCTCCGAATATTTAATCGCGTAGCGGTATTTTCGCATTTTGGGCTTCGTTCGGGCCTTCGGGCCACAAGAAAATACTCTTAGCATCAAGTTGGCCCACAAGTGGGGCCCACCCAACCTATTTCAGCCGAAAATTTCAAAGGGGAGGGGGTTAGGTTGTCAAATTTTCAAACTTGGGATTAAATTGATCAAAATCACCAAAATTCTTCTCATTTTAACCTAGCTTCATTTTTTTTTCTTTTCTCTCTTTCTCCTACCATTTTGAATGTCCCATATTAGCACCATCATCATCATCTTCTTCAACAATTTTTGTATTGGAGATTTAGGGCTTTCATCATTTTCGGATTCACCGTATCGAGCTCTACACGTTCATATCAACCATTTCTCGATTAGGGTATAAACCCTAACCCTAACCCTAGATTTTTGATTTTTATTCAATTTTACTGATTTTGTATGTTTTATTGATTGTATGATGATTATATGTTATTGTATTGTTGATAGTATGCGTAGAAATGCTCGTTAATTCATGTTTTCGGATTGATTGTTTTGGGACAGCAGCTTGTTTGATCATTTCTGTAAACATAACTGATATAAAAGTGAAATTAAAGTGTCTATATGAGTTCCTCTCATGAAGACATTAATTTTAGACTCCGGATTCATGTCATTTCGATTCCCGGAGCTCTAGTTATGATTAAAATGGTGTTTTGTTAAAATTAAAATGTGAAAATGAATTGATTCAGGTATGGTCCGACTTTTTGACCACTTTTGGAGTCTTTAGAGTGTACTAGTGTGTTAGTATTGATGATGGGATGAACTTTCATGTCCGGATCATCGAAATCCGAGCCACGGATCACCCGTTATGACTAAAACATGTTATTGTACGGATTAAAGCTCCAAGTTGTTTAATGGCTGATGGTCATGACTTGGTGGCTGTTATTGGGGTGTTCTTGAGTGCACTAATGTGTCGGGTGGGTTGGTTAGGAGGAGATATATATAAGACTCGCCGAAAACCGACACCAGGGGCTCAAGTTATGCCCTGATGAACTTTTAATTAAAACTTATGGTTATTTATTAAGACTTAAGATATAAATAATGATTTTCATTATTATTAAATTACTTATGATATAAAAGTAATTAAATTAATTTAAGACTTATGATATATATATTTATTATATCATTTATTAATTACTTATGATTTAATTAAACTTTTAATTAAACTTATGATTAATAATACTTTTATTATTAATGGAAAATACTTATGAAAAGTATTAAACTTATGTTATGAAATTATTATTATAAGACTTATAATAAGGATTAATTAATTATTTAATTATAATAAGGCTTAGTTATTATTTAATTATAATTTAATTATTAAATACTTATGATTTAATAATTATAATTAGAAACATATGATATGATTAATAATTCATTACTAATTAATAATATTATGATATGATTAAAATTTATTATTAATTAATAATACTTATATTATGACTAATATTTAATTAACTAATTAAATACTTATGTTATATTAATTATATCATTTAAACTTATGTTAACTTTAATAATTCTTTTTAATTTAATTAAACTTATGATATGACATAATTATACATATTTGACTTTAAATAACATTATGACTTATATTATTATTATAACTTATACTTTTAAAATTAATGTTGACTATGTTTGACAAGGTTGACTTTTGAAATTAATGTTGACTTTCTAATTAAGGAAACTTTCCTAACTTAAAACTTTCTAAAAATAGAAACTTTCTAAATATGGAAACTTTCTAAATTTGGAAACTTTTCAAAAATAGAAACTTTTCTAAAATAGAAACTTTCTAAAATAGAAACTTTCCAAAAATGGAAACCTGCTAAAAATAGAAACTTTCTAAAAATAGAAAGTGTGTGTCCGTACGCTGTTCCGATCAAACCGATGCGTGTTGAGTATTATTCTATGTCTACTTGCAACATGTACAATAGCTATCATACTAAGACTTGGCCTAAGTTAGTTATTTATATCGACCTGCTTTATTTATAGGTCGGCGTTGTGATCATTTTTGATCACTTTACTTCGTTTGCTGTTCGCATTTTTGTGTGGTTACTTCATTTACTTTAAGGTGAGTTATAGTCCCATTTTACATACTGTTCGAAGTATATTTTTGGGATGTGATTACATGCATTTTATTTTACGTTTGGACACAAGTGGCAATTAAATTTAAAAGATTCATTGTGAGTTGTACAAAAATATTCCCTAGTCTGGTAACTGTAATCACTGGTTTCTACTAGTGAACGCGAATCCTACGGATAGATCTATCGGGTTTGACAACCCCATTTCGAGCTAGTCGCGCTAGCAATTTATAATCGGAATGGTTAGTACTTCGTATTTTATTATAGATACACTTGTTCAGTATATATTAATTATTATGTTTGGCAAGGGTAAATAAAGGGTTAAGTGGTTCCCATGTGGCTCATTGATAATGGAATAATGATTTATGTTTTCTAACATTTTAAATCTTGTGGTCTAAAGCTTATACGTTTATTTAAACCTATAATTCACTCAACATTTTTGTTGACAGTTTACTCGCATGTTTTCACAGGTACTTGAGTTTGTTTGCTGCTTTCGCTGTGTTAGAAGAGTCTGCATGCATTTGGGCAGATTTTATTAAACATTATGAAACTTTGAACTTGCATTCTATTTTTGAATAATTTAAACTTATGGGTTTTGTTGACAATGTTTTATGTCAACTTAGGTTATTAATATATTGGGTTATTTAAACTACATATTTTAGTATGTTTCCTTTTTGGGAAACTTTTGAAATAAAAGAATGCAACGTCGTTTATTAAATTCATTTAAGTTCGATCAAGCTGTGGGACCAAGTGATGGAGCCGTTAAGTGTTTTGACGGGGCCATCACACATGATGATTCACAGACCATAACGTCATCATGTGCCATTTTAACTCCTACATTCTACCTGACCTCTAAATATATCAAGAAATATTTTTCTTGATGATTCGGTCTTTTTCAGATATTCTGGTAATTTGACAAATCAAATTGTGCTACTATCTTTCCTTTCTACCTTGTATATTACGATAATTTGAAAACTTCATACTTACAAATTCTGGACCGTTACTTGCGAAAAGAAAACAAAAGCATGAAGTTCTGAAATAGAAAAGGGAGTATAAATTGCAGCAAAAAGAAAAGATCATTAACCGTAGATGTCAATAATTATGGAAAGACAAATGCAAGGAAGGATTATAAAAATCACCACCCCAAGAGTGAAATAGAAGTAAACAGATTCCTCCGGTGGAAGTTGGAAGAGGAGAATGATTGTTGTGATAGTTAAAAATCTAATGACCCGTCCTAATCTATCTGGACGAATACATTACATTTGGTTACATCGCGAGGTACTTGACCACTATATGATATATTTTACAAACATTGCATTCGTTTTTAAAAGACAATATTTCATCACATCGAAAGTTGACGGCATGCATACCATTTCATAATATATCCAACTATAATTGACTTAATAATAATCTAGATGAACTTAACGACTCGAATGCAACGTCTTTTGAAATATGTCATGAATGACTCCAAGTAATATCTCTAATATGAGCAAATGCACAGCGAAAGATTTCTTTCATACCTGAGAATAAACATGCTTTCAAATGTCAACCAAAAGGTTGGTGAGTTCATTAGTTTATCATAACAATCATTTCCATTAATTTAATAGACCACAAGATTTTCATTTCATTTATCAAAAACATCATCTCATATCAGGCATTTCGCAAACTGCATAGAGATAAAAATCATTCATATGGTGAACGCTTGATAACCGAACTAACAGGATGCATATAGAATATCTCCATCATTTCGGGACTCTCATCGGACATGATAATCGAAGTACTAAAGCATTCGTAACCCGAATGGGACGTGTCAAGGTCCATAGATCTATCTTTAGGATTCGCGTCAATTAGGGGCCATTTCCCTAATTCTTAGGCTACCAAGCTAAAAAGGGGCGTATTCGATTCGATAATCCAACCATAGAATGTAGTTTCGATTACTTGTGTCTATTTCGTTAAACATTTATAAAAGCAGTGCATGTATTCTCAGTCCCAAAAATATATATTGCAAAAGTATTTAAAAATGGAGCAAATGAAACTCACAATACTGTATTTTCTAGTAAAAATACATATGACGGAACTGAACAATGCAAGGTTGGCCTCGGATTCACGAACCTATATTAATTGCATATATATTAACACATATCCTATTTAATCAACTAAGTTTACTTATATTTTATAATTTATTAAAATTAATATCTTTATATATAATTATACTTATAATAAATATATGATATATACTTAAATTAAAGTTTTATCAATATAAATGGTAATGTATTAGTTAAAAACATATTAGTATGTAATATTAATTGACGTGTAATATATTTTTATATAAATAACATTTGTTTGTAAAAAAATCCTAATTATAATAATATTAAAAATAATAATAGTAATGATAATAATAAAAATGATAATACTTTTAATAATAATGATAATACTAATAATAAAATGATAACAAAAATAATGATAATAATAATAATAAAAGTGATAAAATAATAATAATAATAATAATAACAGTAATAATAATAATACCAATAATAATTAATAATAATAATAATAATAATAATAACAATAATAATGGTAATAGTAATACTACCTCATAGAAGTAGTCCTTAAAAATGCCCAAGTCCGGGTTTGAACCCGCGACGTCCTGCTAACCCGAAACACTCCCAAACCACTAAACCGTTCAATACTTTCTTATACGAACTCGCACGCCAAAATAATTAATATATTCGAAACTGGTATCATATTCTTTATAACTTCACCATCATTTTCATCTATCATCATCATCATAACTTCATGTATCATCACAATTATCCCATCATAAAATCATACTCGTTATTATTACTTTATCAACCTACACCACGAACTTTATTATTAATGTCATGTACTATCATAATCGCATCAATTTATCATCATCAATATTTCATTCAACCTCATGTAATATATTCATTATCATTAACTTATTATCCCATCAGTGTACATAATCGGGCTCAAAGGCACATCGGCCTAACAGAAAAAGGAATTTCTCGGCCCAACTATATAAGATGAATCTTCGGCCCAACAGCAACAAAAGGAGTCAGCCCATCAGAAAATTTAATGCGTGGCTCAAATCAGGAAAATGAAATGCTTTGTTTATAATAGGAACTAGTCAAAAATCATAAGTTGCACATGTGGAGGTTATTTGTCTGCCATGATGTTGTAGTTCACCCCACATACACAACCTTTTGTCCGTTCATTGAATTCCTCCATACATTTAAATTACAAGGCTTTTAATTTGCTCCACTCAATAAAGTGTTGGAATAAACTATATCATCAAGTTGACACAATTCTAAACAAATATTTGGTTCAATTCCTTTCTCCTTTTAATTTAGTTTGCTGCACGTAAACCCTAAAAGAAAACTAGCTCAAGTACCATTTTCATGTTCGTTATTCGACACGGAAGCCATTATTATCTAAACATCTAGCCGTAACCTTGCTATCATCATCATTATCAAATACCACTTTACACCATCATCCTTTCTACTTAAGTCGTAAACAGAAACCAAAAGGTTGCAGCGGGTTTCAAGTTTAAGTGGCGTTCGATTTGAGTTTTAATTGAAATAGAAGCAACGATAACTGAAGCAGTTTTATCGACTTCTTCATGGGTTTTTAACAGGAAGGAATACGCAGCAAATGTGATGGGAAATGATGGGTTTTACGGGCAACAAAGCAACCTATGATGGTGCTTTCGAAAGGAATCAGAAAGAAAAATATATATATATATATTATATATATATATATATATATATATATATATATTATATATATATATATATATATATATATATATATATATATATATATATATATATATATATATATAGTTTAGTAGGAGTAGGCCGTTGATGATAGCCGACTAAAAATATAGGAATATAGTAGTAGTGAAAGTCTTAAATAATGGTTTGTGTTTTAACCCGAGACTAAACAGAAAATCGTTTATAGGAGTGGCAATGAGTCGTGGTGTTTTGCAGGGAAGAACGAAACCAAACAAAAAGAAAAAATATATATATATATATAGGATGATTCTATTGTGGTTATAGTGGTTGATAGAATAATCGAATAGATAACATTTTCTTGGTGGTGATTAAGTGGTAGTTTGGTTGTGGATTAAAGGTGTAGGTGGTGATAGTGGGTGGTTTTGTGAATGGTGATTCAATGATGGTGGATATGGGATGGTTCATTAAAGTAAGGATATATATGGTGGTTCAATGCCTCCGAATGTATATATGTATATATAAAGATGAAGATGTGGTGATTTACCTTGGTGATGGATGGTGGTTTAATATTGCTCAACAACGGTGAGGGTGATGATCGATCACATGAGGAGAAATAGCATAAACAAGTGAGGAAGAGTTATAGTTGGTGTTGGAAGGGATGATTTATTCCAACAGAATAAAAGTCAGAAAAGTAGTAGTGGGTGTTTTTAATATGTAGTCTAATAACCAAGTTGCAAAACAAACATAGTACTTTTAATAAATTATTCATAAATCATGGTTTCAATCAATATGCAAGTATATATATTTATATCATGTATATGTTGATGGACAAAGACACATAACAGAAAAAGGTATAGCATCACTAACAATATCAAGTGGGGGTAGGTGCATTTCATTTGTTTCTGTGAATTGTATGCTATATAAATATCTATTATATATTCAAATATGATAGGGAAGTGGAACTGAATGGCAACAAGTACCAATTTGAAATAGTAAGCCACCATCAATTTGTTTGATTCTATGTGACTTATGCACATATATGCATATATAGACTAGGTGGTGGGGATAAGAAACAGAAGTAATTTTAGTGGTGGTGGTCGATACATATAAAAATAGGGAGTGAGGTTTGTGATTCCGTACAACATGTATATGTATATATTATATATAGATTAGAGTGATAGATGGTAAAATGAAAAGAACAAAAAATAAAAAAAAAACAGTACATGCAATAATTTCAATTGTTAAATAGTAACATGATAAATATTTAAGAATTTAAAAGAAACGTGTGAAATTATTAGCCGTCGCCTTTCACGGACTGAATTTCGTACTCCGTTGTTAATCAGTGGTGAATAAAATATTTGGAAGAATCCCAAAATTTTTAATTTAATTATCTTTATTTATTTTAGTCATTAAATGTGAAAAACCTGATTAAAAGGGTTCATCTAATATTTGTTTTTAGTTCCAAGTATTATGTACAGAGTACTAAAATTCAAACTAAAAAGGTAAAAATATTTTTATCAAACTTAAAATCTTCTTATTCGAATTACAATTAAACTTTTATTTTAAATCTTCTTAAACTCGTATTAGATATATATGAACATTAACGAGATGTCAACCGAGTGTTACGGACGTTTACTAATTAAGCACAAAAACATCTATTTTCCATATACTATATGTATATTTAAATACATTTTAATATTAGGTTTTATTATATAACTAAATGCATATATATATATATATATTCAAATAAATATATTTTCAATTAACATTCATGTATATATACATATCTATATGTATCTGTTTACAAATAGTTGTTCGTGAATCGTCGAGAACAGTCGAAGGTCAATTGAATATATGAAACAGTTCAAAATTTTTGATATTCAACATTACAGACTTTGCTTATCGTGTCGAAAACATATAAAGATCAAGTTTAAATTTGGTCGGAAATTTTCGGGTCATCACAGTACCTACCCGTTAAAGAAATTTCGTCCCAAAATTTGATTGAGGTCGTCATGGCTAACACTAAAAATGTTTTCATGACGAATATGAGTTGATAAATAGAGTTTTATCATTATTGAGTAATATGTATAAGACAATTCGATTACTCGAAGAGTACGAATGAAGCTATCACTAAATGGTGAAATGAGAAAGGCAAGTTTTATCGTAACTTTTGACTAGTCATGGTTGAATTCAGGAATTCAGGGGATTTAAAAGAAAATATTGGAAATCTATAAGATCTGATTCTTCGGTATTTATGAAAATTAAGATCTCTATAATTATATGCGATTATCTGTCTCGATTGCTTTGTCTGATATTTTCACTATAAATGAACTTCTTCCGTTCCATTATTTTCACAACTTCTATACTTTCTTTCTTAATTCATACTTCCAAAAACTGTGGGAAATGATACATCCAGTATTGATTCTTGACCTCTAGTAAAGCGAGTAACGGTTCAAAATTCGTAAGTATGGAGTTTCGAAAGATTATAGTATTCTAAGCAGAAAGGAATGTATTAGCACGATTTGATTTATCAAATTACCAGAATCCCTGAGGATTGAACTATCAAGAATATATTTTCTTGATATGTTCAGAGGTTAAGTAGAATGAAAGAGTTATGTAACATGATTCATGATAATAGTATGATCTACTGTGAACGATCATCACGTTTCATTAGAAACTCAGCATGACTTACTGTAATATAATCACGTTGGCCGGGTGTCATTATATTATACTAACCCATGCTTCAATTCCTAACACTTCTCCACAATTCATTCATAATTTATACTTAGATTTTACAGAAGTTTCCAATATAATGGAATACAGATAACACGAAGAGGTATATAATTTTGGACGAGAATATTTATGAAAATATCCTCAGAAATATCGAAGATATTTATGATGATATTTTGGAATTTCTTAGTTCGAAGGTTGATGAAGAAAAATTTTTCACAAGATTTTAACATTGCTTCGGAGCAAGATATTCTCTAAAGATTTCATCGGATCCAGAATTACATGGATTCTTTGAATATAGGGTTTGATCCTTGTATTTGTCCTTGGTCTCCTTCATGGTTAGCTCAATCCGTTTTTCAGTACCCAATTTTCTATCGAGCGTTCCTAACACCCCATTCTTTATCATCAAACTCGTGGCCATTTAGGCCATCTACGATTTTACTGTTTCCTCTGTATTTAATGCAGCCATATCTGAATCGTTGGTTATCAATCCGAGGTGGTTTCAAGAGAATTGTGTTTTTAGATGATTAAACGCCGATGGTAATATGGTGGAAAATAAAAGGTTCTCTGGTATCAATAAATGAGCACACATATATATCAAGGTTATAATAAGGTTGTTTCGAATGAAAAGTCGAAGTTCACTTGCTGGAGCTGTGACAAAATTGGCTATTTCAAAAAAGAACTGCAAAGTTATATTGGGGTAATAATAACACTAAAGGAATTAGCACATCTATGTGTTAGACGTTTACTCAGTTTTCGAGATTTTTTCAGGTGCATAACTATATGCATCAATCTTTTCTTTCATAGACGAATTGCGGTTGGTTCATTCTCTTGATTGAGGTGTCTTCAAGAATCATGAAAGGTTTGAGCGCAGATTGTAATCGTCATGATACAAACGAAGTTTAAGATGAAATCAAGTGGCAACTTGAGGAAATATTTAACCGTAGTAGATGTAATTTATTTAGGATCTTTTAAGTCAAAATGTGTTGTAATTAATATTTCCTACTCTTTTAATACTTTTTTTTAATTGTCCATGATAGTAGTCCAATAGTCCAATAGTTCAACCAAAACTAGTATATTATAAGGATATAGTCATATAGGAACAGTCAGCTAGGAACAGTTAGCGTGTATTCTTAACAAAATTTTTCTCATAGTTAATTTGTTTGTTTATAACAAATTTTATTTTGTCCAATGTTTTCTTCATTATGCCACTTGTTGGATTTTGATAGGTCAAAATCCAAATATGAAATTTGAATGAAAATGGTTATTCTGTGGTGAACGAATACTTATGTCGTTGGATGTAGGATAGTAAATGACTGTTGAATCAGATTCGAAGAATGTACAGTGTAACTTATTAATGTGAAATCTAAATATTCCTCGGGTATTAGCTACCCGTTAAAATATTTTCAACATTAACAGTTTGTACAAAAGAATTTTTAATTACAATCTTTATGAAAATATATATACATATATATTTTATTCAGATGTAATCTTGGATTTGATGAATTAATATGATATTAATCTCATTTAATTTTTCTGTTTGAATTATAATATATAATCTCTTAAAACATTAGAGATTTCATAATCGACATGTAGAACAAAGATAAATGATGTAGGACGATATGTAGAGCGAAGATTAAAGATTATAGATAGCAACTGTTAGATTGTTGATGGAAGGTGTGAATGATAGCATATGTGAATTAAATATGATAAAAGTCCTTTAAAGCTTCTTTTATCTTTCTCGGGTATTACCTACCCGTTAAAAATTTACACGTCATAGTTAATATGAAAAGAATTTTGTTACAATCTCGGGATATACATAAACATATATACGTATATCCTTTTAATCGTGAACCGAAAGTATTTGAATTAATATTTCATAATTCATCATTTTTAGTACTCTTCGATGTCCGTGGTGCTTACGGAGCTTGTGGTGATTGCAGTGCTTGTGGTGTTGAAGAGGATGCTGGTACTGATGGTGTTACTGCTGGTGTTAGTACTGCTTGTGGTACATGCGTAGTAGATGCGAGCCTAGCTTCCAAATCGAATACCGTCACCTCCAGGGTTTCTACTTTACACTCGAGTCTATGAATTAGTTCTACCCATTCTTCCGTAAGGTTTGTCAATTCTTGATATTTAGTTCGAAGTCTTCTAACTTCTTCTAATAATCCTATCTGATTAGAATTCGGGAGTAAAGGATGAATACTATCTTTAACGACATTGAGTCGACCTTCGAGGCGGAAAATCCATGCGAAAAGAGTGAAAACGGTATTGCGAACAGGTTCGCCGGTAAGCGGATCGAGCACTCCGACGTTAGGCGGTAAGTTCGGCTCGTGATATGGAGTACCTTCTTCATTTCTCCATAGGGCAAGTATTTCGCGAACCCATCCCCACTTTCTAAAGAAATCACGGTAGTTGATCGATTGGTGCACTCCTGTCACGCTGTCTTCGGAGTCAGAGGAACTTGGTCGATTCTGTGACAACCCGGAAATTTCCAACCAAATTTAAACTTTAATCTTTATATGTTTCCGACACGATAAGCAATATTTGTTAAGTTAAATTTCAAGAATTTTAAACTATGTTCATACATTCATTCAACCTCGACCAAGTTCCAACGATTCACGAACCATTAAACGAATATGATTATATATGTATATGTGTATATATATTATAACTTGAAACGTAAACAAAATATTAGATTAAATACTTTATATGATTGTATCTGTTTTAAAATGTTTATCAATGGAATTAGAAGATAAGATCAAATGATTGAATTATCAGATATATTGAATTATGATTACAAGTCTCTGTTGAAAGGCCCACGTTGATTTGAGAAATCTTTCCATTTTAAAAATATTCGGAAAATGGTAAAGTGATTTATAAATAAGAACAAATTTTCAATCATTGAGAACTAGACAAAGGATAGTGGAAGATTAAATCTCATAAAGACTCGATTGATCTATTTAGTTTCAAACGTACAAAAACGTTTTCAGTTTAAAAAGAACTTTATTATTAAAACGTATATAACTTTTATAAATATCTAGAACCACTTTTGACAACTCATTACTTAACTAGTATGATAAAGATAACGATATTTATATTTTAGTTTATTAAATATATATAACGATTTAAATTAATATTATATATATTTATACGCGTATTATACGTACGTAGTTTTATACTTTTACTATACTTAAACTTTACCTTTACTTTATTTTTACTTTACTTTAACTTTAATAATTCACTTTAATAATTCATACTTTAATAATTCGTACTTTAATAATTCACTTTAATAATTCACTTTAATAATTCATACTTTAATAATTCACTTTAATAATTCATACTTTAATAATTCACTTTAATAATTCAAAAATCTATTATAAATAGAATTCAATAGGTTTCATTATTTCATAGAAACTTGAAAATATTTTTCTCTAAACTCTCTCAATCGATTTACATATATATATTTACTCCGTATTATTTCAAGATATTATTAGTATACATAAAATATTACGATGGAGTGCTGTCCGAGTGATTTCAAAATTGTTTTTCGAGTAGGATAGGATTAAGGAAATTATGGGTTATAGCTATGGAGGTGATTGAGTATGGTTCATGGGTATGCTCGTGAGGTCAATATAGTGTTTATCATTTCCGTTGCGTCTACGTACCTTTCCTGCAATATTGAATCTCAATATTGATACGTGAGTACTCATAATTTAACTTTTATGTACTAATAGTGTATCCCTGACTAGTGCTCGAGTATTTAGGATTATGCATACTTGTACTTTTGATATTGCCCTTAGACAGGTTAGGTTGAATCTTGAATTAGTTACACTTGCGGTTGAGATAAGGTATAAGATATGCATGTCCTTGGAAAGCTAGCGAAAAATTAAGAACTTTTCCTTTAGATATCGAATGGTTTCGATGAACGGATTAGAAGTTATAATCAATTGAATTTTCGATATTTTTATTAAAAATGATTATTATTATCGTCGTTTTTATCGTCGTTCTAGTTTTATCTTATTACTATCATTATTATTATCTTTATCAATAAAAGGGATTTATCATTAAAAATTGTTATTTTTTTTATTATTACTATCATTATTATCGTTAAAGTTATAATTAGTATTATTATTATTATCCAATTATTATTATTATTATTATTATTATTATTATTATTATTATTATTATTATTATTATTATTATTATTATTATTATTAGCATTATTATTATTATTATCATTAATAATATATATATATATCATTATTTAAAAATGGTTATTGTTATTTTTATTATTATTATTACTATATTATCATTAAGATAATTATTAGTATTATCGTTAATAATGTTATAGTAACTATCATTATTAATATTAGTGTAATTAAAACAAATATTTGTAACACTTAATTATTTTGATTACTATTATTATCATTATTATGAACACGATATAAAAGACGATTAAAAGCTATTAAACGAAACGATTAGGAAATAATGAGTAAGAGTATCATGATGAAATTAAAATATTATAAGATATTGATTTAGATAAAATTATTGTTCTTATTATTTTTATCATTACTATTATTATTAAAAGTATCGTTAGTATTAAAACTATCATTTTAACAAAAATTATCATTTTAATAGAAATGTCATTGTTATTATAAAATATCATTATTATTATTATTTTAAATAGAATTATTATTTTAAAGATAATATTATAAATTATTGTAAATATTAAAGTTATCATAATTAGAATTATCGTTTTATCATAATGTCATCTTAGTAATTATAAATATTGATATTTTTATAATAATAATTATTATTACAAAATAATACAACTTTTACTTACTATCATTATAGTTATTATTTTATCAAATAAATATGTGATACAAACATATTTTACTACGTGTAATAACTTACTTTAATAATACCTATCATATTATCTTTATGATATTAAATGAACCCTATAAATTTTATAACTTAATATATATAAAAGTATATTTTATTATATAAATTTAATATAAAATTTTTATTTATTTATAAATAAATTATATTATTTACTCTAATAAATCTTTTAAAAATATTTAAAAATATAAAACGACGATATTTAAACTATATATTAATCATGTATAGATTTTTGAAAATTATTTTGAGTCAAATTTACTTTTGTTGACTTTTACATATTAGTCTCGAGCATTAGGATTGTGGTACACTATGACTTGACCTAATTTGTTAGACAAATATTGACCAACACATAAATATATATAATAAATTTAGGTTCGTGAATCCGAGGCCAACCTTGCACTTGTTCAATGACGTTATATGTATTTTTACTACGAAATACAGTATGGTGAGTTTCATTTGCCTTTTTACCCTTTATATTTTTGGGACTGAGAATACATGCGCTTTTTTAAATGTTTGACAAAATAGACATAAGTAATTGAAACTACATTCTATGGTTGAATTATCGAAATCGAATATGCCCCATTTTATTAAAGTCTGGTAATCTAAGAATTAAGGAACAGACACCCTAATTGACGCGAATCCTAAAGATAGATCTATTGGGCCTAACAAACCCTATCCAAAGTACCGGATGCTTTAGTACTTTGAAATTTATATCATGTTCGAAGGAGGATCCCGCAATGATAGGGGATATTCTTATATGTATCTAGTTAATGTCGGTTACCAGGTGTTCACCATATGAATGATTATTTTTTGTCTCTATGCATGGGACGTATATTTATGAGATATGGAAATGAAATTCTTGTGGTCTATTAAAATGATGGAAATAAATGATTATGATAAACTAATGAACTCACCAACCTTTTGGTTGACACTTTAAAGCATGTTTATTCTCAGGTGTTAAAGAAATCTTTCGCTGTACATTTGCTCATTTTAAAGATATTACTTGGAGTCTTTCATAGCATATATCGAAGAACGTTGCATTCGAGTCATTGAGTTCATCAAAGATTATTATTAAATCTATTTATAGTTGGATAGTGGATATTATGAAATGGTATGCATGCCTGTCAATTTTCGATGTAAAGAAAGTTTGTCTTTTAAAAACGAATGCAACGTTTGTAAAATGTATCATATAGAGGTCAAATACCTCGCAATGTAATCAACTATTGTGAATCGTTTATAATGTATATGAACGGGTCCTTTCAGTTAGTATCTGAGCGGTGGTCTTAGCGAACCAGGTCTGCATTAGTGTGTCTAACTGATAAGTCGATAGGATGCATTAGTGAGTCTGGACTTCGACCGTGTCTGCATGTCAAAAGTTTTGCTTATCATTTTGTGTCGAAAATTAACTACTTATCATCCTCAGAAAATTATGTGCTTATCATTTTTAGTCTAAGACACGTCTTGC
Source organism: Rutidosis leptorrhynchoides (assembly GCF_046630445.1). NCBI lineage: Eukaryota > Viridiplantae > Streptophyta > Magnoliopsida > Asterales > Asteraceae > Rutidosis > Rutidosis leptorrhynchoides. Next base: position 323,944,273 of record NC_092334.1, read on the forward strand.
TGCATTGATTGCATGAATAGTGTATAGACAAAAATTCATATCTTAGCATATCTGCTAAATCATATCTTATCGTATCTGTTACTTTAGACTTTGCCTGACATATCCCGCAAAGTCCTCCGTAATCTACGAAATCTTTTGATCTATATATATATATATATATATATATATATATATATATATATATATATATATATATATATATATATATATATATATATATATATATATATATATATATTCTATGTAATTAGAATACCATCCGTTAGCCAAAATCATTTCATTAAAAAAAAAAAATCCTTTATCCAATCGTACGAAATGGAATTCGTCATCAGTTCAAGTCACTCAGATTTCGAAATGGAATCCCATTCAAGCTCTGAAAGCAGTGTGACCGGAATAGATCAACCAATCAGTCATCACCTATTCTGGATGAATTGGGGATGGGTTCGTAGCCTCCTCAATCATTGGAGACAAGAAGAAGGTGATCCCTTCCATCCACCACATTGCCCTCTTGACGAAGAACCTGAAGCACTTACCGGCGAACCTGTCCGAAACACCATTTTCTCGCTCATTTCCAGAGTATCTCGTCACGATTATATATTACATCAAATTTTAGATTTTATTTATCCGCTCGTCCGAACCGACAATCACCCCGGTGTAATAGAAGAAGTCAATGAGCTTCGCGCTCGGGTAGTGGCTTTGGAGAATATGGTGCAGAGATTACAAACACCAGCAGCAGCATCAGCAGCATAACCAGTACCACCATCAGCAACGCCAACAGTACCATTACCACCTCCAACCACAACCGCGTCGTAAACCTCAACTTCACAATCTATCCCACGAGCATCAACGTCATACGCACCATAGATACCAAGGAGTACCAACAACAATAACCGACGAAGTATTAATTCATAACTTCATTGGAGAAACATTCCGCGGCGATTATGTAATCTCTAAAGTCTTAGAGATTATCTAATCTAGCCCTAACCATAAATTAGTTAAGCGAACCAAAATGATAGAAGGAAGAGTAGAAACCCTGACAAAAATGGTGTGTGATTAACAAGCTAAACTTGCTTTAACAACAGCATCAACAGTACCGTCAGCGTTACCAGCATCGTCAGTACAGTCAATATCCGAATCAACAACACCGATAACATCACAAACTCCGTCAGTTTAAGAATAACTATGGACATCATTACAAATCAATAACGTGTATATTGTATCAACGAGTTATGAAGAATTAACTCATTCCCTCTGAAGAAATTATATGTATTATATATATATATATATATATATATATATATATATATATATATATATATATATTGAAATAAATCTTTCCGTGCTAAGCTATTGTGTGTGAATCTTAACTACTCGGTTAATTCATATTACAAATATGCAATAATGTACGTCCTTCAGCCGCAACTTAACCAGCGTTAACTACAATCTCTATCGCAATTCAACAAATTCCAATTCATAATAAATAAAGTATATATTTGATTTTACACTTTCATCATCGATGTACCTGAAACTTTTCAGATAACATCATTCGTACTTTGCGAAATTCACAAGAATTCCACGAACCGAACATCATACATCAACAAATAACGAAGTATTGATTCATAATTTCAATGTCATTAAAGAAATACTGCGTAAAAGTTATGTACTTTTTAAAGCCTTTAGGGATCATTCAATTTTAGTTTCAACCGTAAATCAAATGAGTTTAATTTAACATTAACTCATTAAATCTATGTTACATCTGAAGAAAATATACATATATATATTTTCATAAAGACTGTAATAAAATTCTTTTGTACAAAATATTAATTGTGAATTTTTTTTAACGGGTAGGTAATACCCGAGAGATATATAAATTCACAATTAATATGTTACATTCTTCGAATCTGATTCAGCAAATCATCCATTATACTCCCTACTTTCACAACAATATACATTCTTTTATAGAAATCAAAACAACCATACTCATTCAAAATTTAATTACATATTCTGATTTTGAAATCTCAAAATTCAACTTGAGATATGACCAAAATCATCACTCTTAGATCTTTACATCTTTCACAAGCTATATTTTGATTTCAAAACTGTGTTAGAACATCAAATGTATGTTAACGATTACAATTTGTGTTCAAACCCTTCGAAAATTTCTGAAGACACTTCAAATGATGAGCAATCGAGATAATGATCCAACCACATGTTACCCACAGTTATGTACCCGAAAAACTCTTGAAACCAAAGTAAAAGTTTAAACAACGTATCCGCGTCAGATTCTTTGGCATTTATTAGCAAAAATAACTTTGCGACTCCTATTCAAAGTAGCTAGTTTTGTCACAGCTCCAGCAAGTCAACTTCGACTTTTCAGTCAGACTAACCTTATTATAACCTTGAGATATACACCATCGTTACCAGGGAACCTTTTACATTCCACCACATTATTAGCAGATGTACCAACAACTTCATTACCCTTTGACTTTAGCCTCTCCAAAAAGTCATTATAATTATTCATTAAAACCCCATCATTTACTCATTCGCATCTCGTAATGAGAATTGCCATACGAATCATTGGAAATTAGCAATCAGTATTTTGAAATCTCGCAGCATGTCTACGCCAACAGTTATATGTGTATATATAACGTCTATCTTCTGGACTTAATTTAAATGTGAAGTTTCTGAAAAATACTCCGAACTACGAATTGGTTCTCCGAAAATGGAAAAAATGCTGATGAAGCAGCAAAAACTATAAACGACTTTAAACGGTAAAAGCTGGATGATAATGATGAAGTGTGCTGGCAAAGCGCAGAAAAAGAGAAGTTTTGGAACTGGAAAACGGATTGAGCAAAGTAGGAAGGAGGCTGTGGACAAATTACAAAGACTGAACCTGACTTCAAAGGATCCAAATGATTCAGTACCTGCTGAAGTCATTAACGAATACCTTGCTCCAGACTCTAACCCCCTGCGGACAATATTCTTCATCATCCTCTGATATTAGAAATTCTAAAATATCATCATATCTTTTATTATAAATATCCTCCATATTTCTGAAGATATTTTCTTAATTTTTCTTATTTGAAATCATTTACCTCTTCGCGCTATCTGTATTACATCATAAAAGAAACTATTTTAGTTTCTAAATTCTGAAACATTCAAGTTTAAAATAGGAATATTTTGAAGTAGTGTTGGGAACTGAAGCATGAATTAGTATAATATAATGACACTTGATCAATGTGATTATATTACAGTAAGTCATGCTGAGTTTCTAAATGGAACGTGATGATTCACAGATCATAACATCATCATGTGCCATGTTATACGACTCTTGTATTCTATTTAACCTCTAAAATATCAAGAAAATATTTCTTGATGATTCGGCCTTTTCCAAGGTATTCTAGTAATTTGACAAGTCAAGATCGTGCCATCACAATTTCCTTCCTAGAACATTAACAATGTTCATTCCGAAATTCATATCTGTGAATTCTGGACCATTACAAGCGGTGCTTAATCGCAAGAAGAAGAAACTAAAGGACAAAACTCCGAAATAGAAATTGAGGTATAAATTGCAGCAAATAAAAGAGAGCATTAACTGTGAATGATAATGATTATAGAAGACAGAAGTAGAGACTTTGAAAAATAAGGGAACATATAAAGCCCAACGACAAACCAGAAATTATAAACCATATATATCGATGCATATAGCAATATAAAGACATGGGAGAACTAGAAACACTATAAACCCAAGAGTATAGTAGAAGTAAATAGATTCTTCCGGCGGTAGATGAAAAAGAAGAATGACCGATATGAAAGTTAGAAGTATATACGAGAATCAGAACTGGATGGAGCATATTGATGAATACTTTAAAATATGAGTTGAGGGGGAAAGAATAGAAGGTGATGAAACATGACTAGGAACTTAGAAACAACAGAATTAACTCACACAATGGTGGAATAAGTGAATCAAACCCTCTAGTGAATAGGTTAAGTTTTTTTGATTAATTTAGTCAAACCACAACTAAATCAAGTGTGATTAGATCAACACCTAGAGCTATTATTCACCACCTGGGTGATTTGGACTGAGAGAGAATCGGAGGAGCTCACTAGATCTGAGTGTGTGTAACAAATGAGAGGCTTAACCTAAAATGAAGAACATAAGACTTTATATACCCCTGCTGTTGACTCACCCATACTATTCATTCATCACACGTACGAGTTGACTTCATCAGCCGTACGGGTGATCACTCACTCGTGTCTTCTCATTTAGGTTATAATTGTGACTTAGCTCAGCATCAACCGTGCGTATAAGCTTGTCTGCCGTACTAGTGAGGCTTCACTCGTACGTCTGACTAAGTCTAACATATTTAAACATCTAAATCTCATTCCTGCAGTTCCTGTAACCACATACAAACACGAATAGGATAATAACGAGCAATCATGGTGGCCTGTAAACTGTTGTACCTGTAATGAACGTGGGTAGATGTCTAGGTACTTGCATAAAATGCATCAACAGAAGGTGTGAGTTCTAAAGAAACGAAGGAGGTGAATTTATAAGAAAATCTCTGACAGAACAATTAAAATGGACGATCGCATTTAAAGCGGATCCTAATTCCCTTGATTACCGGAGAGTCAAATCTTATTAAGAAGATTTTCTTCAAATCCCTTGAAATCTGGGAATCAATCATATCTACGTCAAATGATAAGATGAATCTACACTTACTCATTTCACTCTTCTATGTTAGCTTCATTCGTACTCTTCATATAAATGGATTGTTTATCCAAATTATTCGCTGATGATAAAACTCTAATTTTCAGCCCGTATGCATCATGAAAACATACTTATTATCATTCACGACCTTTCCACTCAAATTTCGGGACGAAATTTCTTTAACGGGTAGGTACTGTGACAACCCGGAAATTTCCAACCAAATTTAAACTTTAATCTTTATATGTTTCCGACACGATAAGCAATATTTGTTAAGTTAAATTTCAAGAATTTTAAACTATGTTCATACATTCATTCAACCTCGACCAAGTTCCAACGATTCACGAACCATTAAACGAATATGATTATATATGTATATGTGTATATATATTATAACTTGAAACGTAAACAAAATATTAGATTAAATACTTTATATGATTGTATCTGTTTCAAAATGTTTATCAATGGAATTAGAAGATAAGATCAAATGATTGAATTATCAGATATATTGAATTATGATTACAAGTCTCTGTTGAAAGGCCCACGTTGATTTGAGAAATCTTTCCATTTTAAAAATATTCAGAAAATGGTAAAGTGATTTATAAATAAGAACAAATTGTCAATCATTGAGAACTAGACAAAGGATAGTGGAAGATTAAATCTCATAAAGACTCGATTGATCTATTTAGTTTCAAACGTACAAAAACGTTTTCAGTTTAAAAAGAACTTTATTATTAAAACGTATATAACTTTTATAAATATCTAGAACCACTTTTGACAACTCATTACTTAACTAGTATGATAAAGATAACGATATTTATATTTTATTTTATTAAATATATATAACGATTTAAATTAATATTATATATATTTATACGCGTATTATACGTACATAGTTTTATACTTTTACTATACTTAAACTTTACCTTTACTTTATTTTTACTTTACTTTAACTTTAATAATTCACTTTAATAATTCATACTTTAATAATTCACTTTAATAATTCATACTTTAATAATTCACTTTAATAATTCACTTTAATAATTTACTTTAATAATTCATACTTTAATAATTCACTTTAATAATTCAAAAATCTATTATAAATAGAATTCAATAGGTTTCATTATTTCATAGAAACTTGAAAATATTTTTCTCTAAACTCTCTCAATCGATTTACATATATATATTTACTCCGTATTATTTCAAGATATTATTAGTATACATAAAATATTACGATGGAGTGCTGTCCGAGTGATTATGAAATTGTTTTTTGAGTAGGATAGGATTAAGGAAATTATGGGTTATAGCTATGGAGGTGATTGAGTATGGTTCATGGGTATGCTCGTGAGGTCAATATAGTGTTTATCATTTCCGTTGCGTCTACATACCTTTCCTGCAATATTGAATCTCAATATTGATACGTGAGTACTCATAATTTAACTTTTACGTACTAATAGTGTATCCCTGACTAGTGCTCGAGTATTTAGGATTATGCATACTTGTACTTTTGATATTGCCCTTAGACAGGTTAGGTTGAATCTTGAATTAGTTACACTTACGGTTGAGATAAGGTATAAGATATGCATGTCCTTGGAAAGCTAGCGAAAAATTAAGAACTTTTCCTTTAGATATCGAATGGTTTCGATGAACGGATTAGAAGTTATAATCAATTGAATTTTCGATATTTTTATTAAAAATGATTATTATTATCGTCGTTTTTATCGTCGTTCTAGTTTTATCTTATTACTATCATTATTATTATCTTTATCAATAAAAGGGATTTATCATTAAAAATTGTTATTTTTTTTATTATTACTATCGTTATTATCGTTAAAGTTATAATTAGTATTATTATTATTATCCAATTATTATTATTATTATTATTATTATTATTATTATTATTTGTATTATTATTATTATTATTATTACTATTATTAGCATTATTATTATTATTATCATTAATAATATATATATATATCATTATTTAAAAATGGTTATTGTTATTGTTATTATTATTATTACTATATTATCATTAAGATAATTATTAGTATTATCGTTAATAATGTTATAGTAACTATCATTATTAATATTAGTGTAATTAAAACAAATATTTGTAACACCTAATTATTTTGATTACTATTATTATCATTATTATGAACACGATATAAAAGATGATTAAAAGCTATTAAACGAAACGATTAGGAAATAATGAGTAAGAGTATCATGATGAAATTAAAATATTATAAGATATTGATTTAGATAAAATTATTGTTCTTATTATTTTTATCATTACTATTATTATTAAAAGTATCGTTAGTATTAAAACTATCATTTTAACAAAAATTATCATTTTAATAGAAATGTCATTGTTATTATAAAATATCATTATTATTATTATTTTAAATAGAATTATTATTTTAAAGATAATATTATAAATTATTGTAAATATTAAAGTTATCATAATTAGAATTATCGTTTTATCATAATGTCATCTTAGTAATTATAAATATTGATATTTTTATAATAATAATTATTATTACAAAATAATACAACTTTTACTTACTATCATTATAGTTATTATTTTATCAAATAAATATGTGATACAAACATATTTTACTACGTGTAATAACTTACTTTAATAATACCTATCATATTATCTTTATGATATTAAATGAACCCTACAAATTTTATAACTTAATATATATAAAAGTATATTTTATTATATAAATTTAATATAAAATTTTTATTTAATAATAAATAAATTATATTATTTACTCTAATAAATCTTTTAAAAATATTTAAAAATATAAAACGACGATATTTAAACTATATATTAATTATGTATAGATTTTTGGAAATTATTTTGAGTCAAATTTACTTTTGTTGACTTTTACATATTAGTCTCGAGCATTAGGATTGTGGTACACTATGACTTGACCTAATTTGTTAGACAAATATTGACCAACACATAAATATATATAATAAATTTAGGTTCGTGAATCCGAGGCCAACCTTGCACTTGTTCAATGACGTTATATGTATTTTTACTACGAAATACAGTATGGTGAGTTTCATTTGCCTTTTTACCCTTTATATTTTTGGGACTGAGAATACATGCGCTTTTTTAAATGTTTGACGAAATAGACACAAGTAATTGAAACTACATTCTATGGTTGAATTATCGAAATCGAATATGCCCCATTTTATTAAAGTCTGGTAATCTAAGAATTAGGGAACAGACACCCTAATTGACGCGAATCCTAAAGATAGATCTATTGGGCCTAACAAACCCCATCCAAAGTACCGGATGCTTTAGTACTTCGAAATTTATATCATGTCCGAAGGAGGATCCCGGAATGATAGGGGATATTCTTATATGTATCTAGTTAATGTCGGTTACCAGGTGTTCACCATATGAATGATTATTTTTTGTCTCTATGCATGGGACGTATATTTATGAGATATGGAAATGAAATTCTTGTGGTCTATTAAAATGATGGAAATAAATGATTATGATAAACTAATGAACTCACCAACCTTTTGGTTGACACTTTAAAGCATGTTTATTCTCAGGTGTTAAAGAAATCTTTCGCTGTGCATTTGCTCATTTTAAAGATATTACTTGGAGTCTTTCATAGCATATATCGAAGAACGTTGCATTCGAGTCATTGAGTTCATCAAAGATTATTATTAAATCAATTTATAGTTGGATAGTGGATATTATGAAATGGTATGCATGCCTGTCAATTTTCAATGTAAAGAAAGTTTGTCTTTTAAAAACGAATGCAATGTTTGTAAAATGTATCATATAGAGGTCAAATACCTCGCAATGTAATCAACTATTGTGAATCGTTTATAATGTATATGAACGGGTCCTTTCAGATTCGTAGAGGCCATCTTACGCGATCACAGAAAATATTTTTGGTATGAAAAGTTTAGTGACAGTAATTGATAGTTGGATGTTATTCTCAATGCATAATATGCATAGATATATATAATACCAGGATCCCTTAAATTACGGAGAAATTTACAGGAGATATCAGGCAAAGTATACCGTAATAGATACGCTAATCTATGAATTTGTTTATACATGATGTTATGCGAGGCGTATATGAAATAGCTTATATTTTACTAGGAAATACTATTAAATATGATACAATTTTACACAAGATATTTATTTATTTATAGAATGGATATACCTAAACCTTGCTACAACACTTATAGGCAGTGTACCTAATCGTACAGTAGTGTAGTTTTTAGTAAGTCCGGTTCGTTCCACAGGGAAATCTTTTAAACAAAGCTTAACGCTATATTAGTTTTAACTTATAAAAATACAAATATATATAAGTAATATTATTATTATAAAAAGGGGTTTTTACCGTTTAATGACCGGTTTGTCGATTTTAAAACTTTTAGTCGCAGTTAAAACCTAATGAAAAATATTAAATAAATAAAAGACTTAATTTAAAGCGTAAAATAAATAACGATAATGAAATTGCAATAAATAAAAGTGTGATGAAATAAAATTGCGATAATTAAAAAGTGCGATAATTAAAAGTGCAATTAAATACAATGACAATAAATAAAAATGTGATAATTAGAAGTGTAATTAAATATGAAAATAAAGGAATTATGCTTATTTAAACTTCCGTAATCATGATGTTTGACGTGTTGATTTTAATTTATTCCCATGGGTTAATTGTTCTTTGTCCTGGATTATTTAATATGCCCGTCTGGTTTTTGTCCATAACAGTCAATCAGTCATAAATATAAAGTGCGAGTGTCCTCGTCAAATTATCCTTATATCCGAAGTCAAATATTCCAACTAATTGGGGACTTAAACTGTAACAAGGTCTTAATACTTTGTTAGCAATTATGCCAAGTGTCCTTGTACATAATTTCACCCTTGTTTTAATAATTCCATAGACTATTAATCCATTCCCGTGTCCGGTTAAATGAACGATTATTCGTACATATAAATATCCCGCCCATCGTGTCCGATTGAGTGTATATGGTTATTTATAGGTATGTCCAATTGTAAATCTTTATATTAAAATTAACAAACTATCATTTAGTTAAACAAATATAAAGCCCATTAAGAGCCCATAGTCTAATTTCCACAAGTGTCGTTCTTTTGTCCAAACCCCAATTATGGTACAAAGCCCAATTATCCAATTTTAGTATTTAGCCCAACATCATGATTACTTCGGCATTAAATAAGCATAATAATAACTTAGCTACGAGACATTAATGAAAATAACATAAACATAACTTACAGTGGGTGTTATTAGCGTAGTGGTACACGGACAGAGTTTCGACTTACAAAACCTTAAAACAATCGAATAATCGATCCTTATTATTATCACTAACTTAAAATTAAAATTACAAATTTAGATTACGATTTGGAGTGATAGTTGATACATAAAAATGGGGAAAGAAAAATATATAAAAAATATAAAAGGTATATATAAATCGTCGAAATGCATGTTCTTTTATAGGCAGAGAGTGCTCCGCGAGTGCGGTGCATTTTGGTCTTCAAAGCTCCGCGAGTGCGGAGGTCATGATTCTAGCTCATCCAAGTTTAGATCTTAGTCTGCTGACGGATTTTATTATAAATATAATATAAATATATAATTTATATAATTAATTATATATTATATTATATTTATATACATAATTAATTTATAATTTCTGATCCATTGCGTTGTACGTTGAAAGCTGGTTCATGTCTCGGTTCCGGATTTTCGAACGTCCTTTCGTATAATTTAATAACTTGTACTTTGCGTTTTGCGGCTTGTACTCTTGTAATTTTGAGACGTTTCTCATCAATAATTGGAACCACTTTGATTGTACTTTGTACTTTTGAGCTTTTTGGTCATTTGCGTCTTCAATTCATCGCATCTGTCTTTTGTCTTCACCTTTTATTATTTAAACGAATATCACTAGTAAATAGAACAATTGCAACTAAAAGCTTGTCTTTCTTGAGGGATAATGCTATGAAATATATGTTCGTTTTTAGCATTATCAAATATTCCCACTCTTGAGCGTTGCTTGTCCTCAAGCAATATAGTCTTGAAATATACTAGAATCACTTCTTTATTCTTCACACTTTGTACATCAGTGATTTCTATACGGCGGTATAAACAATGGTAGTAACGATGTGGTTTACAGTCCCACATGACTATAAAAGTTTAGATCCATTAAGGAAATTGGATCTTTATGAAAACATTTGATCTTTTGAAAATTAAATCTAGCTTTTACCCTAGATAAGTTTTTCGGGATAACCCTTCACCGGTGTTTGCAAATTCTTTTTGTGGATTTGGTGGGTTTCATGTTTGAAATTTTTAGCTCAAAACTTAAGGTTTTGTGTCACCCACTTGCTAACCTTGTATTGGGAAAGCAACACGTCCAGTATACTTGCTACGTATATTACCTTTAAACTACCGTCCGGTTGTAAAGGAAAGCGTTGAACAAGCAACTGTTAAGGCAATGTCCCCTGACATGCTTTTAATTATAGTCTATAACGTATCGAATGCAATTACTATCCTTTGTAGGAGCAATAGTAAAGCTCACCCTTATAATTTTTCGGTCTGGCACAAGGTCCTGTCTTTGACCATGCTATGCAACCACCGTTCTTACGGTTGACACCCGATTTGGTTCAGGTGACCTAATGAATTTCAGGTGAATTCCTAGGATTTTACGTTCAGTGGTAATGAACGCATTGAAAATGGGTTTTCAGAAAACAAATCTGTTTATAATTTTGATCAAAATATTTTCTCGTTCAAGTTCGAGTTTAGATATCATCGAATTTCATGAGTTTGTAATTCTCAATCTTTAAGGTCCATCTCTAGGATTGAGTAATATCAGGCTTAAAAGCTGATTTTTGATCTTTTAAGGAGATTATCCTTTCTGGGGATCTGATTCATTAGTCTTATCCAGCTAATTTGCACGGTGTCCTCCCCATTTTACGAGACAGATCCTCTCATGGTTAGGATAAGTCTGACCACTTGGCGACCCTGTTTTATGCTGAGGTCCGTGGATTTTCTGCTGATTTTAGTGATGATTTTTCTAGATTTTTCGTCAACCTACAGCTGGTCTGGACGACAACTTCATGACCTAAATCAAGAAGCGCGTTTCTTTTTCGGAAGACTTTACTTCCTTTTAATGATGGAATTGATTCATCGTGTAGATCCATCTTTCTTTCAAATATATTACAGTAAATCGGGTAAAACTGATTAAAATCGTCCAAAACAAAAGTTTCTTCAGTTATTTGTTACAAAAATATGTGACTTATGTTTTAAATAACTTGGTAAATTTTCCCACACTTGGCTTTTATTTTCTTTTATTTGCCTTTTTATTGTCCTCTATTCCATTTTAAATGAATTTTAACATTTTGGTTTGTTTCTCAATTTATGTCCTTTCCGAGGTAACAATAATTTTGGTGTTAACACCTAGTTTTATCGTTCATAAATATGTATAAACATGATTTTGAATTCATTTAATTGAAAATTTTGAAAATTTTTACTAGAAGTGGGTAGTTAGTATATAAGACTAGGGCTGTTCTTTGTTATCAGAGAGCACTAGATTCTAATACAACTACTGCGTTACTAGTATTTTTAATGGTAACCAAGTGTATAAGTTAAAAATTCTAAAAATCCGAAAGAATTTAACCCCTTCCCACACTTAAGATCTTGCAATGTCCTCATTTGCAAGAAATCAGTAACAATTTAAATTATTGAGGGTGATTAGCGTAGAAAAATGATTAAATTTTACCAAAGTTTCCAAACATATTGGCGTTTGTTTGCTGAATGATAAATGGTGCACATCATTTGTTCATTCCGTCTGTTGGTACATCACATTTGTTTTTCGTTTTGTCGTCAGAATTAATAGCTTTTGCTGAACTTAATGCCAGTCTTTGAAAATGCGCTGTTTTACCCTGTTTTGTACATGAGATAAACTACAAACACATATATACATATTTTTGAAGTTGGGTTTTCACACCACATTCAAAAATTATTAAAATCTAATAACGTTAGAAAATTATTAAAGCTATTATAATAATAAAATAAGAAATAAGAAATAAGAAAATTAATAATTAGTAACATTACAATAAAATAAACAAAAATAAAAAATTACGGATGAGGAGGATGGTTCCAGTATGGGTCCCAAGCGTATCCATAGATGCTGTAAAATGCTTGGGCCGGGTCATATGTAGGATATGGTGGTCAGCTCTCTAAAGTCCAAGGAGCAAATTCGGGCATAACGGTAGGAATGTAGTTTCTACCTACGTGTGTACAATGACTTATGATTTGGCTTTGATGATACTGCCAATCTTGAAATGTTTTTTGTCTAGCCATTTCATACTCGTGTCGAGACATAAAAATTTGCATTTCCGTCATTGGATTACCCCCTCCCGGTTGACCTTGCTGTTGATCTCTCTCAACCTGTGGATGCCTGCCATCATAACGTGCTGCCACGTTGTTTCGTTTCTTTAAGACCTTAGCACCATGATAAACACACAAATCTATTCTATCGCGGGGTTCTGGTTCTGCCATTAATAATCCCCCCCGACTTCTATCCACACCGAGATATTCAGCAATTAAAGTAATAAATATACCACCTCCTATTATGCTACCACGCCTCATACCCCTAAACATAGTCAATAAATAATAACCCATACAAAAAGGTATACTTACAGCGCTCTGTGGGTCTCGAATACACATGTGGTAAAACAAATCCTGTTCATTTACCTTTTCCTTATTCTTACCTCGTTGTGTAATCGAATTGGCTAAAAACCTATGGATTACTCTTAATTCAGCTCTATCAATATCAAGATAAGAGTATAATCCCCCCTGGAATCGGCGATGGCTAGTCATCCTACTCCATACGTCATTCGTATCAAAATTCTCATCCACCCTCCTACCATAAACTATTAACCTCTAACAATCATAAGATCCTAGCTCCTCGGGCGTATATATACGTAAAGCCCGAGCCATATCTAGTAAAGACATATGGCGCATCTCCCCTCCTAATGAAAGTCTAAGAAAACTACGATCGGTTAAAGTATCTACCCGATCATTTATTTCAATAGTACATAATAACTCTATACACCATTCTCTATACACAGGTCTACGCATGTTGAATAAACGTACCCAATCACTAAAAGTAGAATTACCATACCTTTGAGTAAGTAATTCCCTGATTGGCTCGGCCAATTCGACTACCTCTACTGGTTCTCAATATATAACTCTGGGTACCTCAACATTATTAGACACAAGGTTGTGCAGGTTCTTTTGATATTTTGGATAGTCTATCCAATATCTATCAAATCTCAAATTCGGATGTAAATCTGCCTCATGAATGTTTGAATATGAAACAATTGGGTGAGGCATATCTTGTCGGTATTGGTTATTAATTTCCTGTTGATCTGCATCTTCCGGAAGAGCATTGCGAGCCTGTGATGAAGATTCACCCCTTTCAGTCTGTAAAATAAACACAATTTTTGTGCATCCAAATATGCATTAGTTTTAGCAAAATCATAAATCTAAACAATTACAATGACATGTTTAATCCATATTAAACTCTATACACATTTTCAAAATATTAACAATTCTACACTTTTACAAATATACTTTTACAAAAATGTATACAAGATCCTTCGCATTTATCTTTTAAAACATGTCAAAAACAATCATTATAACAATTAAATAAGTTCCTCATGGCATTCATATCAATTAAATCAAGTTCATGCAATTTTGGTTCAAAAAGTCCACTTTAATCTTCATAAATCATGTTTAGGATCAAAGTTTTGATCATTTAGCAACCTAAACATGTTACACTACTCAATTTAGCATAAACTAATAATAAAATTCAGCCATAACCTATTTATATCAAAAAGCCCTAATTTTGCTCAAGAACACAAACCCTAGATTATTCAAAAATTGAAGTTCAAAGCTTCTAATCATGTTAAATAGCATCAATCTAGGTTATACAAGCATAATACACAAACAATTGAAGCATTATTACACTAGAAAGCATCAAAATCGAATTAGGCATAAAATTGTTCAAGAACACTAAAAATTCGGATTAAATGGTGTTTAGGTGTAGAAATTTACCGATTTCCTTGAGTAATTCCTTGATAATAGTCTCCTCATTGTGATTTTATGAAAGATTTGATGAAAAATGGTAAAAAATCACGAATTTGGGCAATTTTTTGTGTGTGTTTTTCGCAGAAAATGGGTGTGGGTGGTGTACAAACTAGTCTGTTCGACCAGTTATATTTTTTTTTCTGTATTTTATAAGCTCCGCGAGTGCGGTGGTGGTCCCACTAAAACCTCCGCGAGTCGCGGCTATTTTTTTTTATAAAACCTTATACTAACAAAACATAAATTAAATTTAAAATTTTGTTTTTCCTTTTATTTAGGACGAGGTTGTTTCGGAACGATGTCCTAGTCCGTCCCTCGACAAAATTTTAAAATTTCGTCATTTCAAAACATTGTTTTAAAAGCAAAGATTTTTGGGGTTTTTTTTTAATGTTTTTGGCATACTTTAGTTCAATAAGATTAAAAATAATGATAATAAAAGTTCTCGTCCCTCCCTCGGGTAAAGCAATTTCGGTTCAACGACCTAGTCTTCAACTCACGATGAATTTTAAAAATCATATTTTTAACTTAGCAAAATAAAGTAAATTTTTGTTTTTTAAATTTACAACAAACTTAAATTTAAAAAGCATAAAATTAAAAATTCATATTAAAAATTCACACCAAACTTAAATTATATTTTTGTTTTCATACATTTATATTAAAAATATTAATTTTTTTCAAATATTTACAATTTTAAATATATATTAATTTTAACAAGTTTACAATATTATTTTAATATTAATTTTAAAAACAAAGTAAAAATAAAATTAAAAATCTTTTTGGTCTTTTATCCCACTTTAATCAATCAAATATTATCAAAAATATACGCCCCTCTTTTCGGTAAAGTAATTTTGGTTCAACGACCTAATTTAACTCATGACGAATTTTTGAAATATTTTGGGTTGATTGATTAAAGATATTTATACCTTAAGAATAAAAGGTAAATTTCGCAGTGATGTAATAAATTTTTGTATGATATCAATAATTTCGGTCATGCATACCTAATTTTATCGAATACCAATTTAATACTTTATAGCGAACAAATTAGCGTTTATTATCAAAAGGTTAAAAATAAAAATAAAAACTAAAAACTAAAAACTGTACAAACTTACCTGTGAGATAGTATTCTTAGTGATATGCTTTAGCCCACTCATAAGATAGTCGGACTAATTGGTTTTCCATAGCTACATAGGCGTAACCTCGAGCATTTAACGTTTTTTCTTCTAAACATATGAACGGTCCATCTCTGCATAAAGTAACAAATTCGGTATTTGAATAGGTTTGATTATTTGAACATTTACCTTCGTGTGACCATTTTCCGCATTTGTGACATCTTTCAAGGTGTCGTGCTCTTCTTTTCGCTGCGGATTTTGATTTTACTTTACCAAACTGTAACTTATTATTTTCGTTTCTGGATTCTTTTCTTACTCCGTCCAATTTACCTCTGATTAATGATACTATTTCACTTGGAAGTGTGTCATTATTACGTTTAGTGATCAAAGCGTGTAGCATTAGACCATGGTTTAATTCACAGGAAGTCTTCATCTCGTAAAACCTAAAAAAAAAAAAAATTCAGAATGGGGGGAGAAGACTAGTTCTTTAGGGTCTGCTAGGGAAAGACCATTCGGGTTCCATTTCCGAGAACTACACGAAAACAGAAAATCTAACTTTAACAGAAATACATATTATCCTTTAAAAAACTTGATTCTCCCCACACTTAGTTAGCTGTGGTATCGAAATTGTGATTAACTTCGTTGTCAACTTCCATCGGACTATCTATGTAATGTTTAACTCTGTGACCATTAACCTTAAATTCAATCCCATTTGAATTTATTAATTCTACTGTTCCGTATGGGAAAACTCTTTTGACTATGAATGGTCCAGACCATCTTGATTTCAATTTTCCAGGAAATAGCTTGAATCGTGAATTGAAAAGAAGAACTCTGTCTCCTTCTTTAAATTCTTTTGAACTTCTGATTCTTTTATCATGCCATTTCTTCGTTCTTTCCTTATAAATTAACGAATTTTCGTATGCTTCATGTCTTAATTCTTCTAATTCGTTTAGTTGACTTAATCGTAGACGTCCAGCTTCATGTAAATCAAGATTACATGTCTTCAAAGCCCAAAATGCTTTATGTTCAATTTCTACTGGAAGATGACATGCTTTTCCATAAACGAGTTTAAAAGGTGTGGTTCCAATTGGAGTTTTGTAGGCTGTTCTAAAAGCCTAGAGTGCATCCTCCAATTTTATGGACCATTCCTTCGGATTTGATCCTACAGTTTTCTCCAGAATGCGTTTTAAAGCTCGGTTGGTATTTTCAACTTGTCCACTTGTTTGTGGATGATATGCGGTGGAGATTTTATGAGTTACTCCATATCTTTTGAGAACTTTCTCAAGTTGATTATTACAAAAATGAGTTCCCCGATCACTTATTAAAGCTTTCGGTGTTCCAAACCTTGAAAAAAGACGTTTTAAAAAGTTGACTACAACTCGTGCATCGTTAGTTGGGAGAGCTTGTGCTTCTGCCCTTTTAGATACATAATCAATGGCTAAGAGAATGTAGAGATTATTATGAGATTTTGGAAATGGACCCATAAAGTCAATATCCCAAATGTCAAATACTTCACATACTTGAATGACATTTTGTGGCATTTCATCACCTTGACTTATTTTTCCGGCCCTTTGACAAGCATCACAGGATTTGCAAAGAAGGTGTGCGTCTTTGTAAATTGTAGGCCAATAGAATCCAGCATCGTAAACTTTTCTTGCTGTGAGTTAAGGCCCATAATGCCCTCCTTTTGCTCCTGTGTGACAATGGTTTAAAATTTTACTAGCTTCATCTCCGAATACACATCGGCGTATTATTCCATCTGGATAACTTTTAAACAAATGTGGATCTTCCCGGGAATAGTGTTTTATATCACTAAAGAATTTCTTTCATTTTTGGTACGATAATCCTTTTTCAAGGAATCCACATACTAAGTAGTTTTCATAGTCTGCAAACCATGGAATTTCATTATAATCTATCTTCAATAGATATTCATCAGGAAAGTTGTCTTGTATGGCCGATTCATTTAGAACTTCTAATTCAGGATTTTCAAGACGAGAAAGATGATCAGCTGCGAGATTTTCTGCTCCCTTTTTATCTCGGATTTCAATATCGAACTCTTGTAAGAGTAAGATCTAACGGATTAATCTTGGTTTAGCATCTTGTTTCGAAAATAGGTATCTAAGAGCAGAATGGTCGGTATAGACCACCGTTTTAGCTAGAACGAGTTATGATCGAAATTTGTCAAAAGCAAAGATAAAAGCAAGGAGTTCTTTTTCAGTAGTTATGTAATTTGTTTGTGCTCCTTGTTGTAACATCCCGCCTTTTTCCGTCTACTTTTCCGTTTAACTATTTGAGTTCCGTTATATGTTTATAACATCTCCCGTTAATACGCGTTTCGATTTATCTTGTTTAGGTAATTTAACGCACCCGATTGGAAGTAGAGGGACTTGTTTCGCCAACATGCCAAAATGGTGACTAGCCATTTGACTAGTCAACCACCTCCCCACAATTATCCTTTCATTTTTCCTTTTTCTAAATTACTTCCACCTTTTCTTTAATTTCTCCATAAAGAAATTCATCATCCAAATTCGTTCAAGAAGGATTCGATCAAAACAAATTACATATTTGAACTCCTCGTGATCTCCTCTTCGATTCCATACCGATTTCTTTGCATTTGGGTAACTTTCTAAAATCACTAATTTTATGTGTTCTTGAGATTTTGAGTTATAAAGTTGTTAATTAGTGTCTATGGCTCAAGTCTAACATGATTATATGATTTATATGCTTGATTTCGTTATTTAGAGTAACTAGTTTGAATATGAACTTGGGTGTGTTTAATTTGGTGATTTGGTTGATTAAAAGTTGTTAAATGTTATGAATTCATGTATTAAATGTGTTCCTAGTGTTACTAGCTTCAATTTGATGTGTAGGTTGCAT
Source organism: Rutidosis leptorrhynchoides (assembly GCF_046630445.1). NCBI lineage: Eukaryota > Viridiplantae > Streptophyta > Magnoliopsida > Asterales > Asteraceae > Rutidosis > Rutidosis leptorrhynchoides. The sequence continues at coordinate 323,963,112 of NC_092334.1, forward strand.
GAGAAAACTCTAAGAACTTGATTAGTGATTTTTAGTGGAATTGAGTTAGGGTTTGAAGAACTTGAAGTGATTATTTGATGCATTGATTGCCATGAATTGTTGTTAGTAAGTTGTTAGTTGTATTGTATGCTCAATTACCTACAAAATGGCATGTCATATGTATGCATTGAATGCCCAAATCATTAAATGTGCATTGGTGAGTTTGAAGCATTAATGTGGGCATTGAATGATCACTTGGTTGGAAAACTCGGTTGTTACAAATGAGGCTTTTGATTGTTAAATTGTGTTTAGTTGCATTCTATGTCAAAAGAGCTTTCCAACGATATAAGGTGCGAGTCCTAAGTGTTTGTGGTTTGCGTTTTATGCTTATTTGAAGTTTGGATCAAGTTGGACAAGTGAAACAGACCAGGCACCAGCACCCGCCTATTGTCGCGGCGCGACAGAAGGGTGCCGCGGCGCGGCATAAGCCGTGCCCAGCTTCTGTCTCCGGTGTCCATTTTATGAAAAATGTTTGGCACGTTCTAGACCTCCGATTCACATGAAACTTGTTCTAACATGCTCATATATGATTAAAAACCTCAGAAAAATAGTCCGAGACCCGACCCGAACATGTTGACTTTTTCGTTGACTTTGACCAGACCAAGTTGACTTTTAATCAAACTTAACCAAATGGTTGTGCAATCGTTCTAACATGCTTTTATACTTGTATCTTGCATGAAACGTGACAATTTGATTCACATGCTACATAATCGAGTCGTAACGAGCCATAGGACTAATTGAACATCTTTGACCCTTCGTGACTATCGTTATTGATACAACCTAATTGTTTAGGTCGAGACTAGCATTGTTCTTTGCACGTTTACTTGTTGAAGTACTATTTCACTCTTGCAATCAAAGGTGAGATCATAGTCCCACTTTTACTCTTTTAAACTTACTTTTGGGATGAGAAAACATAAACGATTCTTTTGAACTAAGTGAACACAAGAACGGGAAAACAAACATTCTACATACGAGTTTAGAACGAAAATCCTCAATCCGATTATCATTAGTTACATCAGATGGTGTAAGCGAGAACTTATGTTATATGGCCATATGGGTTTGACAAACCCTCATTCAAACGGTTCGCTACCGTTTACGAATGAAATATATTTTCGGGAACAGTGTTGTTCTAGCACTAATTGATGGGGTATTCAACGGACGGAACGTTAAGCTTTGATAATTGGGTGCTCGTGAATATTAACTTTTAGAATGTACTATGGCTTTATCGATGTTGCAAATCTTGTGGTTCAACTTACTATTACTCATTTACTTATTTAAACCTATGATTTCACCAACGTTTTCGTTGACAGATTCTCTATGTTTTTCTCAGGTCCTTGAACTTAGGTGATACATGCTTCCGCTCATACTATTTGATACTTGCATTGGATGTCGAGTATACTTGCATACGTGAAGCATCTTTTTGACTACTTTTAATCGTGTCGCACGTGTTTCATACAAACTTTAAACATTGTTATGTACTTGTTATGGAAACTACTTTTGTAAACTTTGAAACACCCTTATTTATGAAATGAATGCGACATACTTTTCGGTCAAACTTTGTTATAAAGACTTACGACCATGTAATGGGACCATACGTAGATGACGCCGTCATTTGACGATTTGTCGGGGTCGCTACAAGTGGTATCAGAGCTTTGGTTGTAGGGATTTAGAGTTCATTGGTGTCAACCCCGAGTCATAGGGTACATTGGTGAGTCTAGACTACAACCGGCATATAGACTTGACATAGGAATTACTTGACTACTTGTGCATTTATACTCGAACTCTCTTACTCATATCTACTCTTATCCTATCTAAATCTTGCGTTGTATAATTTAATTGACACGCCACCTTGACTATATGATGTAATGTCGAATGCACATATGAATTAGGGTAATATAATTCCCGGAAATTATATTACGGTGACTCATATGAACATACCGACATTATGACATAAAGAATTTAAGGCGGGTCAAGGATAATTTTCTCTCTATCTTTATCCCATATCACGGTTAGTATTATTTAGAATACTAACCAACGGTATTCTTTTGTTTTGAAGGAACAATGGCTCCTCGTCGTGTACGCCGCAATGAAACTCCCGAACAAGCTCTCGAACGGATGATAGCTACCGCCGTAGATGCGGCCATGGCCGGTCACTCTTCCAACAACAATAACAATAACAACAACCACAACAACAACAACAACAATGGGGCCGGTAACTCAAACGAGGGATGCTCCTACAAAGCTTTCATGGGGTGCAAACCTCACACTTATGATGGAACCGGTGGACCGGTTGTGCTTACTCGTTGGTTTGAACAAACCGAGGCCGTCTTTAGCATAAGCGGTTGTCGAGATCAAGACAAGGTCAAATACTCCTCCCACACGTTCTCCGGTGTTGCTCTCACTTGGTGGAACACCTATGTTCAATCGGTGGGTACCGATGAAGCTCATGCCCTCTCTTGGGCCGATTTGAAGGAAAAGATGATTGTCGAATACTTTTCGCGCGAAGAAACCCGAAAGCTCGAGGAAGAACTAAGAGCTTTGAAAGCGGTCGGAAACGATCTTAAGGCTTATAATCAACGCTTCGCCGAACTATCCTTAATGTGTCCTAATCTTGTTAACCCCGAATCTCAAAGGATTGAGCTCTACATGCTCGGTCTTCCAAAAAGCATCAAACAAGGGGTGATGTCATCCAAACCCACTACTCATCAAGCCGCTATGAACATGGCTCGCCAATTAATTGAAACGGTTGACGAAATCGTAGTGCCGACTCCTAAGGCCGAGGACAAGTCGGGTGGCAACAAAAGGAAATGGGAAGCCACTCCATCAACTAACTACAACAACAACACCTTCACCAAAAAGCCCTTCAACAACGACGGCAAGAAGGGTTATGTCGGAAACTTACCTTTGTGCAACAAGTGCCACAAACATCATTACGGCGAATGTAACAAGCTAATTTGTCACCGTTGCCAAGGAGTTGGTCATAGGGCCAACAATTGCACAAGCACCGCCCCCGTCGCTCGAAAGGGGCCCAATCCTCCAAAAACGGTCACTTGTTACGAATGTGGCCAAACGGGCCATTATAAGAACGAATGCCCGAAAAAGAAAACCAACCCCAACAACCGAGGCCGAGCCTTTAACATCAACACCGAGGAAGCCCGAGATGACAATGAACTAGTCACGGGTACGTTTCTTCTCAACAACACTTATGTTACTTGCTTATTCGATTCGGGTCCCGATAAATGTTTTGTGTCTAAGACTTTGGCTCCTACTCTTTGCACTCCACCACACCCCTTAGATACTACTTATTCTATCGAAGTGGCCGACGGAAAACTCTTAAGTGCCGACACATATTACCGGGGGTGTACTTTGAACATTTTGGGTAAGGAATTTGAAATTGACTTGATACCCATGGAATTAGGGAGTTTTGAGGTAATAATCGGTATGAATTGGATGGTCAAAAATAAATCTCACATTCTTTGCGATCTTCACGCAATTCGAATTCCTATCGAGAATGGTGAACCATTGATTGTCTATGGCGACAAAAATTGCACCGGACTCAATCTCGTTTCGTGCCTTAAAGTCCGAAAGCTACTTCGCAAGGGTTGTTTCGCGATTCTTGCTCACGTTAAGAAAGTCGAGGCCGACGAAAAGCGTATCGAAGATGTGCCAATTGTTAGTGACTTTTCCGATGTATTTCCCGACGAATTACCGGGTCTTCCACCTCATCGACCGGTTGAATTTCAAATCGATCTTATTCCAGGAGCCGCACCCGTAGCGCGTGCACCGTATAGACTCGCTCCATCTGAATTACAAGAATTACAAAGTCAAATCCAAGAGTTACTTGACCGTGGTTTCATTCAACCTAGCCATTCACCATGGGGCGCTCCGATTTTGTTCGTCAAGAAGAAAGACGGATCCCTACGAATGTGCATTGATTATCGTGAACTAAACAAATTGACGGTTAAGAACCGATATCCTCTTCCTCGCATCGATGACCTCTTTGATCAACTACAAGGTTCTCGTGTATATTCAAAAATCGATCTCCGTTCGGGTTATCATCAACTAAGGGTTAAGGGGGAAGATGTCTCCAAAACCGCTTTCCGGACTCGTTATGGTAGTTATGAGTTCCTTGTCATGCCTTTCGGTCTCACTAACGCACCGGCGGTGTTCATGGATCTCATGAACCGCGTGTGCAAACCTTACCTCGACAAATTCGTTATCGTGTTCATCGATGATATTTTGATCTATTCTAAAAACGAAGAGGAACACAAAGAACATCTCCGACTCGTGCTTGAACTCTTGAGAAAAGAACAACTCTATGCCAAGTTCTCCAAGTGTGAATTTTGGTTGAAAGAAGTTCAATTCCTCGGTCATGTTGTAAGTGATCAAGGCATTAAAGTCGATCCCGCGAAAATCGAAGCCATTAGTAAATGGGAGACTCCTACTACTCCTACTCAAATTCGTCAATTCTTGGGTCTCGCCGGATACTATCGTAAATTCATCAAGGACTTCTCCTTAATCGCTCGTCCCTTAACCGCGTTAACTCACAAGGAACGAAAGTTCGTTTGGACATCCGAACAAGAAACCGCTTTCCAAATCTTGAAAACTAAGCTAACCACCGCTCCTATCTTGTCACTTCCCGAAGGCAATGATGATTTTGTTGTATATTGTGATGCCTCTAAAAACGGTTATGGATGCGTATTAATGCAACGAAAGAAAGTCATTGCTTATGCCTCTCGACAACTCAAAGTCCACGAACGAAACTACACGACACATGATCTTGAACTCGGTGCCGTCATCTTTGCACTTAAGTTATGGAGACATCATCTTCTTGGTACCAAAAGTACCATCTTTACCGATCACAAAAGTCTCCAACATATCTTCGATCAAAAGCAACTAAACATGAGACAACGAAGGTGGATTGAGACCTTGAACGATTATAATTGCGAGCTTCGTTATCACCCCGGAAAGGCAAATGTAGTGGCCGATGCCTTAAGTCGAAAGGAAAGAGCGGTGCCTCTTCGTGTCCGAGCTTTAAACATCACCATTCACTCCAACCTTAATAGCCAAATTCGTGTAGCCCAAGAGGAGGCTCTTAAAGACAACAACATCGCACGCGAACTTTTAAACATTCTCGTCTCCCGATTCGAAGTTAAGGAGACCGGACTTCGATATTACGCCGGAAGAATTTGGGTGCCTAGATACGGCGACTTATGAAACCTCATCCTAGACGAAGCCCACAAATCGCGATACTCGATTCATCCCGGCGCCAATAAGATGTACCACGACCTTAAAGAACGATATTGGTGGCCGAACATCAAAAAGGAAGTCGCTACTTACGTTGCCAAATGTTTGACTTGCGCTAAAGTCAAAGCCGAACACCAAAGACCGTCCGGGTTACTTCAACAACCCGAGATCCCGCAATGGAAGTGGGAAAGGATCACGATGGATTTTATCACCAAATTACCGAAAACGTCGGGCGGTTATGATACTATTTGGGTCATTGTTGACCGTCTCACCAAATCCGCGCACTTTCTCGCCATGAAGGAAACCGACAAAATGGAGAAACTTGCACGACTTTACATTAAAGAGATTGTAGCCCAACACGGAGTACCGTTATCGATTATCTCCGACCGAGATGGTCGTTTCGTTTCTAGATTTTGGCGTACGTTACAAGAAGCGTTGGGGACGCGTTTAGACATGAGTACCGCATATCATCCCCAAACCGATGGGCAAAGTGAACGTACAATATAAACCTTAGAGGATATGTTACGAGCCTGCGTTGTTGATTTTGGAAAAGCTTGGGACAATCACTTACCTCTCGCCGAATTCTCTTACAATAATAGTTATCACGCGAGTATTAAGGCCGCACCTTTTGAAGCGTTATATGGTCGAAAATGTCGCTCTCCTCTTTGTTGGGCCGAAGTGGGTGACGTGCAAATTTCCGGGCCCGATCTCATTCACGAAACCACCGAGAAGATTCTTCAAATCCGAGATAGGCTTCGGACGGCCCGGAGTCGTCAAAAATGCTATACCGACAAAAGACGCAAAGACCTCGAATTTCAAGTCGGTGACCGCGTCATGTTAAAAGTCGCACCTTGGAAAGGTGTCATCCGTTTTGGGAAACGTGGGAAACTAAATCCGCGGTACGTTGGTCCTTTCGAAATCTTAGAGCGTGTTGGAACCGTTGCGTATCGTTTGGATCTTCCGCCTCAACTAAGCTCCGTCCATCCTACTTTTCATGTATCTAACTTGAAGAAATGTCTTGCCGAGCCCGATATCGTCGTTCCTCTCGAGGAACTTACTATTAATGACAAACTCCATTTTGTGGAGGAACCGGTTGAAATTGTGGACTACGTCGAGAAGGAATTAAAACAGAGCCGGATCCCGATTGTTAAGGTCCGTTGGAACGCCAAAAGGGGACCCGAGTTTACTTGGGAAAGAGAAGATCAAATGCGAAAGAAATACCCTCATCTATTCCCGGTTCTGGAAACGTCAGATTCTGAGGAAGAAACAACGATTACTACGCCTGCCTAAATTTCGGGACGAAATTTCTTTTAAGGTGTAGGTAATGTAACATCCCGCCTTTTTCCGTCTACTTTTCCGTTTAACTATTTGAGTTCCGTTATATGTTTATAACATCTCCCGTTAATACGCGTTTCGATTTATCTTGTTTAGGTAATTTAACGCACCCGATTGGAAGTAGAGGGACTTGTTTCGCCAACATGCCAAAATGGTGACTAGCCATTTGACTAGTCAACCACCTCCCCACAATTATCCTTTCATTTTTCCTTTTTCTAAATTACTTCCACCTTTTCTTTAATTTCTCCATTAAGAAATTCATCATCCAAATTCGTTCAAGAAGGATTCGATCAAAACAAATTACATATTTGAACTCCTCGTGATCTCCTCTTCGATTCCATACCGATTTCTTTGCATTTGGGTAACTTTCTAAAATCACTAATTTTATGTGTTCTTGAGATTTTGAGTTATAAAGTTGTTAATTAGTGTCTATGGCTCAAGTCTAACATGATTATATGATTTATATGCTTGATTTCGTTATTTAGAGTAACTAGTTTGAATATGAACTTGGGTGTGTTTAATTTGGTGATTTGGTTGATTAAAAGTTGTTAAATGTTATGAATGCATGTATTAAATGTGTTCCTAGTGTTACTAGCTTCAATTTGATGTGTAGGTTGCATGAGAAAACTCTAAGAACTTGATTAGTGATTTTTAGTGGAATTGAGTTAGGGTTTGAAGAACTTGAAGTGATTATTTGATGCATTGATTGCCATGAATTGTTGTTAGTAAGTTGTTAGTTGTATTGTATGCTCAATTACCTACAAAATGGCATGTCATATGTATGCATTGAATGCCCAAATCATTAAATGTGCATTGGTGAGTTTGAAGCATTAATGTGGGCATTGAATGATCACTTGGTTGGAAAACTTGGTTGTTACAAATGAGGTTTTTGATTGTTAAATTGTGTTTAGTTGCATTCTATGTCAAAAGAGCTTTCCAACGATATAAGGTGCGAGTCCTAAGTGTTTGTGGTTTGCGTTTTATGCTTATTTGAAGTTTGGATCAAGTTGGACAAGTGAAACAGACCAGGCACCAGCACCCGCCTATTGTCGCGGCGCGACAGAAGGGTGCCGCGGCGCGGCATAAGCTGTGCCCAGCTTCTGTCTCCGGTGTCCATTTTATGAAAAATGTTTGGCACGTTCTAGACCTCCGATTCACATGAAACTTGTTCTAACATGCTCATATATGATTAAAAACCTCAGAAAAATAGTCCGAGACCCGACCCGAACATGTTGACTTTTTCGTTGACTTTGACCCGACCAAGTTGACTTTTAATCAAACTTAACCAAATGGTTGTGCAATCGTTCTAACATGCTTTTATACTTGTATCTTGCATGAAACGTGACAATTTGATTCACATGCTACATAATCGAGTCGTAACGAGCCATAGGACTAATTGAACATCTTTGACCCTTCGTGACTATCGTTATTGATACAACCTAATTGTTTAGGTCGAGACTAGCATTGTTCTTTGCACGTTTACTTGTTGAAGTACTATTTCACTCTTGCAATCAAAGGTGAGATCATAGTCCCACTTTTACTCTTTTAAACTTACTTTTGGGATGAGAAAACATAAACGATTCTTTTGAACTAAGTGAACACAAGAACGGGAAAACAAACATTCTACATACGAGTTTAGAACGAAAATCCTCAATCCGATTATCATTAGTTACATCAGATGGTGTAAGCGAGAACTTATGTTATATGGCCATATGGGTTTGACAAACCCTCATTCAAACGGTTCGCTACCGTTTACGAATGAAATATATTTTCGGGAACAGTGTTGTTCTAGCACTAATTGATGGGGTATTCAACGGACGGAACGTTAAGCTTTGATAATTGGGTGCTCGTGAATATTAACTTTTAGAATGTACTATGGCTTTATCGATGTTGCAAATCTTGTGGTTCAACTTACTATTACTCATTTACTTATTTAAACCTATGATTTCACCAACGTTTTCGTTGACAGATTCTCTATGTTTTTCTCAGGTCCTTGAACTTAGGTGATACATGCTTCCGCTCATACTATTTGATACTTGCATTGGATGTCGAGTATACTTGCATACGTGAAGCGTCTTTTTGACTACTTTTAATCGTGTCGCACGTGTTTCATACAAACTTTAAACATTGTTATGTACTTGTTATGGAAACTACTTTTGTAAACTTTGAAACACCCTTATTTATGAAATGAATGCGACATACTTTTCGGTCAAACTTTGTTATAAAGACTTACGACCATGTAATGGGACCATACGTAGATGACGCCGTCATTTGACGATTTGTCGGGGTCGCTACACTTGTAAAGTTTTACTAGCATAATATATAGGTTGAAATCATTTTTCAATCCGTTGTCCTAAAACGGCTCCCATTGCAAAATCACTTGCATCGCACATTAGTTCAAACGGTAGATTCCAATTTGGAGTTATCATGATCGGCGCATTAGTGAGTTTTTCTTTAAGAATATTAAAAGATTTGATGCATTCATCTGAAAAGATGAATGGAGCATCCTTTACTAGGAGTTTATTCATAGGAGTGGCATTTTTAGAAAAATCTTTTATGAAACGTCGGTAAAAACCGGCATGCCCTAGAAAACTCCTAACTCCTCTAACATTGGTGTGATGTGGAAGTTTATCAATTACATCTACTTTAGCTCTATCCACTTCAATTCCTTCCTTTGAAATTTTATGCCCAAGAACGATTCCTTCTTTAACCATGAAATGGCATTTCTCCCAATTAAGAACTAGATTTGATTATTCGCATCTAATAAGCATTCGTTCAAGATTAACTAGACATGATTAAAATGTATCACCGAAGACTGAAAAGTCATCCATGAAAACTTCCATGCATTCTTCTATCATGTCGTGAAAAATCACCATCATGCACCTTTGAAAGGTTGCAGGGGCGTTGCAAAGTCCAAATGGCATGCGTTTGTAAGCAAAAGTACCATAAGGGTACGTGAATGTGGTTTTCTCTTGATCCTCGGGTGCTATTGGAATTTGAAAATATCCGAAAAAACCATCAAGAAAACAATAGTAACTATTTCCGGCTAATCTTTCTAACATTTGATCAATAAAAGGTAAGGGAAAGTGATCTTTTCTGGTGGCGTCATTTAATTTTCTATAATCAATACATACACGCCATCCTGTTACAGTCCTAGTAGGAATAAGCTCATCTTTCTCATTTGTAATGACAGTCATGCCAGCCTTCTTAGGCACGCGTTGAACTGGGCTTACCCATGGATTATCAGAAATTGGATAAATTAAACCTGCATCTAGCAGTTTAATAATTTTTTTCTTAACAACATCTTGCATATTAAGATTTAGTCTTCTTTGACGTTGCACATACGTTTTATGACCTTCTTCCATAAGGATTTTATGTGTGCAATACGAAGGACTTATTCCTTTAATATCATGAATTTTCCATGCAATAGTTGGTTTATGAGCTTTTAGCACAGAAATGAGTTGAGATTTTTCATTTTTAGTAAGAGAAGACGATAATATTACAGGTAATTCAGATTCACCATGTAAATAAGCATATTCCAAATGATTTGGAAGTGGCTTTAACTCTAATGTCGGTGGTTCTTCTATCGATGATTTATATCGATATCTGTCCTCTTCTTTTAGCATTTGAATTTCTTCTGTTGTTGGTTCATATCCATTAGCCATAAGTGTAGCTAACATTTCAGTTTCATTAATTGGTTCAGTACCTTCTCCTAAAGAACATTCTCCCGTTCCTTGTAATTCTGGAAATTCTTCTAACAATTCTGCATGTGATTCTATAGTTTGAATATAATAACATGTATCATCTGCAGATTGCGGTTGTTGCATGGCTCTATCAACTGAAAAAGTAACACTCTCGTCCTCTATACTTAGGGTCAGTTTCTTACCGAACACGTTTATTATTGCTTTAGCCGTGTTTAAGAATGGTCTTCCTAATATGAGATGAACTCGAGAATCTTCTTCCATGTCCAGAATAACAAAATCTACTGGAAATACTAAAGTACCAACTTTAACTAGCATGTTCTCCATTATCCCTCTAGGATATTTTACTGATCTATCGGCTAGTTGTATGCTTATTCGTGTTGGTTTCAATTCTCCAAGGTCTAGTTTAGCGTATAGTGAATACGGCATTAAATTTATACTAGCACCTAAGTCTGCCAATGCTTCTATTGAACTAAGACTACCCAGAAAACATGAAATTGTGAAACTTCCTGGATCAGATAGTTTTTCTGGTATCTTATTCAACAGCACTGCTGAACAATTAGCATTCATAGTAACAGCCGAGAGTTCTTTCATTTTCTTTCTATTTGTAATTAGATCTTTCAGAAATTTAACATATCTAGGCATTCCTGAAATCACATCAATGAAAGGAAGATTTACATTTATCTGTTTAAACATATCCAAGAATTTGGATTGCTCTGCTTCGAGTCTCTCTTTTCTCATTTTACTAGGGTAAGGAAGTGGTGGTTGGTATGGTTTAACATAAGGTTTAGTCTTAACTGTGTTATCTTCATTAACCTTTTCAACTACCGATTCTTTTTCCTTATCTTGTTCAGGTTGTGGTTCTTGTTGAGTAGGAATAGCTTCATCAGAAATTACAGGTATTTCAGGTGGTTTAAGTGTAATACCACTTCTTGTGGTAATGGCTTTAGCTGTTTCATTCCGGGGGTTAGCATTTGTATCACTAGGTAAACTTCCCAGTTTTCTTTCACCTATTAACCTTGCTAGGTTGCTCACTTCTTGTTCCAGATTTTGAATAGAAGCTTGTTGATTTCTAAATGCTTGAGCATTTTGTTCATTGGTTTGTTTCTGAGATGTGAAAAACTGCGTTTGAGATTCAACTAGCTTCGTCATCATATCTTCTAAATTTGGCTTTTTATCATCAGTTTGTGGTGGTTTGCTTTGAAAATTAGGTCTTTGCTGATTGTAAGTATTATTGGATACTTGTTGATTACTAGGACCTTGTTGATTGTTGTATGGAACATTTCGGTTATAATTCTGGTTTTGATTGTAAATTGGTCTTGGCGGTTGATAATTATTCTGATAATTATTTCCAGGCCTTTAGTTTATGTATGAAACATTCTCTCTTTGTTCCATTGTTAATTCAATACCGAGACAATCTTTTGTCAAATGTGGTCCTCCACACTGCTCACAACTAATTCGTATTGAGTGAATATCTTTAGTCATCTTTTCCATTCGTCTCTCGACAACATCTATCTTTGCAGAAATGGAATCTAAGTCATGGTTAGAATCAGCTCTAGCTGCTTTAGATGATCTAACGATATCTTTTTCTTGGTGCCACTCATATGAGTGGGAAGCAGTGTTATCAATAATTTTATAAGCATCAGTTGCTGTTTTCTTCATAATGGAACCACCAGCTGCTATATCGATGTCTTTTCTTGTAGTGATGTCGCATCCTTGGTAGAATATTTGTACTATTTGACAGGTGTCTAAACCATGTTGCGGACATCCTCTCAATAACTTTCCAAATCTGGTCCATGCCTCATATAGAGTTTCATTTGGTTTCTGTGTGAACGTAACAATTTCTCCTTGAAGTCTTACGACTTTAGATGCCGGAAAGAATTGTTTAAGAAATTTTTCAACTAAAACGTCCCATGTATCAATCGCCCCTTCAGGTAACGATTCTAACCAATCTTTGGCTTCTCCTTTTAAAGTCCAGGGAAATTACATGAGATATATCTGTTCATCCTCAACTTCTCTTATTTTAAATAGAGTGCAGATCCTATTAAAGGTACGAAGATGTTCGTTTGGATCTTCCTTCGGCGCACCACTAAATTGGCATTGATTAGTCACCATTTGTAGAATTTGTCCTTTGATTTCATAATCTGGCACTTTAATGTCTGGTTGAGTAATTGCGTGACCTTGGCCAGTGCGTTTAGCTCGCATTCGGTCTTCCATACTTAGAGGTTCCAGATTCTCCATAATTGAATTTTTTGAATCTGAATCACTATAGGATTCTGATTTAATGGTTCGTTCCTCGACAATCTCTGTTTGAATGATTGGTGGTTCCGGAGGAAAGATTAGTGGTTCAGGATCTATGAATTGTCCCTGAATATTCTCCGGATTCTCAATTGTGAGGTCGGGTTCAAAAAATGGATTATCAGAAATATGAACTGGAGTACTTGGTCGACTAGATGACGATTCTAAAGAAAAATCAACGACGACAATATTTGCTAGATATCTTGATCTGGTTACAGGTGGTGAACGTACAAAAGGTGGTGAACGTTTTGCTCGGTGCATTCACTGAATATCCTATTAGTTTTTAAAAAGAAAGAAAAATTATATAAGTTATCCAATTAATAGACTTTTCTGATTTTGCCCACGTTTCGAATAGCCAAAAGATGCAGCAGAGGGGCAGGATTCATTTGGTCTCAATATAATTGAGTACTGTTTGGCTCCAATAACCCATCCACGTACAAATCCAACTATTACTATGAACCAAAAAATTTTGATGTCTATCAATTTAACCACTTCAAATAATTTTTCGCTTGAAATTTAAAGAAATATTAGATAAGAAATAGAGAAAATTCTAAGTCCTAAAAACTAGAATGGCGAGAAATAAGAAAGAAAAAGAGCGCGTCGAAAAACGTCGAAAAATAAAAGATTGAAAAATAATAGGCGTTGAAAAATAAAAATAAGAAAGTAGCGCGTCGAAACTTAAAAAGGCACTAAAAACTAAAAATTAAAAGTTGCGTCTAAAAATATTAAAGCTTAAAAGAAATACTATATCCCAAAATTGCAATAACTTAAAAAGGAACTAAAAACTAAAAACGGCGTCGCAAAATTCTAAAGCACCTATATCTTAGTCTAAAGAAAAAGCACTTAAGGGATTTTACGGCAAATCTTAAAAATCTAGAAGTAAAAATAACTATGGCAAATACTATATTTAAAACTAAGTACGAACGATAAAAAAAATACAAATTATGCTAAAACAAATAAAAAGATACAAAATATAAAAATAAACTTAAAGTTTATAAAATTATAATTTTTATAAAAATATTATTTTTATATTATTTATTTTACAAAAGTATTAATTTTGTAAATTAATAAAACTAATTAAACTAAATAAACAAATTAATTAAAACTAAAACAAATTAATTAAATATTTAAAACCTAATTAGGGTTAATAATAATTATTATTATTAATAAAACCCTAAACAGTAATTAATGTGTGCTATGTTGAACTGTCAGAGGACCTCCGCGAGTGCGGTTAGTCCCAGCTGAAAAGCTTCGCGAGTCGCGGAGGGTTCAGTTTCAGCTGAGAAAGGTTCGATTTTTATGCAGGATCAGATTTTTTTTATTTTTTATTTTTTTACTTTTTCTATTTTTCTGTTTTATAAAATATAAAAAATATAAATATAACTTAAATAAAAATTTAATTTTAAAACTAAAATAAAAATACTTATTTACTTTATAAATATTATAAACTCTTAAAAATATAAATATATTATTTTTTTTTCTTTTTGTATTTTTATATTTTTATTATTTTTAAAACTTATATTTTTATAAAAAGAACTTAACAAAAACTTTTATAAAAACTTTTTTTCTTCTTATTTTTAGCGTTGCGCTTTCGGCGTTTAAGTTCCCCGGCAGAGGCACCAAAAATACTTGATGTTATGCGAGGCGTATATGAAATAGCTTATATTTTACTAGGAAATACTATTAAATATGATACAATTTTACACAAGATATTTATTTATTTATAGAATGGATATACCTAAACCTTGCTACAACACTTATAGGCAGTGTACCTAATCGTACAGTAGTGTAGTTTTTAGTAAGTCTGGTTCGTTCCACAGAGAAATCTTTTAAACAAAGCTTAACGCTATATTAGTTTTATCTTATAAAAATACAAATATATATAAGTAATATTATTATTATAAAAGGGGGGGGGGGTTTACCGTTTAATGACCGGTTTGTCGATTTTAAAACTTTTAGTCGCAGTTAAAACCTAATGTAAAATATTAAATAAATAAAAGACTTAATTTAAAGCGTAAAATAAATAACGATAATGAAATTGCAATAAATAAAAGTGCGATGAAATAAAATTGCGATAATTAAAAAGTACGATAATTAAAAGTGCAATTAAATACAATGACAATAAATAAAAATTTGATAATTAGAAGTGTAATTAAATATGAAAATAAAGGAATTATGCTTATTTAAACTTCCGTAATCATGATGTTTGACGTGTTGATTTTAATTTATTCCCATGGGTTAATTGTTCTTTGTCCTGGATTATTTAATATGTCCGTCTAGTTTTTGTCCTTAATAGTCCATCAGTCATAAATATAAAGTGCGAGTGTCCTCGTCAAATTATCCTTATATCCGAAGTCAAATATTCCAACTAATTGGGGAGTTAAACTGTAACAAGGTCTTAATACTTTGTTAACAATTATGCCAAATGTCCTTGTACATAATTTCACCCTTGTTTTAATAATTCCATAGACTATTAATCCATTCCCGTGTCCGGTTAAATGAACGATTATTCGTACATATAAATATCCCGCCCATCGTGTCCGATTGAGTGTATATGGTTATTTATATGTATGTCCAATTGTAAATCTTTATATTAAAATTAACAATCTATCATTTAGTTAAACAAATATAAAGTCCATTAATAGCCCATAGTCTAATTTCCACAAGTGTCGTTCTTTTGTCCAAACCCCAATTATGGTACAAAGCTCAATTACCCAATTTTAGTATTTAGCCAAACATCATGATTACTTCGGCATTAAATAAGCATAATAATAACTTAGCTACGAGACATTAATGAAAATAACATAAACATAACTTACAGTGGGTGTTATTAGCGTAGTGGTACACGGACAGAGTTTCGACTTACAAAACCTTAAAACATTCGGCTAATCGATCCTTATTATTATCACTAACTTAAAATTAAAATTACAAATTGAGATTACGATTTAGAGTGATACTTGATACATAAAAATGGGGAAAGAAAAATATATATAAAATATAAAAGGTATATATAAATCGTCGAAATGCATGTTCTTTTATAGGCAGAGAGTGCTCCGCGAGTGCGGTGCATTTTGGTCTTCAAAGCTCCGCGAGTGCGGAGGTCGTGATTCCAGCTCATCCAATTTTGGATCTTAGTCTGCCGACGGATTTTATTATAAATATAATATAAATATATAAGGATTTTATTATAAATATAATATAAATATATAATTTATATAATTAATTATATATTATATTATATTTATATACATAATTAATTTATAATTTCTGATCCGTTACCTCGTACGTTGAAAGCTGGTTCATGTCTCGGTTCCGAATTTTCGAACGTCCTTTCATATAATTTAATATCTTGTACTTTGCGTTTTGCGGCTTGTACTCTTGTAATTTTGAGACGTTTCTCATCAATAATTGGAACCACTTTGATTGTACTTTGTACTTTTGAGCTTTTTGGTCATTTGCGTCTTCAATTCATCGCATCTGTCTTTTGTCTTCACCTTTTATTATTTAAACGAATAACACTAGTAAATAGAACAATTGCAACTAAAAGCTTGTCTTTCTTGAGGGATAATGCTATGAAATATATGTTCGTTTTTAGCATTATCAATACACTATCGATGCACTAAATGCAATAAGACGTGTCTAGACTAAGAATGATAAGCAGGTAATTTTCAACACTAAATGATAAGCAAAACTTTTGACATGCAGACACGGTCGAAGTCTAGACTCACTAATGCATCCTAACGACTATCAGTTAGACACACTAATGCAAGACCTGGTTCGCTAAGACCACCGCTCTGATACCAACTCTAATGACCCGTCCAAATCCATCTGGACGAATACATTACATTTGGTTACATCGCGAGGTACTTGACCTCTATATGATACATTTTACAAACATTGCATTCGTTTTTAAAAGACAATAATTCATCACGTCGAAAATTGACAGCATGCATACGATTTCATAATATATCCAACTATAATTGACTTAATAATAATCTAGATGAACTCAACGACTCGAATGCAACATCTTTTGAAATATGTCATGAATGACTCCAAGTAATATCTCTAATATGAGCAAATGCACATCGGAAGATTTCTTTCATACCTGAGAATAAACATGCTTTTAAATGTCAACCAAAAGGTTGGTGAGTTCATTAGTTTATCATAACAATCATTTCCATTAATTTAATAGACCACAAGATTTTCATTTCATTTATCATAAACATCATCTCATATCAGGCATTTCGCAAACTGCATAGAGATAAAAATCATTCATATGGTGAACGCTTGATAACCGAACTAACAGGATGCATATAGAATATCTCCATCATTTCGGGACTCTCATCGGACATGATAATCGAAGTACTAAAGCATTCGTAACCCGAATGGGACGTGTCAAGGTCCATAGATCTATCTTTAGGATTCGCGTCAATTAGGGGCCATTTCCCTAATTCTTAGGCTACCAAGCTAAAAAGGGGCGTATTCGATTCGATAATCCAACCATAGAATGTAGTTTCGATTACTTGTGTCTATTTCGTAAAACATTTATAAAAGCAGTGCATGTATTCTCAGTCCCAAAAATATATATTGCAAAAGCATTTAAAAATGGAGCAAATGAAACTCACAATACTGTATTTTCTAGTAAAAATACATATGACGGAACTGAACAATGCAAGGTTGGCCTCGGATTCACGAACCTATATTAATTGCATATATATTAACACATATCCTATTTAATCAACTAAGTTTACTTATATTTTATAATTTATTAAAATTAATATCTTTATATATAATTATACTTATAATAAATATATGATATATACTTAAATTAAAGTTTTATCAATATAAATGGTAATGTATTAGTTAAAAACATATTAGTATGTAATATTAATTGACGTGTAATATATTTTTATATAAATAACATTTGTTTGTAAAAAAATCCTAATTATAATAATATTAAAAATAATAATAGTAATGATAATAATAAAAATGATAATACTTTTAATAATAATGATAATACTAATAATAAAATGATAACAAAAATAATGATAATAATAATAATAAAAGTGATAAAATAATAATAATAATAATAATAACAGTAATAATAATAATACCAATAATAATTAATAATAATAATAATAATAACAATAATAATGGTAATAGTAATATTACCTCATAGAAGTAGTCCTTAAAAATGCCCAAGTCCGGGTTTGAACCCGCGACGTCCTGCTAACCCGAAACACTCCCAAACCACTAAACCGTTCAATACTTTCTTATACGAACTCGCACGCCAAAATAATTAATATATTCGAAACTGGTATCATATTCTTTATAACTTCACCATCATTTTCATCTATCATCATCATCATAACTTCATGTATCATCACAATTATCCCATCATAAAATCATACTCGTTATTATTACTTTATCAACCTACACCACGAACTTTATTATTAACATCATGCATACGATTTCATAATATATCCAACTATAATTGACTTAATAATAATCTAGATGAACTCAACGACTCGAATGCAACATCTTTTGAAATATGTCATGAATGACTCCAAGTAATATCTCTAATATGAGCAAATGCACATCGGAAGATTTCTTTCATACCTGAGAATAAACATGCTTTCAAATGTCAACCAAAAGGTTGGTGAGTTCATTAGTTTATCATAACAATCATTTCCATTAATTTAATAGACCACAAGATTTTCATTTCATTTATCATAAACATCATCTCATATCAGGCATTTCGCAAACTGCATAGAGATAAAAATCATTCATATGGTGAACGCTTGATAACCGAACTAACCGGATGCATATAGAATATCTCCATCATTCCGAGACTCTCATCAGACATGATAATCGAAGTACTAAAGCATTCGTAACCCGAATGGGACGTGTCAAGGTCCATAGATCTATCTCTAGGATTCGCGTCAATTAGGGGCCATTTTCCTAATTCTTAGGCTACCAAGCTAAAAAGGGGCATATTCGATTCGATAATCCAACCATAGAATGTAGTTTCGATTACATGTGTCTTTTTCGTAAAACATTTATAAAAGCAGCGCATGTATTCTCAATCCCAAAAATATATATTGCAAAAGCATTTAAAAAGGGAGCAAATGAAACTCACAATACTGTATTTTGTAGTAAAAATACATATGACAGAACTGAACAATGCAAGGTTGACCTCAGATTCACGAACCTATATTAATTGCATATATAGTAACACATATCCTATTTAATCAACTAAGTTTACTTATATTTTATAATTTATTAAAGTTAATATCTTTATATATAATTATACCTATAATAAATATATGATATATACTAAAATTAAAGTTTTATCAATATAAATGGTAATGTATTAGTTAAAAACATATTAGTATGTAATATTAATTGACGTGTAATATATTTTTATATAAATAACATTTGTTTGTAAAAAAATCCTAATTATAATAATATTAAAAATAATAATAGTAATGATAATAATAAAAATGATAATACTTTTAATAATAATGATAATACTAATAATAAAATGATAAAAAAAAATAATGATAATAATAATAATAAAAGTGATAAAATAATACTAATAATAATAATAACAGTAATAATAATAATACCAATAATAATAATAATAATAACAATAATAATGGTAATAGTAATACTACCTCATAGAAGTAGTCTTTAAAAATGCCCAAGTCCAGGTTTGAACCCGCGACGTCCCGCTAACCCGAAACACTCCCAAACCACTAAACCGCTCAATACTTTCTTATACGAACCCGCACGCCAAAATAATTAATATATTCGAAACTGGTATCATATTCTTTATAACTTCACCATCATTTTCATCTATCATCATCATCATAACTTCATGTATCATAACAATTATCCCATCATAAAATCATACTCGTTATTATTACTTTATCAACATACACCACGAACTTTATTATTAACGTCATGTACTATCATAATCGCATCAATTTATCGTCATCAATATTTCGTTCAACCTCATGTAATATATTCATTATCATTAACTTATTATCCCATCAGTGTACATAATCGGGCTCAAAGGCACATCGGCCCAACAGAAAAAGGAATTTCTCGGCCCAACTATATAAGATGAATCTTCGGCCCAAAAGCAACAAAAGGAGTCAGCCCATCAGAAAATTTAATGCGTGGCTCAAATCAGGAAAATGAAATGCGTTGTTTATAATAGGATCTAGTCAAAAATCATAAGTTGCACATGTGGAGGGTATTTGTCTGCCATGATGTTGTAGTTCACCCCACATACACAACCTTTTGTCCGTTCATTAAATTCCTCTATACATTTAAATTACAAGGATTTTAATTTGTTCCACTCAATAAAGTGTTGGAATAAACTATATCATCAAGTTGACACAATTCTAAACAAATATTTGGTTCAATTCCTTTCTCCTTTTAATTTAGTTTGCTGCACGTAAACCCCAAAAGAAAACTAGCTCAAGCACCATTTTCATGTTCGTTATTCGACACGGAAGACATTATTATCTAAACATCTAGCCGTAACCTTGCTATCATCATCATTATCAAATACCACTTTACACCATCATCCTTTCTACTTAAGTCGTAAACAGAAACCAAAAGGTTGCAGCGGGTTTCAAGTTTAAGTGACGTTCGATTTGAGTTTTAATTGAACTAGAAGCAACGATAACTGAAGCAGTTTTATCGACTTCTTCGTGGGTTTTTAATAGGAAGGAATACGCAGCAAAGGTGATGGGAAATGATGGGTTTTACGGGCAATAAAGCAACCTATGATGGTGCTTTCGAAAGGAATCAGAAAGAAAAAAAATATATATATAGTTTAGTAGCAGTAGGCCGTTGATGATAGCCGACTAAAAATATAGGAATATAGTAGTAGTGAAAGTCTTAAATAATGATTTGTGTTGTAACCCGAGACTAAACAGAAAATCGTTTATTGGAGTGGCAATGAGTCGTGGTGTTTTGCAGGGAAGAACGAAACCAAACAAAAAGAATATATATATATATATATATATATATATATATATATATATATAGGATGATTCTATTGTGGTTATAGTGGTTGATAGAATAATTGAATAGATAACGTTTTCTTGGTGGTGATTAAGTGGTGGTTTGGTTGCGGATTAAAGGTGTAGGTGGTGATAGTGGGTGGTTTTGTGAATGGTAATTCAATGATGGTAGATATGGGATGGTTCATTAAAGTAAGGATATATATGGTGGTTCAATGCCTCCGAATGTATATATGTATATATAAAGATGAAGATGTGGTGATTTACCTTGGTGATGGATGGTGGTTTAATCTTGCTCAACAACGGTGAGGGTGATGATCGATCACATGAGGAGAAATAGCATAAACAAGTGACGAAGAGTTATAGTTGGTGTTGGAAGGGATGATTTATTCCAATAGAATAGAAGTTAGAAAAGTAGTAGTGGGTGTTTTTAATATGTAGTCTAATAACCAAGTTGCAAAACAAACATAGTACTTCTGATCAATTATTCTTAAATCACGGTTTCAATCAATATGCAAGTATATATATTTATATCATGTATATGTTGATGGATAAAGACACATAACAGAAAAAGGTATAGCATCACTAACAATATCAAGTGGGGGTAGGTGCATTTCATTTGTTTCTGTGAATTGTATGCTATATAAATATCTATTATATATTCAAATATGATAGGGAAGTGGAACTGAAAGGCAACAAGTACCAATTGTATGCTATATAAATACCAATTTGTTTGATTCTCTGTGACTTATGCACATATATGCATATAGACTAGGTGGTGGGGATAAGAAACAGAAGTAATTTTAGTGGTGGTGGTCGATACATAGAAAAATAGGGAGTGAGGTTTGTGATTCCGTACATGTATATGTATATATTATATATAGATTAGAGTGATAGATGGTAAAATGAAAAGAACAAAAAATAAGAAAATAAAAAAAAATAAAAAACAGTACACGCACTAATTTCAATTGTTAAATAGTAACATGATAAATATTTATGAATTTAAAAGAAACGTGTGAAATTATTAGCCGTCGCCTTTCACGGACTGAATTTCGTACTCCGTTGTTAATCAGTGGTGAATAAAATATTCGGAAGAATCCCAAAATTTTTAATTTAATTATCTTTATTTATTTTAGTCATTAAATGTGAAAAACCTGATTAAAAGGGTTCATCTAATATTTCTTTTTAGTTCCAAGTATTATGTACAGAGTACTAAAATTCAAACTAAAAAGGTAAAAATATTTTTATCAAACTTAAAATCTTCATATTAGAATTATAGTTAAACTTTTATTTTAAATCTTCTTAAACTCGTATTAGATATATATGAACATTAACGAGATGTCAACCGAGTGTTACTGACATTTACTAATTAAGCACGAAAACATCTATTTTCCATATACTATATCTATATTTAAATACATTTTAATATTAGGTTTTATTATATAACTAAATGCACATATATATTCAAATAAATATATTTTCAATTAACATTCATGTATATATACATATCTATATGTATCTGTTTGCAAATAGTTGTTCGTGAATCGTCGAGAACAGTCAAAGGTCAATTGAATATATGAAACAGTTCAAAATTTTTGATATTCAACATTACAGACTTTGCTTCTCGTGTCGAAAACATATAAAGATCAAGTTTAAATTTGGTCGGAAATTTTTGGGTCGTCACAAAAAACATATCATCGATCAGAACTGGATCAAGCATATTGACAAATATGATGGAAGTATGAATTAAAGAAGAAAGTAAAGAAGATGGGAGATGTGGAAATGAGGAAAGGAAAGGAGTAGATTTATAGTAAAATATCCGACAAAGTAATCGGTACAGATTATCGCATTTAACCGAAGAGGATTCTAATTTCCTTAATTACCGAAGAATCAAATCTTATTACAAAGATTTTCTCCAAATCCCTTGAACTCTGGAAATCAGTCCTATCTACGTCAAAAGATATGACGAATCTACACTTACTTATTTCACTCTTTTGTGAAAACTTCACTCATACGCTTCACATAAACAATTTGTTTCATCCATATTACTTAATAATGATAAAATTCTATTTATCAACTCATATTCATCATGAAAACGTTCTTATTGTTAACCATGACAACCTCGATCAAATTTCAGGGACGAAATTTCTTTAACGGGTAGGTACTGTGACGACCCGAAAAATTTCGACTAATTTTAAATCAAACAATCGATACGATTTAATATTTTTGACACGATAAGCAATGTCTGTAATGTTGAGTCTCAAAATTTTTGAACTGTTTACATAGATTTACTTAACCTTTGACTATTTCCGATGATTCACGAAGAATTGTATTTAAATATATATATGTTTATAATAAATTGAAATGCTAGTAAACTATTATATGCATTTACTGTTATAAATAAATATGTAAAATAATTTACGAAATAATAAGATTTGTTATTAAATATAGTTATAGTATTTGGATATATATATATATATATATATATATATATATATATATATATATATATATATATATATATATATATATATATATATATATATATATATATATATATATATATATATATATATATATATAAATATATATATATATATAAAATTAGCAACGAAACGCGAAATATCATCCGTGTTAGCATAATTGGCACAACAGATCTAAGGCTACTTCAGTGTATGCACACATTTTGATTTCTGACATTTTATCATTTTGATCGTTTGTCTCCCCCACTAATACTATATATATACTCATGTATACCCTTATATTCAATCACTCACAAATTTTTCCTTTGTTTCCATACATCACACATTTCCCTCACTTGGTCATACACCGTAACCAAAGATTAAATTGTTCCAACACACTTACACAAAAATACAAACAAATAACCATTTCCATATGCTACTAATTTCGATCACTACACTATATATATTATTATATACTATTATAATTATAATAATTATTATTATTATTTTATATATTAGAGTGTCGGTAGCGAATGACAACCAAGTCTCAAATGGATACCTTTATTTCATGATTTGCAATATACAAACAAATGATTGCTTCCTTTTTAAAAAGTGAATTCATTTCTTAATTATTGCTTCAGTAACTCTAAATTATATACATATGTATACATGCATACACATTCATAATCATCAACCATTTACTATTTCCTACTCTCTCTATCCCTTTCGATTACTACTTCAATAACCCTTGGATCTGGAACTGGAAAACAACTAGTACTTATTACTAATGTTGAACTAGTTACAGTATCTTTCAGTACATGAAAACAATTGTATACTATAACTCAAAAATGCATCTTAAGTTGCATTTTTCCTACTCGTTTTCTGTTTCAATCTAGTATTCAAGTTAAGCTTGTTGTCTGCTTACTTGTTCATTTCCAACTCTGTACTAGACATAAACAACAACAATAAAACAGCAACTTGCTCCTGTTTTGTTCCTATTCTTAAATCACCATCATCAATAACCATAAAAACTGCAAAACTCTGTGGATCTAATACTACTACTATGTCTATTGTTCCGGCTGATGCACATCAAAGAGTAGCTACTACTCTGTCTCTGTTTTAGTTCACAATAAACACCATAACCCACTTATTATCTATCGCTGCTATTTTGCTACTACTCGTGTTGGAACCTAAACCAAACACCCTCATTGTCGTGAACTGTTTTTTGGCTAAGCACCACCACAAATCCACAACAAATTGATTCAGGTTCACTACTACCCATTTACGTCAACACACCCCTATTTACTATTTCTGCTTCCTTGCTTTGATCAATAACAACCATCAAATAAATAAATAAATAAATAAATAAACAAACAGATAAATAAAAGAAAAGAAATCGAACCAGGATTACTAATCACTTCTATACCCGGCTATTTGTTGCCATTGTTGTATTCCTGATTTCTGTTCGAATCAAGAACCATCAACGAACACCCTTCTTTTATGAAACCCACCTGGGTGTTGCAACTGTCAAAGGCAAAAGCACCATCATAACAATACCTGCTACTATTAACCTCCTGTTGCTCCTGCTACTCGAATAAAACCAAAACCATTATCACCACTATTCTTTTTTCGCTACTACCACTATTCTTTTTTCGCTACTACCATACCTGTCTATGTTGATGCATACTTCCGTTTATGTTTTGAACATATTACTCTACTACTACTTCTCTTTAACCTGATACTATACGAACCTGTTGATAACCAAAGACCTCATCAAATCCACCAATAACACCATTAATTACTACTCTTGTTCAATCAAATATGAGTACAGAATATATAGAGGGATTTAAGAAATTAAGAGAATGATAATGAACCGATTACCTGCTACTAGATCGTTTGATTGTATTGCTACCTTAATCGATCTACTCCTGCTCCCATCCTGTCAACAAATATCATCAAAGATAGTTCAAATTTTTTTTCTCTCTCGACTGCTACTGTTCCGATTGTGGTTGCTAAATCGATGACCTGCTTGATCGATTGATAAATCTATGACCTGCTTGATCAATTGATGAATCCATGATCTTCTTGATCGTTTAACGAATCCGTGAACTGCTTTATTTATTTATCTATTTATTTTTCTCTTGTTCTCGGTATTGGATAGAGAAATACCAGTAGGTTTGGGCAGTGATTCATTTATTGAACTTTCTACTTGGGCCGTGTTCCATTTCTTTAGTTGGGCCGAGATTCTGTTGGGCCAAAATGAAACTGGGCCAGAATATGATATTAAGTGATGATGGGTATATGAATGATAAATAATAACGGGTTAAATAGAATCATGATATGAGTAATATTAGAAAAACTAAACGGATCAGCTGGTTAAGGAGGGTTTTGTGGTAGTGGAAGGTCGCAGGTTCGAGTTTGGTCTGGGGCATTTTTTTTTTTGGGAAAAGCCTTTTAACTCTTCAAAGGTAGTTTATCTTTATTTTTATAATTAGTATTATTATTGTTATTATTATTATTATTATTATTATTATTATTATTATTATTATTATTATTATTATTATTATTATTATTATTATTATTATTATTATTATTATTACTACTACTACTACTACTAACATCATAATAAGTATTATCATTAATATCATTATTATTATTAAAATAAGTATTATTAGTATCAATATCATTATTATTACCATTATTAGTAAAAATATTATTATAGTTATTATAGTTATTATTATTACTACTATTATTATTATTATCATTTTTATTATATTAAAATTTTCATTTTTATTATTATTATCATTATTATTACTTTTACCATTAGGATTATTATTACAACTAAATTAGTATCATAATTATCATTAGCAGTAAAATTATTAGTTTTATAGTTATTATAATTATCAGTATTATTATTATCATTATTATTATCACTATTATTGTTAATCTTACTTTTATAAAAATTATTACTAGTATTATCATTATTATTATTATTATTATTATTATTATTATTATTATTATTATTATTATTATTATTATTATTATTATTATTATTATTATTATTATTATTATTATTATTAAAAATAATTATTTTTGCTAAAACTATCATTTTTACTTTATCATTATTAGTAAAATAATTCTTTTTATTAATTAAAATTACTATTATTACTATCATTATTATTATTATTCTTAATCTAGTAATACTACAATTATTAATTTTACAAAACCAAAGATGTATATGTATAAAAATATACTTATTACATAAAGTATACTAATATTACATAAAATTATGTGTTAACTAATATTATTGATATAACATTAACTAAATATCAAATAA
The DNA here is from genome assembly GCF_046630445.1 of Rutidosis leptorrhynchoides. Taxonomy (NCBI): domain Eukaryota; kingdom Viridiplantae; phylum Streptophyta; class Magnoliopsida; order Asterales; family Asteraceae; genus Rutidosis; species Rutidosis leptorrhynchoides. Next base: position 323,989,570 of record NC_092334.1, read on the forward strand.
GTATTATAATGTATTATAAGTATTAATAAAATTATATATAAGAATATTGATCTTAATACATAACAAAATATATAAACTTAACTGATTTATATTATAATATGTTAATATATATACTTGATATAGGTTCGTGAATCCGAAGCCAACCTTGCATTGTTCAGTATCGTCGTATGCATATTTTTACTACAAAATATCTTATTGTGAGTTTTATTTTCTCCCTTTTTAAATGCTTTTGCAATATATATTTTTGTGACTGAGAATACATGCGCTTCTTTTATAAATGTTTGACGAAATAGACACAAGTACTCAAAACTACATTCTATGGTTGGATTATTAAACCGAATATCACCCCTTTTAGCTTGGTAACCTAAGAATTAGGCAGACGAGAGGTTCTGTTCCTAATTGACGCGAATCCTAAAGATAGATCTATGGACCTCGACAAGTCCCATCCAGGTTATAGATGCTTTAGTGCTTCGATTTTTATACAGACGAGAGGTTCTGTATATACAGACGAGAGGTTCTGTATGTTTGGGGATTGATGTCAAAGCTAACGGGTATAAAATACTATTAAAGTTTACAACGAAACACTATTAAATACGATACAATTTTACACAAGATATTTATTTAATTTAGAGAATGGATATACTTAAACCTTGCTACAACACTTATAGGCAGTGTACCTAATCGTACAGTAGTGTAGTTTTTAGTAAGTCCGGTTCGTTCCACAGGGAAATCTTTAAACAAAGCTTAACGCTATATTAGTTTACTTTTATAAAAATACAAATATATATATAAGTAATATTATTATTATAAAGGGGGGTTTTTACCGTTTAATGACCGGTTTGTCGATTTTAAAACTTTAGTCGCAGTTAAAACCAAATGTAAAATATTAAAAATGAATACAAGACTTAAATTAAAGCATAAAGTAAATAACGATAATGAAATTGCGAATAATAAAAGTGCGATAAAATAAACTTGCGATAATTAAAAAGTACGATAATTAAAAGTGCAATTAAATACAATAATAATAAAAATGCGATATTTAGAAGTGCAATTAAATATAAAATAAAGTAAATTAAATATGAAATAAAAGAATTATGCTTATTTAAACTTCCGTAATCATGATGTTTGACGTGTTGATTTTAGTTTTATGCCCATGGGTTAATTGTCCTTTGTCCTGGATTATTTAATATGTCCGTTTGGTTTTTGTCCATAACAGTCCATCAGTCATAAATATAAAGTGCGAGTGCCCTCGTCAAATTATTCTTATACCCGAAGTTAAATATTCCAACTAATTGGGGATTCGAATTGTAACAAGGTTTTAATACTTTGTTTAATGAATACACCAGGTTATCGACTGCGTGTAAACCAAGGTTTTACTACTTTGTTAACAATTACACCAATTACCCTTGAATGTAATTCACCCCTGTTTCAACAAGTTTATTAACTATTAATCCATTTCCGTGTCCGGTTAAATGAACGATTATTCGTACATATAAATACCCCGCCCATCGTGTCCGATCGAGTGTATATGGTAATTTATAGGGACGCCCAATTGTAAATCTTTATATTAACATTAACAAACTATCATTTAGTTAAACAAATATAAAGCCCATTAATAGCTCATAGTCTAATTTCTACAAGTGTCGTTCTTTTGTCCAAACCCCAATTATGGTACAAAGTCCAATTACCCAATTTTAGTAATTAGCCCAACATCATGATTACTTCGTTTTAAATAAGCATAATAATAACTTAGCTACGAGACATTAATGTAAAAAGGTTGAACATAACTTACAATGATTAAAAATAGCGTAGCGTTACACGGACAGAATTTCGACTTACACCCTTACAACATTCGCTAACATACCCTTATTATTAGAATTATAATTAAAATTAAAATTAAAATTAAAATATAAATATAAATATATACGATATATTGAGAGAGAGATATATATTTGGTGAATTTTTACGATCAGAATGCGCGAGCTTTATAGGGATTTTCGATTTTTGGGGCTCCGCGACTCGCGGCATTTTTGCCTTCAAACTCCGCGAGTCGCGGAGAATGAAATTACAGCTCAGTCCCTTTGGAGTCTTTCTTGCCGACGGTTTTTATTATTTATTATAATATATAAATAATTATAAGAATTATTTAAATATTATATTATATTTATGTGCATAGTTGACTTGTAATTTTTAGTCCGTTGCGTCGAGCGTTGAGAGTTGACTCTGGTCCCGGTTCCGGATTTTCGAACGTCCTTGCGTACAATTTAATATCTTGTACTTTGCGTTTTGAATCTTGTACTCTTGTAATTTCGAGATGTTTCTTATCAATAATTGGAACCTCTTTGATTGTCTTTTGTTCTTTTGAGCTTTTTGGTCGTTTGCGTCTTCAATTCGTCGAATCTGTCTTTTGTCTTCACCTTTTATTATTTAAACGAATATCACTTGTAAATAGAACAATTTCAACTAAAAGCTTGTCTTTCTTGAGGAATAATGCTATGAAATATATGTTCGTTTTTAGCATTATCAAATATTCCCACACTTGAGTGTTGCTTGTCCTCAAGCAATATCGTCTTGAAATACTAGAATCACTTCTTTATTCTTCACACTTTGTATATCAGTGATTTCTATACGGCGGTATAAACAATGGTAGTAACGATATGGTTTACAGTCCCACATGACTATAAAAATTTAGATCCATTAAGGAAATTGGATCTTTATGAAAACATTTGATCTTTTGAAAATTAAATCTAGTTTTTACCCTAGATAAGTTTTCCGGAATAACCCTTTACCGGTGTTTGCAAAATATTTTTGTGGGTTTGGTGGGTTTTAGATTTGAAAATTTTAGCTCAAAACTTGCGGTTTTGTGTCACCCACTTGCTAACCTTGTATTTGGAAAGCAACACGTCCAGTTTACTTGTCCCGTATATTACCTTTCGATAAACTACCGTCCGGTTGTAAAGGAAAGCGTTGAACAAGCAACTGTTAAGGCAATGTCCCCTGACATGCTTTTAATTATGGTCTATAACGTGTCGGACGCAATTACTATCCTTGGTAGGAGCAATAGTAAGCTCACCCTTATAATTTTTCGGTATGGCACAAGGTCCTGTCTTTGACCACTATGCAACCACCGTTCTTACGGTTGACACCCGATTTAGTTCAGGTGACCTAATGAATTCCAGGTGAATTCCTAGGTTTTTACGTTCAATGGTAATGAACGCATTGAAAATAGGGTTTTCAGAAAACAAATCGGTTTGTAATTTTGATCAAAATATTTTCTCGTTCAAGCTCGAGTTTAGATATCATTGAATTCCATGAGTTTGTAATTCTCAATCTTTAAAGTCAATCTCAAGGATTGAGTAATATCAGTCTTAAAAGCTGATTTTTAATCTTTAAAAGGAGATTATCCTTTCTGGGGGTCTGATTCATTAGTCTTATCCAGCTAATTTGCATGGTGCCCCCCATTGTATGAGATAAATCCTTCTCATTGTTAGGATAAATCTGACCACTTGGCGACCCTGTTTAATGCTGAGGTCCGTGGATTTCCTGCTGATTTTAGTGATGACTTTTCTAGATTTTTCGTCAACCTACAGCTGGTCTGGACGACAACTTCATGACCTAAATCAAGTAGCGCGTTTCTTTTTCGGAAGACTTTACTTCCTTTTAATGATGGAATTGATTCATCGTGTAGATCCATCTCTTCTTTTCTTTCATCGGGTAAAAACAGTTTAGTTTAGTCCAAAGCAAAAGTATTTTCAGTTATTTGTTACAGATATATGTGACATATGTTTAAGATAACTTGGTAAATTTTCCCACACTTGGCTTTTATTTTCCTTTTTATCGTCCTCTATTCCATTTTAAATGAATTTTAACATTTTGGTTTGTTTCTCAATTTATGTCCTTTTTGAGGTAACAATAATTTCGGTGTTAAAACCTAGTTTTATCGTTCATAAATATGTATAAACATGATTTTTAGTTCATTTAATTGAAAATTTTGAAAAATTTTACTAGAATTGGGTAGTCAGTATATAAGACCAGGGCTGTTCTTTATTATCAGAGAGCACTAGATTCTAATACAACTACTACTTTACTAGTATTTTTAATGGTAACCAAGTGTATAAAGTAAAAAATTTTAAAATCCGAAAGAATTTAACCCCTTCCCACACTTAAGATCTTGCAATGCCCTCATTTGCAAGAAATCAGTAACAATTTAAATTATTGAGAGTGATTTGTGTGAAAATGATTAAATTTTACCAAAGTTTCCAAATATATTGGCGTTTGTTTGCTGAATGATAAATGGTGCACATCATTTGTTCATTCCGTCTTGTTGTTATTTCACATATATTTTGCATCTTGTCGTCAAAATTAGTTGCTTTTGCTGAACTTAATGCCAGTCTTTGAAAATGCGTTGTTTTACCCTGTTGTGTACATAAGATAAACTGCAAATATATATACATATTTTTGAAGTTTGGTATATTACCCCACATTCAAAAATTATTAAAATCTAAGAATAAAAGTTAGACAATTATAAAAATGATTACAATATTAACAAAAGTATTAAACGTATCAATAATTACAATTTACAAAATAAATAAAACTAAGTATACTAGGGATGATACTGGTACCAATAGGGGTTCCAGGCATAACCATAGGTGCTATAGAATGCTTCGGCAGGGTCATACGTAGGATATGGTGGCTGCATCTCTATAGACCAAGGAGGGAAGATGGGTTTCGGTGTAGGAATATAGTTTCTACCTATATGTTAGCAATGAGCTATGATTTGGTTCTGATGAACTTGCCAATCTTCAAATGCTCTCTGTCTAGCATTTTCGTATTCCTGAGAAGCTATAAACCTTTGCATTTCTTGCATCTCATTCCCCCCTCCTACATTACCTTGCTGTTGGTTTCTCTCCACCTGTGGATGTCTACCATGGTATCGTACTGCGGCGTTATTTCGCCTCTTCAAAACTTTCGCACCATGGTATACATTTAAACCTATAGTATCGCGGGGTTCTGGTTCTTCTACTAATAATCCCCACCGACTTATATCCACACCGAGATATTCACCAATCAAAGTAATAAAAATACCACCTCCTATTATGCTATGCGGTCGCATCCCCCGAACCATAGCTGATAAATAATAACTCACACAATATGGTATACTTACAGCGCTTTGTGGGTCTCGAATACACATATGGTAAAACAAATCCTGTTCATTTACTTTTTCCTTGTTCTTACCCCGTTGTGTAATCGAATTAGCTAAAAACCTATGTATCACTCTTAATTCTGCTCTATCTATATCCAAATAAGAGTAATTTTCCCCTTTGAAACGGTGATGGCTTGTCATTTGACTCCACACACCGTGTGTATCAAAATTTTCATCTATCTTTCTACCGTTTAGTATCAATCCTCTACAATCGGCAGACGCTAACTCCTCAGGCGTATATATACGTAAAGCCTGAGCCATGTCCATTAAAGACATGTGGCGCATCGAACCGCCTAACAAAAATCTAATAAAAGAACGATCGGTTAAACTAGCTACCCGATCATTCAACTCTATACTACACAAAAATTCTTCACACCATACTTTATATACAGGTCTACGCATGGTGAATAAACGTACCCAGTCATTAAAAGAAGAATTACCATACCTCTGTACAAGTAATTCCCTAATTGGCCCGGCCAATTCTACAGCTTCTAAGGGTCCCCATTCTATGACCCTCGGTACCTCAACAACCTTAGAATGAAGAGTATGCAAACCCCTTTGATATTTTGGATAATCTATCCAAAGTCTGTCAAATCTCAGGTTCGGGTGCAATTCTTCCAAGTGTATATCAGAAAAGGTCAGGACTGGATGAGGTATATCCTGCTTGTAGTAGTTATCCACCTCCTGTTGTTCCAAATTCTCAGCAGGAGCATTGCGGGCTTGGGATGAAGATTCACCCCTTTCAGTCTGCAAAACACATCAAACACAAATTTTGTGCATCCAAATATGCATTAGTGTCAGCAAAATCATCAATCAAAATAATTACAATGACATTATCAATTTATATCAAACTTAAGCTCATTTTCATATTTTCATCAAATCTACACTTTTTCAAATAAGCATATACGAAAATGTTCGCCAAGTTCATAATCATTCAACTCAAATAACATGTCAAAATAATCATTACTAGCAATTAAACAAGTTTCAAATGGCATTATCTTTCAAAAATCAAGTTCATGAATTTTAGACTTGAAAAAGTCCACTTTAATTCTCAAAATCATGTTTAGGCTCAAAGTTTGGATCATTTAACTACCTAGACATGTTACACTACTCAATTTAGCAACAATTCATGACAAAAATAGGCCATAACCTGTTTATATCAAAAAGCCCCAAATTGCTCAAGAACACAAACCCTAGATTATTCAAAATTTGAAGTTTAAGGCTTCTAATCATGTTAAACAGCATCAATCTAGGTTATACAAGCATAATACATAAACAATTTAAGCCTAATTACACTAAAAAGCATCAAAATCAAATTGGAAAAAAAATTGCTCAAGAACATCAAATTTCGAATTAAATGGTGTTTAGGTGTAGAAATTTACCATTTTTCTTGAGTAATTCTTAGATAGCATCCTTCTCAACATGATTTTAGCAAAAGATTTGGTGATTAACGGTTAAAAATTGTGATTTTGGGGGTTTTTTTCGTGTTTTTGCGGAGTATTTTTCGCAGTTATTTTGCTGTTGGGGGTGTGGACTGATCAGTTTGCAGCTCTTTATTTTTTTTCTGATTTCCGACCCCTCCGCGAGTCGCGGAGATTTAAGCTCCAAACTCCGCGAGTCGCGGAGTTTGGTATTTGTTTTTTTTTTTTTTTTTTTTTTATAATCATTAACTTATTAAAACAATTAAGTAATTAATTTTAAAATTTTGTTTCCCTTGTTATTTATGACGAGGTCGTTTCGGATCGATGTCCTAGTCCGTCCCTCGACAAAATTTTAAAATTTGTCTTTTTGTAGCGATTGTTTTAAAAGCTAAGATTTTTGGGTTTTTTTTTTTTTTTTTTTATGTTTTTGGCATACTTTAATTCAATAAGATTTAAAAATAATGATAATAAAAGTTCTCGTCCCTCCCTCGGGTAAATCAATTTCGGTTCAAAGACCTAGTCTTCAACTTACGACGAATTTTAAAAATCATATTTTTAACTTAATGAGATAAAGTAAATTTTTGTTTTTAAATTCACACAACTTAAATATGAAATTCAAAATTAATATTAAAAATTCACACCAAACTTAAAATTTGAAATGCATAAAATTAAAAATTCATATTTTAAAAATTAAAAATTCACACCAATCTTAATTTAAAAATTCATATTATAAATTCATACCAAACTTATATTAATTTTTCAAATATTTACAATTTTAAATATATTGTTTTTACAAAGTTTACAATATTAATTTAAGATTTAAATATTAATTTTAAAAACATGGTAAAAATAAAATTTAAAATCTTTTTGGCTTTTTATCCCACTTTAATCAATCAAATATTATCAAAAATATGCGCCCCTCTTTTCGGTAAAGTAATTTCGGTTCCAAGACCTAATTTAACTCATGACGAATTTTTGAAATATTTTGGGTTGATTGATTAAAGATATTTATACCTTAAGAATAAACGTTAAATTTCGTAGTGATGTAATAAATTTTTGAATGATATCAATAATTTCGGTCGCCAAACCTAATTTTATTCAATACCAATTTAATACTTTTTAGCGAACAAATTAGCGTTTATTATCAAAAGGTTAAAAATAAAAATAAAAATAAAAACTGTACATACATACCTGTGAAATAGATTTCTTAGTTATATGATCTATCCCATTCATAAGATAGTCGGTTTAATTGGTTTTCCATGGCTACATAGGCGTAACCTCGAGCATTCAGTGTCTTTTCTTCTAAACATATGAGCAGTCCGTCTCTGCATAAAGTAACAAATTTGGTATTTGAATAGGTTTGATTATTTGAACATTTACCTCCATGTGACCATTTTCCGCATTTGTGACATCTTTCTAGGTGTCGTGCTCTTCTTTTCGCTGCGGATTTTGATTTTCCTTTACCAAATTGTAACTTATTATCTTCGCATCTAGATTCTTTTCTAACTCCGTCCATTCTTTCTCTGATTACTGATACTAGTTCACTCGGTAGTATGTCATTATTTCTTTTAGTGATCAAAGCGTGTAGCATTAGACCATGGTTTAGTTCACAGGCAGTCTTCATTTCGTAAAAACCTAAAAAAAATAAAAATTCAGAATGGGGGGAGAAGACTAGTTCTTTAGGGTCTGCTAGGGAAAGACCATTCGGGTTCCATTTTCGAGAACTACAAGAAAACAGACAATCTAACTCTAACAGAAATACATATTATCCTTTAAAGACTTGATTCTCCCCACACTTAGTTAGCTGTGGTGTCGAAATTGTGATTAACTTCGTTGTCGACTTTCATCGGACCATGTATGTAATGTTTAACTCTGTGACCATTAACTTTAAATTCAATCCCATTTGAATTTATCAATTCTATCGTTCCGTATGGGAAAACTCTTTTGACTATGAATGGTCCAGACCATCTTGATTTCAATTTTCCAGGAAATAGCTTGAATCGTGAATTGAAAAGAAGAACTCTGTCTCCTTCTTTAAATTCTTTTGAACTTCTGATTCTTTTATCATGCCATTTCTTCGTTCTTTCTTTATAGATTAACGAATTTTCGTATGCTTCATGTCTTAATTCTTCTAATTCGTTTAGTTGACTTAATCGTAGACGTCCGGCTTCATGTAAATCAAGATTACATGTCTTCAAAGCCCAAAATGCTTTGTGTTCAATTTCTACTGGAAGATGACATGCTTTTCCATAAACAAGTCTAAAAGGTGTGGTTCCAATTGGAGTTTTGTAGGCTGTTCTAAAAGCCCAGAGTGCATCCTCCAATTTAATGGACCATTCCTTCGGATTTGATCCTACGGTTTTCTCTAGAATACGTTTTAAAGCTAGGTTGGTATTTTCAACTTGTCCACTTGTTTGTGGATGATATGCGGTGGAGATTTTATGAGTTACTCCATATCTTTTAAGAACTTTCTCAAGTTGATTATTACAGAAATGAGTACCCCGATCACTTATTAAAGCTTTAGGTGTTTCAAACCTTGCAAAAAGATGTTTTAAAAAGTTGACTACAACTCGTGCATCGTTAGTTAGGAGAGCTTGTGCTTCCGCCCATTTAGATACATAATCAATGGCTACGAGTATATATAGATTATTATGACATTTTGGAAATGGACCCATAAAGTCAATACCCCAAATGTCAAATACTTCACATACTTGGATGACATTTTGTGGCATTTCATCACGTTGACTTATTTTTCTGGCCCTTTGACATGCATCACAGGATTTGCAAAGAAGGTGTGCGTCTTTGTAAATTGTTGGCCAATAGAATCCAGCATCATAAACTTTTCTTGCTGTTAGTTGAGGCCCATAATGCCCTCCTGTTGGTCCTGTGTGACAATGGTTTAATATTTTACTAGCTTCATCTCCAAATACACATCGGCGTATTATTCCATCGGGACAACTTTTAAACAGATGTGGATCTTCCCAAAAATAGTGTTTTATATCACTGAAGAATTTCTTTCGTCTTTGGTAAGATAATCCTTTTTCAAGGAATCCACAAACTAAGTAGTTTGCATAGTCTGCAAACCATGGTATTTCTTTATAATCTATCTTCAATAGATATTCATCAGGAAAGTTGTCTTGTATGGCCGATTCATTTAGAACTTCTAATTCGGGATTTTCAAGACGAGAAAGATGATCAGCGGCGAGATTTTCTGCTCCTCTTTTATCTCGGATTTCAATATCAAACTCTTGTAAGAGTAAGATCCAACGGATTAATCTTGTTTAGCATCTTGTTTTGAAAATAGGTATCTAAGAGCAGAATGGTCGGTATAGACTATCGTTTTGGATAGAACGAGATATGAACGAAATTTGTCAAAAGCAAAGACAATAGCAAGGAGTTCTTTTTCAGTAGTTGTGTAATTCGTCTGTGCTCCTTGTAATGTCTAACTAGCGTAATAAATAGGTTGAAATCGTTTTTCAATCCTTTGTCCTAAAACGGCTCCCATTGCAAAATCACTTGCATCGCACATTAGTTCAAATGGTAGATTCCAATTTGGTGTTATCATGATCGGCGCATTAGTGAGTTTCTCTTGAAGAATATTAAAAGATTTGATACACTCATCTGAAAAGATGAATGGAGCATCCTTTTCTAGGAGTTTATTCATAGGGGTGGCAATTTTAGAAAAATCTTTTATGAAACGTCGGTAAAAACCGGCATGCCCTAGAAAACTCCTAACTCCTCTAACATTGGTGGGATGTGGAAGTTTAGCAATTACATCTACTTTAGCTCTATCCACTTCAATTCCTTCTTTTGAAATTTTATGTCCAAGAACGATGCCTTCTTTAACCATGAAATGGCATTTCTCCCAATTAAGTACTAGATTTGATTGTTCGCATCTAATTAGCATTCGTTCCAGATTAATTAGACATGATTTAAATGTATCACCGAAGACTGAAAAGTCATCCATGAATACTTCCATGCATTCTTCTATCATGTCGTGAAAAATCGCCATCATACACCTTTGAAAGGTTGCAGGGGCGTTGCAAAGTCCAAATGGCATGCTTTTGTAAGCAAAAGTACCATAAGGGCACGTAAATGTGGTTTTCTCTTGATCTTCGGGTGCTATTGGAATTTGAAAATATCCGGAAAATCCATCTAGAAAACAATAGTAACTATTTCCGGCTAATCTTTCCAACATTTGATCTATGAAAGGTAAGGGAAAGTGATCTTTTCTGGTGGCGTCATTTAATTTTCTATAATCAATACATACACGACATCATGTTACAGTCCTAGTAGGAATAAGCTCATTTTTCTCATTTGTGATGACAGTCATGCCACCCTTCTTAGGCACGCATTGAACTGGGCTTACCCATGGACTATCAGAGATTGGATAAATTAAACCTGCATCTAGCAGTTTAATAATCTCTTTCTTAACTACATCTTGCATATTAGGATTTAGTCTTCGTTGGCGTTGCACATACGTTTTATGACCTTCTTCCATAAGGATTTTATGTGTGCAATACGAAGGACTTATTCCTTTAATATCATGAATCTTCCATGCAATGGCTGGTTTATGAGCTTTCAACACAGAAATGAGTTGTGATTTCTCATTTTCAGTAAGAGAAGACGATATTATTACAGGTAATTCAGATTCACCATGTAAATAAGCGTATTCCAAATGGTTTGGAAGTGGCTTTAACTCTAATTTCGGAGGTTCTTCTATCGATGATTTGTATCGATATCTGTCTTCTTCTTTTAGCATTTGAATTTCTTCTGTTGTTGGTTCATATCCAGTAGCTATAAGTGTAGCTAACATTTCAGCTTCATCAATTGGTTCATTACCTTCTCCTAAAGAACATTCTCCTGTTCCTTGTAATTCTGGAAATTCTTCTAATAATTCTGCATGTGCATCTATAGTTTGAATATAATAACATATATCATCTGCAAATTGTGGTTGTTGCATTGCTCTATCAACTGAAAAGGTAACACTCTCATCCTCTATACTTAGGGTCAGTTTCTTACCGAACACGTCTATCATTGCTTTAGCCGTGTTTAATAATGGTCTTCCTAATATGTGAGGAACTTGAGAATCTTCTTCCATGTCCAGAACAACAAAATCTACTGGAAATACTAAAGTACCAACTTTAACTAGCATGTTCTCCATTATCCCTCTAGGATATTTTATTGATCTATCGGCTAGTTGTATGCTTATTCTGGTTGGTTTTAATTCTCCAAGGTCTAGTTTAGCGTATAGTGAATACGGCATTAGATTTATACTAGCACCTAAGTCTGACAATGCTTCTATTGAACTAAGACTACCCAGAAAACATGGAATTGTGAAACTTCCTGGATCAGATAGTTTTTCTGGTATCTTATTCAACAGCACTGCTGAACAATTAGCATTCATAGTAACAGCCGAGAGTTCTTCCATTTTCTTTCTATTTGAGATTAGATCTTTCAAGAATTTAGCATATCTAGGCATTCCTGAAATCACATCAATGAAAGGAAGATTTACATTTATCTGTTTAAACATATCCAAAAATTTGGATTGCTCGGCTTCAAGTTTCTCTTTCTTCATTTTACTCGGGTAAGGAAGTGGTGGTTGATATGGTTTAACATAAGGTTTATCCTTAACTGTGTTATCTTCATTAACCTTTTCAACTACAGGTTCTTTTTCCTTATCTTGATCAGGTTGTGGTTCTTGTGGAGTAGGAATGGTTTCATCAGAAGTTACAGGTATTTCAGGTGGTTTAAGTGTTGTGCCACTTCTTGTGGTAATAGCTTTAGCTGTTTCATTCCGGGGGTTAGCATTTGTATCACTAGGTAGACTTCCCGGTTTTCTTTCACCTATTAACCTTGCTAGGTTACTCACTTCTTGTTCCAGATTTTGAATAGAAGCTTGTTGATTTCTAAATGCTTGAGCATTTTGTTCATTGGTTTGTTTTTGAGATGTGAAAAACTGCGTTTGAGTTTCAACTAGCTTCGTCATCATATCTTCTAAATTCGGCTTTTTATCATCGGTTTGTTGTGGTGGTTTGTTTTGAAAATTAGGTCTTTGCTGGTTGTAAGTATTATTGGATATTTGTTGATTGCTAGGACCTTGTTGGTTGTTGTATGGAATATTTCGGTTATAATTCTGGTTTTGATTGTAAATCGGTCTTGGCGGTTGATAATTATTCTGATAATTATTTCCAGGCCTTTGGTTTATGTATGAAATATTCTCTCTTTGTTCCATTGTTAATTCAATACTGAGATAATCTTTTGTCAAATGTGGTCCTCCACACTGCTCACAACTAATTCGTATTGAGTGAATATCTTTAGTCATCTTTTCCATTCGTCTCTCCACAGCATCTATCTTTGCGGAAATGGAATCTAAGTCATGGCTAGAATCGGCTCTAGCTGCTTTAGATGATCTAACGATATCTTTTTCTTGGTGCCACTCATGTGAGTGGGAAGCAGTATTATCAATAATTTTGTAAGCATCAGTTTCGGTTTTCTTCATAATAGAACCACCAGCTGCTATATCTATGTCTTTCCTTGTAGTGATGTCGCATCCTTGGTAGAATATTTGTACTATTTGACAGGTGTCTAAACCATGTTGCGGACATCCTCTTAATAACTTTCCATATCTTGTCCACGCCTCATATAGAGTTTCATTTGGCTTCTGTGTAAACGTAACAATTTCTGCTTGAAGTCTTACGGCTTTAGATGCAGGAAAGAATTGTTTAAGAAATTTGTCAACTAAAACGTCCCATGTATCAATCGCCCCTTCAGGTAACGATTCCAACCAATCTTTGGCTTCTCCCTTTAAAGTCCAGGGAAATAACATGAGATATATCTGTTCATCCTCCACTTCTCGGATTTTAAATAGTGTGCAGATCCTATTAAAGGTACGTAGATGTTCATTTGGATCTTCCTTCGGCGTACCACTAAATTGGCATTGATTAGTCACCATGTGTAGAATTTGTCCTTTGATTTCATAATCTGGCGCATTAATGTCTGGATGAGTAATTGCGTGACCTTGGCCAGTGCTTTTAGCTCTCATTCGGTCTTCCATACTTAAAGGTTCCAGATTCTCCATAATTGAATTTGTTGAATCGGTATCACTAGATGATTCTGATTTAATGGTTCGTTCCTCAACAATCTCTGTTTGAATGATTGGTGGCTCCGGAGGAAAGTTTAGTGGTTCAGGATCTACGAACCGTTCCTGAATATTCTCCGGATTCTCAATTGTGAGGTCGGGTTCAAAAAATGGATTATCGGAAATTTGAACTGAAGTACTTGGTCAACTGGATGACGATTCTAAAGAAAAATCAACGGTGGTTATATTTGCTAAATGTCTTGATCGAGTTACAGGTGGTGAACGTACAAAAGGTGGTGAACGTCTTGCTCGGTGCATTCACTGAATATCCTATTAGTTTTTAAAAAGGAAAGAAAAATTATATAAGTTATCCAATCAATAGACTTTTCTGATTTTGCCCACGTTTCGAATAGCCAAAAGATGCAGCAGAGGGGCAGGATTCGTTTGGTCTCAATATAATTGAGGACTGTTTGGCTCCAATAACCCGGTCCACGTACAAATCCAACTATTACTACGAACCAGAAAATTTTGATGTCTATCAATTTAACCACTTAAAATAAATTTTCATAATTTTAAGAAAATTTAGATAAGAAGTAGAAAAATTTCTAAGTCCTAAAAACTAGAATGGCGAGAAATAAGAGAGAAAAAGAGTTCGTCGCAAAAGGTCGAAAAAGAAAAATGGTTGAAAAATAAAAGGTGACGAAAAAAAATAAAAGAAACTTATAAAACTTAAAAATACTTGACTAACCTAATCTTATTACTACAACTAACTTAAAATTATAATCGCAAATTGAAATTACTAATTGGAATGATAATTGATACATAGTAAAAGGTGTCTAAAAATATTAAAGCTTACAGGAAAAACTAAATCCCAAATGGAAATAACTTAAAAAGAAACTAAAACTTAAAAAGGCGTCGCAAAATTCTAAAGCACCTAAATCTTAGTCTAAAGAAAAAGCACTTAAGGAATTCTACGGCAAAGCCTAAAAATCTAGGAGTAAAAATAACTATAGCAAAAACTAAGTTTAAAATTAAATATGAGCTAAAAATACAAATATTACGCTAAAACGATTAAAAAGGGACAAAATATAAAAATATAAAAAAAGTTGTAAAAAGTACAATTTTTATAAAAATATTATTTTTATATTATTTATTTAATAAAACTACTAATTTTACAATTTAATAAAACTAATTAATACTAAATACATAAATTAAATAAAAAGTAAAAGTTAAAATAAAATTAATTATAATAATAATAATAATTAGGGTTAATAATAATAATAATTATTAAATAACCCGTAATTAATGCTGAATTAGGGTTCTGTCGCGTGTCAGAGTCACTCCGCGAGTCGCGGTAATTAATGCAGAAAACCCCGCGAGTCGCGGGGTTCAGAAATTCAGATGACAGCTTATTAAATTCGACGCGTTTTTTCTTTATTTATTTTTTTTTTGTTTATATATAAAAAAAATATGTGTATAATAAAAACTTATATTTAAAACTTAAATAAAAATAGAATTACTTTATAATTTTAATAAATAAAATGCTTAAAACTAGATTTATATATATATATATCTTTTTTTATGTTTTTTAAATAAAAACAAAATACTTAAATAAAACTTATGTTTTTATAAGATAAAAATAAAGAAACTTTATAAAACTTAAATATTTAACAAAATCTTAAAAATACTTATATTTTTGTTTTTCTTTTTATATTTTTGAATAA
Source organism: Rutidosis leptorrhynchoides (assembly GCF_046630445.1). Classification (NCBI taxonomy): domain Eukaryota; kingdom Viridiplantae; phylum Streptophyta; class Magnoliopsida; order Asterales; family Asteraceae; genus Rutidosis; species Rutidosis leptorrhynchoides. The sequence continues at coordinate 324,004,999 of NC_092334.1, forward strand.
TTAAAACGTATTTTTACAAAAACGAATTTTTAATAAAAGTAAACTAAAAATCTTTTTTTTTTTATTAGCGTTGCGCTTCTGGCGTTTAGAAAGTTCCCCGGCAGCGGCGCCAAAAATACTTGATGTCAAAGCTAAGGGGTATAAAATACTATTGAAGTTTACAACGAAACACTATTAAATACGATACAATTTTACACAAGATATTTATTTTATTTAGAGAATGGATATACTTAAACCTTGCTACAACACTTATAGGCAGTGTACCTAATCGTACAGTAGTGTAGTTTTTAGTAAGTCCGGTTCGTTCCACAGGGAAATCTTTAAACAAAGCTTAACGCTATATTAGTTTACTTTTATAAAAATACAAATATATATATAAGTAATATTATTATTATAAAGGGGGGTTTTTACCGTTTAATGACCGGTTTGTCGATTTTAAAACTTTAGTCGCAGTTAAAACCAAATGTAAAATATTAAAAATGAATACAAGACTTAAATTAAAGCATAAAGTAAATAACGATAATGAAATTGCGAATAATAAAAGTGCGATAAAATAAACTTGCGATAATTAAAAAGTACGATAATTAAAAGTGCAATTAAATACAATAATAATAAAAATGCGATATTTAGAAGTGCAATTAAATATAAAATAAAGTAAATTAAATATGAAATAAAAGAATTATACTTATTTAAACTTCCGTAATCATGATGTTTGACGTGTTGATTTTAGTTTTATGCCCATGGGTTAATTGTCCTTTGTCCTGGATTATTTAATATGTCCGTCTGGTTTTTGTCCATAACAGTCCATCAGTCATAAATATAAAGTGCGAGTGCCCTCGTCAAATTATTCTTATACCCGAAGTTAAATATTCCAACTAATTGGGGATTCGAATTGTAACAAGGTTTTAATACTTTGTTTAATGAATACACCAGGTTATCGACTGCGTGTAAACCAAGGTTTTACTACTTTGTTAACAATTACACCAATTACCCTTGAATGTAATTCACCCCTGTTTCAACAAGTTTATTAACTATTAATCCATTTCCGTGTCCGGTTAAATGAACGATTATTCGTACATATAAATACCCCGCCCATCGTGTCCGATCGAGTGTATATGGTAATTTATAGGGACGCCCAATTGTAAATCTTTATATTAACATTAACAAACTATCATTTAGTTAAACAAATATAAAGCCCATTAATAGCTCATAGTTTAATTTCCACAAGTGTCGTTCTTTTGTCCAAACCCCAATTATGGTACAAAGTCCAATTACCCAATTTTAGTAATTAGCCCAACATCATGATTACTTCGTTTTAAATAAGCATAATAATAACTTAGCTACGAGACATTAATGTAAAAAGGTTGAACATAACTTACAATGATTAAAAATAGCGTAGCGTTACACGGACAGAATTTCGACTTACACCCTTACAACATTCGCTAACATACCCTTATTATTAGAATTATAATTAAAATTAAAATTAAAATTAAAATATAAATATAAATATATACGATATATTGAGAGAGAGAGATATATATTTGGTGAATTTTTACGATCAGAATGCGCGAGCTTTATAGGGATTTTCGATTTTTGGGGCTCCGCGACTCGCGGCATTTTTACCTTCAAACTCCGCGAGTCGCGGAGAATGAAATTACAACTCAGTCCCTTTGGAGTCTTTCTTGCCGACGGTTTTTATTATTTATTATAATATATAAATAATTATAAGAATTATTTAAATATTATATTATATTTATGTGCATAGTTGACTTGTAATTTTTAGTCCGTTGCGTCGAACGTTGAGAGTTGACTCTGGTCCCGGTTCCGGATTTTCGAACGTCTTTGCGTACAATTTAATATCTTGTACTTTGCGTTTTGAATCTTGTACTCTTGTAATTTCGAGACGTTTCTTATCAATAATTGGAACCTCTTTGATTGTCTTTTGTTCTTTTGAGCTTTTTGGTCGTTTGCGTCTTCAATTCGTCGAATCTGTCTTTTGTCTTCACCTTTTATTATTTAAACGAATATCACTTGTAAATAGAACAATTGCAACTAAAAGCTTGTCTTTCTTGAGGAATAATGCTATGAAATATATGTTCGTTTTTAGCATTATCAGGGATATTCTAGATGCATTTTGTTAATGTCGGTTACCAGGTATTCAATTCATATGAATGATTTTATCTTTATGCAGACGAGAGGTTCTGTTTATAAATATGAAAATCTTGTGGTCTATTAAAATTATGGAAATGATCGATTATGATAAACTAATGAACTCACCAACCTTTTGGTTGACACTTTAAAGCATGTTTATTCTCAGGATTGAAAGAAATCTTCCGCTGTGCATTTGCTCAATTTAAAGATATTACTTGGAGTCATTCATGGCATATTTCAAAAGACGTTGCATTCAAGTCGTTGAGTTCAGTAAAGATTATGATTAAGTAAATGACAGATTAGATCATTTATAGTTGGATATTATGAAATGGTATGCATGCCTGTCAACTTTCAATGTAATGAAAGTTTATCTTTTAAAACGAATGCAATGTTTGTAAAATGTATCATATAGAGGTTAAATACCTGGCAATGTAATCATATGTTATTGTGTTCGTTCTTATGGATTAGGACAGGTCTTTACATTTCCCACTTGCTGATGGCTTCGATCTTTGCGGGATCGACTTTGATATCTTGATCACTTACGACATGGCCAAGAAATTGAACTTCTTTCAACTAAAATTCACACTTGGAGAATTTGGCATAGAGTTGCTCTTGTCTTAAGAGCTCAAGTACGAGTCGGAGATGTTGTTCGTGTTCTTCTTCGCTTTTAGAGTATATTAGGATATCATCTATGAAGACGATAACGAATTTGTCTAGGTACGGCTTGTATACACGATTCATGAGGTCCATAAACACAGCAGGTACGTTAGTTAAACCGAATGGCATCACAAGGAACTCATAATGACCGTAACGAGTTCAGAACGCAGTTTTAATTACATCGCTCTCCTTCACCCTCAACTGGTGATAACCGGATCACAAATCGATCTTAGAGTAAACACTGGATCCTTGCAGCTGATCAAATAGGTCATCAATTCTGGGAAGGGGATACCGATTCTTGATTGTCAACTTGTTGAGTTCGCGGTAATCAATACACATGCGGAAAGATCCGTCCTTCTTCTTTACAAACAAACAAGGTGCACCCCAAGGCGAAGAGCTTGGTTGGATGAATCCACGGTCTAGCAGTTCTTGTAGTTGACTTTACAACTCTTGCATTTCGGAAGGTACAAGTCGATAAGGTGCGCGAGCTACAGGTGCAGCTCCTGGTACTAGATCAATCTGAAACTCTACTGATCTCGATGGGGGTAATCCTGGCAATTTTTCTGGAAATACGTCGGGAAATTCGTTCACAATTCGCACATCACCTACACTTTTCTCCTCCGTTTCTAACTTCTTTACATGCGCTAGAACTGTAAAATGCCCCTTTTTCATAATCTTTTGTTCCTTCATGCTACTGATAAGGTTTAACTTTGGGCTACATCTCTCCCCGTATACAATTAATGGCACACCGTCTTCGCGAGGTATACGAATAATCTTTTCTCCACAGATGACTTATGCTTGTACTTTGGACAACCAGTCCATGCCAACTATCACATCAAAGCTTCCCAACTTAATGGGTATCAAATCTATCACAAATTCCACTCCAACTAAGTTTATAATACCTCCTCGACTAATTTGGTCAACTTTCTCAAGTTTTCCATTGGCTACTTCAACAAGCATACTTTCCTTCAAAGGCACTAATGACCAATCTATCTTAGAGCAAAAGTGTCTATCTACATAACTCCTATCGGCACCAGTATCAAACTAGACAGAAGCTAATAGTTTATTAATAGTGAATGTACCTATGACCAAGTCAGGATCCTCACGGGCATCCACGACGTTCATGTTGAAGACTCTTCCATGTGCTGGCCCACTATCCTTCTTCTTGTTCGGACATTCATTCTTAAAGTGACCTTGCTGGCCGCATTCAAAGCATTTCTTTGGCCCATTCGGATTTGTTCTCACAGTAGAGGTGTTGATCTTGCAATCCTTGCCGATATGTCCAGTCCGTTACACTTTTCACATACCACGTTGCAGTACCTAGTATGATGCTTGTAGCTTCTCTTGCACTGCGGAAGGCTACCTTTGTAGTTAGGGTTTGAACTAGGGTTTGGGTTAGGGTTCCTCCAGTCGTTGTTGATAATGCTAAAAACAAATATATATTTCATAGCATTATCCCTCAAGAAAGACAAGCTTTTAGTTGCAATTGTTCTATTTACAAGTGATATTCGTTTAAATAATAAAATGTGAAGAAAAAAGACAGATTCGACGAATTGATGACGCAAACGACAAAAAACTCAAAAGTACAAAGTACAATCAAAGTGGTTCAAATTATTGATGAGAAACGTCTAGAAGTTACAAGAGTACGAGCCGCAAAACGCAAAATACAAGATATTAAATAGTACGAAAGGACGTTCGAAAATTCGGAACCGGGACCAGAGTCAACTCTCAACGCTCGACGCAACGGACTAAAAATTACAAGTCAACTATGCACATAAATATAATATAATATATAAATAATTCTTAAAATTATATATATATTATATTTATTTATTAAAACCGTCGGCAAATAAAAAACAAAAGTATGTGAGCTGTAAAAGAAGGCCATGCGATCGCATGGCCAGGAAGACCAAAAACCATGCGATCGCATGGTGCACAGTATCAGCTCAGGTCCAATAAAGTTCGCGTGTTTTGGCCGAAAATATCACATAATTTTCAATCTCTCTCTCTCATATATATATATATATATATATATATATATATATATATATATATATATATATATATATATATATATATATATATATATTATAATTTTAATTTTAATTTTAATTTAAGATTAATAATAATAAGGGTATGTTAGCGAATGTTGTAAGTGTGTAAGTCGAAATTCTGTCCGTGTAACGCTACGCTATTATTAATCATTGTAAGTTATGTTCAACCTTTTTAAATTAATGTCTCGTAGTTAAGTTATTATTATGCTTATTTAAATCGAAGTAATCATGATGTTGGGCTAAATATTAAAGACGGAGTAATTGGGCTTTGGACCATAATTGGGGTTTGGACAAAAGACCGACACTTGTGGAAATTAGACTATGGGCTATTAATGGGCTTTATATTTGTTTAATTGAATGATAATTCGTTAATTTAATATAAAGATTTAGAATTGGATGTAATTATAAATAACCACATACACTCGATAGGGCACGATGGGCGGGATATTTATAAGTACTAATAATCGTTCATTTGACCAACACGGGAATGGATTAATAGTCAATGGACTCATTAAAACAGGGGTGGATTACATGCAAGGACACTTGGTGTAATTGATAATAAAGTATTAAAACCTTATTACAGTTTAAGTCCCCAATTAGTTGGAATATTTGACTTCGGATATAAGGATAAATTGACGAGGACACTCGCACTTTATATTTATGACTGATGGACTATTATGGACAAAAACCAGATGGACATATTGAATAATCCAGGACAAAGGACAATTAACCCATGGTAATAAACTAAAATCAACACGTCAAACATCATGATTACGGAAGTTTAAATAAGCATAATTTCTTTATTTCATATTCTATCGCACTTTTATTTACTGTCATTTTATTTATTGCACTTTTAATTATCGTACTTTTTATTTATCGCATTTTAATTTATCGCACTTTAATTATTGTCATTTACTTTACGCTTTAAATTAAAGTTATATTTATTTTTAATATTTTACATTAGGTTTTAACTGCGACTAAAGTTTTAAAATCGACAAACCGGTCATTAAATGGTAAAAACTCCCTTTTATAATAATAATAATACTACTTATATTTATATATATTTATACAAATATAGTTTTTAAAAATATAGCGTTAAACTTGGCTAGTTCCCTGTGGACGAACCGGACTTACTAAAAACTACACTACTGTACGATTAGGTACACTGCCTATAAGTGTTGTAGCAAGGTTTAGGTATTTCCATTCTATAAATAAATAAATAACTTGTGTAAAATTGTATCGTATTTAATAGTATTTCGCAATAAAAATATAACTATTTCGTATACACCTCTACGCACATCAGTTGTTTCCCTTGAAATTCTCGTACCTCTTAGTTGGGTTTTGGTCAAACCCCTTTCCCTTGTTTCCGTCCCACTTACGTTTCCCATTGCTAGCTCCCAATTCCGATTTCACCTTTTCTGGCACTTTTTGGGTAATTTGATTCATCAGGGTGTGCGCCATGCGCATAGCTTCCGGGACATCTGCTGGTTTCGAAGAGGTGACATTTCCCTGAATGGTATTGGGAAGACCCCACAAATACCGTTCTATTTGCTTAAATTCAGGAGTAACCATCGTGGGGCACATCAAAGCTAACTCCAAGTACCTTCGGTTATAGCCATCAAGATCAGTCGCTACAACTTTCAGTTCCCAAAACTCCGCTTCCATCTTCTGAATTTCGGTTCTGGGGCAGTACTCCTCGATCATAGCACTCTTAAACTCCTCCCTTGTTGTAGCATAAGCCTCGTAAATTCCCTTAGCCTGGGAGAGTGTGTTCCACCAGGTTAAAGCGTCGTCTGACAGCGTGCAGGAGGCGTACTTAGTTTTGTTTGCTTCGAAATAGTTACTCACGCGGAAAACAGCTTCCAACTTTTCAAACCATCTAGTCAGCCCAAATGGCCCTTCAGTACCACTGAAATTGTGGGGCTTGCAGCTCTGGAACTCCTTATAAGTACACCCGTTATGAACATTCTGGTTAGCCGGTGGAGCTTGGGGGTTGGCATCCGCCATAGCTGCGGCAACTCGAGCAGCTATCATCTCCTCAATCTGTGCCGCTGTGGGTTACTCGAGCAGCCATCATCTCCTCAATCTGTGCCGCTGTGGGCATTTACCTTGGAACTCTTCCGTTTGCCATTGATCTTCTAAACAAAATTTCGACTTAAGTCAAAATCCAGCATTCAATCAGTCATAATATTATAGTATATGGTAACCAATATGGAATCAACCCAAAACACGATAACTAAGAATGGCAAACAGCAGCAGATAACACAAAATCCAACATGTAATAACTTAAATAAACATCGTACAATAATTAAACAACATTAAGTTCCATTCATTAATAAGAAAGTTGCATACATCTCCATAAGGTTCATACAATACATGAAAAAACAAGAAACTACTAACGGGATTACATAGTGAAATCTAATACAATAGCCCTATGGTGATGGTGGGTAAATGATGTCCATCAGATGAGTCATCTGGTCCTCGAGTTCCGTTACCCGAGCACAGAGGGTTTGCACTTCCCTCATCAGCTCCTCGACGGTGGGAGATGCTGGGGGTGCAGGTGGTGTAGGTGGCGCCGGTGGTGCAAATGGTGCAGTGCCAGAAGTTGAAGGTGCATAACGAGCGGCCTTATACACGAATGGATCAGCAGGATACAACACAACCCGCTTACGGGCGGTGACCCTAACCAACAGTCCACGTGCGTTCACGAACGACTTACCTCCATTAACCCCTAGAATAACAGTACTATCGAAGCGGTACCGCTTCTTCGGCGGGGTAGAGGGTGGCTGCACGGGATCCTCCTCACTGGTGTCATCGGTTGATGAATCATCTAAATAATCTGAGGGTGGATGTGTCTGGCCGGTGGTCATAAGTCGATATCTGCCAGGTGGAATCGGCACGACACATCCGTCAGTGGTGCGTCTGACCCAATGTCCACGCTCATTACAGAAAGGACCATCTCCGTCTCCCCCAGGGATCACAGTACCACCCGGATGGTGCTGTGGCTCCGGGAGTCTAAGGCTGGTGGAGCTGGAATCTTCGCGGGATCCTCGTCTCTGTATGAGATGTCCATTAGGTCAAGCACGAGTCCACTAATTCTAGTAGACAAATCGCCAGAGTCGTTGGAGGGTAGCGGTGACGGGATCTGTGAGTCAGTAACAATGGTAGGTGAAGTAGCAGATGAATCTGAGTCACTCTCCAAATCAATGATAATGGGCGGTATGTCCGACATCTGAACAAGGAAAAATAACTTTTTCCATGTCAGTAAGACATATAGCAAGCATGTAATCAGGCACTACAGCATCCTAACAGTACGTAGCATGGCAATAATAACAACATCATACCGAGGTAACATGCGATCAAAAGCAAATAGTAGCATGCAGTAACGAGAAAGTAGCAGCATACAGTAAGTTCACATAGCAGTAAAGGTGAGCAGTAGCATGCAGCAATAGTAAGCAGTAACAAGTAAACGAGCAAGTTGTAGATTAGTCCTATTAGTGAATCCTACTCTGCTCAGTCAAGACTCACTAATGCAACCTAATTCCCTACAACCAATGCTCTGATACCAAATGTGATGTCCCGTACAAAATTAACGTATACGGATCACCAACAACAGGTCCATTACATGGTTACAATACTATATGCTGTTTTAAGACAAGTTTGCATTCATGAAAAGATAACGTTTTACAAAATATAGCGTGCTTCTACGAATAGAAAGCATTAACATAAGTACGTAACTCAAATGTCATTACAAAGCCATTGTTCAAATGTAACATAAGTTATGAATGCAAGGTAAAAGTTTCGTAATTGAGACATTTCTAAACAATGTAGCGGAAGTCTAACACCGAGAGTCTAATACAGCGGTTTCAACATACGTCTAAGCACCTGAGAAATGACATGCTTAAAAAGTCAACACGAATGTTGGTGAGCTATAGTTTAATTGTAACAGTATTGTAATGTAGGCCACGAGATTTCGTATTCAAAACAGTATGAAAAGTATATGCTTAACCGTGGGCACTTGGTAACTAACTTAACGTGAATATCACCCCCTAAAAGTACACTTAACGTGAATATTATTATAAACCCTAATTACGGTTAATTATAATATTAATTATTTTAGTTTTTAGTTTTAATTTGTAATTTAGGTTATAATTAGTTTTAATAATTAATAAATTGATACTTTTATAAAATAAATAATATAAAAATAATATTTTTATAAAAATTGTATTTTTATAAATTTAAGTTTCTTTTTATATTTATATCTTTTTAATCGTTTATTCGTAATATTTATATTTTTCGCTCGTAATTAGTTTTAAGTTATAGTTTTTGCCGTAGTTATTTATATTTTTAGATTTTTAAGATTTGCCGTAAAATCCCTTAAGTGCTTTTTCTTTAGACTAAGATTTAGGTGCTTTAGAATTTTACGACGTCGCTTATCGCCTTAATATTTAATAAATTTTAGTACTTTTTAAGTTATTGCCGTTTTGGATATAGAATTCCTTTTAAGCTTTAATACTTTTAGACGTAACTTTTAATTCTTAGTTTTTATACTTTTAAGTTTCGACGCGTTACGTTCTTTTTATTATTTTTCTACCTTTTATTTTTCGACGTTTTCCGACGTGCTCTTATTCTTTCTTATTTCTCGATGCTCTAGTTTTTAGGACATAAAATTTCTATTTCTTCTCTAAAATTTCAAAATTTCAAAATTGTTTTAAGTGGTTAAATTGATAGACATCCAAAATTTTCTGGTTCGTAGTAATAGTTGGATTTGTTAGTGGCGAGTTGTGGGCTTCCGATTTAAAGGGTCCTGGCTACCTGCTGCATCTATTGGCTATTCGAAACGTGGGCAAAATCAGAAAAGTCTATTAATTTGATAGCTTATATATATATATATATATTTTTTTTTTAACTAATAGGATATTCAGTGAATGCACCGAGCAAAACGTTCGACCAAGTACTCCAATTCAAATTTCCGATAATCCATTTTTTGAACCCGACCCCACAATTGAGAATCCGGAGGATATTCAGGGACAATTCAGAGATCTTGAACCACTAATCATTCCTCCTGAACCACAAATCACTCATCCAGAGATTGTCGAGGAAGCAACCATTAAATCAGAATCCTCTAGTGATTCAGATTCAACAAATTCAATCATGAAAAATCTGGAACCTCTAAGTATGGAAGACCGAATGAGAGCTAAACGCACTGGCCAAGGTCACGCAATTACTCAACCAGACATTAATGCGCCAGATTATGAAATAAAAGGACAAATCCTACACATGGTAACTAATCAATGCCAATTTAGTGGTGCAATGAAGGAAGATCCAAACGAACATCTTTGTACCTTTAATATGATCTGTACTCTATTTAAAATTAGAGAAGTGGAGGATGAATAGATTTATCTCATGTTATTTCCCTGAACTTTAAAGGGAGAAGCCAAAGATTGGTTAGAATCGTTACCTGAAGGGGCGATTGATACATGGGACGTTTTAGTTAAAAAATTTCTTAAACAATTCTTTCCAGTATCTAAAGCCGTAAGACTTCAAGGAGAAATTGTTACGTTCACACAAAAGCCAAATGAAACTTTATATGAGGCGTGGACAAGATTTGGAAAGTTATTGAGAGGATGTCCGCAACATGGTTTAGACACTTATCAAATAGTACAAATATTCTACCAAGGATGCGACATCACTACACGAAAAGACATCGATATAGCAGCTGGTGGTTCCATTATGAAGAAAACCGCAACTGAAGCTTACAAAATTATTGATAACACTGCTTCCCACTCACATGAGTGTCATCAAGAAAAAGATATCGTTAGATCATCTAAAGCAGCTAGAGCCGATTCTAGCCATGACTTTGATTCCATTTCCGCAAAGATAGATGTTGTCGAGAGACGAATGAAAAAGATGACTAAAAATATTCACTCAATACGAATTAGTTGTGAGCAGTGTAGAGGACCATATTTGACAAAAGATTGTCTCAGTATTGAACAAACAATGGAACAAAGAGAGAATGTTTCATATATAAACCAAAGGTCTGGAAATAATTATCAGAATAATTATCAACCGCCAAGACCAATTTACAATCAAAACCAGAATTATAACCGAAATGTTCCATACAACAACCAACAAGGTCCTAGCAATCAACAAGTATCCAACAATACTTACAAGCAGCAAAGACCTTTTTTCAAAATAAACCACCACAAACCGATGATAAAAAGCCAAATTTAGAAGACATGATGTCAAAGCTAGTTGAATCTCAAACGCAGTTTTTCACATCTCAGAAACAAACCAATGAACAAAATGCTCAAGCATTTAGAAATCAACAAGCTTCAATCCAAAATCTGGAAAAAGAAGTAAGAAACCTAGCAAGGTTGATAGGTGAAAGAAAACCGGGAAGTCTACCTAGCGATACAAATGCTAACCCCCGGAATGAAACGGCTAAAGTCATTACCACAAGAAGTGGTATTACACTTAAACCACCTGAAATACCTGTAATTTCTTATGACTCTATACATACTCCACAAGAACCACAATCTGAGCAAGAAAAGGAAAAAGAACCGGTAGTTGAAAAGGTTAATGAAGATAACACAGTTAAAGCTAATCCTTATGTTAAACCATACCAACCACCACTTCCTTACCTGAGTAAAATGAGAAAAAAAAGACTTGAAGCCGAGCAATCCAAATTCTTGGATATGTTTAAACAAATAAATGTAAATCTTCCTTTCATTGATGTGATTTCAGGAATGCCTAGATATGCTAAATTCTTGAAAGATCTAATCACAAATAGAAAAAAAATGGAAGAACTCTCGGCTGTAACAATGAATGCTAATTGTTCTGCAGTGCTGTTGAATAAGATACCAGAAAAATTATCAGATCCAGGAAGTTTCACAATTCCATATTTTCTGGGTAGTCTTAGTTCAATAGAAGCATTGGCAGACTTAGGTGCTAGTATAAATCTAATGCCATATTCACTATACGCTAAACTAGACCTGGGAGAATTGAAACCAACACGAATAAGCATACAACTAGCCGATCGATCAGTAAAATATCCTAGAGGGATAATGGAAAACATGCTAGTTAAAGTTGGTACTTTAGTATTTCCAGTAGATTTTGTTATTCTGGACATGGAAGAAGATTCTCGAGTTCCTCTCATATTAGGAAGACCATTCTTAAACACGGCTAAAGCAATAATAGACGTGTTTGGTAAGAAAATGACCCTAAGTATAGAGGACGAGAGTGTTACCTTTTCTATTGATAGAGCCATGCAACAACTGCAATATGCAGATGATACATGTTATTATATTCAAACTATAGATTCACATGCAGAATTGTTATAAGAATTTCCAGAATTTCAAGGAATAGGAGAATGTTCTTTAGGAGAAGGAACTGAACCAATTGATGAAGCTGAAATGTTATCCGCACTCATGGCTAATGATTACAAACCAACAACAGAAGAACTTCAAATGCTAAAAGAGGAAGATAGATATCGATACAAATCATCGATAGAAGAACCACCGACATTAGTGTTAAAGCCACTTCCAAACCATTTGGAATATGCTTATTTACATGGTGAATCTGAATTACCTGTAATAATATCGCCTTCTCTTACTGAAAATGAAAAATATCAACTCATTTCTGTGCTAAAAGCTCATAAACCAGCTATTGCATGGAAGATTCATGATATTAAAGGCACAAGTCCTTCGTATTGCACACATAAAATCCTTATGGAAGAAGGTCATAAAACGTATGTGCAACGCCAACGAAGACTAAATCCTAATATGCAAGATGTTGTTAAGAAAGAAATTATTAAACTGCTAGATGCAGGTTTAATTTATCCAATCTCTGATAGTCCATGGGTAAACCCAGTTCAATGCGTGCCTAAGAAGGGTGGCATGACTGTCATCACAAATGAAAAAAATGAGCTTATTCCTACTAGGACTGTAACAGAATGGCGTGTTTGTATTAATTATAGAAAATTAAATGACGCCACCAGAAAAGATCACTTTCCCTTACCTTTCATTGATCAAATGTTGGAAAGATTAGCCGGGAATAGTTACTATTGTTTTCTTGACGGTTTTTCCGGATACTTTCGAATTCCAATAGCACCCGAGGACCAAGAGAAAACCACATTCACGTACCCTTATGGTACTTTTGCTTACAAACGTATGCCATTTGGACTTTGCAACGCCCCTGCAACCTTTCAAATGTGCATTATGGCAATTTTTCACGTCATGATAGAAGAATGCATGGAAGTTTTCATGGATGACTTTTCAGTCTTCGGTGATACTTTTGAAACATGTCTAGTCAATCTTGAACGAATGCTTATTAGATGCGAACAATCAAATCTAGTACTTAATTGGGAGAAATGCCATTTCATGGTTAGAGAAGGCATCGTTCTTGGACATAAAATTTCAAAGGAAGGAATTGAAGTGGATAGAGCTAAAGTAGATGTAATTGCTAAACTTCAACATCCCACCAATGTTAGAGGAGTTAGGAGTTTTCTAGGGCATGCCGGTTTTTACCGACGTTTCATAAAAGATTTTTCTAAAATTGCCACTCCTATGAATAAACTCCTAGAAAAGGATGCTCCATTCATCTTTTCAAATGAATGCATCAAATCTTTTAATATTCTTAAAAAAACTCACTAATGCGCCGATCATGATAACTCCAAATTGGAATCTACCATTTGAACTCATGTGCGATGCAAGTGATTTTGCAATGGGAGCCGTTTTAGGACAAAGGATTGAAAAATGATTTCAACCTATTTATTACGCTAGTAAGACATTACAAGGAGCACAAACGAATTACACAACTACTAAAAAAGAACTCCTTGCTATTGTCTTTGCTTTTTGACAAATTTCGTTCATATCTCGTTCTAGCTAAAACAGTGGTCTATACCGATCATTCTGCTCTTAGATACCTATTTTCGAAACAAGATGCCAAACCAAGATTAATCCGTTGGATCTTACTCTTACAAAAGTTCGATATTGAGATCCGAGACAAAAAGGGAGCAGAAAATCTCGTCGCTGATCATCTTTCTCGTCTTGAAAACCCTGAAAAGTTCTAAATGAATCGGCCATACAAGATAACTTCCCTGATGAATATCTTTTGAAGATAGATTATAATGAAATTCCATAGTTTGCAGACTATGTAAACTACTTAGTATGTGGATTCCTTGAAAAAGGGTTGTCGTACCAAAAACGAAAGAAATTCTTTAGTGATATAAAACACTATTTCTGGGAAGATCCACATTTGTTTAAAAGTTGTCCCGATGGAATAATACGCCGATGTGTATGCGGAGATGAAGCTAGTCAAATCTTAAACCATTGTCACACAGGACCAACAGGAGGGCATTATGGGCCTCAACTCACAACAAGAAAAGTTTACTATGCTGGATTCTATTGGCCTACAATTTTCAAAGACGCACACCTTCTTTGCAAATCCTGTGATGCATGTCAAAGGGCCGGAAAAATAAGTCAACGTGATGAAATGCCACAAAATGTCATTCAAGTATGTGAAGTATTTGACATTTGGGGTATTGACTTTATGGGTCCATTTCCAAAATCTCATAATAATCTCTACATTCTCGTTGCCATGGATTATGTATCTAAATTGGCGGAATCACAAGCTCTCCCAACTAACGATGCACGAGTTGTAGTCAACTTCTTAAAACATCTTTTTGCTAGGTTCGGAACACCGAAAGCTTTAATAAGTGATCGGGGTACTCATTTCTGTAATAATCAACTTGAGAAAGTTCTCAAAAGATATGGAGTAACTCATAAAATCTCAACCGCTTATCATCCACAAACAAGTGGACAAGTTGAAAATACCAACCGAGCTTTAAAACGTATTCTAGAGAAAATCGTCGGATCAAATCCAAAGGAATGGTCCATGAAATTGGAGGATGCACTCTGGGCTTTTCGAACAGCCTACAAAACTCCAATTGGAACCACACCTTTTAAACTCGTTTACGGAAAAGCATGTCATCTTCCAGTAGAAATTGAACATAAAGCATTTTGGGCTTTGAAGACATGTAATCTTGATTTACATGAAGCCGGACGTCTACGGTTAAGTCAGTTAAACGAATTAGAAGAATTAAGACATAAAGCATATGAAAATTCCTTAATCTATAAGGAAAGAATGAAGAAATGGCATGATAAAAGAATCAGAAGTTCAAAAGAATTTAAAGAAGGAGACAGAGTTCTTCTTTTCAATTCACGATTCAAGCTATTCCCTGGAAAATTGAAATCAAGATGGTCTGGACCATTTATAGTCAAAAGAGTTTTCCCATACGGAATAATAGAATTAATAAATTCAAATGGAATTGAATTTAAGGTTAATGGTCACAGAGTTAAACATTACATAGATAATCCAATGGAAGTTGAAGATGAAGTTAATCACAATTTTGACACCACGGCTAACTAAGTGTGAGAAAGTTTGAATCTTTTAAGGGTAATATATATTTCTGTTAGAGTTAGATATTCTGTTTTCGTGTAGTTTCCGAGAATGGAATCCGAATGGTCTTTTGTAACGTCCCAACCCGTATTAAAACCGGCCCGTAAAAATTTTTCCTTTAATACGCGTTAAATAATACTTTAGGTCCCAATTATGTTTCCATAAACATCTTTAATACAATAGAAGGTTTAATAAACCTTAAAACATATAATACATTGATTAATTGTCCAAACGGACATACACGACCCGACTAGTTTAGTTTCCAACCAAAATCGAGCATGGTGATTTGGGACTACGCTACCCAAATCCTAATCGAATACAAAAGCAAGATCTTCTTAGCAACCTAGCCAAGATCTCTAATCCCCAAGTTTACCCGAGCCGCCAAGCATGCGATCATATAAAAATAGCAACAACGAGAGGATAAGCTAATGCTTAGTGAATGATAATATACTACATACATATATATGTATAAAATGGACACGCCACACAAATATCAATTACCGCATACCGAAGCTGAAATGTCCCGTTCTTATTGATTAAAAACGTTCCATATTAATTGATTTCGTTGCGAGGTTTTGACCTCTATATGAGACGTTTTTCAAAGACTGCATTCATTTTTAAAACAAACCATAACCTTTATTTCATAAATAAAGGTTTAAAAAGCTTTACGTAGATTATCAAATAATGATAATCTAAAATATCCTGTTTACACACGACCATTACATAATGGTTTACAATACAAATATGTTACATCGAAATCAGTTTCTTGAATGCAGTTTTTACACAATATCATACAAACATGGACTCCAAATCTTGTCCTTATTTTAGTATGCAACAGCGGAAGCTCTTAATATTCACCTGAGAATAAACATGCTTTAAACGTCAACAAAAATGTTGGTGAGTTATAGGTTTAACCTATATATATCAAATCGTAACAATAGACCACAAGATTTCATATTTCAATACACATCCCATACATAGAGATAAAAATCATTCATATGGTGAACACCTGGTAACCGACATTAACAAGATGCATATATAAGAATATCCCCATCATTCCGGGACACCCTTCGGATATGATATAAATTTCGAAGTACTAAAGCATCCGGTACTTTGGATGGGGTTTGTTAAGCCCAATAGATCTATCTTTAGGATTCGCGTCAATTAGGGTGTCTGTTCCCAAATTCTTAGATTACCAGACTTAATAAAAAGGGGCATATTCGATTTCGATAATTCAACCATAGAATGTAGTTTCACGTACTTGTGTCTATTTTGTAAATCATTTATAAAACCTGCATGTATTCTCATCCCAAAAATATTAGATTTTAAAAGTGGGACTATAACTCACTTTCACAGATTTTTACTTCGTCGGGAAGTAAGACTTGGCCACTGGTTGATTCACGAACCTATAACAATATATACATATATATCAAAGTATGTTCAAAATATATTTACAACACTTTTAATATATTTTGATGTTTTAAGTTTATTAAGTCAGCTGTCCTCGTTAGTAACCTACAACTAGTTGTCCACAGTTAGATGTACAGAAATAAATCGATAAATATTATCTTGAATCAATCCACGACCCAGTGTATACGTATCTCAGTATTGATCACAACTCAAACTATATATATTTTGGAATCAACCTCAACCCTGTATAGCTAACTCCAACATTCACAT
Source organism: Rutidosis leptorrhynchoides (assembly GCF_046630445.1). Taxonomy (NCBI): domain Eukaryota; kingdom Viridiplantae; phylum Streptophyta; class Magnoliopsida; order Asterales; family Asteraceae; genus Rutidosis; species Rutidosis leptorrhynchoides. Next base: position 324,022,002 of record NC_092334.1, read on the forward strand.
ATAGAGTGTCTATGGTTGTTCCGAAATATATATAGATGTGTCGACATGATAGGTCAAAACATTGTATACGTGTCTATGGTATCTCAAGATTACATAATATACAATACAAGTTGATTAAGTTATGGTTGGAATAGATTTGTTACCAATTTTCACGTAGCTAAAATGAGAAAAATTATCCAATCTTGTTTTACCCATAACTTCTTCATTTTAAATCCGTTTTGAGTGAATCAAATTGCTATGGTTTCATATTGAACTCTATTTTATGAATCTAAACAGAAAAATTATAGGTTTATAGTCGGAAAAATAAGTTACAAGTCATTTTTGTAAAGGTAGTCATTTCAGTCGAAAGAACGACGTCTAGATGACCATTTTAGAAAACATACTTCCACTTTGAGTTTAACCATAATTTTTGGATATAGTTTCATGTTCATAATAAAAATCATTTTCTCAGAATAACAACTTTTAAATCAAAGTTTATCATAGTTTTTAATTAACTAACCCAAAACAGCCCGCGGTGTTACTACGACGGCGTAAATCCGGTTTTACGGTGTTTTTCGTGTTTCCAGGTTTTAAATCATTAAGTTAGAATATCATATAGATATAGAACATATGTTTAGTTGATTTTAAAAGTCAAGTTAGAAGGATTAACTTTTGTTTGCGAACAAGTTTAGAATTAACTAAACTATGTTCTAGTGATTACAAGTTTAAACCTTCGAATAAGATAGCTTTATATGTATGAATCGAATGATGTTATGAACATCATTACTACCTTAAGTTCCTTGGATAAACCTACTGGAAAAGAGAAAAATGGATCTAGCTTCAATGGATCCTTGGATGGCTCGAAGTTCTTGAAGCAGAATCATGACACGAAAACAAGTTCAAGTAAGATCATCACTTGAAATAAGATTGTTATAGTTATAGAAATTGAACCAAAGTTTGAATATGATTATTACCTTGTATTAGAATGATAACCTACTGTAAGAAACAAAGATTTCTTGAGGTTGGATGATCACCTTACAAGATTGGAAGTGAGCTAGCAAACTTGAAAGTATTCTTGATTTTATGAAACTAGAACTTTTAGAATTTATGAAGAACACTTAGAACTTGAAGATAGAAGTTGAGAGAGATCAATTAGATGAAGAAAATTGAAGAATGAAAGTGTTTGTAGGTGTTTTTGGTCGTTGGTGTATGGATTAGATATAAAGGATATGTTATTTTGTTTTCATGTAAATAAGTCATGAATGATTACTCATATTTTTGTAATTTTATGAGATATTTCATGCTAGTTGCCAAATGATGGTTCCCACATGTGTTAGGTGACTCACATGGGCTGCTAAGAGCTGATCATTGGAGTGTATATACCAATAGTACATACATCTAAAAGCTGTGTATTGTACGAGTACGAATACGGGTGCATACGAGTAGAATTGTTGATGAAACTGAACGAGGATGTAATTGTAAGCATTTTTGTTAAGTAGAAGTATTTTGATAAGTGTCTTGAAGTCTTTCAAAAGTGTATGAATACATATTGAAACACTACATGTATATACATTTTAACTGAGTCGTTAAGTCATCGTTAGTCGTTACATGTAAATGTTGTTTTGAAACCTTTAGGTTAACGATCTTGTTGAATGTTGTTAACCCATTGTTTATTATAACAAATGAGATATTAAATTGTTATATTATCATGATATTATGATATATAATATATCTCAGTATGATGTATATACAGTTAAATGTCGTTACAACGATAATCGTTACATATATGTCTCGTTTCGAAATCATTAAGTTAGTAGTCTTATTTTTACATATGTATTTCATTGTTAATACACTTAATAATATATTTACTTATCATTTAACATAATTAACCAAGTGTATCAATATCTTAATATGATTCATATGTACCTAGTAAGACGTTGTTATAACGATAATCGTTATATATATCATTTTCGAGTTTCTTAAATTAATAGTCTCATTTTTATGTATATAACTCATTGTTAAAATACCTAATGAGATACATACTTATAATAAAAACATGTTAACTATATATATAACCATATATATGTCATCGTATAGTTTTTACAAGTTTTAACGTTCGTGAATCACCGGTCAACTTGGGTGGTCAATTGTCTATATGAAACATATTTCAATTAATCAAGTCTTAACAAGTTTGATTGCTTAACATGTTGGAAACATTTAATCATGTAAATATCAATCTCAATTAATATATATAAACATGGAAAAGTTCGGGTCACAACAGTACCTACCCGTTAAATAAATTTCGTCCCGAAATTTTAAGCTGTTGAAAGTGTTGACGAATCTTCTGGAAATAGATGCGGGTATTTCTTCTTCATCTGATCTTCACGCTCCCAGGTGAACTCGGGTCCTCTACGAGCATTCCATCGAACCTTAACAATTGGTATCTTGTTTTGCTTAAGTCTTTTAACCTCACGATCCATTATTTCGACGGGTTCTTCGATGAATTGAAGTTTTTCGTTGATTTGGATTTCATCTAACGGAATAGTGAGATCTTCTTTAGCAAAACATTTCTTCAAATTCGAGACGTGGAAAGTGTTATGTACAGCCGCGAGTTGTTGAGGTAACTCAAGTCTGTAAGCTACTGGTCCGACACGATCAATAATCTTGAATGGTCCAATATACCTTGGATTTAATTTCCCTCGTTTACCAAATCGAACAACGCCTTTCCAAGGTGCAACTTTAAGCATGACCATCTCTCCAATTTCAAATTCTATATCTTTTCTTTTAATGGCAGCGTAGCTCTTTTGTCGACTTTGGGCGGTTTTCAACCGTTGTTGAATTTGGATGATCTTCTCGGTAGTTTCTTGTATAATCTCCGGACCCGTAATCTGTCTATCCCCCACTTCACTCCAACAAATCGGAGACCTGCACTTTCTACCATAAAGTGCTTCAAACGGCGCCATCTCAATGCTTGAATGGTAGCTGTTGTTGTAGGAAAATTCTGCTAACGGTAGATGTCGATCCCAACTGTTTCCGAAATCAATAACACATGCTCGTAGCATGTCTTCAAGCGTTTGTATCATCTTTTCGCTCTGCCCATCAGTTTGTGGATGATAGGCAGTACTCATGTCTAGACGAGTTCCTAATGCTTGCTGTAATGTCTGCCAGAATCTTGAAATAAATCTGCCATCCCTATCAGAGATAATAGAGATTGGTATTCCATGTCTGGAGACGACTTCCTTCAAATACAGTCGTGCTAACTTCTCCATCTTGTCATCTTCTCTTATTGGCAGGAAGTGTGCTGATTTGGTGAGACGATCAACTATTACCCAAATAGTATCAAAACCACTTGCAGTCCTTGGCAATTTAGTGATGAAATCCATGGTAATGTTTTCCCATTTCCATTTCGGGATTTCGGGTTGTTGAAGTAGACCTGATGGTTTCTGATGCTTAGCTTTGACCTTAGAACACGTCAAACATTCTCCTACGTATTTAGCAACATCGGCTTTCATACCCGGCCACCAAAAATGTTTCTTGAGATCCTTGTACATCTTCCCCGTTCCAGGATGTATTGAGTATCTGGTTTTATGAGCTTCTCTAAGTACCATTTCTCTCATATCTCCAAATTTTGGTACCCAAATCCTTTCAGCCCTATACCGGGTTCCGTCTTCCTGAATATTAAGATGCTTCTCCGATCCTTTGGGTATTTCATCCTTTAAATTTCCCTCTTTTAAAACTCCTTGTTGCGCCTCCTTTATTTGAGTAGTAATGTTATTATGAATCATTATATTCATAGATTTTACTCGAATGGGTTCTCTGTCCTTCCTGCTCAAGGCATCGGCTACCACATTTGCCTTCCCCGGGTGGTAACGAATCTCAAAGTCGTAATCATTCAATAATTCAATCCACCTACGCTGCCTCATATTAAGTTGTTTCTGATTAAATATGTGTTGAAGACTTTTGTGGTCGGTATATATAATACTTTTGACCCCATATAAGTAGTGCCTCCAAGTCTTTAATGCAAAAACAACCGCGCCTAATTCCAAATCATGCGTCGTATAATTTTGTTCGTGAATCTTCAATTGTCTAGACGCATAAGCAATCACCTTCGTTCGTTGCATTAATACACAACCGAGACCTTGCTTTGATGCATCACAATAAATCACAAAATCATCATTCCCTTCAGGCAATGACAATATAGGTGCCGTAGTTAGCTTTTTCTTCAATAACTGAAACGCTTTCTGTTGTTCATCATTCCATTCAAATTTCTTCCCTTTATGCGTTAATGCAGTCAAGGGTTTTGCTATTCTGGAAAAGTCTTGGATGAACCTTCTGTAGTAACCAGCTAGTCCTAAAAACTGGCGTATGTGTTTCGGAGTTTTCGGGGTTTCCCACTTTTCAACAGTTTCTATCTTTGCCGGATCCACCTTAATACCTTCTTTGTTCACTATGTGACCGAGGAATTGAACTTCTTCCAACCAAAATGCACACTTTGAAAACTTAGCGTACAATTCTTCCTTCCTCAATACTTCTAACACCTTTCTCAAATGTTCACCGTGTTCTTGGTCATTCTTTGAGTAAATAAGTATGTCATCAATGAAAACAATGACAAACTTGTCAAGGTATGGTCCACACACTTGGTTCATAAGGTCCATGAACACAGCTGGTGCATTAGTTAAACCAAACGGCATGACCATAAACTCGTAATGACCGTAACGTGTTCTGAAAGTAGTCTTTGGAATATCATCTTCTTTCACCCGCATTTGATGATACCCGGAACGTAAGTCAATCTTTGAATAAACAGACGAGCCTTGTAGTTGATCAAATAAGTCATCGATTCTCGGTAGTGGGTAGCGGTTCTTGATGGTAAGTTTGTTCAACTCTCGGTAGTCGATACACAACCTGAATGTACCATCTTTCTTCTTGACAAACAAAACAGGAGCTCCCCACGGTGATGTGCTTGGTCGAATGAAACCACGCTCTAAAAGTTCTTGTAATTGGCTTTGTAGTTCTTTCATCTCGCTGGGTGCGAGTCTGTAAGGAGCACGAGCTATTGGTGCAGCTCCTGGTACAAGATCTATTTGAAATTCAACAGATCGATGTGGGGGTAATCCCGGTAATTCTTTCGGAAATACATCAGGAAATTCTTTTGCGACGGGAACATCATTGATGCTCTTTTCTTCAGTTTGTACTTTCTCGACGTGTGCTAGAACAGCATAGCAACCTTTTCTTATTAGTTTTTGTGCTTTCAAATTACTAATAAGATGTAGCTTCGTGTTGCCCTTTTCTCCGTACACCATTAAGGGTTTTCCTTTTTCTCGTATAATGCGAATTGCATTTTTGTAACAAACGATCTCTGCTTTCACTTCTTTCAACCAGTCCATACCGATTATCACATCAAAACTCCCTAACTCTACTGGTATCAAGTCAATCTTAAATGTTTCGCTAACCAGTTTAATTTCTCGATTCCGACATATATTATCTGCTGAAATTAATTTACCATTTGCTAATTCGAGTAAAAATTTACTATCCAAAGGCGTCAATGGACAACTTAATTTAGCACAAAAATCTCTACTCATATAGCTTCTATCCGCACCCGAATCAAATAAAACGTAAGCAGATTTATTGTCAATAAGAAACGTACCCGTAACAAGCTCCGGGTCTTCTTGTGCCTCTGCCGTATTAATATTGAAAACTCTTCCACGGCCTTGTCCATTCGTGTTCTCCTGGTTCAGGCAATTTCTAATAATGTGGCCCGGTTTTCCACATTTATAACAAACTACATTGGCATAACTTGCTCCGACACTACTTGCTCCGCCATTACTCGTTCCGACACCATTTGTTCCTTTCGTTCTATTAACCCCTGGTCCGTAGACCTCACACTTCGCCGCGCTATGACCATTTCTTTTACACTTGTTGCAAAATTTGGTGCAGAACCCCGAGTGATTCTTTTCACACCTTTGGCATAGCTGCTTCTGATTGTTGTTGTTGTTGCGGTTATTATTGTTGTTGGGATGATTGTTGTAGTTGCTGTTGTTGTTGTTGTTGTTGTTGTTGGGCCGTTTGTTGTAGTTGCAATTGATGTTGCGATTGTTGGGATAATTGTTGCGATTATTGTTGTAATTGCTGTTGTTGTTGTATTGGTGATTCTTATCACCGTTTTCCTCCCACTTTCTTTTGACTTGCTTCACATTGGCCTCTTCAGCAGTCTGTTCTTTAATTCTTTCTTCAATTTGGTTCACGAGTTTGTGAGCCATTCTACATGCCTGTTGTATGGAGGCGGGCTCGTGTGAACTTATATCTTCTTGGATTCTTTCCGGTAATCCTTTCACAAACGCGTCGATCTTCTCTTCCTCATCTTCGAATGCTCCCGGACACAATAGGCACAATTCTGTGAATCGTCTTTCGTACGTGGTAATATCAAATCCTTGGGTTCGTAACCCTCTAAGTTCTGTCTTGAGCTTATTGACCTCGGTTCTGGGACGGTACTTCTCGTTCATCAAGTGCTTGAATGCTGACCACGGTAGTGCGTACGCATCGTCTTGTCCCACTTGTTCTAGATAGGTATTCCACCATGTTAACGCAGAACCTGTGAAGGTATGCGTAGCGTACTTTACTTTGTCCTCTTCAGTACACTTACTTATGGCAAACACCGATTCGACCTTCTCGGTCCACCGTTTCAATCCGATCGGTCCTTCGGTTCCATCAAATTCCAAAGGTTTGCAAGCAGTGAATTCTTTGTAGGTGCATCCTACACGATTTCCTGTACTACTAGATCCAAGGTTATTGTTGGTATGTAGCGCAGCCTGTACTGCGGCTATGTTTGAAGCTAGAAAAGTACGGAATTCCTCTTCATTCATATTCACGGTGTGTCGAGTAGTCGGTGCCATTTCTTTCACAATAGTTAAATGGAACAAGTTAATCATACAGAATATTAAGAGTAGTTAATAGTATTTCGTAGCATAATATGAACTCATTTATAAAAGCTTTTTCTTCATATTAGCGTTTTATAAGTTTAAATTCGGGTAGTACCTACCCGTTAAGTTCATACTTAGTAGCTAATATACAATTCAACTACTACAATTCTATATGAAAAACTGATTATAATAATATTTCGCGTTCAAACTTTTATACAATATTTTACAAACTTACAATACCGCTTATTTTACATAAAGCATGAAATATAGCACACAATAACTTTGATACAAGATAGTTGTGAAGATAATTCTAGCTAGTACACAAGTCGTTCAGCAAAGGCAATAAAGACACGTAATTCATACGTCCAGAAACAAGTCATGCATTCTGGTTTTACTAGGACTACTTCCCATCCTTGGTCTTGTGCAACATAACCGTTATGGCCGTTGATAAGACAGCGTGTTGTAACGTCGTCAAAGGGACGAGGGTTACGTAATGTCCAACAGTCCCGTAATAATCTAAAAACCTCATTTCTTACCCCAATTATCGACTCCGTCACTTGTGGAAACGTTTTGTTTAATAGTTGTAGCCCGATGTTCTTGTTCTCACTTTGGTGAGAAGCGAACATTACTAATCCGTAAGCATAACATGCTTCTTTATGTTGCATGTTAGCCGCTTTTTCTAAATCACGAAGTCCAATATTCGGATATATTGAGTCAAAATAATTTCTTAACCCGTTGCGTAAAATAGCATTTGGGTTCCCCGCAATATATGCGTCAAAGTAAACACATCGTAACTTATGGGTTTCCCAATGTGATATCCCCCATCTTTCAAACGAAAGTCTCTTATAAACCAAGACATTCTTGGAACGTTCTTCGAATGTCTTACAAACTGATCTCGCCTTAAATAGTTGTGCCGAGGAATTCTGGCCGACTCTAGACAAGATTTCATCAATCATGTCTCCGGGTAGGTCTCTTAAAATATTGGGTTGTCTATCCATTTTGTGTTTTTAAACTGTAAAATAGACAAGAGTTAGATTCATAAAAAAATACTTATTAATACAAGCAATTTTTACATATATCATAAAGCATAAGAACACTATATTACATATATTACACCACACGAATACAACTATCTTATTCCGACTCGCTCGTTTCTTCTTCTTCGGTTTTGGTTCGTTTTGCCAAGTTTCTAGGGATATATGATGTTCCCCTAATACGAGCCGTCGTTGTCCACATTGGTTTAGAAAAACCTGGTGGTTTAGAGGTTCCCGGGTCATTGTTACAACTTAAGGACTTCGGGCGTTGACGATACATATAAAGTTCATCGGGGTTGGAATTAGATTTCTCTATTTTTATGCCCTTTCCCTTATTATTTTCTTTTGCCTTTTTAAATTCAGTTGGGGTAATTTCTATAATATCATCGGAATTCTCGTCGGAATCCGATTCATCGGAGAATTGGTAATCCTCCCAATATTTTGCTTCCTTGGCGGAAACACCATTGACCATAATTAACCTTGGTCGGTTGGTTGAGGATTTTCTTTTACTTAACCGTTTTATTATTTCCCCCACCGGTTCTATTTCTTCATCCGGTTCCGATTCTTCTTCCGGTTCCGATTCTTCTTCCGGTTCCGACTCTTCTTCCGGTTCCTCTTCGGGAACTTGTGAATCAGTCCACGAATCATTCCAATTTACATTTGACTCTTCATTATTATTAGGTGAGTCAATGGGACTTGTTCTAGAGGTAGACATCTATCACATAATATCAAACGCGTTAAGAGATTAATATATCACATAATATTCACATGTTAAAAATATATAGTTTCCAACAAAATTTGTTAAGCAATCATTTTTCAAGTAAACACGGTCGAAGTCCAGACTCACTAATGCATCCTAACAAACTCGATAAGACACACTAATGCAAAATTCTGGTTCTCTAAGACCAACGCTCGGATACCAACTGAAATGTCCCGTTCTTATTGATTAAAAACGTTCCATATTAATTGATTTCGTTGCGAGGTTTTGACCTCTATATGAGACGTTTTTCAAAGACTGCATTCATTTTTAAAACAAACCATAACCTTTATTTCATAAATAAAGGTTTAAAAAGCTTTACGTAGATTATCAAATAATGATAATCTAAAATATCCTGTTTACACACGACCATTACATAATGGTTTACAATACAAATATGTTACATCGAAATCAGTTTCTTGAATGCAGTTTTTACACAATATCATACAAACATGGACTCCAAATCTTGTCCTTATTTTAGTATGCAACAGCGGAAGCTCTTAATATTCACCTGAGAATAAACATGCTTTAAACGTCAACAAAAATGTTGGTGAGTTATAGGTTTAACCTATATATATCAAATCGTAACAATAGACCACAAGATTTCATATTTCAATACACATCCCATACATAGAGATAAAAATCATTCATATGGTGAACACCTGGTAACCGACATTAACAAGATGCATATATAAGAATATCCCCATCATTCCGGGACACCCTTCGGATATGATATAAATTTCGAAGTACTAAAGCATCCGGTACTTTGGATGGGGTTTGTTAAGCCCAATAGATCTATCTTTAGGATTCGCGTCAATTAGGGTGTCTGTTCCCAAATTCTTAGATTACCAGACTTAATAAAAAGGGGCATATTCGATTTCGATAATTCAACCATAGAATGTAGTTTCACGTACTTGTGTCTATTTTGTAAATCATTTATAAAACCTGCATGTATTCTCATCCCAAAAATATTAGATTTTAAAAGTGGGACTATAACTCACTTTCACAGATTTTTACTTCGTCGGGAAGTAAGACTTGGCCACTGGTTGATTCACGAACCTATAACAATATATACATATATATCAAAGTATGTTCAAAATATATTTACAACACTTTTAATATATTTTGATGTTTTAAGTTTATTAAGTCAGCTGTCCTCGTTAGTAACCTACAACTAGTTGTCCACAGTTAGATGTACAGAAATAAATCGATAAATATTATCTTGAATCAATCCACGACCCAGTGTATACGTATCTCAGTATTGATCACAACTCAAACTATATATATTTTGGAATCAACCTCAACCCTGTATAGCTAACTCCAACATTCACATATAGAGTGTCTATGGTTGTTCCGAAATATATATAGATGTGTCGACATGATAGGTCAAAACATTGTATACGTGTCTATGGTATCTCAAGATTACATAATATACAATACAAGTTGATTAAGTTATGGTTGGAATAGATTTGTTACCAATTTTCACGTAGCTAAAATGAGAAAAATTATCCAATCTTGTTTTACCCATAACTTCTTCATTTTAAATCCGTTTTGAGTGAATCAAATTGCTATGGTTTCATATTGAACTCTATTTTATGAATCTAAACAGAAAAATTATAGGTTTATAGTCGGAAAAATAAGTTACAAGTCATTTTTGTAAAGGTAGTCATTTCAGTCGAAAGAACGACGTCTAGATGACCATTTTAGAAAACATACTTCCACTTTGAGTTTAACCATAATTTTTGGATATAGTTTCATGTTCATAATAAAAATCATTTTCTCAGAATAACAACTTTTAAATCATAGTTTATCATAGTTTTTAATTAACTAACCCAAAACAGCCCGCGGTGTTACTACGACGGCGTAAATCCGGTTTTACGGTGTTTTTCGTGTTTCCAGGTTTTAAATCATTAAGTTAGCATATCATATAGATATAGAACATGTGTTTAGTTGATTTTAAAAGTCAAGTTAGAAGGATTAACTTTTGTTTGCGAACAAGTTTAGAATTAACTAAACTATGTTCTAGTGATTACAAGTTTAAACCTTCGAATAAGATAGCTTTATATGTATGAATCGAATGATGTTATGAACATCATTACTACCTTAAGTTCCTTGGATAAACCTACTGGAAAAGAGAAAAATGGATCTAGCTTCAATGGTGTAACGACCCGGATTTTTCCGATCGTTTTACACTTATAAGATTAATATTTACATAAATTAAAACTTACCAACATGATAAGCAATCTAAATTGTTGAGATTTATGATTTTGAAAAGAGTTTTACATAACGTTTAACCGTCTAGTTTGACCGATGATATCACGAACTATACAATATATGTTAATTATACGTTTGTGTATATATATGTATATATACATATTTAACATGATTTAAGGATGTTTAAATATCTCATTTTGTATTAATAACAATAAGTTATAAGTATATTTTGAAACTACTAACTTAAGCTTTCAAAACGATAACTATACGTAACGTTATTTGACATAAATACTTACGACCTATAATGTTTATACATATATCGTATATATAATGTATTTAATCACTTTTAAAGACTTAAATACATAAAACAATATAAGTATATTCACAAAAGATAGCTATATTTGAATCCTCATTCCATTTTTCACAAGATTTCTATACGTATATCTAGAGTATATGTACTCGTATCATACCTAGCTTCTATACGTATTTACTATTGGTATATACACATCAAATCACCACCAACCAGCCCTTGTTCATGCCTTATGTATAAGGTAACTACTTTTGTTATTTAGTATGACAATTTCACATGATTAAAAGATCTTTTCACAAAATTACAAATTTATACACCTTTTACACCACCATAAATACATGCATCCATTTTCAATTTTTGGAACATCATTTCTCTAGCTAAACACACACACTTACTAGCCTCATGTCTCTCTAAGAACTCCAGCAAAAATCCTCTCAAGAATCACCTTAAACACCACCATAAAAAGATCAACAAAAACACTACAAAAATACAACTTTCAATTCAAGTTTATGTCTTAAGTTGCTTCCAATCTTTCATCCAATTTCATCACTCTTTTGGTTCTAGGTTTTTACTCCTCTTTTACAGCAATCTTGTCCAAGTAACTTGAGGTAGTAACTTTGTTCATAACCTTATTCGATTCATATATATATAGCTATCTTATTGTATGGTATACAATTTTAACAACAAAAACATAGTTTGAATGATTTCAAACTTGTTTGCAAACTAAATAGATCCTTCTAACTTAACTTTTAAAATACTTCAAGACCTGTAATATAACTTAAATATATGCTAATTTAACAAGGTATAACTTGGTTTTTCAAAGAATACCTTAAAAAAACTGTTTTTATGACGTCGGAGTGCAACCGGGGGCTGTTTTGGGTTGGATAATTAAAAACCATCTTGAACTTTGAATTGGAGGTTTATATTCTGGAAAAATGATATTTCTTATGAATATGTTAACACATAAAAATTTCATGATTTAATTCATAGTATAAGTATTTTTAGAAAAATGGTCATTAAATGATGTTTTTGTAACAAAAATGATTAACTTCATAAGTTTCACCAAAATTTGACCTATGACCTATGATTTCGAATACAAACTAAGGTATTTACAGTTCATATTCTTAAAGAGGGACTCGATCCAAGGAAGTGGAAAGTTGAATCAACGAAAACGGAGTTGTAACGAAGAAATTATGACCAAAACAAAATCGGATATCCAAGACTAATTTAGCCACGAAAATAATTGGAGAAAATTAAATAAATCACATCTTCCTAAAGTAACATGATATTTTATACATATGTACTCATAATTTAATTTTATATGGTTCAGGATCACCCGTAAACAATACGAGAAGATTAATCATAAGATCCCATGATTGTACGCAACACGTCATTTGACAACACCGGTACTTTATGTACGCAACACGTCATTTGACAACACCGGTACCATGGGCCAAGATTAATCTCGACCAATACATATACGATGGGGGTTTTATTTATTTCATTGGGGGTTTATTAAACAACTAAATATGAACCATTAAAATTGAATTACTAACATCGGACTGCTAACTACGGACTAAGGAATTATTAAAAGTATTAAAAGTATTATAAGTATATATATGTGACGATTGTTTAAAAAGAAAAGGTATTGATATATTATATATGGATAGGTTCGTGATATCAATCGGAGACCAAGTCGAAATTACATATCTTCAAGACAAAAGTGAGTATATAGTCCCACTTTTAAACTCTAAATATTTCGGGATGAGAATACATGTATTTTATGTTTTACGCTATGGACACAAGTAACTGAAAAATATATTCTACGTTGAGTTGTACCACTGGCATACTTCCCTGTAGCTTGGTAACTAATATTTACAGCGGTATTGTAAACGCGAATCCTGTTGATAGATCTATCGGGCCTGACAACCCCAACCGGACTGGACGACCAGTATTCAACGGTTGCACAGTACTTCGTTTCGTGACTACACCTTGGTACGGTGTAGTAAGATTTCATAATAAAGGGAATATGCGACGTGATTAAATGTTAAGTATGGTTACCAAGTGCTCAACCACTTAGAATATTTTTATTAAAATGTTTATATATGAAATCTTGTGTTCCATTGATATAACGCTGCTAGCATCAAACCTATATATCTCACCAACTTTATGTTGACGTTTTAAAGCATGTTATTCTCAGGTATGAATTAAGTCTTCCGCTGTGCATTAGCTCATGTTAAGGATACTACTTGGGACCTTTTAAGCCATGATACAAAGACGTTGCATTCGAGTCATTGGAGTTCAATAGAGAATATAAATAAGTAAATGACAGATTAGGTCATTTGGATATTATGAAATGTTAGACGAAAATGTCAAATATTGATGTAATGATAGTTTGCCTTTTAAGAATAAATGCAACGTTTGTAAAATGTATCATATAGAGGTCAAGTACCTCGCAATGTTATCATATGTTATTGTATTCGTCCCTATGGATTGGGTCGGGTCGTCTCATGTGGTATCAGAGCATTGGTCTTAGCGAACCAGGCCTTGCATTAGTGTGTCTAACTGGTAGTTGTTAGGATGCATTAGTGAGTCTGGACTTTGACCGTGTCTACATGTCAAAAGTTTTGCTTATCATATCTAGTCGAAAATCATCTGCTTATCATCCTTAAGAATTGCCTGCTTAGTATTCTTAAGTCTAGACACGTCTTACTGCATTTGGTGCATCGATAGTGTATAGACAAAATTCGTATCCTAGCGTATCTGTTGCTATAGACATTGCCTGACGAATTTCAAAGATTCTCCGTAATTCACGGGATTTTGAGTATTATAAATACATATGTAAATTATGTATTGAAGAATACCAAACCCAACTCCTATAATCTATTCCAAAACAAAAATTCATTTCCCCGAATGTACAAGATGAACTCCGCGTCCAGTTCGAATTCCTCCGACTCCGACAGCTACGCTGATATGGATTTCCATTCGGGCTCCGAAGGCAGCGTCACTGGAATGGATCAACCAATTTCTCATCATCTATTCTGGATGAATTGGGGATGGGTTCGTAGTATACTAAATTATTGGAGACAAGAAGAAGGTGATCCCTTTCACCCACCGAATTGCCCCATTGGCGACGAACCTGAAGCACTTACCGGCGAACCTGTTCGAGAAACCATTTTCTCTCTCATTTCTCGAGTATCTCGTCACGATTATATCCTATCTCATATTTCGGATCTTGTTCATTCGCTCACTCCAACCGCCAATCATCCTGGTGTACTAGCAGAAATTAACGAACTTCGCGCTCGTGTGACGGCTTTGGAGAACACGGTGCGAAGGTTACAAACACCAGCAGCAGCACCAGCAGCATAACCAGTACCGTTAACAACATCAACCTCGCAATCTTCAGTACCAGTAGCATCATCGACGTCAACGACATCATCAGCATCAACACCAACCGTATCATTACCACCACCAACAATCACATCCGCACCACGTACCTCAACATCATCATCTGAACTTCGAATATGATCTTTGTTCTACATATCATTCTACACCGATTACCTCTTCTTTACGTATCGTTCTTCGTTCGACATGACGATTATGTAATCTCTAATGTTTTGGAGATTATGTAATCTAGTAATAACGATAAATCAAATGAGTTGAATATTTTATTGACTCATTAAATTCATAGTTACCTCCGAAGAAAATATATATGCAAATATATTTTCATAAAGATTGTAATTAAAAATTTCATTCGTACAAACTGTTAATGATGAAAATATTTTAACGGGTGGGTAGTACCCAAGGAATATTTAGAATTCACATTAACAAGTTACACTGTACATTCTTCGAATCTGATTCAACGATCATTTATTATCCTACTTACAATTACCGATATACGTATCCGTTCACCCCAGATTAACCATTTCCATTTAAATTTCATATTTGGATTTTTACCTATCCGAATCCAACAAGTGGCATAATGAAGAAACATTGGCAAAATAAAAATTGTTAGAAACAGATGAATTAATTAATTGAAATTGTGAT
This sequence comes from Rutidosis leptorrhynchoides, assembly GCF_046630445.1. Classification (NCBI taxonomy): domain Eukaryota; kingdom Viridiplantae; phylum Streptophyta; class Magnoliopsida; order Asterales; family Asteraceae; genus Rutidosis; species Rutidosis leptorrhynchoides. The sequence goes on from NC_092334.1 coordinate 324,037,260, forward strand.
AGGATTACACGCTAACTGTTCCGGCTAACTGTTCCCAGCTAACTGATTAATATTTAATTTATCGCAATTTACATTCTTGCAATTTTAATTTCTGTACTTTACATACCGTCGGGACACATGTACAACAACACGTCGGATTAATTCTGAGACAACACGTTGTATAATGGGTCATGATATATATTTATTTATTTTACGCATTTTAAATAACGGGACACGTATACAAGGTTTCGACTTATCATATTGATCCATCTATATATATATTTCGGAACAACCATAGACACTCTATATGTGAAGGTGGGAGTTGGCTATACAGGGTCGGAGTTGATTCCAAAATATATATATACTTTGAGTTGTGATCGACACCGAGACCAGTACACGGGTCACGATACGTATTAAGTAATTCGAATATTATATATTTAGTTCATATATGAATTTATTGAACCATTGGACAATCGGACTATTGGACTGCTAACTTTGGACAATTAAAAATGAGTTAAAATGATGATTATTACATATGAAACTAAACAATCCTTCAAGTTTGCCACTTGATTCTATTTTAAACCTCATTTGTATCTTGACGATTACAATTCGCATTCACAACTTTTCATGATTCTTGAAAACATCTCGATCGAGAAGTTCAACCAGCCACACCTCGTCTACGGAATAAAGATTTATGCATACAGTTATGCACCTAAAAATTTTTGAACTCGAAGTTATAGTTAAAACGTATCCGCATCGAATTCCTTATCATCCATTAGCAAAAACAATCACGCGATTCCTTTTCAATTAACTAATTTTGTCACAGCTCCACTTCGATATCTCAGTAAGACTACTCTTATTACAATCTCGATATATATATATATACGTTGTTCTTTCGCCATCGTTACCGGAGAACCTTTTATATTCCATCATATTACCATCAGCGTTTAATCATCTAAAAATACAATTCTCCTTAAACCATCTTGGTTTGATAACCAATGACCCAGATCCGATAACTTTGAAAATACTGACGAAGCAGCATGTTGTAGAAGGTCTTAATGACCAAATGTTGATGATAAAAGAAGGAAGTGTTAGGAACGCTCGATAGAAAATTGGTACTGAAAACCGGATTGAACAAACCATGAAGGAGACTCTGAACAAGTTACAAGGACTAAACTTGTACATAAAGAATTATGACGATTCTGTAGCAAACACCTTGCTTCTGAATCTAAACCCTTACGGGTCAATCTTCATCATCATCCTTCGACATTAGAAATTCCAAGATATTATCATATCTTTCATTATAAATATCCTCAATATTTCTGAAGATATTTTCACCACTATCCTTATCTGAAATCATTTATCTCTCTGTAATATCTGCGTTACAATATAAAGGAAACTGTGTTAGTTTCTAAATCCTTCAAGTTTAAAATAGGAATGTTCTGAAGCAGTGTTGGGAACTGATGCATGAACTAGTATAATATAATGAAACTTGATCAACTTCATTATATTACAGTAAGTCATGTTAAGTTTCTAATGGAATATGATGATTCACAGTACCGTCATCATGTGCCATGTTACACGACTTTTACATTCTATCCAATTCCGAAACATATTAAGAACAAATCATCTTGATAGTTCTATTTTCCTGGATATTCTGGTAATTTGACAAATCAAAATCATGCCATTACCATTCCTTTCTTAGAGCATTAGCTATGTTCATTCCGAATTTTATACCTACGAATTTCGAACTATTGATCGCTTGACTCAAGGACGGGAAGAAGAAACGAAGGGACAAAGTCCCAAAATAGAAATTGGGGTATAGATTACAGCAAATAGGAGAGAGTATTAACTATGGATGACAATGATTATGGAAAACAGAAGCAGGAGCATCGAAATATAAGGAAAGATATCAAACCCAATAACCACCCAGAAACTACAAACCGTGTGTATCAATACGTATGGCGACGTAAAGACACGGGAGAATTAGAAACATTATAATTCCAAGAAAATCATAAAAGTGAATAGATTCTTCTAGCGGTAGATGAAAGAGAAGAATGAAAGATATGAAAGTTAGAAGTATAACAAAAATCAGAACGGGATGAAGCATTTTAAAGGATACCTTAAGGTATGAATTAGAGGAGGAAGAGTAAGAGATGTGAGGTATGGAAGTAAGAAAGGGAAGGAGGTGGATTTATAGTGAAATATCCGACAAAGAAATCGAAACAGATTATCGCATTAAATCAAAGGAGATCCTGTTTTCTAAATCATCGAAGAACCAAATCTTATTACATAAGATTTTCTTTAAATCCCTTAAATTCTGGAAATCAATCCTAATCTCGACATCAGTTAAAACAATTCTATATTCACTCATTTCATTCTTTTGTGATAGCTTCACTCGTGCGCTTCACATGACCGAATCGTTTTATCCATATCTTCCAATAATGATAAAACTCTATTAATACCTCATATTCGTCATGAAAACATTCCTATTGTTATTTATGACAACCTCTAACAAATTTCGGGACGAAATTTCTTTAACGGGTGGGTACTGTAACGACCCGGATTTTTCCGATCGTTTTACACTTATAAGATTAATATTTACATAAATTAAAACTTACCAACATGATAAGCAATCTAAATTGTTGAGATTTATGATTTTGAAAAGAGTTTTACATAACGTTTAACCGTCTAGTTTGACCGATGATATCACGAACTATACAATATATGTTAATTATACGTTTGTGTATATATATGTATATATACATATTTAACATGATTTAAGGATGTTTAAATATCTCATTTTGTATTAATAACAATAAGTTATAAGTATATTTTGAAACTACTAACTTAAGCTTTCAAAACGATAACTATACGTAACGTTATTTGACATAAATACTTACGACCTATAATGTTTATACATATATCGTATATATAATGTATTTAATCACTTTTAAAGACTTAAATACATAAAACAATATAAGTATATTCACAAAAGATAGCTATATTTGAATCCTCATTCCATTTTTCACAAGATTTCTATACGTATATCTAGAGTATATGTACTCGTATCATACCTAGCTTCTATACGTATTTACTATTGGTATATACACATCAAATCACCACCAACCAGCCCTTGTTCATGCCTTATGTATAAGGTAACTACTTTTGTTATTTAGTATGACAATTTCACATGATTAAAAGATCTTTTCACAAAATTACAAATTTATACACCTTTTACACCACCATAAATACATGCATCCATTTTCAATTTTTGGAACATCATTTCTCTAGCTAAACACACACACTTACTAGCCTCATGTCTCTCTAAGAACTCCAGCAAAAATCCTCTCAAGAATCACCTTAAACACCACCATAAAAAGATCAACAAAAACACTACAAAAATACAACTTTCAATTCAAGTTTATGTCTTAAGTTGCTTCCAATCTTTCATCCAATTTCATCACTCTTTTGGTTCTAGGTTTTTACTCCTCTTTTACAGCAATCTTGTCCAAGTAACTTGAGGTAGTAACTTTGTTCATAACCTTATTCGATTCATATATATATAGCTATCTTATTGTATGGTATACAATTTTAACAACAAAAACATAGTTTGAATGATTTCAAACTTGTTTGCAAACTAAATAGATCCTTCTAACTTAACTTTTAAAATACTTCAAGACCTGTAATATAACTTAAATATATGCTAATTTAACAAGGTATAACTTGGTTTTTCAAAGAATACCTTAAAAAAACTGTTTTTATGACGTCGGAGTGCAACCGGGGGCTGTTTTGGGTTGGATAATTAAAAACCATCTTGAACTTTGAATTGGAGGTTTATATTCTGGAAAAATGATATTTCTTATGAATATGTTAACACATAAAAATTTCATGATTTAATTCATAGTATAAGTATTTTTAGAAAAATGGTCATTAAATGATGTTTTTGTAACAAAAATGATTAACTTCATAAGTTTCACCAAAATTTGACCTATGACCTATGATTTCGAATACAAACTAAGGTATTTACAGTTCATATTCTTAAAGAGGGACTCGATCCAAGGAAGTGGAAAGTTGAATCAACGAAAACGGAGTTGTAACGAAGAAATTATGACCAAAACAAAATCGGATATCCAAGACTAATTTAGCCACGAAAATAATTGGAGAAAATTAAATAAATCACATCTTCCTAAAGTAACATGATATTTTATACATATGTACTCATAATTTAATTTTATATGGTTCAGGATCACCCGTAAACAATACGAGAAGATTAATCATAAGATCCCATGATTGTACGCAACACGTCATTTGACAACACCGGTACTTTATGTACGCAACACGTCATTTGACAACACCGGTACCATGGGCCAAGATTAATCTCGACCAATACATATACGATGGGGGTTTTATTTATTTCATTGGGGGTTTATTAAACAACTAAATATGAACCATTAAAATTGAATTACTAACATCGGACTGCTAACTACGGACTAAGGAATTATTAAAAGTATTAAAAGTATTATAAGTATATATATGTGACGATTGTTTAAAAAGAAAAGGTATTGATATATTATATATGGATAGGTTCGTGATATCAATTAGAGACCAAGTCGAAATTACATATCTTCAAGACAAAAGTGAGTATATAGTCCCACTTTTAAACTCTAAATATTTCGGGATGAGAATACATGTATTTTATGTTTTACGCTATGGACACAAGTAACTGAAAAATATATTCTACGTTGAGTTGTACCACTGGCATACTTCCCTGTAGCTTGGTAACTAATATTTACAGCGGTATTGTAAACGCGAATCCTTTTGATAGATCTATCGGGCCTGACAACCCCAACCGGACTGGACGACCAGTATTCAACGGTTGCACAGTACTTCGTTTCGTGACTACACCTTGGTACGGTGTAGTAAGATTTCATAATAAAGGGAATATGCGACGTGATTAAATGTTAAGTATGGTTACCAAGTGCTCAACCACTTAGAATATTTTTATTAAAATGTTTATATATGAAATCTTGTGTTCCATTGATATAACGCTGCTAGCATCAAACCTATATATCTCACCAACTTTATGTTGACGTTTTAAAGCATGTTATTCTCAGGTATGAATTAAGTCTTCCGCTGTGCATTAGCTCATGTTAAGGATACTACTTGGGACCTTTTAAGCCATGATACAAAGACGTTGCATTCGAGTCATTGGAGTTCAATAGAGAATATAAATAAGTAAATGACAGATTAGGTCATTTGGATATTATGAAATGTTAGACGAAAATGTCAAATATTGATGTAATGATAGTTTGCCTTTTAAGAATAAATGCAACGTTTGTAAAATGTATCATATAGAGGTCAAGTACCTCGCAATGTTATCATATGTTATTGTATTCGTCCCTATGGATTGGGTCGGGTCGTCTCAAATGGATCCTTGGATGGCTCGAAGTTCTTGAAGCAGAATCATGACACGAAAACAAGTTCAAGTAAGATCATCACTTGAAATAAGATTGTTATAGTTATAGAAATTGAGCCAAAGTTTGAATATGATTATTACCTTGTATTAGAATGATAACCTACTGTAAGAAACAAAGATTTCTTGAGGTTGGATGATCACCTTACAAGATTGGAAGTGAGCTAGCAAACTTGAAAGTATTCTTGATTTTATGAAACTAGAACTTTTAGAATTTATGAAGAACACTTAGAACTTGAAGATAGAAGTTGAGAGAGATCAATTAGATGAAGAAAATTGAAGAATGAAAGTGTTTGTAGGTATTTTTGGTCGTTGGTGTATGGATTAGATATAAAGGATATGTTATTTTGTTTTCATGTAAATAAGTCATGAATGATTACTCATATTTTTGTAATTTTATGAGATATTTCATGCTAGTTGCCAAATGATGGTTCCCACATGTGTTAGGTGACTCACATGGGCTGCTAAGAGCTGATCATTGGAGTGTATATACCAATAGTACATACATCTAAAAGCTATGTATTGTACGAGTACGAATACGGGTGCATACGAGTAGAATTGTTGATGAAACTGAACGAGGATGTAATTGTAAGCATTTTTGTTAAGTAGAAGTATTTTGATAAGTGTCTTGAAGTCTTTCAAAAGTGTATGAATACATATTGAAACACTACATGTATATACATTTTAACTGAGTCGTTAAGTCATCGTTAGTCGTTACATGTAAATGTTGTTTTGAAACCTTTAGGTTAACGATCTTGTTGAATGTTGTTAACCCATTGTTTATTATAACAAATGAGATATTAAATTGTTATATTATCATGATATTATGATATATAATATATCTCAGTATGATGTATATACAGTTAAATGTCGTTACAACGATAATCGTTACATATATGTCTCGTTTCGAAATCATTAAGTTAGTAGTCTTATTTTTACATATGTATTTCATTGTTAATACACTTAATAATATATTTACTTATCATTTAACATAATTAACCAAGTGTATCAATATCTTAATATGATTCATATGTACCTAGTAAGACGTTGTTATAACGATAATCGTTATATATATCGTTTTCGAGTTTCTTAAATTAATAGTCTCATTTTTATGTATATAACTCATTGTTAAAATACCTAATGAGATACATACTTATAATAAAAACATGTTAACTATATATATAACCATATATATGTCATCGTATAGTTTTTACAAGTTTTAACGTTCGTGAATCACCGGTCAACTTGGGTGGTCAATTGTCTATATGAAACATATTTCAATTAATCAAGTCTTAACAAGTTTGATTGCTTAACATGTTGGAAACATTTAATCATGTAAATATCAATCTCAATTAATATATATAAACATGGAAAAGTTCGGGTCACTACAGAAGCATCCATGAATAAGGCAACTACACTAAGCATACCGTACGATCTCTAAGCAACAAGCTAAAGATATCAACAAAATAAGTTCGCAAACAACGTGTGAACAATGCCAACAAGCTACAACCAGAAGATTAGCTACATCACGTCAATACAACATTATACGTATACAATATATATATATATATATATATATATATATATATATATATATATACATATATATATATATATATATATATATATATATATATATATATATATATATATAACAACGCGTAAAACACCCAAGGTTAACCATAACGCTATGGTGCTACCGGCTCGAGGTTCACACCATACGCATTTGAGTCATACTCTTTTATAGAGCTACCGGTTCGTGGTTCACACTCGATGCTACCGGCACGTGGTTCACATCAATTATTTTATAGTGCTACCGGCACGTGGTTCACACTCGATGCTGCCGACACGTGGTTCACATCAATTATTTTATAGTACTACCGGCTCGTGGTTCACACTCGATGCTACCGGCACGTGGTTCACATCAATTATTTTATAGTGCTACCGGCTCGTGGTTCACACTCGATGCTACCGGCACGTGGTTCACATCAATTATTTTATTGTGCTACCGGCTCGTGGTTCACACTCGATGCTACCGGCACGTGGTTCACATCAATTATTTTATAGTGCTACCGGCTCGTGGTTCACACTCGATGCTACCGGCACGTGGTTCACATCCTATCACAAACACACATTATGGCACTACCGGCTCGATGGTTCATACCATAACATTCACAAATAAATACGCCATATACACATACGTATAATTATTCCACTCATAATATTAACCGTTCGCCATTGGGGTTATATAATCCACATCACACGCCCATGTGATAACGTACACACAAGGTGTACCGCTCGTCAAAGGTGGTCAACCACAACGCACAACCGTGCAAATTAGACCTATACACAAGTCCATCAATCCACCTATATGTGAAGTGAGCTCTATAATCGAGAACCACTTCACCCGACCCGCATCCATCCTACACATACATATGCACATAGGATATTAACACTCACCTGTCACTTTGAAGAAATGCTTCTAAGTAATCCGCAACTGGTCAATGGAAAGTACCTAATGAATTATCAAAAATTCAACAACACACTTATATTGAATCTACATACCAACCAAATTCGACACTTAGTGCAATTTCGACCCAAATGCACTTCCAAGGACAAACCGCGCCCAAACTAACCAATAATCACTAACACAAGTGATAATGGTCCTAGTATGCCAATTAAACCCGAACACAAGTGTTAAACACTTATCGTTCTCAAAATCGCCCATAAACCCTAATTTTGACCCATAAGGTCAAAATCTCACCATTTACAAGTTTTGACACCAAAACATGTTTAACTCGGTTTTATACTTCAACTTAATCCATTTAAAGTTTACAAACCGCATCGAATCGACATTCGGGTCATAATCCTCAACAGACCCTAATTTTGACTCTAGTCAAAATTAGTCAACCACGAAAACCCTAAAAGTCTCCAAAACACCAATAATCACTAATGCTAGTGATTGTACACCATTTACAAGTCTTAAACATGGTTAAATCATTAACCAACCCAAAACCCACCTTTAACAAAAATAAGCCCGAATATTGGTGTTAATCTCCAAATAACAACTAAATGAGTTTCACCTATGACTCGTACCATCAAAAGCCCCAAATTTGAATGATGAACACGAAAATGAAATTCGGAGTTAGAGCTTACACTAGTATCACCGTGTAGCCAAGAACGAGGAGAACAACCTAGTCAACTACGCCAAAGATCAAAACCCGCTTCTTCCTTTCCAAAATTCCACTTGAATCGCTTGGGTGTTTGAGTTTTCTTGAGAGAAAATGAAAAGAAAAGATAAAAGAAAATAAGAAAATGAATGAGTGGATGAGGTTAAAACCCCAAATCTGGCTCAAACGTGAAAAGACTAAAATGCCCTTGCTCCTCATTTAAAATTACACAAAATCGGTGCCAGTCTGCCCGTATTGCCGCGTCGCGGCCTAATTCGTCGCGCCGTGACGATTGCCTCGAACTGGTGACCTTGTTTACAAGCTTTCTGATCCTGATTCTAGTGTAATGCCGCGCCGCGGCCTTCTGTGTCACGCCGCGACCGAAGGCGTAAGCTGTCATTACTTCTCGCACCCAAAGCTTTAATACTAGAAAACGCCCCGAACCTTTCTTATACTATTCGTACCAACCCAATTTACCTATAAATCATATACGGGGAAAACGGGGTGTTACAACTCTACCCCACTTAAATTCAATCACGTCCTCGTGATCCTAGTCACAAACCCAAACGGACCCACACTCAATGGTCCTCGAACATGCATTTCAAACCGACTTCTACCACAAATTCGCTAACCCGATGGTTAATCCAATGACAAATTACACACTTGATCGCATCCCGAGACGTATAATACACGCAACAACCGAAGTCTACAACGATCCATTAGACAATTCTTCTCAAAGAGTTACCCTTAACATCTAAATCGTCACCCGCGATTTATCAAATTCCATAATTCCGAGCACTAGCACTAACTCAATCCCTCACATCGGGAAAACTCAACCAATCTCGTATCGAGATACCAATTCCTTAGCATACCCTTACCGAGTACGACGCTAAAAACAACCAAGTCTCAACCTAAGGTCAACACCCGAAGCGATGAAGACCGAACCAAACGAATCCTTACGGATAACACCAATCACTATACATCCCTTGTAGTGCGCAATACGACCAATGCGCAACTACCGTAACATCATAACAAATGGTTAAGACCGATAACGCCCAAAACGACTATGGTAACGTAAATCCAAGGCGTACAAAATCGACTGTTGTCACACCCGTAACATCATGTGAGCGAAGCACGGTTATCGCATCACTAATCATACAACATGGTCCTCACGACCCCACCATCGGCGTATAAAACAACCGATAGATCACAACACAACATGGCCGAAACAACCCGAAATATTGTGAATACGAACTACCCGATATTCACGTCCCACAACACAACTCATGAATGGTACTCTCATTTCCCACCGGTACTCGCATTTCCCGATAATGTTATGCCATGACGACGTAACACTACTCCCTTGATGAAGTCAGCGGACCCCGAAGGTCATGCTCCACCAATCTCAACACCGGATGAAGTCAGCGGACCCCGAAAGTCATGCTTCACCGATATAACACTACGCCCATGATGAAGTCAGCGGACCCCGAAGGTCATGCTTCATCAATCACCAATACCATGATGAAGTCAGCGGACTCCGAAAGTCATGCTTCATCAATCAACGCCCTTTTGGCCCCGAACGACGAGTAGCGTAAGATCGCGCTCTGCTACGCCATAGTGAATCCTAACGGATACCACTAACCATTCACGCACTCGAGCAAGAACCACCTATATCGAACATAGGCACAAAACAATAATTCTCTATACGAGAATCCACCGCGCACATCCCTTAACCGAGGGATTCCACTTTGCTTGCCATACCCGTCCATTATCTCTCAACGAGATTTACCACATTACCACCTTGGTGATAATTCAAATCCAAAATCATAGGTACAATTTTACCAAAATTGTACTCCACCACAAATCGACCAAATCTAGGTCCCGATACAAATTTCAGATTTACCATAAGCATTGTCCGAAATCTCACACTAAAACCTCCTCGTGCGGGAGTGTAACTCCCCCACTTGGAATTACGTTCCATAACCGCATCTCGTACACCCGTACAATGCTACCAAAGGTAGACTTTACCAACAATTGGGTTCACACGACCCATCACTACATCACGCTCCAATCTTCGGCACATGAAGGATTTCAACCATTCCTTAACACTTCGAACAAAAAGTGTACCACGATTACACAAACCACACCCTCGCAATCATCCAATTGCTCTAGTTTGTCAATTTCCACCTAGTCACTAATGTACATAAGGGTTTCACTCCGGTACCCTAAGTACAATGTAACCACAACACAATCGGAGTTGAACACCACGCTAGTAGGTATAAAAGAGGCACCTAATGTCGCGTCACGTAGACTCCTTTACCAACATACATCGAGATCAAACACTCGGTCTTTTTCGGGTTCCAATCCACCCGACGAACCTCATGGTTCATCGACCTCCACACAAAAGCGAACACGCGCTTAACAACCGAACACCAAAACCCATTTCCATGGCTTGGTAGAAACATTTCTCAAATACTAAGGAATGCTTGGTTGCACTTCGCCCAACAACCAAACGTCACCATAGGGTACTTCCATTAGGAACGTCACCCATATCAATAACATGCACAACACAATGCATCTAATAAACTCAAAACGTCACCATAGGGTACTTCCATTAGGAACGTCACCCATATCAATAACATGCACAACACAATGCATCTAATAAACTCAAATTCAACGGCACATAATAAATAATCAAAGGACATATTTATTAAAATGAAACGTACCTTAACGTCTCCTTGCCGCACCCGTCCCCGCCAACTTGGGACATTCCGACTTACGATGTCCTTCCTCTTGACAATTGAAACACACCATGCCATCACTCTTTGGTACCGAACATTCCCACGACTTATGACCCCTCACGCCACAATTGTAACATCTAGCCGCACTAGAATCCGATATATTCGTCCGTGCACCACCCGTGCTCACACTCGGACCCTTAGTCCTCTTACTTGGAGCACCATACGAAGCAACCCTTCTCTCACTTGAAGGTTCACCAACCTTCGATCGCGAATAAGACTCGAAACCTCTAGCCAAGGTGAATAACTCCGCAAATGATTTCGCTTGACCCCGGCTAATTTTACTCTTCAAGTCATCATTCAAGGTCCGATAGAAATCCCCCATCAACAAACGATCATTCCCCAAATACTCCGGGCAAAAACGAGCCTTCGCCATAACGGTCGTCTTGAGAGTATTCAAATCCATAGAACCCTGTTGCAAATTTCGCAACTCATTACGCAATTCCGACAAGTCGGTCGAAGTTCGGAACTCCTCGAAGAATTCCTTCCTAAACTCGTCCCACGATAATGCCATAAACGCTTCACCGCCGACAAGATCAAACTTACCATCCAACCAATCCTTCGCCCTACCCCGCAACAAACTAGTAGCGAGTCTCGTCTTTTTCTCGGGAGGGCATTCAATAGTACGAAAACACCCTTCAACATCCGAAATCCATGTGGTGCTAACCAAAGGATCCGGCTTCCCGTCATACATAGGAGGTTTAGTTCTCATGAAGCTCTTAAGACAATGCTCCATTTCACCACTATTTCGAAATTCGGAATACCTCCTATCCATTTCTTCTCGAAATGCACTCATTTGTTCCGCAACGGCAGCCGCAACTCTAGAGTTAAACTCCGCGTCGTTCGTCTCGATACCATTTCCCGTCCCCATTCCGAGGAATGCAAAGCGATTATATCACGAACGTATAAAGCGCACACACAACTCTGCCTCATCTTGCTAAACACTCGTCGTACATCACTTGTTAGACACGATTTGCACCCGTAATAAGGTTTGCAAGTCCTTATTACGCACACACATCGTATCCCCTCGTTAGTACAACGACCATCTTGCTCGATGATATTCGCAACGCAACATAAACACAAACATAACACAATCGTATATTAATAATATCCATGTATTAATATACACGTTAGTCCACCTATCAATTAAGGCACTAACCAAATTCCCATTCCGACCCGTAATCCTACAAGTCCCGCAACAAATAAGCACACACAAAAGTCTAAGTCTAGGCACCTATCTCAAGTCACCTAAATCCCTTAGACCATGCTCTGATACCACTTGTAACGTCCCAACCCGTATTAAAACCGGCCCGTAAAAATTTTTCCTTTTAATACGCGTTAAATAATACTTTAGGTCCCAATTGTGTTTCCATAAACATCTTTAATACAATAGAAGGTTTAATAAACCTTAAAACATTTAATACATTGATTAATTGTCCAAACGGACATACACGACCCGATTAGTTTAGTTTCCAACCAAAACCGAGCATGGTGATTTGGGACTACGCTACCCAAATCCTAATTGAATACAAAAGCAAGATCTTCTTAGCAACCTAGCCAAGATCCCTAATCCCCAAGTTTACCCTAGCCGCCAAGCATGCGATCCTATTAAAATAGCAACAACGAGAGGGTAAGCTAACGCTTAGTGAATGATAATATACTACATACATATATATGTATAAAATGGACACGCCACACAAATATCAATTACCGCATACCGAAGCATCCATGAATAAGGCAACTACACTAAGCATACCGTACGATCTCTAAGCAACAAGCTAAAGATATCAACAAAATAAGTTCACAAACAACGTGTGAACAATGCCAACAAGCTACAACCAGAAGATTAGCTACATCACGTCAATACAACATTATACGTATACAATATATATATATATATATATATATATATATATATATATATATATATATATATATATATATATATATATATATATATATATAACAAAGCGGAAAACACCCAAGGTTAACCATAACGCTATGGTGCTACCGGCTCGTGGTTCACACCATACGCATTTGAGTCATACTCTTTTATAGTGCTACCGGCTCGTGGTTCACACTCGATGCTACCGGCACGTAGTTCACATCAATTATTTTATAGTGCTACCGGCACGTGGTTCACACTCGATGCTACCGGCACGTGGTTCACATCAATTATTTTATAGTGCTACCGGCTCGTGGTTCACACTCGATGCTACCGGCACGTGGTTCACATCAATTATTTTATAGTGCTACCGGCTCGTGGTTCACACTCGATGCTACCGGCACGTGGTTCACATCAATTATTTTATAGTGCTACCGGCTCGTGGTTCACACTCGATGCTACCGGCACGTGGTTCACATCAATTATTTTATAGTGCTACCGGCTTGTGGTTCACACTCGATGCTACCGGCACGTGGTTCACATCCTATCACACACACACATTATGGCACTACCGGCTCGATGGTTCATACCATAACATTCACAAATAAATACGCCATATACACATACGTATAATTATTCCACTCACAATATTAACCCTTCGCCATTGGGGTTATATAATCCACATCACACGCCCATGTGATAACGTACACACAAGGTGTACACCTCGTCAAAGGTGGTCAACCACAACGCACAACCGTGCTAATTAGACCTATACACAAGTCCATCAATCCACCTATATGTGAAGTGAGCTCTATAACCGAGAACCACTTCACCCGACCCGCACCCATCCTACACATATATATGCACATAGGATATTAACACTCACCTGTCGCCTTGAAGAAATGCTTCCAAGTAATCCGCAACTCGTTAATGGAAAGTACCTAATCCATTATCACAAATTCAACAACACACTTAGATTGGATCTACAAACCAACCCAAACTAACCAATAATCACTAACACAAGTGATAATGGTCCTAGTATGCTAATTAAACCCGAACACAAGTGTTAAACACTTATCGTTCTCAAAATCGCCCATAAACCCTAATTTTGACCCATAAGGTCAAAATCTCACCATTTACAAGTTTTGACACCAAAATATGTTTAACTCGGTTTTATACTTCAACTTAATCCATTTTAAGTTTACAAACCGCATCGAATCGACATTCGAGTCATAATCCTCAACAAACCCTAATTTTGACTCTAGTCAAAATTAGTCAACAACGAAAACCCTAAAAGTCTCCAAAACACCAATAATCACTAATGCTAGTGATTGTACACCATTTACAAGTCTTAAACATGGTTAAATCATTAAACAACCCAAAACTCGCCTTTAACAACAATAAGCCCGAATATAGGTGGTAATCTCCAAATAACAACTAAATGGGTTTCACCTATGACTCGTACCATCAAAAGCCCCAAATTTGAATGATGAACACGAAAATGAAATTCGGAGTTAGAGCTTACCACTAGTATCACCGTATAGCCAAGAACGAGGAGAACAACCTAGTCAACTACGCCAAAGATCAAAACCCGCTTCTTCCTTTCCAAAATCCCACTTGAATCGCATGGGTGTTTGAGTTTTCTTGAGAGAAAATGAAAAGAAAAGATAAAAGAAAATAAGAAAATGAATGAGTGGATGAGGTTAAAACTCCAAATCTGGCTCAAATTTGAAAAGACTAAAATGCCCTTGCTCCTCATTTAAAATTACACAAAATCGGTGCCAGTCTGCCCGTATTGCCGCGCCGCGGCCTAATTCGTCGCGCCGCGATGATTGCCTCAAACTGGTGACCTTGTTTACAAGCTTTCTGATCCTGATTCTAGTGTAATGCCGCGCCGCGGCCTTCTGTGTCGCGCCGCGACCCAAGGCGTGACCTGTCATAACTTCTCGCACCCAAAGCTTTAATACTAGAAAACGCCCCGAACCTTTCTTACACTATTCGTACATACCCAATTTACTTATAAATCATATACGGGGAAAACGGGGTGTTACATCTTTCCCTAGCAGACCCTAAAGAACTAGTCTTCTCCCTCCATTCTGAATTTTTTTTTTTTTTTAGGTTTTACGAAATGAAGAATTCATTTGATTTGAACCATGGTCTAATGCTACACGCTTTGATTACTAAACGTAATAATGACACACTCTTGAGTGAATTGGTATCATTCATAAAAGGCAAAATGGACGGAGTAAGAAAAGAACTCAGGAAAGATCATCATAAGATACATTTTGGTAAAGGAAAATCAAAATCCGCAATAAAAAGAAGAGAACGACACCTTGAAAGATGTCATAAATGCGGAAAATGGTCACACGAAGGTAAATGTTGAAACAATCAAACATATTCAAATACCGAATTTGTTACTCTATGCAGAGAAGGACCGTTCATATGTTTAGAAGAAAAGATATTGAAGAATCGAGGTTATGCTTATGTAGCTATGGAAAACCAAATCACACGACTCTCCTATGAGTCGGCTAAAGAAGGTCTCTGAGAATTCTATCTCATAGGTAAGTATGTACAGTTTTTATTTTATTTATTTATTGCTTTTTAAACTTTTGTTAATAAACGCTAAATCGTTCGCTATAAAGTATTAAATTGGTATTCAATAAAATTAGGTATGCGTAACCAAAATTATTGATATCATACAAAAATTTATTACATCACTGCGAAATTTACCGTTTATTCTTAAGGTATAAATATCTTTAATCAATCAATCCAAAATATTTCAAAAATTCGTCAGGAGTAAAACTAAGTAATATAGCCGAAATTACTTTACCGAAAAGAGGGGCGTATATTTTTGTGAATATTTGATTGATTAAAGTGGGATAAAAGACCAAAAACATTTTTAATTTTAATTTTTATCTTTTTTTTAATTAATATATAAATATTAAATTAATATTGTAAACTTTTTAAATCATTATATTTAAGTTTTAAAATATTTTAAAAATTAATATTTTTAATATAAGTTTGTAAAATTAATGTACAAAAATATTAATAATATTAATATGAAATTTTATGCATTTTAAATTTAAGTTTTGTGTGAATTTAAAAACAAAAATTTACTTTATTTCATTGAGTTAAAAATATGATTTTTAAAATTCGTCGTGAGTTGAAGACTAGGTCGTTGAACCGAAATTGCTTTACCCGAGGGCGGGACGAGAAATTTTATTATCATTATTTTTAATCTTATTGAATTAAAGTATGCCAAAAACATTAAAAAACCCAAAAATCTTTGCTTTTAAAACGACGCTTAAAAAGTAACAAATTTTAAAACTTTGTTGAGAGATGGACTAGGACAACTATTCGAAACGCCCTCATTTTTAAAAAAACAAAATTTTAAAATTTATTAATTTATGTTTTATTAAGTGAAGGTTTTTATATAAAAAAAAAAAAAAAAACCTACACCCCATGCGATCGCATGGGGTTTCCTCTTAAAATCCATGCGGTCGCATGGCCAAGAAAAACTGATCAAGAATAAAAGGCAGCGAGCCTTCTGCTTCTGTCTCACTCCACACACAACACACGAACACATACACACATACATTCTTAAAATCACCATTTTTCACCTAAATTTCACCAAATTTCTCACAATAATCCGCTCTAATCATGCCTAGGTTCGGATTTTTAAGCAGGAAGGTAAAGATTTCACCCCTAAACCTCTTTAAATTTGATTTTTAGTGTTCTTGAGCTATAATTTACCTAATTTGATTTTGTTAATTTCTAGTGTAATTAGAGTTAAATTGTTAGTATATTATGCATGTATAACCTAGATTGATGCTATTTAACATGATTTGAAGCTAAAAACTTCAAAATTTTTAGAAATCTAGGGTTTGTGTTCTTGAGCAATTTGGGGCTTTTTGATATAAACAGGTTATGGTCGATTTTTGTCATGAATTATTGCTAAATTAAGTAGTGTAACATGATTAGGTAGCTAAATGATCCAAACTTTGATCCTAAACATGATTTTTGAGAATTAAAGTGGACTTTTTAGGTCTAAAATTCATGAACTTGATTAAATTGATGTAAATGCCATTTGAAACTTGTTTAATTACTAGTAACGTTATTTTGACATGTTATTTAAGTAGAATGCTTATGAACTTTGTAAACATTTTCATATATGCTTATTTGAAAAAGTGTAGAATTGATAAAAATGTGAAAATGAGCATGAGTTTAATATAGATTAAACATGTTATTGTAATTGGTTTTAATTTGTTATTTTGCTAACACTAATGCATATTTGGATGCACAAATTTTATGTTTAATGTATTTTGCAGAGAAATACCGATACTGATGGTGCATCATCATCATCTAGGCAACATGCTCTGGAACCACAGCCAGAAATGGAATATGAGCCACAATATGAACATAACAACAAGAACAACAACAACAACCTGATCAACACGTACCATACTATGATCCGAAACAAGAATATGTTAATGCCTACGTACAATTTCCGATTCATCCAATAATAGAACACCCAACGATTCATGAAGAACAGTTGCATCCTAATTTAAGATTTGATCGAAGTTGAAGAGATTACCTGACATACCAAAGTAACAAATTTAAACTGGTAACGAAAAATGTAGAAGTGTCGAGGGTAATCGATTGGGAGCCTTTGGAAAGGGTCCAACTAGTTAACTCAGTTAGGCAGCATCTGATCCAAAGGTATGGGAACTCTTCTTTTCCCGATTGGGAATGTTTATTCACCATTCGTAGGCCTGTATATAAAGAGTGGTGTGTTGAGCTTATGAGTAATATATCACTTAATGCGGATGTAGTTAGGTTAGATGATAGAAGTTTTCTTAGATTTTTACTTGACCGTAGGATGTACAGGATGTCCATGCTGGACATGGCCAGGGATTTACAGATTTACACTCCTGGTGAATTACTACTACCCGATTGTACAAATTTGATTTATCATGGGGAGCGGGTAGATAGGAATTTTGACGTGGACGCCGTCTGGAGGCGTATGTCAAATTATAATGTTTTTTTGCTGGGAGGAAGACACTCCTATTTAGATATTAACAAAGCAGAGCTACATATTATACATAGATTTTTATCTAATTCGAATACACAAAGAGGTAAAAACAAGGAGAAGATGACCTTACACGACTTATTTTACCTTAAGTGTATTCGAAACCCTAGAAGCTTTGTTAATATCCCCTACTGTGTTGGTTTTTATCTGTCCAAAATGGTAGCAGGAATACAGGATGGGGGAATAATAGGAGGAGGTATTTTTGTTACTCTCATTGGAGAGTATTTGGGTGTAGATAGGGATCAAGGGGGTCCACTGATGGTGTGTAGGGAATAGGTTGACACTTTAGGATTGAAGGTCTATTAGGGTGCAAAGGTATTAAAGAGCAGACGCAATCAGGCAGTACCATATGATGGTCGTCATCCACAGGAAGAGAGAGGTTCAGATGAGGAAATAGAGGAACCGGATGACATTAGGGATGTCATTAGGGAGGCTATGACTGACGTTTACCAGCGTATAGATGAGGTAGAAATGACAAACGAGGCTAGACATAGTCAGTTTGAGCAGTGGCACGCCGATAATGTGTACAAGCATTCTAGGCAATGACAGCATGATAGATGGCACTATCATCAGCATCAGATCATGAGCCAGCTATCACCTCAGGTACCAAATAACTACGTACCGACCTGACCTGCTTATATCCTCCACACCAGCCCGATATGCGACCACAATTTACTCTCTACGACCTTAACCAGGCCTATCAGTACACCTATAACCAACCGTGGAACCCGCCCGATGACATGAACTGGAACCCCTTATGCAGATTGATATAGTTCCCGTTGGTGATTTTTATCTTTTATTATTTTTATTTACTTATGTTTAAAACATATAACATTGTGATACTTTAATGTAAGTTTTATTTTTTTTATTATGTTATACTAATATTTCATATTTGATTTGAAAGTGGGATGTTAAGTCCCATTTCAAATTACCATGCATGTTATTATTTGTATGTATGTATATTGTCAATTGTACACAACAGGGTAAAACAGCGAACTTTCAAAGGCTGGCATTAAGTTCAGCAAAAGCTACTAATTTTGACGACAAAACAAAAAACAAATGTGATGTAACAACAGACGGAATGAACAAATGAAGTGCACCATTTATCATTCAACAAACAAACGCCAATATATTTGGAAACTTTGTTAAAATTTAATCATTTTTCTACGCTAATCACCCACAATAATTTAAATTGTACTGATTTCTTGCAAATAAGGGCATTGCAAGATCTTAAGTGTGGGAAGGGGTTAAATTCTTTCGGATTTTTAAAATTTTAAATTTAAACACTTGGTTACCATTAAAAATACTAGTAACGCGGTAGTTGTATTAGAATCTAGTCTGATAATAAAGAACAGCCCTAGTCTTATATACTGACTACCCAATTCTAGCAAAATTTTTCAAAATTTTCAAATAAATGAATTCAGAATCATGTTTATACATATTTATGAACAATAAAACTAGGTGTTAACACCGAAATTATTGTTACCTTGGAAAGGACATAAATTGAGAAACAACCCAAAATGTTAGAATTCATTTAAAACGGAATAGAGGAAAATAAAAAGGCAAAGAAAGGAAAATAAAAGCCAAGTGTGGGAAAAATTTACCAAGTTATTTAGAACATATATCACATATTTTTGTATAAATAATTGAAGATACTTTTGTTTTGGACGATATTTATCAGTTTTACCCAGTTTATTGTAATATAAAAGGAAGTAAAGTCGAGAGAAAAAGTAACGCGCTTCTTGATTTAGGTCAGGAAGTTGTCGTCCAGACCAGTTGTAGAGTATACGAAAAACCTTGAAAAGTTTTCTCAAAAATCAGCTGGAAATCCATGGACCTCAGCATCAAACAGGGTCGCCAAGTGGTCAGACTTATCCTAACCATGAGAGGATCTGTCTCGTACAATGGGGGGGCACCGTGTAAATTAGCTTATAAGACTAATGAATCAGATCCCCAGAAAGGATAATCTCCTTAAAGATCAAAAATCAGCTTTTAAGACTGATATTACTCAATTCTTGAGATTGACCTTAAAGATTGAGAATTCAAACTCATGGAATTCAATGATATCTAAACTTGAGCTTGAACGAGAAAATATTTTGATACAAATTATAAAACGAATTGTTTTCTGAAAACCTATTTTTAATGCGTTCATTACCATTGAACGTAAAATCCTAGGAATTCACCTGGAATTCATTAGGTCACCTGAACCAAATCCGGTGTCAACTGTAAGAACGGTGGTTGCATAGCATGGTCGAAGACAGGACCTTGCGCCAGACCGAAAAACTATAGGGTGATCTTTGCTATTGCTCCTACAAAGGATAGTAATTGCATCCGACACGATATAGACCATAATCAAAAGCATGTCACGGGACATTGCCTTAACAGTTGCTTGTTCAATGCTTTCCTTTACAATCGGACGGTAGTTTACCGAAAGGTAATATACGGAGCAAGTATACTGGACGTGTTGCTTTTCTAATACAAGGTAAGCAAGTGGGTGACACAAAACCGCAAGTTTTAAGCTAAAATTTTCAAATCTGAAACCCACTAAACCCACAAAAACAATTTCGCAAACACCGGTGAAGGGTTATTCACGAAAAACTTATCTAGGGTAAAAGCTAGAATGAATTTTCAAAAGATCAAATGTTTTCATAAAGATCCAATTTCCTAAAGGATATAAATTTTTATAGTCATGTGGGACTGTAAACCACAACTTTACTATCATTGTTCATACCACCGTATAGAAATCACTTATGTACAAAGTGTGAAGAATAAAGAAGTGATTCTAGTATTTTTATTTCAAGACTATATTGCTTGAGGACAAGCAACGCTCAAGTGTGGGGAATATTTGATAATGCTAAAAACGAATATATATTTCATAGCATTATCCCTCAAGAACGACAAGCTTTTAGTTGCAATTGTTCTATTTACAAGTGATATTCGTTTAAATAATAAAAGGTGAAGACAAAAGACAGAGTCGACGAATTGAAGACGTAAATGACCAAAAAGCTCAAAAGTACAAAGTACAATTAAAATGGTTCAAATTATTGATGAGAAACGTCTAAAAGTTACAAGAGTACGAGCCGCAAAATGCAAAGTACAAGATATTAAATAGTACGAAAGGACGTTCGAAAATCCGAAACCGGGACCAGAGTCAACTCTCAACGCTCGACGCAACGGACTAAAAATTACAAGTCAACTATGCACATATATTATAATATAATATATAAATAATTCTTAAAATTATATATATATTATATTTATTTATTAAAACTGTCGGCAAATAAAAAACAAAAGTATGTGAGCTGTAAAAGAAGGCCATGCGATCGCATGGCCAGGAAGACCAAAAACCATGCGATCGCATGGTGCACAATATCAGCTCAGGTCCTATAAAGTTCGCGTGTTTTGGCCGAAAATATCACATAATTTTCAATCTCTCACTCACAGATATATATATATATATATATATATATATATATATATATATATATATATATATATATATATATATATATATATATATATATATATATTATAATTTTAATTTTAATTTTAATTTAAGATTAATAATAATAAGGGTATGTTAGCGAATGTTGTAAGTGTATAAGTCGAAATTCTGTCCGTGTAACGCTACGCTATTATTAATCATTGTAAGTTATGTTCAACCTTTTTAAATTAATGTCTCGTAGCTAAGTTATTATTATGCTTATTTAAATCGAAGTAATCATGATGTTGGGCTAAATATTAAAGACGGGGTAATTGGGCTTTGGACCATAATTGGGGTTTGGACAAAAGACCGACACTTGTGGAAATTAGACTATGGGCTATTAATGGGCTTTATATTTGTTTAATTGAATGATAGTTCGTTAATTTAATATAAAGATTTACAATTGGATGTAATTATAAATAACCACATACACTAGATCGAACACGATGGGCGGGATATTTATAAGTACTAATAATCGTTCATTTGACCAACACGGGAATGGATTAATAGTCAATGGACTCATTAAAACAGGGGTGGATTACATGCAAGGACACTTGGTGTAATTGATAATAAAGTATTAAAAACTTATTACAGTTTAAGTCCCCAATTAGTTGGAATATTTGACTTCGGATATAACGATAAATTGACGAGGACACTCGCACTTTATATTTATGACTGATGGACTGTTATGGACAAAAACCAGATGGACATATTGAATAATCCAGGACAAAGGACAATTAACCCATGGTAATAAACTAAAATTAAAACGTCAAACATCATGATTACGGAAGTTTAAATAAGCATAATTTCTTTATTTCATATTTTATCGCACTTTTATTTACTGTCATTTTATTTATTGCACTTTTAATTATCGTACTTTTTATTTATCGCATTTTAATTTATCGCACTTTAATTATTGTCATTTACTTTACGCTTTAAATTAAAGTTATATTTATTTTTAATATTTTACATTAGGTTTTAACTGCGACTAAAGTTTTAAAATCGACAAACCGGTCATTAAACGGTAAAAACTCCCTTTTATAATAATAATAATACTACTACTTATATTTATATATATATATTTATACAAATATAGTTTTTAAAAATATAGAGTTAAACTTGGCTAGTTCCCTGTGGACGAACCGGACTTACTAAAAACTACACTACTGTACGATTAGGTACACTGCCTATAAGTGTTGTAGCAAGGTTTAGGTATTTCCACTCTATAAATAAATAAATAACTTGTGTAAAATTGTATCGTATTTAATAGTATTTCGCAATAAAAATATAACTATTTCGTATACACCTCTACGCACATCAGTTGTTTCCCTTGAAATTCTCGTACCTCTTAGCTGGGTTTTGGTCAAACCCCTTTCCCTTATTTCCGTCCCACTTACGTTTCCCATTGCTAGCTCCCAATTCTGATTTCACCTTTTCTGGCACTTTTTGGGTAATTTGATTCATCAGGGTGTGCGCCATGCGCATAGCTTCCGGGACATCTGCTGGTTTCGAAGAGGTGACATTTCCCTGAATGGTATTGGCAAGTCCCCACAAATACCGTTCTATTCGCTTAAATTCAGGAGTAACCATCGTGGTGCACATCAAATCTAACTCCAAGTACCTTCGGTTATAGCCATCAAGATCAGTCCCTACAACTTTCAGTTCCTAAAACTCCGCTTCCATCTTCTGAATTTCGGTTCTGGGGAAGTACTCCTCGATCGTAGCACTCTTAAACTCCTCCCTTGGTGTAGCATAAGCCTCATAAATTCCCTTAGCCTAGGCGAGTGTGTTCCACCAGGTTAAAGCGTCATCTGATAGCGTGCAGGAGGCGTACTTAGTTTTGTTCGCTTCGGAACAGTTACTCACGCGGAAAATAGCTTCCAACTTTTCAAACCATCTAAGAAGCCCAAATGGCCCTTCAGTACCACTGAAATTGTGGGGCTTTCAGCTCTGGAACTCCTTATAAGTACACCCATTATGAACGTTCTGGTTAGCCGGTGGAGCTTGGGGGTTGGCATCCGCCATAGCTACGGCTACTCGAGCAGCTATCATCTCCTCAATCTGTGCCGCTATCATCTCCTCAATCTGTGCCGCTATGGGTTACTCGAGCAGCCATCATCTCCTCAATCTGTGTCGCTGTGGGCGTTTCTCTTGGAACTCTTCCGTTTGACATTGATCTTCTAAACAAAATTTCGACTTAAGTCAAAACCCAGCATTCAATAAGTCATAATATTATAGTATATGGTAACCAATATGGAATCAACCCAAAACACGATAACTAAGCATGGCAAACTGCAGCAGATAGCACAAAATCCAACATGCAATAACTTAAATAAACATCGTACAATAATTAAACAACATTAAGTTCCATTCATTAATAAGAAAGTTGCATACATCTCCATAAGGTTCGTACAATACATGAAAAAACAAGAAACTACTAATGGGATTACATAGTGGAATCTAATACAATAGCCCTATGGTGATGGTGGGTAAATGATGTCCATCAGGTGAGTCATCTGGTCCTCGAGCTCAGTTACCCGAGCACGAAGGGTTTGCACTTCCCTCGTCAGCTCCTCGACGGTGGGAGATGCTGGTGGTGCAGGTGGTGCCGGTGGCGCCGGTAGTGCAGATGGTGCAGTGCCAGAAGTTGAAGGCGCATAACGAGTGGCCTTACGCATGAATGGATCAGCAGGATACGGCACAACCTGCTTACGGGCGGTGACCCTAACCAACAATCCACGTGCGTTCATGAATGACTTACCTCCATTAACCCCTGGAATAACAGTACTCTCGAAGCGGTACCGCTTCTTCGGTGGGGTAGAGGGTGGCTGCACGGGATCCTCCTCGCTGGTGTCATCGGTTGATGAATCGTATAAATCATCTGAGGGTGGATGTGCCTAGCCGGTGGTCATAAGTCGATATCTGCCAGGTGGAATCAGCACGACACGTCCGTCAGTGGTGCGTCTGACCCAATGTCCACACTCATTATGGAAAGGACCGTCTCCGTCTCCCCCAGGGATCACAGTACCACCAGGATGGTGCTGTGGCTCCGGGAGTCTAAGGCTGGGTGGAGCTGGAATCTTTGCGGGATCCTCGTCTCCGTCTGAGATGTCCATTAGGTCAAGCACGAGTCCACTAACTCTAGAAGACGAATTGCCAGAGTCGTCGGAGGGTAGCGGTGACGGATCTGTGAGTCAGCAACAATGGTAGGCGAAGTAGCAGATGAATCTGAGTCACTCTCCAAATCAATGATAATGGGCGGTATGTCCGACATCTGAACAAGAAAAAATAACTTTTTCCATGTCAGTAATACATATAGCAAGCATGTAATCAGGCACTACAGCATCCCCTTTACAATATAACATGCGATCAAAAGCAAATAGTAGCATGCAGTAACGAGAAAGTAGCAGCATACAGTAAGTTCTCATAGCAGTAAAGGTGAGCAGTAGCATGCAGCAATAGTAAGCAGTAACAAGTAAACGAGCAAGTTGTAGATTAGTCCTATTAGTGAATCCTACTCGGCTCAGTCAAGACTCACTAATGCAACCTAATTCCCTACAACCGATGCTCTGATACCAAATGTGATGCCCCGTACAAAATTAACGTATACGGATCACCAACAACAGGTCCATTACACGGTTACAATACTATATGCTGTTTTAAGACAAGTTTGCATTCATGAAAAGATAACGTTTTACAAAAGATAGCGTGCTTCTACGAATAGAAAGCATTAACATAAGTACGTGACTCAAAGGTCATTACAAAGCCATTGTTCAAATGTAACATAAGTTATGAATGCAAGGCAAAAGTTTCGTAATTGAGACATTTCTAAACAATGTAGCGGAAGTCTAACACCGAGAGTCTAATACAGCGGTAGCAACATACGTCTAAGCACCTGAGAAATGACATGCTTAAAAAGTCAACACGAATGTTGGTGAGCTATAGTTTAATTGTAACAGTATTGTAATGTAGGCCACGAGATTTCGTATTCAAAACAGTATGAAAAGTATATACTTAACCGTGGGCGCTTGGTAACTAACTTAACGTGAATATCACCCCCTAAAAGTACACTTGGCGAGTGCGTAAGTTTACGAAGTATTAAACACCTGTTAAATGCTAGCGCGACTAGCCCGAGTGGGGATGTCAAACCCTATGGATCCATATCTAAGATTCGCGTTCACCGATTCAAAACCAACGACTAGACGTTACCGAGCTAAGGGGAAAGTTTATGCCGTTATATAACCCACACATACATAAAGTGTAAGTACTCGTGCCTAGTAAGTAGAACATAAAAAGCGCATGTATTCTCAGTCCCAAAAATAGTTGAAGTAAAAAGGGATGCTATAACTCACAGTGAAAGTGCGGTAAAAGTCAATACGAGATAAGTAAGCAAGTAAGTCGGTCCGAATGATCCTCAACCTAAGTCAAAAGTTACTAAGTCAGTAAGTCATCCCAAAAGGGTTTAAAAATACATAAGTTAAATCTTAAGCGTCATCATCATCAACATCATACGTAAAAAGTAAAGTAAGTTTTCAATCAAGAATAGAGATCAAAACAAAGGCTGACTTCGTTCAGCTGCTACGACCTCTATACAAACTGAAATGATGTGAGACCAGTAGCCAAGGCTCCGTATGTGAGTGCTCTAACCTCTGACCAATTTTCAGAACCTAACTCGTCTTCGTTTGACCGTGGCGACGGTTTAAGTGCGAGTAGGTCAGAAATTTCAGCACAACGTTGCGTAGTGACTTTCGGAAGGCTATAAATCCTAAACCGTATATCGGATTAAGACGATTCTTAAATGAAAAGTCATATAATCGAACCGAAATATCTGGAAATCAACTTTTCCAGAAGCCCAGGAGCCTGATTAGACCCCAAAAACAGAAAGAAAGTGCTCCAGCGGGTTTCTTGGTGCTTGATGCTTATCACGGTTCTCATCCTTGATGCTTGTAGCTTTAAGTATACAACTCAATGATGTTTTAGCATCACTTTGACCAAGGTTTAACTATCAACACACAAGAGTCAAGACTAAGAATTAAAACACAACTCATGTGGGAGTTTGAGCAAGGTGATGAACCAAAGTTACATCAATTTTCTTACAATTACAAGTCCTATTAAGTTATAAACTTTAAATCAAACTAAATAAGCAAGACCTTAAGCTATAGAAATTAGATCTTAGCTAAATATTAAATACCTTAGACTACAAAGTCTAGATCTCATGTTCTTGGTGAAACCCTAAGTCACAACACTTAGACTTTCAACTTTTTCACAACCATAAGTTATGAAACTTAGATCTTGTAAAGTAATATGAACACAAGCTAATGAACTCTTGTTTCAACAAGTTAGATGACCATAAGTTACTTAAATTAGATCATCTTTAAATGAGTGAAAGTTATAAACTAAGAAGCTTAAACTTTCTTGTTCTTGAATATTCAAAGTTAGACTTTGGTTACAAGATTCATGAGATCAAAGTTAACAAGTAATCTTTGACCAAGGATCATATATAAATCAAATTTTTATAAACATAAATGATAAATTTAAAGTTAAAAATAAGAAAGTTCAAGTTTAGATTCTTTACATAAAGAGATATCAAGTTACAAGCTTAAATCTTCATAAGATGAACTTTCCAATACTTGAACATAAAGAAAGGATCTTAAGGAAATTTAACCTTAGATCATTACAAGTCTCATGTAGAACCAAAAGCTACAAAGCTTTGATCCTTGTTCTTGCTTCTTTATCATACAAGTAATCAAAGAAAGCAAGATAACATAAGGATTTGAGTTACAAAAACCAAAATCCATGAATAATAAATGATGATGATGATGATTTACGGTTTTGGAGCAAAGAAAAGGAAAGAAAAAGAGTTTAAACCTTCAAGTTCTTCAAGAAAAGTTAGAGAGAAACTTGAGAGAAAAAGAGTGTGTGTTTTTTGAAATGAAAATGTGAGTGTTAAAATGAAATGGTGGTGGTGGTGTGGGTACTCCTAGCCGACGGTTTACATGGGTGGGGTGGGGGGACCATTTGCTTGCCATTAGGTGGTAGTACTTGGTGGTGTGGGAACATGTTGGGTGGCATGGAACAAAATGTTAAAACTTGTAAGTTGTAGTACCAAGCATGCCTTAATACTTGTCTTATATCCTATATGGGTTTTGTCTTAAGCTTCATGGGCTAACTAGTCCATTAAGTAAGTCCACTAAATAAGTCCATTACTTGAGTAGGTTGGGCCATTAATAAGCTAGGTCCATTAAGGTGTTAAGTCCATTAAAACTAACTAGTAAGCATTAGTAAACACTAAGTGTAATTAGGGAACCATAAAGCCAAGTAATTGTCATAAATAAATAACAATTAAGTTTACGCAATCATAATATTCCAATTATGACAAAAGTTTAACGTGTACCAAGTACGTAGCTCGTTTTAAACGATAAGTGACACTAACGGTCATAAATGCATTCATGGATCATGTTAAGCAACTAAGTACTTAAAAACACGTTGCAAGGCATTAACGAAAGTAATTAACATAATTAATGATCCCAACAAAATAATCTAGCTCAGTACGCACAAATACGCAGTTTCATGAAAGTAATAAATATAATTAAAAGTCAAAAAAGTCGGGTCATTACATTAATGATTAAGTAATAAGAGTTAGGATTAACTAGTACTTAATTCTAAGTAAGCTTTTACTCGATTCATCTAATCTTCTAGGTTAATCACACCAAACAAGGTATTTTAATTGCATGAAACTTACGTTAAGATTATTGGTAGAATTGAACGAGAAAGATGATAAATTACACTTGCATAGTAATCTTGCTACTGTTAGGCCTAGTTAAAGAACCTTCATTTATATGCGTTTGATTGTCGATTGAATGAGAACTTGATTAAGATTTTTTAAGCTAGTAACTGGAGATGATCTGATTAAGTTTATTAGCTTATCTATTTGTCAGCCTAATTGAATGTTAGCTTAGTCTCCATCATAAGATTAAGATGATATGTATCATGTGATTATTCAAATGCTATGATTAAGATGTTAACTTTGAACATCCACTTAGTTGACATATGCTTTAGGTCCTACTTTGTATGTTTTATGTGATTTGTAGCTTCGCCTTTTAGGAATAGTGATTAGTCCATGATTGCTATGTGCTACTCATCAATGTAAGTATGAAACTATCTAATAGAATTCCCCATGAGTTACAAGTTCAAGTAACCACTTCCTTTTTAATATATTTAATTAATACACCTTTTATTATATCTTTCCTAAGGTAATCTTATCAAAAGCTCTTACTAAATTATTATCTTATAATATAATATAATATAATATAATATAATATAATATAATATAATATAATATAATATAATATAATATAATATAATATAATATAATATAATATAATATAATATAATATAACTCTATCACTTCCCTAAGAAGTAGATTTAAACGACAACCGTTATCCGCTTCCGTAGTCTATGTGGAACGATCCCTGACTTACTAATTACTAACCATCTTGACCGGGTTTTGTTGCCTGTTAGGGTGTTAAAAGTGATAAGTAAATTAAGGTAATAGAAATTTAAAAGTTGAAATAAAGCTAAGAACTATAAGCACACACTTTTCGCACATCAACTTTTTGGCGCCACTGTCAGGTATTGCGGTAAAAATAAATATTCGAATTTATTTTTAGTTTATTGATAATTCATGAAAAGTGGTGTCTAGGATGTTTAGGATTAGGTTGCTGGATTGTCCGATTTAAAGGGTCCTGCCTAATCTTAATTGATGACTGGCCATTTAGTAGTGGACGATTCGTTAGATTATGAATTTATTTAATTATTTATTGTTAAGTGATAAAAGTTGTTATATAAGATACATATTTTTAAATCTTAAATCTCATTTTTAAAATATCTAAAATTTAGTTGATCCTAGTTATTCGATCCTTCCGTGGGAATTTATTCTCGCAAAAGTTACTTGTTTTCTTTTCTTTTCTTTCTTTTGTTTTTGTTTTCTGTAGTGTGATCGCAACTAGGTTCCAAAAATATTCATAATGTCTATGTTCATAGAACTTCCGTAGCAGCTGAAATTCGGTTATCTTCCTGAACTTAAAAGATGGACAGTGGTAGATACTGATTCGTCTCTCGATGAAGATTTTCGAGATTTAATGGATGTTGACACAGGGGATTTCACCTCGATGGGTATTAATGATGATGAATTCGACCTCAAGGCCAAGTTTGAGGAGTTTATGAAAGTCAAAACCAATAATGACCCCGGGATTGAACAGCTGGGAATTGTTAATGAGGATGAGCTTGTAATAGAAAAACCATTTGTAGTGTGTACAGCTCCGGTGGAATTTGAATATCCTCAACATATTAGCAAATGGGATATGGTATTTGAAGACCCGTTTTGGCAAGAACCCACGACAAGAACAAACTTATTGCTGCAAGCCACACATAATGGTAAATCATTTATTGGCACCCAGGTTTATTTCAAAATTTTTAACAAACAACAAATTAAATTTTTAGAGTTTATCTTTACAACCCGAGGTGTTAATGACTGGTTAACCTTATTGATTCGTGGAACATTTTCTACTGATGTTATATGCCACCCGATAAGTTTGAGGAAAGTTAAACCCCACTAGGAAAAATTTAAATGGGGTTGAGTCAAGCTTATGAATTATTAATATATAAGCATGTTTTATGTTTCATATGTTGGCCATCTATAAGTAGTGTTTGAAGCTGACTAGTGCATGGTGATCTTCACGCCCGTCGTTTTACCTGTTCGCTTATAAAACCCGGTGATGTTCTCGCTTCCTTTTACTTTTACATTTTTTGTGTTCCTTTATTTTATCGTTGTAGTATAAGTACATGCAAGTGAGGACATTGCATGATTTTAAGTGTGGGGAAGGGAAGTGAATTCTTCACTTAATTAAATACCAAGATAAATTTCAATGAATAGTGAAGAAAATACTTATAAAATTTGATACCCCATTAAAATGGTGAAATTTTTTAAAAAAAATTTTTTAGTTAAGTCTTGTCCTATTGCAAATACTATTTTATAATTCACATTTTAGCCTAAATTTTTGAAAGTATAAATTCTTAGTCAAACTTATATCTTTTAATTAATCTAATCTAAAAGCTAATAGAACTACATTCAACTTCGAGATCGGACTACTTGTTTAAGATAGGAATTGCAAACTTATAGCCACTATCATATGGCATAATAAGCATGGACCACTGAGGCGGCAAAAGAGTCCCAATTAGGGCCAACTTAGAAAATTTCCAAATGTAAAGCTAATGCTAAACATGAAAGAAAGAAATGAAAAGCAAAAGAGCCCAATGAAGGCCAATAAGAGTGATGAGAGCGAGAGAAAAGAGTTCCAATGAGAACCGCACACTTATGAAAGCTCTAGTTAGAAAATAAAAGAGTCCAATGATGACCACCTGTTGTATAAATCTGGTTTAATGAACATTAGGACCACTTATACTCCTTGGTCTGGTTCAGACTAGTTCTTATAATGATAACTAAACTTTAATGATTAGACATCTTTTTGACTTTACATTTTGCTTCCGCTTTTACACCCATTTTATATCCCGTGTCATGACCACCTGAAAAACTAAATTCTGATATAAATTACCCATTTAATATTTATTTTGATACATTACCTAGGTGAAAATCATAAATAAGTGTTAGTCTTTCAAAAGATTTTGAAGATAATTTTCGGTTCAAAACACAAGATTAACCATAGTATTGTAAAAATATCTCATTAAATACTATGTTTGATAAAAATGATCAAGAGAGTATATATTTAAAATGTTTAAATCTTTATTTGCTTGAGGACAAGCAAAACTTAAGTGTGGGGAATTTGAAAACGCTCAAATTATACATATTTTACATCATTTATTTGGAAGTTATATGGCATATTTATATGTTTTTAGTCAATATTATGAACTTTTGATGCTTTATTATATTAATGTTGATTATGGGATCATATGCAAGAAATTGGTACAAAAGGAGCTAAATATTAAAGAAATTCTGAAGAAAGTTGGAAAAGTTACGCGCTGTCACTATTTTGGCCGTATCTTGAGCATTCGGACTCCGTCTACGGCGGACCAACCTATCAAAACGACCACGAGAGAAAAATCTACACTTTGATGGAGTTAGCCACCGGCTTTGGGAAAGTGTGAGCCGCCGGATAAGGAATTAAAGAAGGCGGATCAGGGGCAAAAAAGTCAAAGTTTGCCGGCTATGTTTTCCTTGCTCCCCAAGCACCATAGCCGCCGGATAAACCTTTTTAGCCGCCGGCTCGGACATATTTTTGGAAAATTCTTGCTTCGGAAGATCTGTTTTGTATACTTCAAGCCCAAGTCAGTGGAGCCGCTGCTAAGCCATTTGAGCCGCCGGCGTGTCGATTTTGAAAACTATAAATAAAGGCCTCTGGTTTAGTTTTTCAATGTACTTTTCCATTCCATTCTCTTAAGTTACAAATATTTTAGGTTTTAGGGTTAGTTTTTAGTCTTTATACTCTTTGTTATCAAGATTATTCAAGTTTCTTTCCTTTATTCAAGGTATTATCCCTTATAATTCTGGTTTTTACTTTTATTATGTTCTTTTTTACTGTTAATTATTTTTGTTCGTCTCCAACTATGAACTAAACGTTCATAGTAGTTATTTGGACGAAACCAAGATTGTGTGGGATTTAAGATGAAGCCACCGGCTGAGTCATCTAAGCCACCGGCTAGATCATTCAAAGCTGCTGGTTGGGATACTCAAAGCCGCCGGCTTCGTGCTCGAATAAGTACAGTTTCTTGTTTTTCCCAGAACTGTATAATTATGTTATTGTGATGATTATTTGTCCTATTTGATTCTGCCATGATCAAGATTTGTGTTTACATACTTAATAATTAAGTAATAAGAGTTGGGATTAACTAGTACTTAATTCCAAGTAAGCTTTTACTCGATTCATCTAATCTTCTAGGTTAATCACACCAAACAAGGTATTTGAATTGCATGAAACTTAAGTTAAGATTATTGGTAGAAATGAACGAGAAAGATGATAAATTACACTTGCATAGTAATCTTTCTATTGTTAGGCCTAGTCAAAGAACCTTCGTTTATATGCGTTTGATTGTCGATTGCATGAGAATTTGATTAAGATTTCTTTAAGCTAGTAACGGGAGATGATCTAATTAAGTTTATTAGCTTATCTATTTGTCAGCCTATTTGCATGTTAGCTTAGTCCCAATGATAAGATTAAGATGATATGTATCATGTGATTATTCAAATGCTATGAATTAAGATGTTAACTTTGAACATCCACTTAGTTGACATATGCTTTAGGTCCTACTTTGTATGTTTTATGTGATTTGTAGCTTAGCTTTTTAGGAATAGTGATTGATTTATGATTGCTATGTGTTACTTATCAATGTAAGTATGAAACTATCTAATAGAATCCCTCATGAGTTACAAGTCCAAGTAACCATTTCTTTTTTAATATATTTAATTAACACAACTTTTATTATATCTTTCCTAAGATAATCTTATCAAAAGCTCTTGCTAAATTATAATCTTATAATATAATATAATATAATATAATATAATATAATATAATATAATATAATATAATATAATATAATATAATATAATATATTATATTATATTATATTATATAATATCTCTAACATATATAAATCAAGGGATGGATCGCCTACGTGGCGACATCTACTTGAATCCTATTTTTTCGTAACACATGGCAGACATACAAAAATTGATTTTTTTTTAACCTAAAGTTTTTATATCGTGCTCAGTGATTGCCACGTGTCCATGCTTTCACGGATAAGTTTTACCCATCCCTAAGACTCTTTCCAACGCGGCGTCAGATGGGCCCGCGTCAGACTCGCTGGCAGGAACTGACGCCCCTGACGCCATTAACGGGGCGTCAGATTTTGACGCTGGGGGGCGTCAGTCGGGGATTTGACTGAAAAAAGGGCTTCAAATGGTGTGGTGGCTTGATCTGATTGGGTGGGGTAATATATCCGTTACCCAACGGATATATACCCGTTTTATGGTTTTTTTTTAAATTCAATTTTTACTCCTATTTAAACCCCAACAATCATATCATTTTTCACACAATTCATTCTTACTTACTCTATTTCTTTCTACTTTTTATTTTTTTTACAAAAGTCTATTAGTTTATAAATGGGTTCGAGGTTACGGGGGTCTAATTCTGACTCCGAAGATTTGCGGATTGTTCAATTAATTCAAGAAATAGAAGATGATGATTCTGAAGTTGAATCGGCACCATCTATTCCGAGAGTTAGAGGTTACATCCCTAGGGAATGGGAGGTTGCTGCACAACATTTGTGGGATGATTATTTTTGTGAGACGCCAAAATATCCACAAAGAAAATTTAAACGTCGTTTTCGCATGCGCATACAATTATTTCTCCGAATAGTGCAAGGTATTACTACTTTCCAAAGTGATAATATGCCAAAATATTTTACTTGCTTTCTCAACGATTTGATACGATCTGTAGACCTACATTTACTACTATACAAAAATGTACGTCGGTTATACGTCAATTGGCGTATGGCACCGCTCCCGATATGTGGGATGAATATTTGCAAATGAGTGAGCAAACTTCGATACTATGTCTGGATTACTTTTGTATGTGTATTATTACATTGTACAAAAAAGAATACATGCGATCTCCAAATGCACGCGATGTTGCTAGATTGTATAGTGCTCACGAGGAGAGACATGGGTTTAGGGGTATGCTCGGTAGTATAGATTGTATGCACTGGGAGTGGAGGAATTGTCCTGTTGCTTTAAAAGGACAATACACTAGGGGTGATCACAAGAAACTGACCCTTATGCTTGAAGCTGTTGCTTCTTATGACTTGTGGATTTGGCATGCTTTTTTTGGGATGGCGGGTTCCAACAATGATATCAACGTTTTGAACCAATCACCTATATTTGATAAACTTAAGAACGGAACATTTCCATCCGCACCATTTGAGGTAAATGGGAATGAATATAGCAAAGGATATTACCTTGCGGATGGTATATATCCCGATTGGGCAACTTTAGTTAAAGGATATTCATGTCCTACTTAAGAACCAACGATTAAGTTAACAAGATTTCAAGCTAGTGCCCAAAAGGATGTAGAGAGGGCATTTGGGGTTCTTCAAGGTCGTTTTCATATTATACGCCAAGCTTCACGAAGTATGAGCATTAACAGCATGCGAAGAGTGATGGAATGTTGTCTCATATTACATAACATGATACTTGAAGATAACGGCTTTGCACTTTCTAAATGGGAAGAAAGATTCACTACCGAAGAAATGGAAAATGGTATGAAACGTATACGAAACAGAGGACGGGATCGAGATATCATCGCAAGAGAAATAAGGGATCGAGATTTGCACAACCAACTCACCGAGGATTTAGTCGAGCACATTTGAAACCTTCCACCGACTTTTCGCAATGTGAATTAGTTTTTTTTTTGTTTAATCTATGTAATCGTCAATCTATGTACTTTTAAATTCTTATGAAAAATTAATTATGTATTTTTTTATTAATGTTATTTATTTTATTTTGTTGTATATATTTACCATTTTAATGTAATTTATTTTATTTTGTTGTATTTATTTATTATTTTAAATCATTTGAAAAAAATAAAAACTGGTAGACCCAACTTAATTTGACACTGGCATTTGACACTTGGAGTTATTGGGGGGTCAAAATTTGATACTGCCATGTCACAGGCCAGATGCACTTTTTGAGCAAAAAATACAAATGATGTCATAGGCAGCGTTAGAAGCAGACTAATTCATCGTATTTAGTTTTTTTTTTCAAATTTTAAATCCAAACATCTCAATCCATTTAATGGCTTTCACCTTCTTCCCTAAATTCTTAATTAGGGTTCTTAATCCGATTTTACCCTGTCAACATTTATCCACCCAGATGAAATTAGGGTTATGATTCGTGCAGGTTTAATACACGACAAAAAAAATCAGCCTGATTGCGATGGCGATGACGATGTTGTGATTGATTGATTAATTCTATGAATAAGGGTTTTTATCTGTCGATCAATAATTGTCTTAATTCAAGGTAAGTATTTCTATGAATTATGGTTTTATTTGGATTTTTTGTAATTAGTTCAACATCCATATCTGCTATTTTCTTTAAGTTCTGGAATTAATAACCTACCTTGAGCTAAAAGTTTAAACTATGAGTCGACTGAATTCAAAACGATTCTATGATTATATATTTTTTGTTACTGTTTATATTTTAAAAAATAAAAAAATTGTAAAGAAATTTTATGACTGTCGATTTGTTTTTTTTTTTTGTTTTTTTTTTTGAAAATCATAACCTGTAGTAGATTAAAGACATTGAAAGTGATTCTTTTTACGTATTGATTTAATAAAACTCTCCTGAATAAAAATTTGTATTTCTTTACTTAATTTCGTTTTTTTAGAACAGCGAATTTAGGATCACACGGGGGGGCTTGACCACCCGTTGCGATCATCTCCCGTTTCGACTATGCCGATGCAGTGATATTAACCCGCCCCCTGTCACTGCCTGGGAGGAAACCTTGAACCGATCCAAGGGCACGACCAAGTAAAACCCCCCTCCCCTTTACCCCCAACACAATGTGGGAAAGGTGCCATGGGTGGATCCTTACATGGCAGAGATAGAATTGCATTAATTGTTGCCCTGGAGTGGAGTCGAACTCTTGACCTCAAGTGTGTTAGAGGTAGGCCACTACCACTCAGGTACAACTGCAATCCTACTTAATTTCGTTTTTATGCTGATCAAAGAACAATTAATTTAATTCATACCACTTTTTGTTATGTGATTTCTATACTTTATGTAAATAAATCTGACTACTTTTGAGTGCAGGAAAAGAATCATGTTTAAAGATCAGTTTATAATCTTTAGACACTGAAAACACATCGTACATCATTCCATATAATGTTTTGAATTTTCGGTAAACATTCAACATGAGTTATAATAATGATTGCTATTAAGCATTGACATTTTTTGTTACCTGATTTACAAAAGTTTCATACAATTGAGTAATTTTTTATGCAGGTACCTGCTAGACAATATAAAACATGACTATGTTGTTGCTGCAGGTTGTTTCTTAAACATAGAAGAAAGTTTCATTCTCTTCCCTTAGGTAAGTGGTCTTTATATATAGTTTGTATGTTGTTAATTTTAACATGTTCTTACATATTCATATAGTCTGGTATATAGGTCATCAAATGGGTTTTAATAGGGTCTAAATGGCTAGATCGTTGGTAAGAGTCGTCTCAAATAATTCATTCAATTCCATCTTCGATATTGTCATTCAGTGGCCCATGGCTGAAAGGCAATGGGACAAATGGTCAGGTTATTTGCTTTGAAGTTGTCAAGGTGTTACTTCCTTTTATAATATTGTAATTTTCAATGACGGTTTGCATTTAATTTGGTGGGTTGATATTTAGGTTTTCATCTTGTTCATATTGCAGGGTTTTTTTTGGTGTAGGGTTATAGATATTAATGAATGTTAAAGGGTTTTTGAATGTAGTTTGTAGCAGTCAAGGTTTACCGTAAAAACTTTTTGTCCAATTTATGTTGTTTTTAGATGTTTGATCACCTATATTTGTTACATGTCCTACATCAACCCATTTGTTGCTAAATGGGTAGAAATAGCTACCTTTAACACTACCCCTTTAAACCATTTTTACACACTAGAACATGTAATACTATCCGATATAGTGGCTATAAATTGTATTTTTGTTGCTCTTATTTAAATGGGTTTATTTGGTTTTAGTTGTCTTTGATTTTGGCTAAGATTTTTGATTCTTTTATTTTGGGTTTGTTGTGGTGTTGACAATGGCTAATTGTTGATCTTTTCAGAACCAAGCAAATCGAAGCAGATTAAAGCATTTTGTTTGTTTTCTTTAATCGTTGCTATCTTCATGAGATTTTCACGGGCTGAGTACCAGGGAAATGTTGAGGTATGGTTAACAAATAATGATAATATGATTATTTTCATTTCACTATTTTGTCGTACAATATTCAGATTTCTCTGTTTAGGCAGCAGAAAGCAGGAGGCCTTCTTGTGCTTTTTTTTTTTTTTGAAGAGCAACTTGTGCTCTTCTTGTGCCCCAAATCTCTGTGCAACCGACTACGGTTCTACAACGGCGTTATCTCCTCAAATTATGATTTTCCTATAAATTTCGTTTGTGACCGATTGTGTACACAAACTGGTTGGTTCATTAGAATCATTTTGAATGAAAGTTATGCTAATCCTTCATAATCTAAATTATTCAAGTAGGTATGTTCTTTAACCTATCTTTTTAATAATCGCAGTATTTGATATGATTTTATCCATTTGTGTATTCGTTTATTCAGTTTGATGGCTAGATAGGGTTTATGCAATGCATTTTAGTCAATTTTCTTTATGAATATCAACAGTATTTTTTATTTTATTTTTTTTTGTGTGTTTTTGTTATTCTCAATCTCATCACTTTTTTATTTTTATTTTTGTGTTTCTGTTTACACAAGTTGTGTTGCGGACATAAAATTCGATCAACAAGAAAGATGTCGACATCAAGGCAATAGTTGATATCATCTCATCAATATATCTGTAAGTTTCAAATTTCTTATAATGATTAATGCATAAAGTTATGTCAGATTTTATACCAGATGGTTTGGTTTCAATCGATTATGCAAGGTCAGATCCAATTTTTGGTCTAATTATGCTTTTTTTTTGTACAATTACGTTAATACAGTAATAATAATTAGTTGTTGTTAATTATCTTTGTTTGGTGATGAGACCATTACCTATACCAATGAAGACAAATCGGAAATAGGGGTACACGAACCTAATATATGCAACATTTTCACAAATCTCCGTTTTAATATCACTAATATCTAATCAACTTTTAAACGTGTCAATGTGTTTGTAGGT
Organism: Rutidosis leptorrhynchoides; assembly: GCF_046630445.1. Lineage (NCBI taxonomy): Eukaryota > Viridiplantae > Streptophyta > Magnoliopsida > Asterales > Asteraceae > Rutidosis > Rutidosis leptorrhynchoides. The sequence continues at coordinate 324,076,081 of NC_092334.1, forward strand.
TAGAGTCTCCTCAATCGTATACCTACTCATTCCTTAGTTAAGTTTCTTTAGAGATGAATTACTAAAGGTATGCCATTTACAACCAAACATTGTTTCAATTCTAACACATTGTGCATTGGCAGTTTCAATTTTATTTCAGGTTTTATTCGTATCATCAACATTATATATTATTACGATTTGACGTAGAATTACCTCAATTAAATGACCACTATAGTAATGATATGGTTGGAATGTTAACATGGGTAGGAATTGCCATTATAGTAGTGATAAAGTTTGAAATTTCTGCATCAGTCTCATTCTGGGTCAAAATTACCACTGCATAGAAGGTTTGGGTCGAAATTGCCACTACATCAAAGATCTGGGTCAAGACTGCTACACAACTCAAGGTTTGTGTCAACTTTACTACTATTTAACTTTTTTGGGTTAGTTTTACTTCTTACTCTGTGGGTTAGTTTTATGGGTCAAATTTATTGAGTCAGATTGCACTTGAGTCAACGTTACTGTTATGAGACTGTTTTGGGTTGAAGGTACGCCTATGTTGATTTGCCATTGTTGTCATTCGATCGTGACGGGAAGAATGCATAAATTTGAGAGGCGTTAAGGTATTATCATATTAGTTTTAATTATTCACAATGGAAAATTGGGTGGGTCATGTAGGGTCGGTAACAGGTTGAAATGTGGTCGACCCGAAACATTTTAAATCTTAATATTTCTGTTTATTTCATATGTATATATGGTTAGTTTCTAGATAGGGTACAACCATGCTTGACTGTTGATGTAATTGTATCTTTCAACAAATTCATGAAGAAACAAAATCACTTGCAACTTACTTGAATTTCAGCTTTCACGATTTTGGTTATTTCTTCTGTTTATACTTTTGCAGGGACCAAATGTTGGGCATCAAAAAGATTTGATTATTTAAATTATATTGTTTGTATACGTGTTTAGATAATTGTTTTTATTTACTTAATAGTTATTTTTTAGGATTGTAATGGGATGAAAGGGTATCTTTGAAATATTATTCATAATATCACTACTACTAATTTAGATTTTCTTTTAATGAATCATTTGTATTCTATCTGTACAGGAAGGCAAAATAATATAAGAAGAAAACTGATGGGCTTTACTTGCTACATTAGGGTTTATTAAAGGTATTTCGATTAACGTAAATGAATTTTGATAAAAGTGACTTTAATTTTTAAGACTTCTTATGTTGTTTGTATTAATCTTCTTAGTCAAGTTTAATTTACAAATTTTGTTGGGCCAACCCAACACGTTTGAACCCATTTTAAATCAGTATTTTAGACCTGTTATTATACACAGGTGTACATTTTGACATGTTTCAATAGTAAAGAAAACTCATAGTATACATTATCAAATGAAAAACAATAACTTCTCCTAATATACATTATCGTATAACGTCTTTGTTGTTTTTTTTTTTGGTTAAATATACATGCATAATACAATTTTATAAAATCATTGTTTTATTTCCTAACCTTTTTGTAGTCCTTTGATATATTTTATTTTTTAACCTATGAATACTTGAATTAATTTCAGTGAAGATGTTACTAAATCACGTTATTATTATGTTGTTAAATCTTCATATGTGTAAGGACAAAGTTGCATGAGATATGAAATTCAGCTGGTGGGAGGAATGTAATGGCATTAAAAAGTCTAGTTCATGAGCTACTTAAATGTCATGTATGCTTAAACATCCTCCAATTCTTCAAGTATGTTTTTTTCTATCGTCTTCTAATCATGGGGGTGTTTAAATTTAGATTTGAATCTTAGTTGCTGGTTTTTACTATATGAATTTCTTAAAGTTCGGATAAATAATGACTAATGCGTACACTCAAAAACTGTATTATATTTCATTCTTAAATATCGTTACTTCAGATTTATAAGTTTAATACGTGCTACCATAGTGAGTAATGTGTACGCTTATATGCTCACTTTTTTTAGTCTTAATTGGCCGTTATAGGTTGATACTTCATTCAGATTTCAATATAAGTTTTAAACAACTCTTTGTTTTGAAAAAACCTACTTAAGTTATACAATTAAATTTTGTTACCCATTTTGACCATATGACCCATTTGGCATAATTCTTGGTTAACACTCAACAAATAGCTAAACTATAATGGCTTAATGAGAATATTGTTATTTCATTCCCAAGAGTTATTTTAGTTGTACAACTTTGTATTACTTTTTTTATTTACTTTCTAGAGTTAAAAAACTGTGCAGAGTTGAAGCATGAGTATTTATAACTTATTACTGCAATCAGACATAGTGGTTAGATTACTAAAGGTATTTGTAACATTTGGCTGTAACATGAGAAATTTTCATACTTGAGGTTGTCTGGATCTTAATTATATCAAACCATACATTGCCATCAATTATAACGATTTCGATTAGTCTTACTAAGAGCTGCCGTGCAGCACACGGGCTCTTAAGTATAACAAAAATACTTAAGCAGTTCACTCATAACAATACTTATGATACTGTCTTTAACATATCGTTAATTGATATAACATTTTATGATTCAAGTTTGTTTTTTGAAGAGTCCCCGTGCAACGCATGAGCTCTTAAATCTAGTAATATAATATAATATAATATACTATAATATAATATAATATAATATAATATAATATAACTCTATCTCTTCCCTAAGAAGTATATTTAAAAGACAATTGTTATCCACTTCCGTAGTCTTTGTGGAACGATCTCTGACTTACTAATTACTATACTATTTTGACCGGGTTTTGTTGCTCGTTAGGGTGTTCAAAGTGATAAGTAAATTAAGGTAATATAAATTTAAAAGTTGAAACAAAGCTAAGCACTATAAGCACACACTTTTCGCACATCAATTCTGCTGGGATTTGAGTAATCACATTGCGTATCATGGTGCCCCCTGTGCATGAGACAGATCTCCCTCATCGAGATAAGTCTGACCTCCAAGCCCTGTTTGACGTTGAGGCTCAAGAGGATTTCTAGCCGATACAAAAGACTCCTTTTCAAGGTTTTTCGGTGTCTCTTCGGCTCCTCTGGACTACAACTTCTGACCTAAGTCAGACAATTGTGTCTTAATGGAAGACTTTACTTCCTTTTGAAGGTGACTTTACACCTTTATCAATTGATATTGTATTAGGTGAATATACACAACAAAAATAATCAAGATATTTAATCATTTGCAATGAGCCTTATGTTTCCCCCTCGGAGTAAATTCGAGTTGTTTGTTTTCATAAAACCCCATTTGAATGATAATGTAATCCTTACACCTGCGAGAAAAATACTAAAGCACGTGTTTTGTACTGTCATATATACAAAAGCTATTATACGTGAAGAATAAACAAAAATATTTTTGGATTACCAAACGAATACGTGCAAAAACACAATCTAGACATCAGTATCAGCCAGTAAGGTCAACATCCCTAGTTTCAGTTTTAGAAAGTTAAACCACTGTTCATCTAATGGTTTAGTGAATAAGTCAGGTAACTAATGTTCTGTAGGCACAAAGTATAATTCAATATGACATTTTTCAATGTTATCCTTAATGAAGTGATACCTAATGTCATGCTGAACAGGATTGCAAGTTATAGCAATATCACTTTTTGAATCACAGTAAATATAAATCTTATTGAACTTAAAGCCATAGTCAGAAAGTTGTGTTCGCATCAACAACACTTGAGAGTAACAACTTGTAGCTGCAACATATTCTGCTTCGCATGTTGAAGTTTTAACACAATGTTGTTTCTTAGAAGACCAACTGACCAATTTATCTCCTAAATATTGAGCACTATCGAATGTGCTTTTCCGATCTAGTTTATAACCCCCATAGTCAGAATTTGAATACGCAACTAAGTCAAAGTCGGTTTCTTTAGGATACCATAAACCTAAATTTACAGTGCCTTTAAGGTACCTAACGATTCACTTAACTACCAAGAAAATGACTCCTTAGGCTTTGTCTGATATCTCTTACATAAACATATAGTAAACATGATATCGGGTCGGCTTGTAGTCAAGTACATTAATGAACCAATCATACTATGATACGTTGTTTGATTGTAAGGCTTTCATATTCATCTTCATTTATTTTCGTACAACTTTCCATGGGTGTTCCAATTGATTGGAAATTTTCAAGTTCAAATTTCTTTGAAATTTCCAAAATCTATTTTTGTTTGACTGGTGAAAATACCCCTGGAAGTTGTCGTACTTATAAAACAAGGAAAAATTTAAGTTTGCCCATCATACTCATTTTGAAAGCACTAACAGTTAATTGTTCAAAAGTATAGCAGAATTTCAGACCGGTTGAGCCAAAGATAATATCATCCTTAAATCTGAACCAAATAATATGAGGACTGATGTTTGCGAGGTGTAGTACGAAATAGATTATATTTTACTATGAAATACTATTAAATACGATACAATTTACACAAGTTATTTATTTATGTATAGAATGGATATACCTAAACCTTGCTACAACACTTATAGGCAGTGTACCTAATCGTAGAGTAGTGTAGTTTTTACTAAGTCCGGTTCGTTTCACAGGGAGCTAGCTGAGTTTAACGCTATATATATTTTAAACTATATTTGTGTATATATATATATATACATATATATATATATATATATATATATATATATATATATATATATATATATATATATATATATATATATATATATATATATATATATAAGTAGTATTATTATTATTATAAAGGGGGTTTTTACCGTTTAATGACCGGTTTGTCGATTTTAATATTTAAATCACAGTTAAAACCTAATGTAAAATATTAAATATAAATATAACTTAATTTAAAGCGTAAAGTAAATGACGATAAATAAAAGTGCGATAAATAAAAGTATGATAATTAAAAGTGCAATAATTTGAAGTACAAAAAATAAAATTACGATAAATAAAATGACGGTAAATAAAAGTACGATGAGATATAAATTAAAGGAATTATGCTTATTTAAACTTCCGTAATCATGATGTTTGACGTGTTGATTTTAATTTATTACCATGGGTTAATTGTCCTTTGTCCTGGATTATTCGATATGTCCATCTGGTTTTGTCCATAATAGTCCATCGGTCATAGTTATAAAGTGCGAGAGTCTTCGCCAATTTAACCTTATACCCGAAGTCAAATATTCCAACTAATTAGGGATTCGAACTGTAACAAGGCCTTAATACTTTATTTAATGAATATACCAGGTTATCGACTGCGTGTAATTCAAGGTTTTAATACTTTGTTAACAATTACACCAATTACCCTTGAATGTAATCCACCCCTGTTTTAATGAGTCCAGTGACTATGTAACGACCCTACTTTCCGTTATCTTTTACCATTTATTATTTAACGTCTGTTAATTGTTATTCGTGCCACATCATTTCTATGACCTATATTATTATTTTAATAATAATATATTAATTATTATGTGTTATGTGAATATTTGTATTCATATTTTAAGTGGTACGTTTCTACGTGTCGAGGATTTCTATCCGGCGAATCTTTTCGGTTTTCAAACCAACGGTCAAGCTTTTGGAATTTTAAATCCAATTTATTTTAAATATGATATTTTGATGTCATATGATTATATATAGTGTTTATATATTTTATTCGTCGCGTATTTGTTATCTCTCCGAAAAATCAATTGCGTAGTAGCGTTTTCGCGTTTCGGGCTTCGTTCGGGCATTTGGGCCACAAGCAATTATACATTTTATCAAATTTGGGCCAAAGGGAGGCCCATCCCATGAGGATTTCGGCTGAAGGCCCATGAGGATTTCGGCTGAACCCCTTTTAGGGAGGGTGTTATGTGCATTTTTTTTTGTAATTAGTAAAAATTAGAAGGAAACCTCATTTCTCCATTTTCACTTAAACAATTTATTTCACTTTTCCTCTCCTCTTTCTCTCCCTTTTTGGACGCCATTTTTCTCATCATCATCATCTTCAATTGATCATCATCTAGAGCTTGGATCAAAGGGCTTTTAACATCAACGCGTTCCTCTCGTTCTCCTCTACACGTTCATATCCTTCAATTCTTGATTAGGGTATAAACCCTAACCCTAACTTTTTGATTTTTCTTTAATTTTACTGTTTTTATATGTTATTATGATAGTATGATGATTGTATGTTGTTGTATTGTTGATTGTATGCATAGAAACACTTGTTATAGCATGATTTCGGTTTGATTGTTTTGGGACAGCAGAATTTTCGACCATTTCTGTAAACTTGACTGTTTTAAATGTGAAATTAAAGTGTCTAGATGAGTTCCTCTCATCAAGACATTAATTTTAGACTCCGGATTCATGTTATTTCGATTTCCGGAACATAAGTTATGATCAAAATGGTGTTTAATTGAAATTAAAATGTGAAAACGAATTGGTACAGGTATGGTCCGACTTTGTGACCATTTTTAGAGTCTTTAGGGTGTACTAGTGTGTTAGGATTGATGATTGGATGAACTTTCATGTTCGGGTCATCGAAATCCGAGCCATGGATCACCCGTTATGACTAAAACATGTTTTTGAACGGATTAAAGCTCCAAGTTGAATAATGGCTGTAGATCATGACTTGTTGGATGTTCTTAGGATGTTCTTGAGCACACTAATGTGTCGGATGGGTTGTTTAGGCGAATATATATATAAGGCTCGCCGAAAACTGATTCCCGGGGCTCAAGTTATGACCCGATGAACTTTTAATTAAAACTTATGGTTATTAAATAAGACTTATGATATAAATAATGATTTTCATTATTAATAAATTACTTATGATATAAAAAGTAATTATTTTAATTTAATACTTATGATATACATATTTATTATATCATTTATTAATTAATTATGATTAATGAAACTTTAATTAAACTTATGATTAATAATACTTTTATTATTAATGAAAAAATACTTATGGTAAGTATTAAACTTATATTATGAGATTAATATAATAAGACTTATAATAAGGGTTAATTAATTATTTAATTAGTATTAGGCTTAGTTATTAATTAATTATAATTTAATTATAAAATACTTATGATTTAATAATTATAATTAGAAACTTATGATATGATTAAAAATTCATTATTAATTAATAATACTTATGATATGATTTAAAACTTGTTATTAATTAATAATACTTATATTATGATTAATATTTAATTAATTAATTAAATACTTATGTTATACTAATTATATCATTTAAACTTACGTTAACTTTAATAATTCATTTTAATTTAATTAAACTTATGTTATGACACAATTATACATAATTGGCTTTAATTAACATTATAACTTATATTATTAATATAATTTACATTTTAACTTCAATGATGACTATGTTTGACCAAGGTTGACTTTTGAGTTGACTTTCAGTAGACTTTAACTTTCAGTTGACTTTCTAATTAAGGAAACTTTCTTAACTTATAAACTTTCCAAAAATAGCAACTTTCTAAATATGAAAACTTTCCAAAAATAAAAACTTTCTAAAAATAGAAACTTTTCAAAAATAGAAACTTTCCAAAAATAGAAACTTTCCTAAATAGAAACTTTCCTAAAATAGAAACTTTTCAAAAATGGAAACCTGCTAAAAATAGAAACTTTCTAAAAATAGAAAGTGTGTGTCCGTACGCTGTTCCAATCAAACCGATGCATGTTGAGTGTTGTTCTATGTCTACTTGCAACATGTACAATAGCTATCATACTAAGATTTGACCTAAGTTAGTTATTTATATCGACCTGCTTTATTTATAGGTCGGCGTTGTGATCATTCCTGATCAATTTACTTCGTTTGCTATTCGCATTTTTGTGTGGTTACTTCATTTGCTTTAAGGTGAGTTATAGTCCCATTTTTCTATTTTAAATCTTTTGGTATGAGAATACATGCATTTTATTTTTCATATTGGACACAAGTGGAAGTTGGTTTAAATTATTCATTGTGAGTCAAATAAAAATATTCCCTAATCTGGTAATTGTAATCACTGGTTTCTACTGGTGAACGCGAATCCTATGGATAGATCTATCGGGTTTGACAACCCCATTTCGAGCTAGTCTCGCTAGCAATTTATAATCGGAATGTTTAGTACTTCGTATTTAGTTGAAGATACACTTGTTCGGTGTATATTATTTATTGTGTTTGGTAAGGGTAAATAAATGGTTAAGTGGTTACCAGATGGCTCACGGAAAATGGAATAATATTTTTATATGTTTTCTAGCATATAATTTTGTGGTCCAAAAAAAGGAGTTTTTATGTTTTCAAACATAAATTTTTATGGTTTAAATTAAAAATTGTCTGCAATATTAAACCTATAATTCACTCAACATTTTTGTTGACAGTTACTCGCATGTTTTAATTGTCATGTTCATAATTGATTGCTTCCGTTGTGCTTAGAGAGTCTGCATATTTATGATGGCAGCTTTTGTTAAACATTAACTTGCATTCTATTTTGATACATTTAATAGTGGATGTTGTGGACTTGTCTTGGTCAACTTTTGGTTAAGTAATAATGCATGGTTTTTCAAAACTTACACATTTTGGTACTTTATTTATCAAATTCATAGAGTTATGATCAAGCTGTGGGACCAAGATAACGATGGTCGTCAATTGTACTTTGACGGGTCGTTTCAGTTGGTATCAGAGCCAGGTTGTAGGGAATTAGGCTGCATTGATGTCGTTACCCGAGTCGATAGGGTGCATTAGTGAGTCTAGTCTACAGTCCGACCTATAATATATTATTATATATGATTATTGGTACCGTATTGGTATGTATATTGTTATCATACATACATCTCTATTATGTTCTGAATCCGGGAGGAACTCCCATACCGATTTAAACGTATTCTTTGACTCATGCGAACTTATCCTTATAAGAACACCTCGGGTAGTGAAACCGAGGGATGTCATTCTTGACTTCTGAAATTCTCGACATTTCTATGTCATCTATTATGGTTATGTATATAACGTTTGAGTTATATTACGCGAGATGTCATTCTTGACTTCTAAATGCTCGACATTTCAATGTCAGCTATTATGTTTAGGTATATAACATTCTTGTTTTATTACGTGCCTTTATGCCATTGTGCCTATGTGCTTTGGTTTTTGAACCAGAAAACGTCATTCTTGACTTTTAGAGATTCTTGGTACTTCGAAGACATTTCTATGTCATCGTTACTGCTACTCATTACTTTAGATGTTTTGTCTCTTATGTTATCCTTAGCACATTGTATAAGAAATTGTTTATAGAAATTGTGTGGAAATTCAAGGTTGGTCGCGTGTCCTGACCTCATGTAGTGCTATTGGAATGGAACTATGAATTAGTGAAATATAATGGCGTCAGGCCAACGTGATTATATTATGTTAATTCATAAAGAAGTCCCAATATTGTGACATGAGGAATAGAAAGCGAGTCAAAGAAAATTTTTACACTACTCATTCAGGAGTTCCGATGTATTACATGGATAGGGAAAATATTCATTATCTTATTTGTTGATATACGAGAAGCTCGTTTTAACTAGATTATCTATCTTATGCTTTATCCTTCATAACTCGCTTGTTAGCAACAGCTTCGCTCGGGAACAGTTTTGGCCCAAGGAATTATGTCCTGATATTAGTCAAAACAACAATTAACTCATTGGTTTTCATGACCTCGTAACATTTGTTGGTCAAAAGTCGCACGACGATTCAAGTCCTTTACTCGATCTTCCACGATCTTACTTCAACTTGTAACCTCTGAAATACAGATACTCTGTTTATCATCGGGGGTTTTACACATTTGTTTAATTGGGCGGTTCTCACGAGATTTATAGGCGAATAGAAGTAATGAAATATTTTGCCATGTATACAATTTATAAAATCATATATGTACGTATGGATTTAAATGAATAAATTTACCCTTACCTATTTTGGCTAGTATATACTAAATCATTCCTTCAAAATTATTTTAAAACCACTAATTTATTGAGCTATTTGACTAAATCAATTTGTTTTATATAAAGTGGTACACGTTGTACATACTTCTAAATTTACTAAGAACTTCGTTCTGTTTATGTTGTCACATCAAACGTTTAAAGCTTTTTCAAAACTCCTTTGATTGATTTTATCAAATTTTCGCATTACCCTACAGAGTGTTTGGATCACAGTTCTTCTCATACTCCATTTAAGGATGAAACTTACCATTAAGTTCATTGATAGAAACTCTTACACCACTTTGCATGCCTGTTTTATAAAATTTGTTGGAAAGTCTTTGCGCTCATAAAATTTTTCCTCTTATGGTTGGACATGTTCGAAACTCGGATCGATAAATTAATTTTCTGAGGTACACTCGGTGGTCACCCTATTGTAGAAAAGGCGCTAGGTGGGTTTCTACCCCAACTGTTGTTATAGTGGGTATCATGGATGTATACTACACTAGACCGTTTGAGGAGCTTCTACTCTCAATATTCGCGGTTAACCGCAACACCCTCGTAAACGTTAACCCTATGATTCAATACTTTGAGGTACACGAAATTATTTTTGGAGATTCATCTCACCTGGAATCGACCATTCCTTATAACCCATGATTCGCGTTCTTTTCATCAGCGCATAAATTTAAGAATATGGATGAATCCCAGATTTCCTCGCTCATTGTACAGGGAATTTCACTCTCGTTGAAATATCACACCTTTCGTACGTCTTCCTTTCGAAAATGTAATGAAGATTTACTTTAAAGTCCATGATCCTCGTTATATCCTTTGAGAGAATTGCCTTATATATATCTATGCCACCGATGTGACTACTCCATATATTTCTTCCTTCATTATTGCAACTATATTTCATTCGTCCCAGTTCGGCCCCTTGGGGATGTAGTGACCTGAACTTTTCCATGTTTATATATATTAAATGAAATTGCTATTTACATGATTAAGTGTTTCCAACATGTTATGCAATCAAACTTGTAAAGACTTGATTAATTGAAATAGGTTTCATATAGACAATTGACCACCCAAGTTGACCGGTGATTCACGAATGTTAAAACTTGTAAAAACTATATGATGATATATATATGATTATATATATAGTTAACATGATATTATGATAAGTAAGTATCTCATTAGGTATTTTAACAATGAGTTATATACATAAAATTGAGTTTATTGAATTAAGAAACTCGAAACGATATATATAACGATTATCGTTATAACAACGTCTTACTAAATACATATGAATCATATTAAGATATTGATACACTATGTTTAATCATGATAAATGATAAGTAAACATGTCATTAAGTGTATCAACAATGAACTACATATGTAAAAACAAGACTACTAACTTAATGATTTCGAAACGAGACATATATGTAACGATTATCGTTGTAACAACATTTAACTGTATATATATCATACTAAGATATATTAATATATCATAATATCATGATAATGTAATAATTTAACATCTCTTTAGATATAATAAATAACGGGTTAACAACATTTAACAAGATCGTTAACCTAAAGGTTTCAAAACAACATTTACATGTAACGACTAATGATGACTTAACGACTCAGTTAAAATGTATATACATGTAGTGTTTTTATATGTATTCATACACTTTTGAAAGACTTCAAGACACTTATCAAAATACTTCTACTTAACAAAAATGCTTACAATTACATCCTCGTTCAGTTTCATCAACAATTCTACTCGTATGCACCCGTATTCGTACTCGTATAATACACAACTTTTAGATGTATGTACTATTGGTATATACACTACAATGATCAGCTATTAGCAGCCCATGTGAGTCACCTAACACATTTGGGAACCATCATTTGGCAACTAGCATGAAATATCTCATAAAATTTCAAAAATATTAGTAATCATTCATGACTTATTTACATGTAAACAAAATTCCACATCCTTTATATCTAATCCATATACCAATGACCAAAAACACCTACAAACACTTTCATTCTTCAATTTTCTTCATCTAATTGATCTCTCTCAAGTTCTATCTTCAATTTCTAAGTGTTCTTCATAAATTCTATAAGTTCTAGTTTCATAAAATCAAGAGTACTTCCAAGTTTGCTAGCTTACTTCTAATCTTGTAAAGTGATCATCCAACCTCAAGAAATCTTTCTTATTTATAGTAAGATATCTTTCTAATACAAGGTAATACTCATATTCAAACTTTGATTCAATTTCTATAACTATAACAATCTTATTTCGAGTGGAAATCTTACTTGAACTTGTTTTCGTGTCATGATTCTGCTTCAAGAACTTCCAAGCCATCCAAGGATCCTTTGAAGCTAGATCTATTTTTCTCATTTCCAGAAGGTTTATCCACAAAACCTAAGGTAGTAATGATGTTCATAACATCATTTGATTCATATATATAAAACTACCTTATTCGAAGGTTTAAACTTGAAATCACTAGAACATAGTTTAGGTAATTCTAAACTTGTTCGCAAACAAACGTTAATCCTTCTAACTTGACTTTTAAAATCAACTAAACACATGTTCTATATCTATATTATATGCTAAATTAATGATTTAAAACCTAGAAACACGAAAAAACACCGTAAAACCGGACATACGCCGTCGTAGTAACACCGCGGGTTGTTTTGGGTTTGATAATTAAAAACTATGATAAACTTTGATTTTAAAGTTTTTCTTCTGGGAAAATGATTTTTCTTATGAACATGAAACTATATCCAAAAATCATGGTTAAACTCAAAGTGGAAGTATGTTTTTCAAAATGGTCATCAAGACGTCGTTCTTTCGACTGAAATGACTACCTCTTACAAAAATGACTTGTAACTTATATTTCTGACTATAAACCTATACTTTTTCTGGTTAGATTCATAAAATATAGTTTAATATGAAACCATAGCAATTTGATTCACTCAAAAAGGATTTAAAACGAAGAAGTTATGGGTAAAACAAGATTGGATATTTTTTGATTGTTGTAGCTACGGGAAATATTGTAACAATTCTATACAAATCATATCCTAGCTAACTTATATTGTATTATACATGTATTCTAATATATTATGTAATCTTGGGATACCATAGACACGTATGCAAATGTTTTGACATATCATATCGACCCATGTATATATATTATTTGGAACAACCATAGACACTCTATATGCAGTAATGTTTGAGTTAGCTATACAGGGTTGAGGTTGGTTCCAAAAATATATATACTTTGACTTGTGATCTAGCCTGAGACTTGTATACACTGGGTCGTGGATTGATTCAAGATAATATATATCAATTTATTTCTGTACATCTAACTATGGACAACTAGTTGTAGGTTACTAACGAGGACAGCTGACTTAATAAACTTAAAACATCAAAATGTATTAAAAAAATGTTGTAAATATATTTTGAACATACTTTGATATATATATATATATATATATATATATATATATATATATATATATATATATATATATATATATATATATATATATATATATATTTGTTATAGGTTCGTGAATCGACCAGTGGCCAAGTCTTACTCCCGACGAAGTAAAAAATCTGTGAAAGTGAGTTATAGTCCCACTTTTAAAATCTAATATTTTGGGATGAGAATACATGAAGTTTTATAAATGTTTTACGAAATAGACACAAGTAAATGAAACTACATTATATGGGTGAATGATCGAAGCCAAATATGTCCCTTTTGCTTGGTAACCTAAGAATTAGTAAACTGATCTACTAATTGACGCGAATCCTAAAGATAGATCTATTGGGCCTAACGAACCCCATCCAAAGTACCGGATGCTTTAGTACTTCGAATTCGTTTTTATCATGTCCGAAAAATTTCCCGGAATGATAGGGGATATTCTTATATGCATCTTGTTAATGTCGGTTACCAGGTGTTCACCATATGAATGATTTTTATCTCTATGTATTGGATGTATATTGAAATATGAAATCTTGTGGTCTATTATTATGATTTGATAATATATAGGTTAAACCTATAACTCACCAACATTTTTGTTGACGTTTTAAGCATGTTTATTCTCAGGTGATTATTAAGAGCTTCCGCTGTTGCATACTAAAATAAGGACAAGATTTGGAGTCCATGCTTGTATGATATTACGTAAAAACTGCATTCAAGAAACTTATTTTTGATGTAATATATTCTTATTGTAAACCATTATGTAATGGTCGTGTGTAAACGGTATATTTTAGATTATCATTATTTGATAATCTACGTAATGCTTTTTAAACCTTTATAGATAAAATAAAGGTTATGGTTGTTTTAAAAATGAATGCAGTCTTTGAAAAACGTCTCATATAGAGGTCAAAACCTCGCGACGAAATCAATTAATATGGAACGTTTATAATCAATATGAACGGGACATTTCAGGTGGTATCCGCGCGTTGGTCTTAGAGAACCAAAAATTTGCATTAGTGTATCTTATCGAGTTTGTTAGGATATATTAGTGAGTCTGGACTTCGATCGTGTTTTCTTTAAAAACAATTGCTTAACACTTTTGTTGGAAACTATATATTATTAACATGTAAATATTATGTGATATATTAACCTCTTAATGTGTTTGATATTGTGTGATAGATGTCTACCACTAGTACAAATTCCATCTATTCACCTAATAATAATGAAGAGTCGAATATATTTTGGGAAGATTCACAAATTCCCGAAGAGGAACCGGAAGAAGAGGAACCAGAAGAGGAGGAACCGGAAGAGGAGGAACCGGAAGAAGAGGAACCGGAAGAGAAGGAACCGGAAGAGGAGGAACTGGAAGAAGAAGAGGTTCCGGAGGAAGAAATATTGATACCTATAGTAAATCGATTAAATAAAAGAAAATCCTCAACCAACGGACCAAAGTTAATAATGGTCAATGGTGTTTCCGCCGAGGAAGCAAAATATTGGGAAGATTACCAATTTTCCGATGAATTGGATCCGGATGAGGATTCCGATGATGTTATAGAAATTACCTCGACCAAATTTAATAAAGTGAAAGAAAATAATAAGGGAAAAGGTATAAAAATAGAGAAACCCGATTCCAACCCCGATGAACTTTATATGTATCGGCAACATCCGTATTTCCTAAAATGTAACAATGACCCGGGAACCTCTAAACCACCAGGTTTTTCTAAACCATTGTGGAAAACGACAACTCGTATTAGAGGAACACCATATATTCCTAGAAAATTAGGAAAACGAACCAAGTCCAAAGAAGAAGAAACCAGTGATTCAGATTAGAGGGTTGTAATCATGTTGTGTATTATATTATTGTATTGTTGTGTGCTTGTACTTTTATGTTCTATGTAAAAATTGTTTGTATTGTTTGTTAATTATCTTTTACGAATCTAATCCTTGTCTATTTTACAGTATAAAAACAAAATGGACATTAAGGGTAGACAACCGAATATTTTAGATGCGGGGAACCCAAATGCAATTTTACGCTACGGGTTAAGAACCTATTTTGACTCAACATATCCCAACATAGGATTTCATGAATTAGAAAGAGCTTCTAACATGAAACATAAAGAAACATGTTATGCTTACGGGTTAGTGATGTTCGCTTCTTACCAAAGTGAGAAAAAGAACCTCGGATTGCAACTTTTAAATAAAACCTTCCCACAAGTGACGGATTCAGTAGTTGGGGTGAGAAACAAGGTTTTTAGATTATTACGGGGCTGTTGGTCATTACAAAACCCTCGTCCTTTTGACAACATTACAACATGCTGCCTAGCCAATGGTCATAACGGTTATTTTCCACAAGACCAAGGATGGGAAGTCGTCTTAGTAAAACCAGAATGCATGACTTGTTTTTGGACTTATGAATTACGTGTCTTTATTTCCTTTGCTAAACAAATTGCGTATTAACTAGATTTATCTTCAAAACTGTCATGTATCAAAGTGTACTATATTTCATGTTATATGTAATATAGCGATGTTGTAAGTTTGAAGAATATTTATATGTGATATATTATTATAATCAGTTTTTTATATGGAATTGTAGTAGTTGAATTGTATATTAGCTACTAAGTATGAACTTAACGGGTAGGTAGTACCCGAATTTAAACTTATAAAACGCTAATATGAAGAAAAAGCTTTAATAAATGAGTTCATATTATGCTACGAAATACTATTGACTACTCTTAATATTCTGTATGATTAACTCGATTCAGTTGGCTATTTTGAAAGAAATGGCACCGACTACTCGACACACCATGAATATGAGCGAAGAGGAATTTCGTACCTTTCTTGCTGCAAACATAGCCGCAGTACAGGCTGCGCTACATACCAACAATAACTCTGAATCTAGCAATGCAGCTAACGGCACAAGAAATCGTGTAGGATGCTCCTACAAAGAATTCACTGCCTGCAAACCTTTGGAATTTGATGGAACCGAAGGACCAATTGGATTGAAACGGTGGACTGAGAAAGTCGAATCGGTGTTTGCCATAAGTAAGTGTACTGAAGAGGACAAAGTTAAGTACGCTACACATACCTTCACAGGTACTGCGTTAACGTGGTGGAACACCTATCTTGAACAGGTAGGACAAAATGCTGCTTACGCACTACCGTGGTTGGCATTCAAGCAATTGATGAACGAGAAGTACCGTCCTATAAACGAAGTCAATAAGCTCAAGGTAGAGCTTAGAGAGTTATTAGAGTGTTACGAACACAAGGGTTCGACATTACCACGTATGAACAACAATTCACAGAGTTGTGCCTATTGTGTTCGAGAGCGTTCGAAGATGAAGAAGAGAAGATCGACGCGTTTGTAAAAGGGTTACCAGTAAGGATTCAAGAAGATGTGAGTTCACACGAGCCCGCTTCCATACAAAAGGCAAGTCGAATGGCTCATAAACTCATAAATCAGATTGAGGGAAGAATTAAAGAGCATGCAGCCGAAAGCCAACACAAAACAACTCAAGAAGAAGTGGGAGGAAAACGGTGACAAGAGTCACCAGTACAACAACAATAACAATTACAACCACAATCGCAACAACTATCCCAACAACCGCAACAACAATCGCAACAATAACCGCAATCCTAAAAATAACTACAACAAACATCCCAACAACAACAACAACTACAACAACTGTTTCAACAATAATAACAATTCTAACAACAACCTCAATAACAACAACGGCAACAAAAACCAAAAACAACCATGTCATAGGTGTGAAGAAAATCATCAGGGGTTTTGCACGATATTTTGCAACAAGTGTAAAAGAAATGGTCATAGCGCAACAAAGTGTGAGGTCTATGGACCAAAGTTTAACAGAATTAAAGGAACAAATAGTGTCGAAACAAGTAATGCCGGAACGAATAGTGTCGGAGCATGTAATACCAACGCTGTTTGTTATAAATGTGAAAAACCAGGCCACATTATTAGAAATTGCCCGAATTAGGGGAATACTAATGGGCAGGGTCGTGAAAGAGTTTTCAATATTAATGCGATAGAAGCACAGGAAGACCCGGAGCTTATTACGGGTACGTTTCTTATTGATGATAAATCTGCTTATGTTTTATTTGATTCGGGTGCGGATAGAAGCTATATGAGTAGAGAATTTTGTGCTAAATTAAGTTGCCCATTGACGCCTTTGGATAATAAATTTTTACTCGAATTAGCAAATGGTAAATTAATTTCAGCAGA
This sequence comes from Rutidosis leptorrhynchoides, assembly GCF_046630445.1. Lineage (NCBI taxonomy): Eukaryota > Viridiplantae > Streptophyta > Magnoliopsida > Asterales > Asteraceae > Rutidosis > Rutidosis leptorrhynchoides. The sequence continues at coordinate 324,093,707 of NC_092334.1, forward strand.
TAATATATGTTGGGATAGAGAAATTAAACTGGGTGATGAAACGTTTAAGATTGATTTAATACCAGTCGAGTTAGGGAGTTTTGATGTAATAATTGGCATGGACTGGTTGAAGAAGGTAAGAGCAGAGGTCGTTTGTTACAAAAATGCGATTCGCATTATGCGTGAAAAAGGAAAACCTTTAATGGTGTACGGAGAAAAGAACAACGCGAAGTTAAATCTTATTAGTAGTTTGAAGGCGCAAAAACTAATAAGAAAAGGTTGTTACGTCATTCTAACACATATCGAGGAAGTTAAACCTGAAGAAAAGAACATCAGTGATGTTCCCGTCGCAAAAGAATTTTCCAATGTATTTCCGAAAGAATTACCGGGATTACCCCCACATCGATCCGTTGAATTTCAAATAGACCTTGTACCAGGAGCTGCACCAATAGCTTGTGCTCCATACAGACTCGCACCCAGCGAAATGAAAGAATTACAAAGTCAGTTACAGGAACTTTTAGAGCGTGATTTCATTCGACCAAGTACATCACCATGGGGAGCTCCTGTTCTATTTGTCAAGAAGAAAGATGGTACATTCAGGTTGTGTATCGACTACTGATGTGCGTAGAGGTGTATACGAAATAGTTATATTTTTATTCCAAAATACTATTAAATACGATACAATTTTACACAAGTTATTTATTTATTTATAGAGTGGATATACCTAAACCTTGTTACAACACTTATAGGCAGTGTACCTAATCGTATAGTAGTGTAGTTTTTAGTAAGTCCGGTTCGTCCACAGGGAGCTAGCCAAGTTTAACGCTATATTTTTAAAACTTTATTTGTAAATATATAAATATATATATATAAGTAGTATTATTATTATAAAAGGGGGATTTTACCGTTTAATGACCGGTTTGTCAATTTTAAAACTTTAGTCGCAGTTAAAACCTAATGTAAAATATTAAAAATAAATATAACTTAATTTAAAGTGTAAAGTAAATGACAATAATAAAAGTGTGATAAATAAAATGACAATAAATAAAATTGTGATAATTAACAAGTACGATAATTAAAAGTGCGATAAATAAAATGACAGTAAATAAAAGTGCGATAAAATATGAAATAAAGGAATTATGCTTATTTAAACTTCCGTAATCATGATGTTTGACGTGTTGATTTTAGTTTATTACCATGGGTTAATTTTCCTTTGTCCTGGATTATTCGATATGTCCATCTGGTTTTTGTCCATAACAGTCCATTAGTCATAAATATAAAGTGCGAGTGTCCTCGTCAAATTATTCTTATATCCGAAGTCAAATATTCCAACTAATTGGGGACTTAAACTATAATTACACCAATTTTCCTTGTATGTAATTCACCCCTGTTTTAATAAGTCCATTAACTGTTAATCCATTCCCATGTCCGGTCGACTGAACAATTATTAGTACTTATAAATATTCCGCCCATCGTGTCCGATCGAGTGTATGTGGTTATTTATAATTACGTCTAATTTTAAATCTTTATATTAAATTAACGAACTATCATTCAATTAAACAAATATAAAGCCCATTAATAGCCCATAATCTAATTTCCACAAGTGTCGTTCTTTTGTCCAAACCCCTGGTACAAAGCCCAATTACCCCTTCTTTAATATTTAGCCCAACATCATGATTACTTTGGCTTAAATAAGCATAATAATAACTTAGCTACGAGACATTAATTTAAAAAGGTTGAACATAACTTACAATGATTAATAATAGCGTAGCGTTACACGAACAGAATTTCGATTTACACACTTACAACATTCGCTAACATACCCTTATTATTATTAAATTAAAATTAAAATTAAAATTATAATATATATATATATATATATATATATATATATATATATATATATATATATATATATATATATATATATATATATATATATATATATATATATATATTACGTGAGAGATAGAGAGGATAGAAAAAGATGTATTAAGCTCGAGCACCAGACGGCCTTTTATAGGAATGTGGCCAGAAAAATTAGGCCATGCGATCACATGGGAATTAGGCCTCCAAGCCATGCGATCGCATGGAGGTAGGATCCAGCTCACAATTCTTTGTCTCCTAGTTTGCCGACGGTTTTTATATATATATAATATAATATATATATAATTTTAAGAATTATTTATATATTATATTATATTTATGTGCATAGTTAACTTGTAATTTTTAGTCCGTTGCGTTGAGCGTTGAGAGTTGACTCTGGTCCCGGTTCCGGATTTTCGAACATCCTTTCGTACTATTTAATATCTTGTACTTTGCGTTTTGCAGCTCGTACTCTTGTAATTTTTAAACGTTTCACATCAATAAATTGAACCACTTTGATTGTACTTTGTACTTTTGAGCTTTTTGGTCGTTTGGGTCTTCAATTCGTCGAATCTGTCTTTTGTCTTCAACTTTTATTATTTAAACGAATATCACTTGTAAATAGAACAATTGCAACTAAAAGCTTATCTTTCTTGAGGGATAATGCTATGAAATATATGTTCATTTTTAGCATTATCAAATATTCCCATACTTGATCGTTGCTTGTCCTCAAGCAATATAGTCTTGAAATAAAAAAAATACTAGAATCACTTCTTTATTCTTCACACTTTGTACATCAGTGATTTCTATACGGCGATATGAACAATGATAGTAACGTTGTGGCTTACAGTCCCACATAACTATGAAAATTTAGATCCTTAAGGAAATTGGATCTTTATGAAAACATTTGATCTTTTGAAAATTTAATCGAGCTTTTACCCTAGATAAGTTTTTCGGAATAACCCTTCACCGGTGTTTACAAATTGTTTTTGTGGGTTTTGTGGGTTTCAGATTTGAAAATTTTAGCTCAAAACTTGCGGTTTTGTGTCACCCACTTGCTAACCTTGTATCGAGAAAGCAACACGTCCAGTTTACTTGCTCCGTATATTACCTTTTGGTAAACTACCTTCCGGTTGTAAAGGAAAGCGTTGAACAAGCAACTGTTAAGGCAATATCCCGTGACATGCTTTTGATTATGGTCTATAACGAGTCGGATGCAATCACTATCCTTTGTAGGAGCAATAGTAAAGATCACCTTATAGTTTTTCGGTCTGGCACAAGGTCCTGTCTTTGACCATGCTATGCAACCACCGTTCTTACGGTTGACACCCGATTTGGTTCAGGTGACCTAATGAATTCCAGGTGAACTCCTAGGATTTTACGTTCAATGGTAATGAATGCATTGAGAATGGGTTTTCAGAAAACAAATTGGTTTTAATTTGATCAAAATATTTACTCGTTCAAGCTCGTGTTTAGATATCATTGAATTCCATGAGTTTGAATTCTCAATCTTTAAGGTCAATTTCAAGGATTAAATATCAGGCTTAAAAGCTGATTTTTGATCTTTAAGGAGATTATCCTTTCTGGAGATCTGATTCATTAGTCTTATAAGCAAATTTGCACGGTGCCCCCCATTGAACGAGACAGATCCTCTCATGGTTAGGATAAGTCTGACCACTTGGCGACCCTGTTTGATGCTGAGGTCCGTGGATTTCCAGTTGATTTTCGAGAAAACTTTTCAAGGTTTTTCGTAGACTCTACAACTGGTCTGGACGACAACTTCCTGACCTAAATCAAGAAGCGCGTGTATTTTTCTCTCGGAAGACTTTACTTCCTTTTAATGATGGAATTTTTTCATCGTATAGATCCATCTTTCTTTCAAATACATTATAAGAAATTGGGTAAAACTGATAAAATTGTCCAAAACAAAAGTATCTTCAATTATTTGTACAAAAATATGTGATATATGTTCTAAATAATTTGGTAAATTTTTCCCACACTTGGCTTTTATTTTCCTTTCTTTGCATTTTTATTTTCCTCTATTCCATTTTAAATGAATTCTAACATTTTGGGTTGTTTCTCAATTTATGTCCTTTCCGAGGTAACAATAATTTCGGTATTAACACCTAGTTTTATCGTTCATAAATATGTATAAACATGATTTTGAATGCATTTATTTGAAAATTTTGAAAATTTTTACTAGAATTGGGTAGTCAGTATATAAGACTAGGGTTGTTCTTTATTATCAGAGAGCACTAGATTCTAATACAACTACTGCGTTACTAGTATTTTTAATGGTAACCAAGTGTTTAAATTTAAAATTTTAAAATTCGAAAGAATTTAACCTCTTTCCACACTTAAGATCTTGCAATGCCCTCATTTGCAAGAAATCAGTAACAATTTAAATTATTGAGGGTGATTAGCGTAGAAAAATGATTAAATTTTACCAAAGTTTCCAAACATATTGGCGTTTGTTTGTTGAATGATAAATGGTGCACATCATTTGTTCATTCCGTCTTGTTGTTACATCACATTTGTTTTTCGTTTTGTCGTCAAAATTAGTAGCTTTTGCTGAATTTAATGCCAGTCTTTGAAAATGCGCTGTTTTACCCTGTTGTGTACAATTGACAATATACATACATACAAATAATAACATGCATGGTAATTTGAAATGAGACTTAATATCCCACTTTTAAATCAAATATGAAATATTAGTACAACATAATAAAAATGTTAAAACTTACATAAAAGTATCACAATATTATATGTTTAAACATTAATAAATAAAAATAATAAAAATAAAAATCACCAACGGGAACTATATCAATCTGGATAGGGGTTCCAGTTCATATCGTAGGGCGGGTTCCACGGTTAGTTATAGGTGTACTGATATGCCTGGTTGGGGTCATAGAGAGTAAATGGTGGTCGCATATCGGGCTGGTGTGGAGGATAGAAAGCATGTTGATCGGTACGTAGTTATTTGGTACCTGAGGTGATAGCTGGCTCATAATCTGATGCTGATGATAGTGCCATCTATCATGCTGTCGTTGCCTGGAATGCTCGTACACATTCTCGGCTTTCCACTGCTCGTACCGACTATGTCTATCCTGGTTTGTCATTTCTACCTCATCTATACGCTGGTAGACGTCAGTCATAGCCTCCCTAATGATATCCCTAATATCATCTGCTTCCTCCATTTCCTCATTTGAACCTCTCTCTACCTGTGGATGACGACCATCAAATGGTACTGCCTGATTGCGTCTGCTCTTTAATACCTTAGCACCCTGATAGACCTTCAATCCTAAAGTATCAACCTGTTCCCTACACACCATCAGTGGACCCCCTTGGTCCCTATCTACACCCAAATACTCTCTAATGAGAGTAACAAAAATACCTCCTCCTATTATTCCCTCGTCCTGTATTCCTGCTACTATTTTGGACAGATAAAAACCAATACAGTAGGGGATATTAACAAAGCTTCTAGTGTTTCAAATCCACTTAAGGTAAAATAAGTCGTGTAAGGTTATCTTCTCCTTGTTTTTACCTCTTTGTGTAATCGAATTAGCTAAAAATATATGTATAATACGTAGCTCTGCTTTGTTAATATCTAAATAGGAGTGTCTTCCTCCCAGCGAAAAAACATTATAATTTGACATACGCCTCCAGACGGTGTCCGCGTCAAAATTCCTATCTACCCGCTCCCCATGATAAATCAAATTTGTACAATCGGGTAGTAGTAATTCACCAGGAGTGTAAATCTGAAAAGCCCTTGCCATGTCCAGCATGGACATCCTGTACATCCTACGGCCAATTAAAAATCTAAGAAAACTTCTATCATCTAACCTAACTACATCCGCATTAAGTGATATAGTACTCATAAGCTCAACATACCATTCCTTATATACAGGCCTACGAATGGTGAATAAACATTCCCAATCGGGAAAAGAAGAGTTCCCATACCTTTGGATCAGATGCTGTCTAACTGAGTTAACTAGTTGGATCCTTTCCAAAGGCTCCCAATCGATTACCCTTGGTACTTCTACATTTTTTGTTACCAGTTTGAATTTGTTACTTTGATACGTCGGGTAATCTCTCCAGCTTCGATCAAATCTCAAATTAGGATGCAACTGTTCTTCATGAATCGTTGGGTGTTCTATTATCGGATGAATCGAAAATGTATGTAGGCATTAACATATTCTTGTTGCGGATCATAATATGGTACGTGTTGATCAGGTTGTTGTTGTTCCTGTTGTTGCTCCGGTTCATATTGCATTTCTGGTTCAGGTTCTGGAGCAGGTTGCCTTGATGATGATGATGATGATGCACCATCAGTATCGGTAAATCTCCGCAAAACACATTAAACACAAAATTTGTGCATCCAAATATGTATTAATGTTAGCAAAATAACAACTTGAAACAATTACAATAACATGTTTAATCAAAATTAAACTTATACACATTTTCACAATTTTAACAATTCTACACTTTTTCAAATAAGCATTTATGAAAATGTTTACAAAGTTCATAAGCATTCAACTCAAATAACATGTTAAAATAACCATTACTAGCAATTAAACAAGTTTCAAATGACATTTACATCAATTTAATCAAGTTCATGAATTTTAGACCTAAAAAGTCCACTTTAATTCTCAAAAATCATGTTTAGGATCAAAGTTTGGATCATTTAGCTACCTAAACATGTTACACTACTTAATTTAGCAATAATGAATGACAAAAATCGGCCATAACCTGTTTATATCAAAAAGCCTCAAATTGCTCAAGAACACAAACCCTAGATTTCTAAAAAATTTGAAGTTTTTGGCTTCAAATCATGTTAAATAGCATCAATCTAGGTTATACATGCATAATATACTAATAATTTAACTCTAATTTTACTAGAATTTAACAAAACAAATTAGGTAAATTATAGCTCAAGAACACTAAAAATTCAAATTTAAAGAGTTTTAGGGATGTAATTGTTACCTTTCTTGAAAAACTTCTTAACAAATTCATGATTAAAGCGGATTATAGCAAGAAATATGGTTGAATTTGGTGAAAAAATGATAATTTTAGGGTGATTTTTGGAGTGTGTTCGTATATATGTGTGTGTGTTTATGAAGAAACAGAACAGCTCGCTGGGTATTTGATTCTGACCAGAATTCGGTCCCCATGCGACCGCATGGTTTTCAAGTGCAAACCCCATGCGATTGCATGGGGTGTAGGGTTTTTTTTATTATTTTTTTATTTTATATAAAAACCTTCACTTAATAAAACATAAATTAATAAATTTTTAAAAATTTATTTCTTTTAAGAATGAGGGCGTTTAGGATCGTTGTCCTAGTCCGTCTCTCAACAAAGTTTTAAAATTTGTTACTTTTTAAGCGTCGTTTTAAAAGCAAAGATTTTTGGGTTTTTTAATATTTCTGGCATACTTTAATTCAATAAGATTAAAAATAATGATAATAAAATTTCTCGTCCCTCCCTTGGGTAAAGCAATTTCGGTTCAACGACCTAGTTTTCAACTCACGACGAATTTTGAATATCACATTTTTAACTTAATGAAATAAAGTAAATTTTTTTTATTTTTAAATTCACACCAAAATTAAATTTAAAATGCATAAAATTAAAAATTCATATTATTAAAATTAAAAATTCACACCAAATTTATATTATATTTTTGTTTTTATAAATACAAACTTATATTAAAAATATTAATTTTTTTTCAAATATTTACAAACTTAAATATATTGATTTTAAAAAGTTTACAATATTAATTTAATATTTATATATTAAAAACAAGGTAAAAATTAAAATTAAAAATCTTTTTGGTCTTTTTATCCTACTTTAATCAATCAAATATTATCAAAAATATACGCTCCTCTTTTCGGTAAAGTAATTTCGGTTCCATAACCTAGTTTTACTCCTGACGAATTTTTGAAATATTTTGGGTTGATTGATTAAAGATATTTATACCATAAGAATAAACGGTAAATTTCGCAGTGATGTAATAAATTTTTGTACGATATCAATAATTTCGGTTACGCATACCTAATTTTATTGAATACCAATTTAATACTTTATAGTGAACGATTTAGCGTTTATTATCAAAAGGTTAAAAACAATAAAAATAAAAATTGTACATACTTACCTGTGAGAAAGAATTCTCAGAGACCTGCTTTAGCCGACTCATAGGAGAGTCGTGTGATTTGGTTCTCCATAGCTACGTAAGCGTAACCTTGATTCTTCAATATCTTTTCTTCTAAACATATAAACGGTCCTTCTCTGCATAGAATAACAAATTCGGTATTTGAATATGTTTGATTGTTTGAATATTTACCTTCGTGTGACCATTTTCCGCATTTATAACATCTTTCAAGGTGTCGTGCTCTTCTTTTTATTGCAGATTTTGATTTTCCTTTACCAAAATGTATCTTATGATGATCTTTCCTTAGTTCTTTTCTTACTCCGTCCATTTTTCTCTTATGAATGATACCAGTTCACTCGGAAGTGTGTCATTATTACATTTAGTAATCATAGCATGTAGCATTAGACCAGGGTTTAGTTCAAAGGAATTCTTCATCTCGTAAAACCTAAAAAAAATAAAAATTCAGAATGGAGGGAGAAGACTAGTTCTTTAGGGTCTGCTAGGGAAAGACCATTCGGATTCCATTCTCGGAAACTACACGAAAACAGAAAATCTAACTCTAACAGAAATATATATTACCCTAAAAAGATTCAAACCTTCCCACACTTAGTTAGCTGTGGTATCGAATTTGTGATTAACTTCTTCTTCAACTTCCATTGTACTATCTATGTAATATTTAACTCTGTGACCATTAACCTTAAATTCAATCCCATTTGAATTTATCAATTCTATTGTTCCATATGGGAAAACTTTTTTGACTATAAATGGTCCAGACCATCTTGATTTCAATTTTCTAGGAAATAGCTTGAATCGTGAATTGAAAAGAAGAACTCTGTCTCCTTCTTTTAATTCTTTTGAACTTCTGATTCTTTTATCATGCCATTTCTTCATTCTTTCCTTATAGATTAACGAATTTTCGTATGCTTCATGTCTTAATTCTTCTAATTCATTTAGTTGACTTAACCGTGGACATCCGGCTTCATGAAATTCAAGATTACATGTCTTCAAAGCCCAAAATGCTTTGTGCTCAATTTCTACTGGAAGGTGACATGCTTTTTCGTAAATGAGTTTAAAAGGTGTGGTTCCAATTAGAGTTTTGTAGGCTGTTCTAAAAGCCCAGAGTGCATCCTCCAATTTCATGGACCATTCCTTCGGATTTGATCCTACGATTTTCTCTAGAATACGTTTTAATGCTCGGTTGGTATTTTCAACTTGTCCACTTGATTGTGGATGATAAGCGGTTGAGATTTTATGAGTTACTCCATATCTTTTGAGAACTTTCTCAAGTTGATTATTACAAAAATGAGTACCCCTATCACTTATTAAAGCTTTCAGTGTTCCGAACCTTGCAAAAAGGAGTTTTAAAAAGTTGACTACAACTCGTGCATCGTTAGTTGGGAGAGATTGTACTTCCACCCATTTAGATACATAATCAATGCAACGAGAATGTAGAGATTATTATGAGATTTTAGAAATGGACCCATAAAGTCAATACCGCAAATGTCAAATACTTCACATACTTGAATGACATTTTGTGGCATTTCATCACGTTGACTTATTTTTATGGCCCTTTGACAAGCATCGCAGGATTTACAAAGAAGGTGTGCGTCTTTGAAAATTGTACGCCAATAGAATCCAGCATCGTAAACTTTTCTTGCTGTGAGTTGAGGCCCATAATGCCCTCCCATTGGTCCTGTGTGACAATGGTTTAAGATTTGACTAGCTTCATCTCCGAATACATATCGGCGTATTATTCCATCGGGACAACTTTTAAACAAATGTGGATCTTCCCAAAAATAGTGTTTTATATCACTAAATAATTTCTTTCGTTTTTGGTACGACAACCCTTTTTCAAGGAATCTACATACTAAGTAGTTTGCATAGTCTGCAAACCATGAAATTTCACTATAATCTATCTTCAATAGATATTCATCAGGAAAGTTATCTTGTATGGCCGATTCATTTAGAACTTCTAATTCAGGATTTTCAAGACGAGAAAGATGATCAGCTGCGAGATTTTCTGCTCCCTTTTTGTCTCGGATTTCAATATCATACTCTTGTAAGAATAAGATCCAACGGATTAAGCGTGGTTTAGCATCTTGTTTTGAAAATAGGTATCTAAGAGCAGAATGGTCAGTATAGACCACCGTTTTAGCTAGAACGAGATATGAACGAAATTTGTTGAAAGCAAAGACAATAGTAAGGAGTTCTTTTTCAGTAGTTGTGTAATTTGTTTGTGCTCCTTGTAACGTCTTACTAGCATAATAAATAGGTTGGAATCGTTTTTCAATCCTTTGTCCTAAAACGGCTCCCATTACAAAATCACTTGCATCGCACATAAGTTCAAATGGTAGATTCCAATTTGGAGTTATCATGATCGGCGCAATAGTGAGTTTTTCTTTAAGAATATTAAAAGATTTGATACATTCATCTGAAAAGATGAATGGAGCATCCTTTTCTAGAAGTTTGTTTATAGGAGTGGCAATTTTAGAAAAATCTTTTATGAAACGTCGGTAAAAACCGGCATGCCCTAGAAAACTCCAAACTCCTTTAACATTGGTAGGATGTGGAAGTTTAGCAGTTACATCTACTTTAGCTCTATCCACTTCAATTCCTTCCTTTGAAATTTTATGACGAAGAACGATGCCTTCTTTAACCATGAAATGGCATTTCTCCCAATTAAGAACTAGATTTGATTGTTCGCATCTAATAAGCATTCGTTCAAGATTAACTAGACATGTTTCAAAAGTATCACCGAAGACTGAAAAGTCATCCATGAAAACTTCCATGCATTCTTCTATCATGTCGTGAAAAATCGCCATCATGCACCTTTGAAAGGTTGCAGGGGCGTTGCAAAGTCCAAATGGCATGCGTTTGTAAGCAAAAGTACCATAAGGGTACGTGAACGTGGTTTTCTCTTGATCTTCGGGTGCTATTGGAATTTGAAAATATCCGGAAAAACCGTCAAGAAAACAATAGTAACTATTCCCGGCTAATCTTTCCAACATTTGATCAATGAAAGGTAAGGGAAAGTGATCTTTTCTGGCGGCGTCATTTAATTTTCTATAATCAATACAAACACGCCATCCTGTTACAGTCCTAGTAGGAATAAGCTCATTTTTTTCATTTGTGATGACAGTCATGCCACCCTTCTTAGGTACGCATTGAACTGGGCTTACCCATGGACTATTAGAGATTGGATAAATTAAACCTGCATCGAGCAGTTTAATAATTTCTTTTTTAACAACATCTTGCATATTATGATTTAGTCTTCGTTGGCGTTGCACATAGGTTTTATGACCTTCTTCCATAAGGATTTTATGTGTGCAATACGAAGGACTTATGCCTTTAATGTCATGAATCTTCCATGCAATAGCTGGTTTATGAGCTTTTAGCACAGAAATGAGTTGAGATTTTTCATTTTCAGTAAGAGAAGACGATATTATTACAGGTAATTCAGATTCACCATGTAAATAAGCATATTCCAAATGGTTTGGAAGTGGCTTTAACTCTAATGTCGGTGGTTCTTCTATTTATGATTTATATCGATATATGTCTTCTTCTTTTAGCATTTGAATTTCTTCTGTTGTTCGTTCATATCCATTAGCCATAAGTGCGGCTAACATTTCAGCGTCATCAATTGGTTCAGTTCCTTCTCCTAAAGTACATTCTCCTGTTCCTTGTAATTCTGGAAATTCTTCTAACAATTCTGCATGTGAATCTATAGTTTGAATATAATAACATGTATCATCTGCAGATTGCGGTTGTTGCATGGCTCTATCAACAAAAAAGGTAACACTTTCGTCCTCTATACTTAGGGTCAGTTTCTTACTGAACACGTCTATTATTGCTTTAGCCGTGTTTAAGAATGGTCTTCCTAATATGAGAGGAACTCGAGAATCTTCTTCCATATCCAGAATAACAAATTCTACTGGAAATACTAAAGTACCAACTTTAACTAGCATGCTCTCCATTATCCCTCTAGGATATTTTACTGATCGATAGGCTAGTTGTATACTTATTCGTGTTGGTTTCAATTCTCCAAGGTCTAGTTTAGCGTATAGTGAATACGTCATTAGATTTATACTAGCACCTAAATCTGCCAATGCTTCTATTGAACTAAGACTTCCCAGAAAACATGGAATCATGAAACTTCCTGGATCTGATAATTTTTCTGGTATCTTATTCAACAGCACTGCAGAATAATTAGCATTCATAGTAACAGCCGATAGTTCTTCCATTTTCTTTCTATTTTTGATTACATCTTTCAAGAATTTACCATATCTAGGCATTCCTGAAATCACATCAATGAAAGGAAGATTGACATTTATTTGTTTAAACATATCCAAGAATTTAGATTGCTCAGCTTCAAGTCTTTCTTTTCTCATTTTACTCGAGTAAGGAAGTGGTGGTTGGTATGGTTTAACATAAGGTTTAGCCTTAACTGTGTTATCTTCATTAACCTTTTCAACTACCACTTATGTTTCCTTATCTTGCTCAGGTTGTGGTTCTTGTGAAGTAGGAATAGAGTCCTCAGAAATTACAGGTATTTTAGGTGGTTTAAGTGTAATACCACTTCTTGTGGTAATGGCTTTAGCTGTTTCATTCTGGGGGTTAGCATTTGTATCACTAGGTAGACTTTCCGGTTTTCTTTCACCTATCAACCTTGCTAGGTTGCTTACTTCTTGTTCCAGAATTTGAATAGAAGCTTGTTGATTTCTAAATGCTTGAGCATTTTGTTCATTGGTTTGTTTCTGAGATGTAAAAAATTGAGTTTGAGATTCAACTAGCTTCGACATCATATCTTCTAAATTTGGTTTTTTATCATCGGTTTGTGGTGGTTTGTTTTGAAAAATAGGTCTTTGCTGATTGTAAGTATTGTTAGATACTTGTTGATTGCTAGGACCCTGTTGGTTGTTGTATGGAACATTTCGGTTATAATTCTGTTTTTGATTGTAGATTGGTCTTGGCGGTTGATAATTATTCTGATGCTTATTTCCAGGCCTTTGGTTTATATAGGAAACAATCTCTCTTTGTTCCATTGTTTGTTCAATACTGAGACAATCTTTTGTCAAATGTGGTCCTCCACACTGCTCACAACTAATTTGTATTGAGTAAATATCTTTAGTCATCTTTTCCATTCGTCTCTCGACAGCATCTATCTTTGCGGAAATGGAATCAAAGTCATGGCTAGAATCGGATCTAGCTGCTTTAGATGATCTAACGATATCTTTTTCTTGATGCCACTCATGTGAGTGGGAAGCAGTGTTATCAATAATTTTGTAAGCTTCAGTTGCGGTTTTCTTCATAATGGAACCACCAGCTGCTATATCTATGTCTTTTCTTGTAGTGATGTCGCATCCTTGGTAGAATATTTGTACTATTTGATAAGTGTCTAAACCATGTTGCGGACATCCTCTCAATAACTTTCCAAATCTTATCCACGCCTCATACAGAGTTTCATTTGGTTTTTGTGTGAACATAACAATTTCTCCTTGAAGTCTCACGGCTTTAGATGCCGAAAAAAATTGTTTAAGAAAATTTTCAACTAAAACATCCCATGTATCAATCGCCCCTTCAGGTAACGATTCTAATCAATCTTTGGCTTCTCCCTTTAAAGTCCAGGGAAATAACATGAGATAGATCTGTTCATCCTTAACTTCTCGGATTTTAAATAGAGTACAGATCCTATTAAAGGTACGAAGATGTTCGTTTGGATCTTCCTTCGGCGCACCACTAAATTGGCATTGATTAGTTACCATGTGTAGGATTTGTCCTTTGATTTCATAATCTGGTGCATTAATGTCTGGTTTAGTAATTGCGTGACCTTGGCCAGTGCGTTTAGCTCTCATTCGGTCTTCCATACTTAGAGGTTCTAGATTTTCTATGATTGAATTTATTGAATATGAATCACTAGAGGTTTCTGATTTAATGGTTTGTTCCTCGACAATCTTTGTTTGAATGATTGGTGGTTCCGGAGGAAAGATTAATGGTTCAGGATCTCTGAATTATCCCTGAATATCCTTGATAATGCTAAAAACGAACATATATTTCATAGCATTATTCCTCAAGAAAGACAAGCTTTTAGTTGCAACTGTTCTATTTACAAGTGATATTCGTTTAAATAATAAAAGGTGAAGACAAAAGACAGATTCGACGAATTGAAGACGCAAACGACCAAAAAGCTCAAAAGTACAAAATACAATCAATGAGGTTCCAATTATTGATAAGAAACGTCTCAAAATTACAAGAGTACAAGATTCAAAACGCAAAGTACAAGATATTAAATTGTACGCAAGGACGTTCGAAAATCCGGAACCGGGACCAGAGTCAACTCTCAACGCTCGACGCAACGGACTAAAAATTACAAGTCAACTATGCACATAAATATAATATAATATATAATTAATTCTTAAAATTAATATATATATTATATTATATTATAAAACCGTCGGCAGAAGAAAACAACCAAATGTGAGCCTCCCCAGCTGGCCATGCGATCGCATGGCCTTGAAGAGCAAAGCTCATGCGATCGCATGAGCTCCTTTTTCAATTCACAGGCCTATAAATTCGCAGTTTGGTGAACGTAAAATCTATCCTTTCTTCTCTTCATCATACGTAAAGTATATAAATATATATTTTTTAATTTTAATTTTAATTTTAATTTCTAATAATAAGGGTGTGTTAGCGAATGTTGTAAGGGTGTAAGTCGAAATTCTGTCCGTGTAACGCTACGTTATTTTTAATCATTGTAAGTTATGTTCAACCTTTTTACATTAGTGTCTCGTAGCTAAGTTATTATTATGCTTATTTAATCCGAAGTAATCATGATGTTGGGCTAAAAATATTAAAATTAGGTAATTGGGCTTTGTACCATAATTGGGGTTTGGACAAAAGAACGACACTTGTGGAAATTAGACTATGGGCTATTAATGGGCTTTATATTTGTTTAACTAAATGATAGTTTGTTAATGTTAATATAAAGATTTACAATTGAACATCCCTATAAATAACCATATACACTCAATCAGACACGATGGGCGGAATATTTATATGTACGAATAATCGTTCATTTAACCGGACACGGGAATGGATTAATAGCCACTAGAATTATTAAAACAGGGGTGAAATTATGTACAAGGACACTTGGCATAATTGTTAACAAAGTATTAAAATCTTGGGTTACACTCAGTCGACATCCTAGTGTAATTATTAAAAGAAGTAATAAAACCTTGTTACAGTTAAGTCCCCAATTAGTTGGAATATTTGACTTCGGGTATAAGGATAATTTGACGAGGACACTCGCACTTTATATTTATGACTGATGGACTGTTATGGACAAAAACCAGACGGACATATTAAATAATCCAGGACAAAGGACAATTAACCCATGGGCATAAAACTAAAATCATCACGTCAAACATCATGATTACGGAAGTTTAAATAAGCATAATTCTTTTATTTCATATTTAATTTCCTTTATTTTATATTTAATTGCACTTCTAATTATCGCATTTTTATTTATTGTTATTGTATTTAATTGTACTTTTAATTATCGTACTTTTTAATTATCGCAAGTTTATTTTATCGCACTTTTATTATTCGCAATTTCATTATCGTTATTTACTTTACGCTTAAAATTAAGTCTTTTATTTATTTAATATTTTACATTTTGATTTAACTGCAACTAAAGTTTTTAAAATCGACAAACCGGTCATTAAACGGTAAAAACCCCCCTTTATAATAATAATATTACTTATATATATATATTTGTATTTTTATAAATTTAAATTAATATAGCGTTAAGCTTTGTGAAAAAGATTCTCTGTGGAACGAACCGGACTTACTAAAAACTACACTACTGTACGATTAGGTACACTGCCTATAAGTGTTGTAGCAAGGTTTAAGTATATCCATTCAATAAATAAATAAATATCTTGTGTAAAATTGTATCGTATTTAATAGTATTTCCTTGTAAAATTTAATAGTATTTTATACCCCTTAGCTTCAACTATCAAGTATTTTTGGCGCCGCTGCTGGGGAACTTAAAAATTTAGCTTAAAAGCAGGAAGCGCAACGCTATATAAAAAAAAAGATTGTTATTTTTAGTTTACTTTTATAAAAATACGTTTTTGTAAAAATACGTTTTAAAAATTCAAAAAATATAAAAAGAAAAACAAAAATTTATATATTTTTAAGAGTTTGTTAAATATATAAGTTTTATAAAGTTTCTTTATTTTTATTTTTAGTATTTAAAAATATAAATTTTATTTAAATATTGTGTTTTTTTTATAAAACATCAAAACAGCAAAACAGAAAAAAAATATATAAAAGTTTACGGGCTACACTGTAGCAGCCCAACCCATCTGGCCCGATTTTCTACTTCATGCGATCGCATGAATATATAGCATACACTTCGTGTGATCGCATGGAGTGATTTGACTCGTCTGAAACATAAGCTGTACGAAATTAGGGTTTATAATAATAATTATTATTAATTAATAACCCTAATTAGGTTATAATTATTTTATTATTTAGTTTAGTTTATTTATAATTTGTATTTTAAGTCTAAATTAGTTTTAATAATTTATAAAATTAATAGTTTTATAAAATAAATAATATTTTTATAAAAATTGTAATTTTTACAACTTTTTATATATTTTTATATTTTGTCCCTTTTTAATAGTTTTAGCGTAATTTTTGTATTTTTCGCTCGTATTTATTTTTAATTTATAGTTTTTGCCATAGTTATTTTTATTTCTTGATTTTTAGGCCTTGCCGTAAAATCCCTTAAGTGCTTTTTCTTTAGACTAAGATTTAGGTGCTTTAGAATTTTGCGACGCCTTTTTAAGTTTTAGTACCTTTTTAAGTTATTTCCATTTGGGATATAGTTTTACTTGTAAGCTTTAAGACGCAACTTTTGGTTTTAAATTTTTAGTTCCTTTTTAAGTTTAGACGCGCTATTTTCTTATTTCTCGACGCCTTTTACCTATGTATCAATTATCATTCCAATTAGTAATCTCAATTTGCGATTATAATTTTAAGTTAGTGATAGTAATAAGGTTGGGTTAGTCGAGTGTTTTTAAGTTCTATAAGTCACTCTTTTTCTTTCTTATTTTTATTTTTCGATTTTTTCCGACGCACTCTTTTTCTTTCTTATTTCTCGCTATTCTAGTTTTTAGGGCATAGATTTTTATTCTACTTCTTATCTAAATTTCTTAAAATTACGAAAATTTATTTTAAGTGGTTAAATTGATAGACATCAAAATTTTCTGGTTCGTAGTAATAGTTGGATTTGTACGTGGACCGGGTTATTGGAGCCAAACAGTCCTCAATTATATTGAGACCAAACGAATCCTGCCCCTCTGCTGCATCTTTTGGCTATTCGAAACGTGGGCAAAATCAGAAAAGTCTATTGATTGGATAACTTATATATAATTTTTCTTTCCTTTTTAAAAACTAATAGGATATTCAGTGAATGCACCGAGCAAGACGTTCACCACCTTTTGTACGTTCACCACCTGTAACTAGATCAAGACATTTAGCAAATATTACCGCCGTTGATTTTTCTTTAGAATCTTCATCCAGTCGACCAAGTACTCCAATTCAAATTTCCGATAATCTATTTTTTGAACCCGACCTCACAATTAAGAATCTGGAGAATATTCAGGGACGATTCATAGATCCCGAACCATTAAATTTTCCTCCGGAACCACCAATCATTCAAACAGAGATTGTTGAGGAACGAACCATTAAATCAGAATCCTCTAGTGATTCCAATTCAACAAATTCAATTATGGAGAATCTGGAACCTTTAAGTATGGAAGACCGAATGAGAGCTAAACGCACTGGCCAAGGTCACGCAATTACTCATCCAGACATTAATGCGCCAAATTATGAAATCAAATGACAAATTCTACACATGGTGACTAATCAATGCCAATTTAGTGGTGCGCCAAAGGAAGATCCAAATGAACATCTTCGTACCTTTAATAGGACCTGCACACTATTTAAAATCCGAGAAGTGGAGGATGAACAGATATATCTCATGTTATTTCCCTGGACTTTAAAGGGAGAAACCAAAGATTGGTTGGAATCGTTACCTGAAGGGGCGATTGATACATGGGACGTTTTAGTTGAAAAATTTCTTAAATAATTCTTTCCTGCATCTAAAGCCGTAAGACTTCAAGTAGAAATTGTTACGTTTACACAGAAACCGAATGAAACTCTATATGAGGCGTGGACAAGATTTGGAAAGTTATTAAGAGGATGTCCGCAACATGGTTTAGACACCTGTCAAATAGTACAAATATTCTACCAAGGATGCGACATCACTACAAGGAAAGACATAGATATAGCAGCTGGTGGTTCCATTATGAAGAAAACCGAAACTGATGCTTATAAAATTATTGATAACACTGCTTCCCACTCACATGAGTGGCACCAAGAAAAAGATATCGGTAGATCATCTAAAGCAGCTAGAGCCGATTCTAGCCATGACTTAGATTCCATTTCCGCAAAGATAGATGCTGTCGAGAGACGAATGGAAAAGATGACTAAGGATATTCACTCAATACGAATTAGTTGTGAGCAGTGTGGAGGACCACATTTGACAAAAGATTGTCTCAGTATTGAATTAACAATGGAACAAAGAGAGAATATTTCATACAAAAACCAAAGGCCTGGAAATAATTATCAGAATAATTATCAACCGCCAAGACCGATCTACAATCAAAACCAGAATTATAATCGAAATATTCCATACAACAACCAACAAGGTCCTAGCAATCAACAAGTATCTAACAATACTTACAACCAGCAAAGACCTAATTTTCAAAACAAACCACCACAAACCGATGATAAAAAGCCGAATTTAGAAGATATGATGACGAAGCTAGTTGAAACTCAAACGCAGTTTTTCACATCTCAAGAACAAACCAATGAACAAAATGCTCAAGCATTTAGAAATCAACAAGCTTCTATTCAAAACTTGGAACAAGAAGTAAGTAACCTAGCAAGGTTAATAGGTGAAAGAAAACCGGGAAGTTTACCTAGTGATACAAATGCAAACCCCCGGAATGAAACAGCTAAAGCCATTACCACAAGAAGTGGTACAACACTTAAACCACCTGAAATACCTGTAACTTCTGATGAAGCTATTCCTACTCCACAAGAACCACAACCTGATCAAGATAAGGAAAAAGAACCGGTAGTTGAAAAGGTTAATGAAGATAACACAGTTAAGGATAAACCTTATGTTAAACCATACCAACCACCACTTCCTTACCCGAGTAAAATGAAAAAAGAGAAACTTGAAGTCGAGCAATCCAAATTCTTGGATATGTTTAAACAGATAAATGTAAATCTTCCTTTCATTGATGTGATTTCAGGAATGCCTAGTTATGCTAAATTCTTGAAAGATCTGATCACGAATAGAAAGAAAATGGAAGAACTCTCGGCTGTTACTATGAACGCTAATTGTTCAGCAGTGCTGTTGAATAAGATACCAGAAAAACTATCTGATCCAGGAAGTTTCACAATTCCATGTTTTCTGGGTAGTCTTAGTTCAATAGAAGCATTGGCAGACTTAGATGCTAGTATAAATTTAATGCCGTTTTCACTATACACTAAACTAGACCTTGGAGAATTGAAACCAACAAGAATAAGCATACAACTAGCCGATCGATCAATAAAATATCCTAGAGGGATAATGGAGAACATGCTAGTTAAAGTTGGTACTTTAGTATTTCCAGTAGATTTTGTTGTTCTGGACATGGATGAAGATTCTCAAGTTCCTCTCATATTAGGAAGACCATTCTTAAACACGGCTAAAGCAATGATAGACGTGTTCGGTAAGAAATTGACCCTAAGTATAGAGGACGAGAGTGTTACCTTTTCAGTTGATAAAGCAATGCAACAACCTCAATCTGCAGATGATACATGTTATTATATTCAAACTATAGATTCACATGCAGAATTATTAGAAGAATTTCCAGAATTACAAGGAATAGGGAAATGTTCTTTAGGAGAAGGTAATGAACCAATTGATGAAGCTGAAATGTTAGCTACACTTATAGCTAATGGATATGAACCAACAACAGAAGAAATTCAAATGCTAAAATAAGAAGACAGATATCGATACAAATCATCGATAGAAGAACCTCCGAAATTAGAGTTAAAGCCACTTCCAAACCATTTGGAATACGCTTATTTACATGGTGAATCTGAATTACCTGTAATAATATCGTCTTCTTTTACTGAAAATGAGAAATCACAACTCATTTCTGTGTTGAAAGCTCATAAACCAGCCATTGCATGGAAGATTCATGATATTAAAGGAATAAGTCCTTCGTATTGCACACATAAAATCCTTATGGAAGAAGGTCATAAAACGTATGTGCAACGCCAACGAAGACTAAATCCTAATATGCAAGATGTAGTTAAGAAAGAGATTATTAAACTGCTAGACGCAGGTCTAATTTATCCAATTTCTGATAGTTCATGGGTAAGCCCAGTTCAATGCGTACCTAAGAAGGGTGGCATGACTGTCATTACAAATGAAAAAAAAGAGCTTATTCCTACTAGGACTGTAACAGGATGGCGTGTATGTATTGATTATAGAAAATTAAATGACGCCGCCAGAAAAGATCACTTTCCCTTACCTTTCATTGATCAAATGTTGGAAAGGCTAGCCGGAAATAGTTATTATTGTTTTCTAGATGGATTTTCTTGATATTTTCAAATTCCAATAGCACCCGAAGATCAAGAGAAAACCACATTCACGTGCCTTATGGTACTTTTACTTACAAACGCATGCCATTTGGACTTTGCAATGCCCCTGCAACCTTTCAAAGGTGCATGATGGCGATTTTTCATGACATGATAGAAGAATGCATGGAAGTTTTCATGGATGACTTTTCAGTCTTCGGTGATGCATTTGAATCATGTCTAGTTAATCTGGAACGAATGCTTATTAGATGCGAACAATCAAATCTAGTACTTAATTGGGAGAAATGCCATTTCATGGTTAAAGAAGGCATCGTTCTTGGTCATAAAATTTCGAAGGAAGGAATTGAAGTGGATAGAGCTAAAGTAGATGTAATTGCTAAACTTCCACATCCCACCAATGTTAGAGGAGTTAGGAGTTTTCTAGGGCATGCCGGTTTTTACCGACGTTTCACAAAAGATTTTTCTAAAATTGCCACTCCTATGAATAAACTCCTAGAAAAGGATGCTCCATTCATCTTTTCAGATGAATGTATCAAATCTTTTAATATTCTTAAAGAGAAACTCACTAATGCGCCGATCATGATAACACCAAATTGGAATCTACCATTTGAACTAATGTGCGATGCAAGTGATTTTGAAATGGGAGCCGTTTTAGGACAAAGGATTGAAAAACGATTTCAACCTATATATTATGCTAGTAAGACGTTACAAGGAGCAAAAAAAAATTACACAACTACTGAAAAAGAACTCCTTGCTATTGTCTTTGCTTTTGACAAATTTCATTCATATCTCGTTCTAACAAAAACGGTGGTCTATACCGACCATTCTGCTCTTAGATACCTATTTTCGAAACAAGATGCTAAACCAAGATTAATCCGTTGGATCTTACTCTTACAAGAGTTTGATATTGAAATCCGAGATAAAAGAGGAGCAGAAAATCTCGCCGCTGATCATCTTTCTCGTCTTGAAAATCCCGAATTAGAAGTTCTAAATGAATCGGCCATACAAGACAACTTTCCTGATGAATATCTATTGAAGATAGATTATAATGAAATTCCATGGTCTGCAGACTATGCAAATTATTTAGTATGTGGATTCCTTGAAAAAGGATTATCGTACCAAAAACGAAAGAAATTCTTCAGTGATATAAAACACTATTTTTGGGAAGATCCACATCTGTTTAAAAGTTGTCCAGATGGAATAATACGCCGATGTGTATTCGGAGATGAAGCTAGTAAAATTTTAAACCATTGTCACACAGGACCAACAGGAGGGCATTATGGGCCTCAACTAACAGCAAGAAAAGTTTATGAAGCTGAATTCTATTGGCCCACAATTTACAAAGACGCACACCTTCTTTGCAAATCCTGTGATGCATGTCAAAGGGCCGGAAAAATAAGTCAACGTGATGAAATGCCACAAAATATCATACAAGTATGTGAAGTATTTGACATTTGGGGTATTGACTTTATGGGACCATTTCCAAAATCTCATAATAATCTCTATATTCTCGTTGCCATTGATTATGTATCTAAATGGGCGGAAGCACAAGCTCTCCCAACTAACGATGCACGAGTTGTAGTCAACTTTTTAAAACGTCTTTTTGCAAGGTTTGGAACACCGAAATCTTTAATAAGTGATCGGGGTACACATTTCTGTAATAATCAACTTGAGAAAGTTCTCAAAAGATATGGAGTAACTCATAAAATATCCACCGCATATCATCCACAAATAAGTGGACAAGTTGAAAATACCAATCGAGCTTTAAAACTTATTCTAGAGAAAATCGTAGGATCAAATCCGAAGGAATGGTCCATTAAATTGGAGGATGCACTCTGGGCTTTTAGAACAGCCTACAAAACTCCAATTGGAACCACACCTTTTAGACTTGTTTATGGAAAAGCATGTCATCTTCCAGTAGAAATTGAACACAAAGTATTTTGGGCTTTGAAGACATGTAATCTTGATATACATGAAGCTGGACGTCTACGATTAAGTCAACTAAACGAATTAGAAGAGTTAAGATATGAAGCATACGAAAATTCATTAATCTATAAAGAAAGAACGAAGAAATGGCATGATAAAAGAATCAGAAGTTTAAAAGAATTTAAAGAAGGAGACAGAGTTCTTCTTTTCAATTCACGATTCAAGCTATTTCCTGGAAAATTGAAATCAAGATGGTCTGGACCATTCATAGTCAAAAGATTTTTCCCATACGGAACGATAGAATTAATAAATTCAAATGGGATTGAATTTAAAGTTAATGGTCACAGAGTTAAACACTACATAGATAGTCCGATGGAATTCGACAATGAAGTTAATCACAATTTTGATACCACAGCTAACTAAGTGTGGGGAGAATCAAGTCTTTAAAGGATAATATGTATTTCTGTTAGAGTTAAATTGTCTGTTTTCGTGTAGTTCTCGAAAATGGAACCCGAACGGTCTTTCCCTAGCAGACCCTAAAGAACTAGTCTTCTCCCCCCATTCTGAATTTTTATTTTTTTAGGTTTTTAGGAAATGAAGACTGCCTGTGAACTAAATCATGGTCTAATGCTACACGCTTTGATCACTAAACGTAATAATGACACACTTCCGAGTGAAATAATATCAGTAATAAGAGAAAGATTGGACGGAGTAAGAAAACAATCCAGATGCGAAGATAATAAGTTACAATTTGGTAAAGGAAAATCAAAATCCGCAGCGAAAATAAGAGCACGACACCTAGAAAGATGTCACAAATGCGTAAAATGGTCACATGGAGGTAAATGTTCAAATAATCAAACCTATTCAAATACCGAATTTGTTACTTTATGCAGAGACGGACCGTTCATATGTTTAGAAGAAAAAACACTGAATGCTCGAGGTTACGCCTATGTTGCCATGGAAAACCAATTAAACCGACTATCTTATGAATGGGATAGATCATATAACTAAGAATACTATCTCACAGGTAAGTCTGTACAGTTTTTATTTTTTTTATTATTTTTAACCTTTTGATAATAAACGCTAATTTGTTCGCTATAAAGTATTAAATTGGTATTAAATAAAATTAGGTTTGGCGACCGAAATTATTGATATCATTCAAAAATTTATTACATCACTGCGAAATTTAACGTTTATTCTTAAGGTATAAATATCTTTAATCAATCAGCACAAAATATTTCAAAAATTCGTCATGAGTTAAATTAGGTCATGGAACCGAAATTACTTTACCGAAAAGAGGGGCGTATATTTTTGATAATATTTGATTGATTAAAGTGGGATAAAAAGCCAAAAAGATTTTTAATTTTATTTTTATCATGTTTTTAAAATTAATATATAAATCTTAAATTAATATTGTAAACTTTGTAAAAACAATATATTTAAAATTGTAAATATTTGAAAAATATAATATAAGTTTGGTGTGAATTTTTAATTTTTAAAATAAGAATTTTTAATTTTATGCATTTCAAATTTTAAGTTTAGTGTGAATTTTTAATATTAATTTTGAATTTTATGTATTTTTATTTTAAGTTTGGTGTGAATTTAAAAACAAAAATTTACTTTATCTCATTAAGTTAAAAATATGATTTTTAAAATTCACCGTAAGTTGAAGACTAGGTCATTGAACCGAAATTGCTTTATCCGAGGGAGGGACGAGAACTTTTATTATCATTATTTTTAATCTTATTGAATTAAAGTATGCCAAAAACATAAAAAAAAAAAACCTAAAAATTTTAGCTTTTAAAACAATCGCTACAAAAAGACAAATTTTAAAATTTTGTCAAAGGACGGACTAGGACATCGATCCGAAACGACCTCGTCCTAAATAACAAGGGAAACAAAATTTTAAAATTAATTACTTAATTGTTTTAATTAGTATAAGATATATAAAAGAAAAAAAAAACTGAAATCACTGTAGCCGGGCACCCATGCGATCGCATGGGATTCTCCCTATACCTCCATGCGATCGCATGGAGGCAAAAATCTGGCCAGACTCAAAACAGCCAGCGAGCTGTGTTCTTTACCACTTCACACACACATACACGAAAAATACCTCAAATCTTCACCAAATTTCATCATTTTTCCACCGTAATTCGTCATTTTTCTTGCTCTAATCATGCCTAGATTCTCATTCTTCAGCAAAATGGTAAAAATTGCACCCCTAAACTCTATAAATTCCTAGTTTTTGTGATAATTATCAATTTTTTTCCTAATGCAATTTTGTTAATTTCTAGTGTAATTAGTGTTAAATTGTTAGTATTTTATGCATGTATAACCTAGATTGATGCTATTTAACATGATTTAAAGCCAAAAACTTTAAAAATTTTAGAAATCTAGGGTTTGTGTTCTTGAGCAATTTGGGGCTTTTTGATATAAACAGGTTATGGCCGATTTTTGTCATGAATTATTGCTAAATTGAGTAGTGTAACATGTTTAGATAGTTAAATGATCCAAACATTGATCCTAAACATGATTTTTGGAGATTAAAGTGGACTTTTTAAGTCCAAAATTCATGAACTTGATTAATTTGATGTAATTGCCATTTGAGACTTGTTTAATTATTAGTAATGACTATTTTGACATGTTATTTGAGTTAAATGCTTATGAACTTTGTATACATTTTCATATGCGCTTATTTGAAAAGTGTAGAATTGTGAAAAATTGTGAAAATGTGTATAAATTTAATTTTGATTTAACATGTTATAGTGATTGTTTTAAGTTGTTATTTTGCTAACACTAATGCATATTTGGATGCACAAATTTTGTGTTTAATGTGTTTTGCAGAAAGCCGATACTGGAGGTTCAGGAGCATCATCATCTAGACGACCAGCACCAGCACCAGAACCAGAACCAGAAATGCAACACGAACAAGAACCACAACAACAGCCTGATCAGCACATACCTTATTATGATCCGGTACAGTTTGTTGATGAATTCATAGTATTCCCAATGAGACCTCCAGTAGAATTCCCAACGATTCATGAGCACACTCTGCATCCTAATCTGAGATTTGATAGGAGATGGAGAGATTACGAGACATATCAAAGGAACAAATTCAAATTGGTAACAAAAAAATGTAGAGGTGCCAAGGGTAATCGATTGGGCTCCTTTGGAAACGGTCCATCTAGCTGACCGTGTTAGATAGCTTTTAGTTAAAAGGTATGTCAGTTCTTCTTTTACAGATTGAGAACGTCTTTTCACCATTCGTAGACCTGTATATAAGGAATGGTGTGTTGAGTTGATGAGTACTGTATCACTTGATACAAATATAGTTAGAATAGATGATAGAAGATTTCTTAGGTTTATCCTTGGCGGTAGGATGTACAGAATGTCCATGCTGGACATGGCCAGGGCCTTACAGATATATACTCCTGGTGAGTTGCTATTACCCGATTGTACAAATTTGATTCATTATGGTGAAAGGATAGATAGTAACTTTGACGCTGACGCCATTTGAAGGCGTATGTCACATTTTGATGTTTTTACACGAGCAGGAGGACACTCCTATACACATATTGACAGAGCCGAGCTTCGTATTATTCATAGATTTTTGGCTAACTCGATTACACAGAGAGGTCATAATAAAGAAAAAATTACCTTACATGATTTATTCTACCTAAAGTGTATTCGGGATCCTAGAAGTTTTGTCAATATCTCTTACTGTGTTGCTTTTTATTTATCTAAAATAGTAGAGGGAATGCAGGACGGGAGTATAATAGGAGGAGGTATTTTTGTTACTCTCATTGGAGAGTATTTAGGTGTTGATAAGAACAAAGGGGGTCCATTACAGCTTTGTAGAGAACAGGTTGAGCCCTTAGGATTAAAAGTTTATGTGTGTGCTAAGGTATTGAAAAGTAGACGTAACCAGGCAGTACCCTATGAGGGATCTCATCCTCAGGTAGAGAGAGGCTCAGACGAGGAAATGGAGGAGGCAGAAGACATTAGGGATGTCTTTCGAGATGCTATTCTTGACGTCCACGTTCGTATAGATGAGGAAGCAATGACGAACGCGGCCAGACATAGTATGTATGAGCAGTGGAACTCTGAGCGAGTATACGAGGATTATAGGCGACACCAACACGATAGCTGGTTAGTTCATCAGTACCAAATCATGAGCCAGCTATCATATCAGGTACCAAATAATTACGTACCTACTCGACCTGCTCATTTTCCGCCACACAGCCCCGATATCCGACCACCCTTTAACCGGTATGACTATAATCAAGCCTATCAGAACACCTATAACCAACAATGGAACCCACCTGACGAGATGAACTGGAACCCATATCCAGACTGATTTACTTCCATTTGGTTATTTATATGATTTTTATGTTTTTATCTTTTTACTTATTCATGTTTAAACTTATGTTATTGAATATACTTATGTAATCTTTATCATTTTTATTATTATTGTGTACTAATATTTCACATTTAGGATTTGAAAGTGGGATATTAAGTCCCATTTCAAATTGCCATGCATGTTTATATTTGTATGTATGTATATTGTAAATTGTACAAAACAGGGTAAAACAGCGCATTTTCAAAGACTGGCATTAAGTTCAGCAAAAGCTACTAATTTTGACAACAAGATGACAAATAAATGTGATGTAACATCAGATGAAATGAACAAATGATATGCACCATTTATCATTCAGCAACCAAACGCCAATATGTTTGGAAACTTTGGTAAAATTTAATCATTTTTACGCTAATCACCCTCAATAATTTAAATTGTTACTGATTTCTTGCAAATGGGGGCATTGCAAGATCTTAATTGTGGGAAGGGGTTAAATTCTTTCAGATTTTTAAAATTTTTTATCTTAAACACTTGGTTACCATTAAAAATACTAGTAACGTAGTAGTTGTATTAGAATCTAGTGCTCTCTGATGATAAAGAACAGCCCTAGTCTTATATACTGACTACCCAATTCTAGTAAAATTTTTCAAAATTTTCAATTAAATGAACTCAAAATCATGTTTATACATATTTATGAACGATAAAACTAGGTGTTAACACCGAAATTATTGTTACCTCAGAAAGGACATAAATTGAGAAACAAACCAAAATGTTAAAATTCATTTAAAATGGAATAGAGGACAATAAAAAGGAAAATAAAAGCCAAGTGTGGGAAAAATTACCAAGTTATCTTAAACATATGTCACATATTTCTGTAACAAATAACTGAAAATACTTTTGCTTTGGACTAAACTAAACTATTTTACCCGATGAAAGAAAAGAAGAGATGGATCTACACGATGAATCAATTCCATCATTAAAAGGAAGTAAAGTCTTCCGAAAAAGAAATGCGCTTCTTGATTTAGGTCATGAAGTTGTCGTCCAGACCAGCTATAGGTTGACGAAAAACCTAGAAAAGTCATCACTAAAATCAGCAGGAAATCCACGGACCTCAGCATTAAACAGGGTTGCCAAGTGGTCTGATTTATCCTAACCATGAGAAGGATTTATCTCGTAAAATGGGGGGGGCACCGTGCAAATTAGCTGGATAAGACTAATGAATCAGATCCCCAGAAAGGATAATCTCCTTAAAGATTAAAAATCAGCTTTTAAGCCTGATATTACTCAATCCTAGAGATTGACCTTAAAGATTGAGAATTCAAACTCATGGAATTCAATGATATCTAAACTCGAGCTTGAACGAGAAAATATTTTGATCAAATTTTAAACCGATTTGTTTTCTGAAAACCCATTTTCAATGCGTTCATTACCATTGAACGTAAAATCCTAGGAATTCACCTGGAATTCATTAGGTCATCTGAACCAAATCGGGTGTCAACCGTAAGAACGGTGGTTGCATAGCATGGTTAAAGACAGGACCTTGTGCCAGACCGACAAATTATAAGGGTGAGCTTTACTATTGCTCCTACAAAGGATAGTAATTGCGTCCGACACGTTATAGACCATAATTAAAAGCATGTCAGGGGACATTGCCTTAACAGTTGCTTGTTCAACGCTTTCCTTTACAACCGGACGGTAGTTTACCGAAAGGTAATATACGGGACAAGTAAACTGGACGTGTTGCTTTCCTAATACAAGGTTAGCAAGTGGGTGACACAAAATCGCAAGTTTTGAGCTAAAATTTTTAAATCTGAAACCCACCAAGCCCACAAAAATATTTTGCAAACACCGGTGAAGGGTTATTCCGGAAAACTTATCTAGGGTAAAAACTAGATTTAATTTTTAAAAGATCAAATGTTTTCATAAAGATCCAATTTCCTTAATGGATCTAAATTTTATAGTCATGTGGGACTGTAAACCACATCGTTACTACCATTGTGTATACCGTCGTAAAGAAATCACTGATGTACAAAGTGTGAAGAATAAAGAAGTGATTCTTGTATTTCAAGACTATATTGCTTGAGGACAAGCAACGCTCAAGTGTGGGAATATTTGATAATCCTAAAAACGAACATATATTTCATAGCATTATTCCTCAAGAAAGACAAGCTTTTAGTTGCAACTGTTCTATTTACAAGTGATATTCGTTTAAATAATAAAAGGTGAAGACAAAAGACAGATTCGATGAATTGAAGACGCAAACGACCAAAAAGCTCAAAAGTACAAAATACAATCAATGAGGTTCCAATTATTGATAAGAAACGTCTCAAAATTAGAAGAGTACAAGATTCAAAACGCAAAGTACAAGATATTAAATTGTACGCAAGGACGTTCGAAAATCCGGAACCGGGACCAGAGTCAACTCTCAACGCTCGACGCAACGGACTAAAAATTACAAGTCAACTATGCACATAAATATAATATAATATATAATTAATTCTGAAAATTAATATATATATTATATTATATTATAAAACCGTCGGTAGAAGAAAACAACCAAATGTGAGCCTCCCCAGCTGGCCATGCGATCGCATGGCCTTGAAGAGCAAAGCTCATGCGATCGCATGAGCTCCTTTTTCAATTCACAGGCCTATAAATTCGCAGTTTGGTGAACGTAAAATCCATCCTTTCTTCTCTTCATCATACGTAAAGTATATATATATATATATATATTTTAATTTTAATTTTAATTTTAATTTCTAATAATAAGGGTGTGTTAGCGAATGTTGTAAGGGTGTAAGTCGAAATTCTGTCGGTGTAACGCTACGCTATTTTTAATCATTGTAAGTTATGTTCAACCTTTTTACATTAATGTCTCGTAGCTAAGTTATTATTATGCTTATTTAATCCGAAGTAATCATGATGTTGGGCTAAAAATATTAAAATTGGGTAATTGGGCTTTGTACCATAATTGGGGTTTGGACAAAAGAACGACACTTGTGGAAATTAGACTATGGGCTATTAATGGGTTTTATATTTGTTTAACTAAATGATAGTTTGTTAATGTTAATATAAAGATTTACAATTGGACGAATAATCGTTCATTTAACCGGACACGGGAATGGATTAATAGCCACTAGAATTATTAAAACAGGGGTGAAATTATGTACAAGGACACTTGGCATAATTGTTAACAAAGTATTAAAATCTTGGGTTACACTCAGTCGACATCCTGGTGTAATTATTAAACAAAGTAATAAAACCTTGTTACAGTTAAGTCCCCAATTAGTTGGAATATTTGACTTCGGGTATAAGGATAATTTGACGAGGACACTCGCACTTTATATTTATGACTGATGGACTGTTATGGACAAAAACCAGACGGACATATTAAATAATCCAGGACAAAGGACAATTAACCCATTGGCATAAAACTAAAATCAACACGTCAAACATCATGATTACGGAAGTTTAAATAAGCATAATTCTTTTATTTCATATTTAATTTCCTTTATTTTATATTTAATTTCACTTCTAATTATCGCATTTTTATTTATTGTTATTGTATTTAATTGCACTTTTAATTTTCGTACTTTTTAATTATCGCAAGTTTATTTTATCGCACTTTTATTATTCACAATTTCATTATCGTTATTTACTTTACGCTTAAAATTAAGTCTTTTATTTATTTAATATTTTACATTTTGTTTTAACTGCAACTAAAGTTTTTAAAATCGACAAACCGGTCATTAAACGGTAAAAACCCCCCTTTATAATAATAATATTACTTATATATATATTTGTATTTTTATAAATTTAAACTAATATAGCGTTAAGCTTTGTGAAAAAGATTCCCTGTGGAACGAACCGGACTTACTAAAAACTACACTACTGTACGATTAGGTACACTGCCTATAAGTGTTGTAGCAAGGTTTAAGTATATCCATTCAATAAATAAATAAATATCTTGTGTAAAATTGTATCGTATTTAATAGTATTTCCTTGTAAAATTTAATAGTATTTTATACCCCTTAGCTTTAACTATCAATCCTCCGGATTCTCAATTGTGAGGTCGGGTTCAAAATATGGATTATCGGAAATTTGAATTGAAGTACTTGGTTGACTGGATGACGATTCTAAAGAAAAATCAACGGCGACAATATTGGCTACATGTCTTGATCGAGTTACAGGTGGTGAACGTATGAAAGGTGGTGAACGTTTTGCTCGGTGCATTCACTGAATATCCTATTAGTTATAAAATTTAAAAATTATATAAGTTATCAAATTAATAGACTTTTCTGATTTTGCCCACGTTTCGAATAGCCAATAGATGCAGCAGGTAGCCAGGACCCTTTAAATCAGAAGCCCACAACTCGCCACTAACAAATCCAACTATTACTACGAACCAGAAAATTTTGGATGTCTATCAATTTAACCGCTTAAAATAATTTTTCGTCGAATTTTAAAGAAATTTTAGAGAAGAAATAAAAAATTCTATGTCCAAAAAACTAGAGCGTCGAGAAATAAGAAAGAAAAAGAGCACGTCGAAAAACGTCGAAAAATAAAAGGTCAAAAATAATAAAAAGAACGTAGCGCGTTGAAACTTAAAAGTCTAAAAACTAAGAATTAAAAGTTACGTCTAAAGGTATTAAAACTTAAAGGAATTCTATATCCAAAACGGCAATTATTTAAAAAGTACTAAAATCTTAAATACTAAAACAATAAGTGATGTCGTAAAATTCTAAGGCGCTTAAATCTTAATCTAAATAAAAAGCACTTAAAGGATTTTACAGCAAAGCCTAAAAATCTAGAAATAAAAATAACTACGGCAAATACTATATCTTAAAACTAGTTACGAACGATAAAAATACAAATTACGTATAAACGATTAAAAAGATATGAAATATAGAAATAAAACTTAAGGTTATATAAATACAATTTTTATAAAAATATTATTTTTATATTATTATTTTATAAAAGTATTGATTTTTATTTAATTAATAAAACTAATTAAAACTTAAAATTACAAATTAAATAAAACTAAAACAAATTAATTTAATAACTAACCCTAATTAGGGTTTATAATAATAATAATTAAATTATACTCCGTAATTAATGTAGTACCAGGTTCAGACCAGCGTGTCAGACTGTCTCATGCGGTCGCATGAGTTTTATCCTACGGGTTCATGCGATCGCATGGCCCAAATATTCAGATCACAAATTGGGCTGCTCTAGTGTAGCCCGTTTTTTATTTTTCTATTTTTAATTTATATAGAATATTATATAAAATAAATAAAAACTTAATTTAAAAAAAAAACTACCTATTAGTTTTTGTAACTAAAAGAAAATACAAACTTTTTAATTTTTTTATATTTTGAACAACTCTTAAAAATATATATATTTGGTTTTTATTTTTATATTTTTAATATTTAAAACGTATTTTTACAAAAAGAAATTAAAACTTAAATTTTTTTTTTTATATATATAGCGTTTCGCTTCCGGCGTTTAAGCAGTCCCCGGCAGCGGCGCCAAAAATACTTGATGTGTGTAGAGGTGTATACGAAATAGTTATATTTTTATTCCAAAATACTACGATACAATTTTACACAAGTTATTTATTTATTTATAGAGTGAATATACCTAAACCTTGCTACAACACTTATAGGCAGTGTACCTAATCGTATAGTAGTTTAGTTTTTAGTAAGTCCGGTTCGTCCACAGGGAGCTAGACAAGTTTAACGCTATATTTTTAAAACTATATTTGTAAATATATAAATATATATATAAGTAGTATTATTATTATAAAAGGGGTTTTATCATTTAATGACCGATTTGTCGATTTTAAAACTTTAGTCGCAGTTAAAACCTAATGTAAAATATAAAAAATAAATATAACTTAATTTAAAGCGTAAAGTAAATGACAATAATAAAAGTGCGATAAATTAAAGTGTGATAAATAAAATGACAAAAAATAAAATTGCGATAATTAAAAAGTACGATAATTAAAAGTGCGATAAATAAAATGACAGTAAATAAAAGTGCGTTAAAATATGAAATAAAGGAATTATGCTTATTTAAACTTCCGTAATCATGATGTTTGACGTGTTGATTTTAGTTTATTACCATGGGTTAATTTTCCTTTGTCCTGGATTATTCGATATGTCCATCTGGTTTTTATCCATAACAGTCCATCGGTCATAAATATAAATTGCGAGTGTCCTCATCAAATTATTCTTATATTCGAAGTCAAATATTATAACTAATTGGGGACTTAAACTATAATTACACCAATTTTCCTTGTATGTAATTCACCCCTGTTTTAATAAGTCCATTAACTATTAATCCATTCCCGTGTCCGGTTGAATGAACAATTATTAGTACTTATAAATATCCCACCCATCATGTCCGATCGAGTGTATGTGGTTATTTATAATTACATCTAATTGTAAATCTTTATATTAAATTAACGAACTATCATTCAATTAAATAAATATAAAGCCCATTAATAGCCCATAGTCTAATTTCCACAAGTGTCGTTCTTTTGTCCAAACCCCAATTATTGTACAAAGCCCAATTACCCCTTCTTTAATATTTAGCCCAACATCATGATTACTTTGGCTTAAATAAGCATAATAATAACTTAGCTACGAGACATTAATTTTAAAAGGTTGAACATAACTTACAATGATTAATAATAGCGTAGCGTTACACGGACTGAATTTCGACTTACACACTTACAACATTCGCTAACATACCCTTATTATTATTAAATTAAAATTAAAATTAAAATTATAATATATATATATATATATATATATATATATATATATATATATATATATATATATATATATATAAATATTACGTGAGAGATAGAGAGGATAGAAAAAGATGTATTAAGCTCGAGCACCAGACGGCCTTTTATAGGAATGTGGCCAGAAAAAGTAGGCCAAGCGATCGCATGGGAATTAGGCCTCCAGGCCATGCGATCGTATGGAGGTAGGATCCAGCTCAAAATTCTTTGTCCCCTAGTTTGCCGACGGTTTATATATATATATATATATATATATATATATATATATATATATATATATATATATATATATATATATATATATATATATATATATAATATATAATATATATATAAGTTTAAGAATTATTTATATATTATATTATATTTATGTGCATAGTTGACTTGTAATTTTTAGTCCGTTGCGTCGAGCGTTGAGAGTTGACTCTGGTCCCGGTTCTGGATTTTCGAACGTCCTTTCGTACTATTTAATATCTTGTACTTTGCATTTTGTGGCTCGTACTCTTGTAATTTTTAGACGTTTCTCATCAATAAATTGAACCACTTTTTATTGTACTTTGTACTTTTGAGCTTTTTGGTCGTTTGCGTCTTCAATTCGTTGAATCTGTCTTTTATCTTCACCTTTTATTATTTAAACGAATATCACTTGTAAATAGAACAATTGCAACTAAAAGCTTATATTCCTTGAGGGATAATGCTATGAAATATATGTTCGTTTTTAGCATTATCAACTACCGAGAGTTGAACAAACTTACCATCAAGAACCATTACCCATTACCGAGAATCGACGACTTATTTGATCAACTACAAGGCTCGTCGGTTTATTCGAAGATCGATTTATGTTCTGAATATCACCAAATGCGGGTGAAAGAGGATGACATCCCGAAGACTACTTTTAGGACGCGTTACGGACATTACGAGTTTATGGTTATGCCGTTTGGATTGACTAATGCACCAGCTGTGTTCATGGACCTCATGAACCGAGTGTGTGGGCTATATCTTGACAAGTTTGTCATTGTTTTCATCGATGACATACTTATTTACTCGAAGAATGATCAAGAGCACGAAGAACATTTGAGAAAAGTGCTAGAGTTGCTGAGAAAAGAAAAACTGTACGCTAAGTTTTCAAAGTCTGCATTTTGGTTGGAAGAAGTTCAATTCCTCGGTCACATAGTGAACAAAGAAGGCATTAAGGTGGATCCGGCAAAGATAGAAACTGTTGAAAAGTGGGAAACCCCGAAAACTCCGAAACACATACGCCAGTTTTTAGGACTAGCTGGTTACTACAGAAGGTTCATCCAAGACTTTTCCTGAATAGCAAAACCCTTGACTGCATTAACGCATAAAGAGAAGAAATTTGAATGGAAGGATGAACAAGAGAAAGCGTTCCAGTTATTGAAGAAAAAGCTAACTACGGCACCTATATTGTCATTGCCTGAAGGGAATGATGATTTTGTGATTTATTGTAATGCATCAAAGAAAGGTCTCGGTTGTGTATTAATGCAACGAACAAAGGTGATTGCTTATGCGTCTAGACAATTGAAGATTCACGAACAAAATTATACGACGCATGATTTGGAATTAGGCGCGGTTGTTTTTGCATTAAAGACTTGGAGGCACTACTTATATGGGGTCAAAAGTATTATATATACCGACCACAAAAGTCTTCAACACATATTTAATCAGAAACAACTGAATATGAGGCAGCATAGGTGGATTGAATTGTTGAATGATTACGACTTTGAGATTCGTTACCACCCGGGGAAGGCAAATGTGGTAGCCGACGCCTTGAGCAGGAAGGACAGAGAACCCATTCGAGTAAAATCTATGAATATAATGATTCACAATAACCTTACTACTCAAATAAAGGAGGCGCAACAAGGAGTTTTAAAAGAGGGAAATTTAAAGGATGAAATACCCAAAGGATCGGAGAAGCATCTTAATATTCGGGAAGACGGAACCCGGTATAGGGCTGAAAGGATTTGGGTACCAAAATTTGGAGATATAAGAGAAATGGTACTTAGAGAAGCTCATAAAACCAGATACTCAATACATCCTGGAACGGGAAAGATGTACAAGGATCTCAAGAAATATTTTTGGTTTCTGGGTAATAAAGCCGATGTTGCTAAATACGTAGGAGAATGTTTGACGTGTTCTAAGGTCAAAGCTGAGCATCAGAAACCATCAGGTCTACTTCAACAACCCGAAATCCCGGAATGGAAATGAGAAAACATTACCATGGATTTCATCACTAAATTGCCAAGGACTGCAAGTGGTTTTGATACTATTTGGGTAATAGTTGATCGTCTCACCAAATCAGCACACTTCCTGCCAATAAGAGAAGATGACAAGATGGAGAAGTTAGCACGATTGTATTTCAAGGAAGTTATCTCCAGACATGAAATACTAATCTCTATTATCTCTGGTAGGGATGGCAGATTTATTTCAAGATTCTGGCAGACATTACAGCAAGCATTAGGAACTCGTCTAGACATGAGTACTACCTATCATCCACAAACTGATGGGCAGAGCGAAAAGACGATACAAATGCTTGAAGACATGCTACGAGCATGTGTTATTGATTTCAGAAACAGTTGGGATCGACAACTACCGTTAGCAAAATTTTCCTACAACAATAGCTACCATTCAAGCATTGAGATGGCGCCGTTTGAAGCACTTTATGGTAGAAAGTGCAGGTCTCCGATTTGTTGGAGTGAAGTGGGGGATAGACAGATTACGGGTCTGGAGATAATACAAGAAACTACCGAGAAGATCATCCAAATTCAACAACGGTTGAAAACCGCCCAAAGTCGACAAAAGAGCTACGCCGACATTAAAAGAAAAGATATAGAATTTGAAATTGGAGAGATGGTCATGCTTAAGGTTGCACCTTGGAAAGGCGTTGTTCGATTTGGTAAACGAGGGAAATTAAATCCAAGGTATATAGGACCATTCAAGATTATTGATCGTGTCGGACCAGTAGCTTACCGACTTGAATTACCACAACAACTCGCGGCTGTACATAACACTTTCTACGTCTCAAATTTGAAGAAATGTTTTGCTAAAGAAGATCTCACTATTCCGTTAGACGAAATCCAAATCAACGAAAAACTTCAATTCGTCGAAGAACCCGTCGAAATAATGGATTGTGAGGTTAAAAGACTTAAGCAAAACAAGATACCAATTGTTAAAGTTCGATGGAATGCTAGAGGACCCAAGTTCACCTGGGAACAAGAAGATCAGATGAAGAAGAAATACCCGCACTTATTTCCAGAAGATACATCAACACCTCCAACTGCTTAAAATTTCGGGACGAAATTTATTTAACGGGTAGGTACTGTAGTGACCCGAACTTTTCCATGTTTATATATATTAAATGAAATTTTTATTTACATGATTAAGTGTTTCCAACATGTTAAGCAATCAAACTTGTTAAGACTTGATTAATTGAAATAGGTTTCATATAGACAATTGATCACCCAAGTAGACCGGTGATTCATGAATGTTAAAACTTGTAAAAACTATATGATGACATATATATGATTATATATATAGTTAACATGATAATATGATAAGTAAGTATCTCATTAGGTATTTTAACAATGAGTTATATACATAAAATTGAGTTTATTGAATTAAGAAACTCAAAACGATATATATATATATATATATATATATATATATATATATATATATATATATATATATATATATATATATATAACGATTATCGTTATAACAACGTCTTACTAAATACATATGAATCATATTAAGATATTGATACACTATGTTTAATCATGATAAATGATAAGTAAACATGTCATTAAGTGTATTAACAATGAACTACATATGTAAAAACAAGACTACTAACTTAATGATTTCGAAACGAGACATATATGTAACGATTATCGTTGTAACAACATTTAACTGTATATATATCATACTAAGATATATTAATATATCATAATATCATGATAATGTAATAATTTAACATCTCTTTAGATATAATAAACAATGGGTTAACAACATTTAACAAGATCGTTAACCTAAAGGTTTCAAAACAACATTTACATGTAACGACTAACGATGACTTAACGACTCAGTTAAAATGTATATACATGTAGTGTTTTAATATGTATTTATACACTTTTGAAAGACTTCAAGACACTTATCAAAATACTTCTACTTAACAAAAATGCTTACAATTACATCCTCGTTTAGTTTCATCAACAATTCTACTCGTATGCACCCGTATTCGTACTCGTACAATACACAGCTTTTAGATGTATGTACTATTGGTATATTGTAATGACCCGGAATTTTCCAACCAAATTATATTTATGAGATTAATATTTACATAAATTAAACCATACCAACATGATAAGCAATCCAAATTGTTGAGACTTGTGTTTTTGAAAAGAGTTTTACACAACGTTTGACCGTCCAATGTGACCGATGATATCACGAACTATATAACATACGATAATTATACATTTGTGTATATATATGTATTTATATATATTTAGCATGATCTAAGGATGGATTAACATCTCATTGTGTACTAATGATAATGAGTTATAAGTATATTTTGAAACTACTAACTTAAGTTTTCAAAACGATAACTATACGTAACATTCTTTGATATATATACTTATAATCTATAATGCTTATACATGTATCGTATATATAATGTATTTAATAACTTTTAAGGACTTAAATACATAAAACAATATAAGAATATTCACAAAAGATAGCTATATTTGAATTCTTGTTCCGTTTCCTCAAGATTTCTATACGTATATCTAGGGTATATGTACCCGTATCATACCCAGCTTCTATACGTATTTACTATTGGTATATACACATCAAATCAACATCCTAATCAACATTATTACTGCCCTAGATATGAGGTAACAAGAATTTGTCAAGTAGTATGAATTATTAGTAAGAAAACAAAATTAGGAATCCTTTTTTTTTTTTATAAACTAAAAACATTTTTATAAATGAACACCATTTCTTCACTCCATTTTCTCATACCTACACCCTCATTTATCTCTCAAAATACTCCTAACTTCATACTTGATCATCTTCAATCATTTTCCCCATCATTTAGCTTCAATTACAAGCCTTAAATACCATAAGAAAACTCTTTCAAGAACATATCAAAATAACCACCCATTTGAAGAAGTTTACTTCCAACCTTTTGATCTAACTTCACCACTCTTTGATTCCAAGATTATTTCTTATCTTTTGCAGTAACTTTATCCAAGTAACTTGAGGTAGTAACCTTGTTCATAATCTTATTCAATTCATATTCATATAGCTATCTTATTTTGTGGTATAAAATTTTAACAACAAGAACATAGTTTGAATGATTTCAAACTTGTTCGCAAACTAAATAGATCCTTCTAACTTGACTTTTAAAACACTTTAAGACCTGTAATATATCATAATGATATGCTAACCTAACAAGATATAACTTGGTTTTACAAAGAACATCTTAAAAACTGAATCTACGTCGTCGGAGTGCAACCGGGGGCTGTTTTGGGTTGGATAATTAAAAACCATCTTGAACTTTGAATTGGAAGTTCATGTTCTGGAAAAATGATATTTCTTATGAATATGTTAACACATAAAAATTTCATGGTTTAACTCAAAGTGTAAGTATTTTTAGAAAAATGATCATTAAATGTTGTTTTTATGATGGAAAATAATCACTTTCATAAGTTTCACCAAAGTTTGACCTATAACCTATGATTTCGAATACAAACTATGGTATTTTCAGTTGATATTCTTAAAATTTGACTCGTTCTAAGGAAGTGGCAAGTTGAACCAACAAAAACGGAGTTGTAATGAAGAAACTACGACGAAAATAAGATTGGGTATCCGAAGCTAGTTTAGCTACGAAAATATTTGGAGAAAAAGTAAATTAGTCATATCTTTTCTAATTAATATGATATTTTATATATAATTACTTATGATTTGATTTTATATATTTCAGGACCACCCGTAAACAACACGAGAAGATTAATCATAAGACCTCATGATTGTACGCAACACGTCATTTGACAACACGGTACTTTATGTACGCAACACATCATTTGACAACATGGTACCATGGGTCGAGATTAATTCTGATCAATACGAATACGATGGGGTCTTTATTTATTTTATTTAAGCAACTAATTGTGGACCACTAACATCAGACTGCTAACTACGGACTAAGAAAATATTAAAAGTATTAAAAGTATATATATATGTAACGATTACTTAAAAAAAAAATATGTTGATATATTATATATATGGTTAGGTTCGTGATATCTATCGGAGACCAAGTCGAATTAAATACCTTCAAGGCAAAAGTGAGTTTCATTTGCTCCCTTTTTAATTGCTTTTGCAATATATATTTTTGGGCTGAGAATACATGCACTGCTTTTATAAATGTTTACAAAATAGACACAAGTACTTAAAAATATATTCTATGTTGAGTTGTACCACTGGTATATTTCCCTGTAGCTTGGTAACTACTATTTACATGGGTATTGTAAACGCGAATCCTGTTGATAGATCTATCGGGCCTGACAACCCCAACCGGACTGGACGACCAGTATTCAACGGTTGCACAGTACTTCGTTTTAGTGACTACACTTGGTACGGTGTAGTGAGATTTCATAATAAAGGGAATATGCGACGTTGATTAAATGTTAAGTATGGTTACCAAGTGCTCAACCACTTAGAATGCTTTACATACACTTGCGAGTGTATTATGTTTATGATTATGAAATCTTGTGGTCTATTAACATATTGAAATGATTGTTATGATAAACCTATGAACTCACCAACCTTTTGGTTGACACTTTAAAGCATGTTTATTCTCAGGTACGAATTAAGTCTTCCGCTGTGCATTTGCTCAATATAAGGACATTACTTGGAGCCGATCATCGCAATGGGACCAAATGTTGATGACTTCGTCCAGGTGGATTAGGACAGGTCCTTTCAGTTGGTATCAGAGCTGGTTTAATGCCGTTTATGAGCAGGTTAATCGTAGAGGGGGTTCTCACAGTGTTACCTGTGATGAAGCATTGGCTCTTACTCCTCGCGGTCCCTATTAGGGTTGGCTGTACTGCCGAGAGGCGGGCCATAAAATCAGTGTCTGAGGTACGCTCAGTGGTCACCAGGCGGTAAGCTGGGAAGGCACTGAGTGGGATGCGTCCCCACTGTTATTTTAGTTGGTATCAGAGCAGTGGTCGTAGCGAACCAGGTCTTGCATTAGTGTGTCTAACTAGTAGTTGTTAAGATGCATTAATGAGTCTGGACTTCGACCGTGTCTACATGTCAAAAGTTTTGCTTATCATTTCTAGTCGGAAATCATCTGCTTATCATCCTTAGGAAATTACTTGCTTATCATTCATAAGTCTAGACACGTTTTACTGCATTTACTGAATTGATAGTGTATAGACGAATTCTTATCTTAGCATATCTGTTATTGCGAACTTTGATTGATATCTTTTCAAAGATTCTCCGTAATTTACGGGATTTTGGTATTATATATACATATGAAAATTATGTATTGAAGAGTACCAAATCTAACTCCTATAATCTATTCCATACCAAAAATTCATTTTCCTCATTATACAAGATGGATTCCGCATCTAGTTCGAATTCTTCAGATTCCGACAGTTATGCCGATATGGATTTCCATTCGGGCTCCGAAAGCAGTGTCACCGGAATGGATCAACCAATTTCCCATCATCTATTCTAGATGAATTGGGGATGGGTTCGTAATATACTAAATCACCGGAGACAAGAAGAAGGTGATCCATTCCATCCACCAAATTGCCCTCTTGGCGATGAACCTGAAGCACTTACCGGCGAACCTATTCGAAACACCATTTTCTCTCTCATTTCTAGAGTATCTCATCACGATTATATACTATCCCATATTACAAATCTTGTTCATTCGCTCGCTCCAACCGCCAATCATCATGGTGTACTAGTAGAAGTTAACGAACTTCGCGCTCGCGTGACGGCTTTGAAGAACATGGTGCGAAGGTTGCAAACACCAGCAGCAGCACCAGCAGCATAATCAGCACCACCATCAATAACATCAACAATACCATCATCACCACTAACAAACAACATCCGCATCACACGTCTCGACATCATAATCTGTCCCACAAACATCAACATCATACGCACCATAGATACCAAGGAGTACCAAGAATAATGAACGATGAAGTATTGATCCATAACTTCATTGATATTCTGCGAAGAATATGTGGTTTCAAAAAGTTTTAGAGATTTCTTATTCTAGCTCAAACGAAAAGAAAATGAGATTAATATCATATTAACTCATTAAATTCATGATTTCATCTGAAGAAAATATATATGTATATATGTTTTCATAAAGATTGTAATTAAAAGTTCTTTTGTATAAAATATTAATGGTGAAATTTTTTTTTAACGGGTAGGTAATACCCGAGGAATAATTAGATTTCATCATAATAAGTTACATTGTACATTCGTCGAAGCTGATTCAGCAGTCATTTACTATCCTACTTACAACCACTGATATACGTATCCGTTCACCGCAGAATAACCATTTTCATTCAATTTCATATTTGGATTTTGACTTCCCAGAATCCAACAAGTGGCATATGAAGAAAACATATGACAAAATAAAATCTGTTAGAAACAAACAAATTAACTATGAAAAATTTTGTTAAGAATCCACGCTAACTGTTCCAGCTAACTCTTCCTAGCTAACTGATTACATTTTATTTATCACAGTTTATTTATCGTAATTTAATTATCGCACTTTTATTTATCGTCATTTAATTTCTGTAATTATTTTACGCACTTTAAATATCGGGACACGTATACAATGTTTTGACATATCATATCGACGCATCTATATATATTTTTGGAATCACCATAGACACTCTATATACAGTAATGATCGAGTTCTCTATACAGGGTTGAGGTTGATTCTACAATAATATATATAGTTTGAGTTGTGATCGAGTCTGAGACGTATACGGGTCATGACACGTATTAATTAATTCGTATATTATATATTAAACTATATATGAATTATTGGACTGTTATTGTGGACTATCGACTGTGGACTAATGACATTGGACAATTAAAATGAATTAAAATATTGATTATAACATATGAAACTAAACATTTCTTCAAGATTGCCACTTGATTTCATCGTAAACCTCATTGTATCTCGACGATTACAATCAGCGTTCAAATCTATCATGATTCTTAAAAACACCTCAATCGAGAGGATAAACCAACCGCACTTCATCTACGGAAGAAAAGATTGATGCATATAGTTATGCACCTGAAAAAACCTCGGAAACTGAGTAAACGTTTGACACGTATCTGTTCTAGTTCCTTTGACATTGTTATTACTGAAGATCATTTTGCAATCCCTTTCCAAAGTAGCTAATTTTGTCACAGCTCCAGAAAGTCAACTCCGACTTTTCATCCAAAACAACTTTATTATAACCGCGATATATATGCGTACTCTTTATTGTTACTGGGGAACCTTTTATATTCCACAATATTACCATCAGCGATTAATCATTCTAAAAACCACAATTCTCCTGAAACTACCTCGGTTTGATAACCGATGACTCAGATCAGTTAACTTTGAAAATGCTGACGAAGCAGCATTTTGTAGATGATCTTAATGGTCAAAAGTTTGATGATAAAGAAAGGAGTGTTAGGAACGCTCGATAGAAAATTTAGTACCGAAAAGCGGATTATGCAAAACAATGAAGAAAGCCGTGGACAAATCACAAAGAATAAGTTTGCCTTCAAAGAATCCAAATAATTATGTGCCTGCTGAAATCGTTAGCAAATATCTTATTTCTCATTCTAAACCTTCACAGACAAATCTTCTTCATCATCCATTGATATTAGAAATTCTAAGATATTCTCGTATGTTCTATTATAAATATCCTCCATATTTCTGGCGATATTTTCACAACTATTATTATCTGAGATCATTTATCTCTCCGTAATATCTGCAACATAAAAGAAACTGTGTTAGTTTCTAAATTCTGAAACCTTCGAGTTTAAAATATGAATGTTTTGAAGTAGTGTTGGGAACTGAAGCATGGATTAGTATAATATAATGACACTTGATCAACATCATTATATTACAGTAAGTCATGCTGAGTTTCTAATGAAGCATGATGATTCACAGTACCGTCATCATGTGCCATTTACACGACTCTTACATTCTATCTAATCTCTAAACATATCAAGAGAATATTTTTCTGGATGACTCGGTCTTCTCCAGGGTATTTTGGTAATTTAACAAATCAAAATCGTTCTATTACCATTTTCTTCTTAGAGCATTAGCTATGTTCATTCTGAA
This sequence comes from Rutidosis leptorrhynchoides, assembly GCF_046630445.1. Lineage (NCBI taxonomy): Eukaryota > Viridiplantae > Streptophyta > Magnoliopsida > Asterales > Asteraceae > Rutidosis > Rutidosis leptorrhynchoides. Next base: position 324,137,919 of record NC_092334.1, read on the forward strand.
TTTCATATCTACGAATTCCGGACCATTACTCGCTTGACTCGAAGTCGGGAAGAGAAAACGAAAGCATGAAGCTCCGAAAAATAATGAAGAATATAAACTCCGATAATAATCCCAAAATTACAAACCGTGTATATTGATGCAGATAGCAATATAGAGACACGGGAGAATTAGAAACACTATAAACACAAGAGTATAGTAGAAGTAAATAGATTCTTCTGGTGGTAGATGAAAAAGAAGAATGACAGATATAAAAGTTAGGAGTATATCAAGAATCAGGACTGGATGGAGCATATTGATGAATGCTTTAAAGTAAGAATCAAGGGAGAAAGAATAGAAAGTGTGAGTCGTGGAAAATAAGGAAACGAAGGGGTGAATTTATAGTGAAATATCTGACAGAGCAATCGAAACAGATTATTGCATATAATCAAAGAAGATCCTGATTTCCTTAATCACCAAAAACCAAATCTTATTACGTAAGATTCTCTTTAAATTCCTTAAATCCCGGAAATCAATCATAACTACGTCATCGGTTAAGACGGATATATTTTACTCATCTCACTCTTTTACGATAGTCTCATTTATATTCTTCGCATAATCGAATCGTTTTATCAACATTACTCAATGATGATAAAACTCCATTATCACCTTATATGTTTCATGAAAACCTTCTTATTGTTATCCATAACAACCTCTATCAAATTTCGGGGACGAAATTTCTTTAAAGGGTAGGTACTGTAATGACCCGGAATTTTCTGACCAAATTATATTTATGAGATTAATATTTACATAAATTAAACCATACCAACATGAAAATCAATCCAAATTGTTGAGACTTGTGTTTTTGAAAAGAGTTTTAAACAACGTTTGACCGTCCAATGTGAACGATGATATCACGAACTATATAACATACGATAATTATATGTTTGTGTATATATATGTATTTATATATATTTAACATGATCTAAGGATGGTTTAACATCTCATTGTGTACTAATGACAATGACTTATAAGTATATTTTGAAACTACTAACTTAAGTTTTCAAAACGATAACTATACGTAACATTCTTTGATATATATACTTATAATCTATAATGCTTATACATGTATCGTATATATAATGTATTTAATCACTTTTTAAGGACTTAAATACATAAAACAATATAAGAATATTCACAAAAGATAGCTATATTTGAATTCTTGTTCCGTTTCCTCAAGATTTCTATACGTATATCTAGGGTATATGTACCCGTATCATACCCAGCTTCTATACGTATTTACTATTGGTATATACATATCAAATCAACATCCTAATCAATATTATTACTGCCCTAGATATGAGGTAACTAGAATTTTTCAAGTAGTATGAATTATTAGTAAGAAAACAAAATTAGGAATCCTTTTTTTTTTTATAAACTAAAAATGTTTTTATAAATGAACACCATTTCTTCACTCCATTTTCTCATACCTACACCCTCATTTATCTCTCAAAATACTCCTAACTTCATACTTGATCATCTCCAAGCATTTTCCCCATCATTTAGCTTCAATTACAAGCCTTAAACACCATAAGAAAAATCTTTCAAGAACATATCAAAATAACCACTCATTTGAAGAAGTTTACTTCCAACCTTTTGATCTAACTCCACCACTCTTTGATTCCAAGATTATTTCTTATCTTTTGCAGTAACTTTGTCCAAGTAACTTGAGGTAGTAACCTTGTTCATAATCTTATTCAATTCATATTCATATAGCTATCTTATTTTGTGGTATAAAATTTTAACAACAAGAACATAGTTTGAATGATTTCAAACTTGTTCGCAAACTAAATAGATCCTTCTAACTTGACTTTTAAAACACTTCAAGACCTATAATATATCATAATAATATGCTAACCTAACAAGATATAACTTGGTTTTACAAAGAACATCTTAAAAACTGAATCTACGTCGTCGGAGTGCAACCGGGGGCTGTTTTGGGTTGGATAATTAAAAACCATCTTGAACTTTGAATTGGAAGTTCATGTTCTGGAAAAATGATATTTCTTATGAATATGTTAACACATAAAAATTTCATGGTTTAACTCAAAGTGTAAGTATTTTTAGAAAAATGATCATTAAATGTTATTTTTATGATGGAAAATAATCACTTTCATAAGTTTCACCAAAGTTTGACCTATAACCTATGATTTCGAATATGAACTATGGTATTTTCAGTTCATATTCTTAAAATTTGACTCGTTCCAAGGAAGTGGCAAGTTGAACCAACAAAAACGGAGTTGTAATGAAGAAACTACGACTAAAGTAAGATTGGGTATCCGAAGCTAGTTTAGCTACGAAAATATTTGGAGAAAAAGTAAATTAATCATATCTTTTCTAATTAATATGATATTTTATATATAATTACTTATGATTTGATTTTATATATTTCAGGACCACCCGTAAACAACACGAGAAGATTAATCATAAGACCTCATGATTGTACGCAACACGTCATTTGACAACATGGTACCATGGGTCGAGATTAATTCTGATCAATACGAATACGATGGGGTCTTTATTTATTTTATTTAAGCAACTAATTGTGGACCACTAACATCAGACTGATAACTACGGACTAAGAAAATATTAAAAGTATTAAAAGTATATATATATATATATATATATATATATATATATATATATATATATATATATATATATATATATATATATATATATATATATATATATATATATATATATATATATATATATGTAACAATTACTTAAAAAGAAAATATGTTGATATATTATATATATGGTTAGGTTCGTGATATCTATCGGAGACCAAGTCGAATTAAATACCTTCAAGGAAAAAGTGAGTTTCATTTGCTCCCTTTTTAATTGCTTTTGCAATATATATTTTTGGGCTGAGAATACATGCGCTGATTTTATAAATGTTTACAAAATAGAAACAAGTACTTAAAAATATATTCTACGTTGAGTTGTACCACTGGCATATTTCCCTGTAGCTTGGTAACTACTATTTACATGGGTATTGTAAACGCGAATCCTGTTGATAGATCTATTGGGCCTGACAACCCCAACCGGACTGGACGACCAGTATTCAACGGTTGCACAGTACTTCGTTTTGGTGACTACACTTGGTACGGTGTAGTGAGATTTCATAATAAAGGGAATATACGACGTTGATTAAATGTTAAGTATGGTTACCAAGTGCTCAACCACTTAGAATGCTTTACATACACTTGCGAGTGTATTATGTTTATGATTATGAAATCTTGTGGTCTATTAACATATTGAAATGATTGTTATGATAAACCTATGAACTCACCAACCTTTTAGTTGACACTTTAAAGCATGTTTATTCTCAGGTACGAATTAAGTCTTCCGTTGTGCATTTGCTCAATATAAGGACATTACTTGGAGCCGATCATCGCAATGGGACCAAATGTTGATGACTTCGTCCAGGTGGATTAGGACGGGTCCTTTCATATATACACTCCAATGATTAGCTCTTAGCAGCCCATGTGAGTCACCTAACACATGTGGGAACCATCATTTGGCAACTAGCATGAAATATCTCATAAAATTACAAAAATATTAGTAATCATTCATGACTTATTTACATGTAAACAAAATTACACATCCTTTATATCTAATCCATATACTAACGACCAAAAACACCTACAAACGCTTTCATTCTTCAATTTTCTTCATCTAATTGATCTCTCTCAAGTTCTTTCTTCAAGTTCTAAGTGTTCTTCATAAATTCTATAAGTTCTAGTTTCATAAAATCAAGAGTACTTCCAAGTTTGCTAGCTTACTTCCAATCTTGTAAAGTGATCATCCAACCTCAAGAAATCTTTATTATTTACAGTAATATATCTTTCTAATACAATTTAATACTCATATTTAAACTTTGATTCAATTTCTATAACTATAACAATCTTATTTCGAGTGGAAATCTTACTTGAACTTGTTTTCGTGTCATGATTCTGCTTCAAGAACTTTCAAGCCATCCAAGGATCCTTTGAAGTTAGATTTATTTTTCTCATTTCCAGTAGGTTTATCCACAAAACCTGAGGTAGTAATGATGTTCATAACATCATTCAATTCATATATATAAAACTACCTTATTCGAAGGTTTAAACTTGAAATCACTAGAGCATAGTTTAGTTAATTCTAAACTTGTTCGCAAACAAAAGTTAATCCTTCTAACTTGACTTTTAAAATCAACTAAATACATGTTTTATATATATATGATATGCTAACTTAATGATTTAAAACCTGGAAACACGAAAAACCACCATAAAACCGGACATACGCCGTCGTAGTAACACCGCGGGCTGTTTTGGGTTTGATAATTAAAAACTATGATAAACTTTGATTTAAAAGTTGTTCTTCTGGGAAAATGATTTTTCTTATGAACATGAAACTCTATCCAAAAATCATGGTTAAACTCAAAGTGGAAGTATGTTTTTCAAAATGGTCATCAAGACGTTGTTCTTTCGACTGAAATGACTACCTCTTACAAAAACGACTTGTAACTTATATTTCCGACTATAAACCTATACTTTTTCTGTTTAGATTCATAAAATAGAGTTCAATATGAAACCATAGCAATTTGATTCACTCAAAACGGATTTAAAACGAAGAAGTTATGGGTAAAACAAGATTGGATATTTTTTGATTGTTGTAGCTACGGGAAATATTGTAACAATTCTATACAAATCATATCCTAGCTAACTTATATTGTATTATACATGTATTCTAATATATTATGTAATCTTGAGATACCATAGACACGTATGCAAATGTTTTGACATATCATATCGACCCATGTATATATATTATTTGGAACAACCATAGGCACTCTGTATGCAGTAATGTTTGAGTTAGCTATACAGGGTTGAGGTTGATTTAAATATATATATACTTTGAGTTGTGATCTAGCCTGAGACGTGTATACACTGGGTCGTGGATTGATTCAAGATAATATATATCAATTTATTTCTGTACATCTAACTATGGACAACTAGTTGTAGGTTACTAACGAGGACAGCTGACTTAATAAACTTAAAACATCAAAATGTATTAAAAATGTTGTAAATATATTTTGAACATACTTTGATATATATATGTATATATTTGTTATAGGTTCGTGAATCGACCAGTGGCCAAGTCGTACTCCCGACGAAGTAAAAATCTGTGAAAGTGAGTTATAGTCCCACTTTTAAAATCTAATATTTTGGGATGAGAATACATGCAGTTTTATAAATATGAGAATACATGCAGTTTTATAAATGTTTTACGAAATAGACACAAGTAAATGAAACTACATTATATGGGTGAATGATCGAAGCCGAATATGCCCCTTTTGCTTGGTAACCTAAGAATTAGTAAACCGATCTACTAATTGACGCGAATCCTAAAGATAGATATATTGGGCCTAACGAACCCCATCCAAAGTACCGGATGCTTTAGTACTTCGAATTCATTTTTATCATGTCCGAAGGATTTCCTGGAATGATAGGGGATATTCTTATATGCATCTTGTTAATGTCGGTTACCAGGTGTTCACCATATGAATGATTTTTATCTCTATGTATGGGATGTATATTGAAATATGAAATCTTGTGGTCTATTATTATGATTTGATAATATATAGGTTAAACCTATAACTCACCAACATTTTTGATGACGTTTTAAGCATGTTTATTCTCAGGTGATTATTAAGAGCTTCCGCTGTTGCATACTAAAATAAGGACAAGATTTGGAGTCCATGCTTGTATGATATTATGTTAAAACTGCATTCAAGAAACTTATTTTTGATGTAATATATTCTTATTGTAAACCATTATGTAATGGTCGTGTGTAAACGGTATATTTTAGATTATCATTATTTGATAATCTACGTAATGATTTTTAAACCTTTATAGATTAAATAAAGGTTATGGTTATTTTAAAAATGAATGCAGTCTTTGAAAAACGTCTCATATAGAGGTCAAAACCTCGCGACGAAATCAATTAATATGGAACGTTTATAATCAATATGAACGGGACATTTCAGTTGGTATCCGAGCGTTGGTCTTAGAGAACCAGAAATTTGCATTAGTGTGTCTTATCGAGTTTGTTAGGATACATTAGTGAGTCTAGACTTCGATCGTGTTTTCTTTAAGAACATTTGAAGTCGGTCCTTAATTTGTTGAGGACGAAAGAGCTGTACACTAAGTCTAAGTGAGCGTTCTGGTTGAAAGAAGTTCAATTCCATGGACACGTTGTTGGTAAGAAGGGAATTCAAGTTGATCCTGCTATGAACGAGGCGATTGAGGAGTGGGAAATTCTGAAAACTCCTACTCAGATTCGTCAGTTCCTAGGTTTGGAAGGCTATTATAGAAGGTTCATTCAAGATTTTTCACGAGTAGCGAAACCTCTGACTGCTTTAACGCATAAGTTGAAGAAGTATGAGTGGAAGGATGAACAAGAGACTGCTTTTCAAACTCTGAAGAAGAAGTTGACTACCGCTCCGATATTATCACTACCTGAGGGTAATGATGATTTTGTTGTTTATTGTGATGCTTCGCGTCAGGGCTTTGGCTGTGTTTTGATGCAACGAAATAAAGTCATTGCTTACGCGTCACGTCAGTTGATGATTCATGAACAGAATTATACAACCTATGATTTAGAGTTGGGGGCTGTTTTGTTTGAGCTTAAGATTTGGATACATTATCTTTATGGGGTCAAAAGTACAGTGTACACAGATCACAAAAGTCTTCAACATATCCTTGATCAGAAACAGTTGAATATGAGGCAACGAAGATGGATTGAGACGTTGAATGATTATGATTGTGAACTTTTATATCATCCGGGAAAGACCAATGTTGTGGCTGATGCGTTAAGTCGTAAAGAAAGGTGATATGGCTAAAACGGACGGTTTTTATTTGCGCAGTGTCGTTAGGCCGCAGCTCGACAGGATCAGCCACTCGTGGGAGAGGGTACTGTTTTAAATTTATATTTAGCAGGGCCTAAATATTACTACTCCTTATAAGTAAGGGAAGTATGACCTAGAGTCGTATTTTTGAGATATCAGTAACATCGAACCTATATTGTAGCCTAAGATAGTTAGGGAGTAGTGAATATTTATTTTTGGGATTTTCTAGCTTATAAGATAGATAAAGTAAATGCGATAAAATTTGTAATCCAGATAAGGTTAAAGTAAGTGCATACTATGACTTCATCAGTTATTCTGTCGAGATTATGGAATGGTGGCTCATGAATAGGCAGAGGCCTTGTATTCATTACACTGGTCCTAAACGCCCCTGTCATAAGACATGTCACTGGGTACTGCGTTAGGCTTGAAGATTCTGAATAGACAGCAATGTCCCTTACCCTCGACGCCCGTACAGTCTGACTACAGGCATACACGTTCAGACGGCTCATCCAATTGAGCGACTCGATTGGGTGACGTATTAACATTCCAAAATGGTCTAAACTTTCTTAAGCATAATAGAATACATGGTTTACCATATCCGAGAGACGTGATGTGCTTCAATGCTTTCGTTAATGATTGGTAAAAGATAGTTAGGCCCTTAAAAAGAGTTCAACCATAAAGAACACCATGGCCAAGTCAAGTCTGACTTCCATGAACACGTTCGGTTATCCTAACGGTCCAATCCTTTATGTGTCTAAACAAACAGTTCCTTAATTAACTAAAAATCCCTCAAGCGGGGTGCAATGCTTGAGACCGCATTATGGTGCAGTGTACTGGTCAACACTAACCGTGTTCCATGGCCTTACTTAGCAGAGGTACAGCTTACAACAACCGTTGTGCTTTAGCATGCACGTACGAAGTTTATATGCTTGGTGACTACACTAGCATGGTCTGGGACTGACAATGTACTAGGGGCCTAGTCAGATGTTTCACTACGAAAGAGTCCTCAGTCGGAATCCAAAGCTCGATAGACTTACTACAACCGGTGTGCCTCTGTCGATCTTACGTTGTATCCGATAGACTTCTCTTACCAAGGGGTGACACAGATAGTGTACTCTGAATCGGGGTTCGCGACTTCCCAATAATAGAGCCTATAACTACGTTCTATTAGTTGAAAAAGCGATTGAGTTTAAAGCATAATCGAAAAGCATTTCAACAGCATACACAAATCATAATATTATTTCGGCATTATAGCTGCTTACATCATAGCATACACTAAATATAACTACTCTCTAATCATGGCAATAATATCATAAAACATTATATAAGATAAAGGATAGAAGTACCTGTAGATTAAACGAGTTCCGAATAAAAAAGTGACAACTTCAAGACTCCAGACCGCTCCTAATACAATCTTCAGCGTTCGCCTCCGGGTACTTAATTTCTCGCTCGGAGGTGAGAAGGCCTTGAAAGTATGACTAATATTGTACAAGAGAGAGAAAGAAGTGAATTGAAGTGTGTGTTGGAATGAATGACAAAGACCCTTTAAATAGACTTGAAAATTACCAAATACGCCTGGCAGGCCGTTTGGCAGGCCGTATTTGGCAGGCCGTATGCAAGGCAGGCCGTTTGGTGGCTCGTGTGGTGGCACGTATATGGCAGGCCGTTTCCATACTGGCAGGCAGGCTGTATGGCAGGCCGTATTGCTTGCTGGCCAGCCTTGATTTCCTGGATCGTAACTTGATTTCTTGTCTTTCACCGTTTTCGCTCTAGAATCTTCGTTTTAGCTCTGATTCTCTTGATTCTTTTTGCACCATCTTTGTAATTACCTGTTCTTCAATTCTAACTGACAAAGTGGGTATTTTGCCGACAAAGTTCGAATCTTTCTAGTTTTTGGGCCTTAATACCGGGGTGAAAACGTGACTTTTTAGCCGATATCAAATATCCCACACTTAGACTTTGCTTGTCCTCAAGCAAACTCTCATTTTAAAGAATCTTTTCGGCGCTTCTTTTCTAATAGCCTAAGCGGTTTGCTTTTATTATAAGAGCAAAAAGATAAGGTGAGTCATCTATGTTAGGATTGAAATTATCTCTGCAAGCATGCGAGGAGGTTACATGACATAGGCTAGCTTTCACGGGTCACTCAAATCACTCAAGTGTTTAGGATTCCCTATAGATCTAAGAAATGAATACGCTCATAGCCAGTCATGCTGCACCCATCGTCATAGGCTTGATAAAGAATCAAATCCTTACTGCTAACGCGAGAACGTTAGTAATCTCAGCTTTATGGGTTATTTATCAATGATGGAAAGGGATTTTGGAGTGGCAGTTAAGTTGTTTTTGAAGGGTGAGATAAAAGGGTAATGTAGTCTTTATACAGACTTTTATTCGGATAGATAGGAGTGCTGAAGTATTTTGAGAAGCACTTTTGAACTTTTCTTCATTTGATAATCATTTTCGGTCGAGTTCTCTTCGGCATTTCTCTTATTTAGTTCTGCTCCTTTTTTTAGAACTTCATCATTTTTTTTTATTTTTTTTGGAGACTTCATCTCGAGAAACTTTTTGCCGGTAAACTTTTTCAAGACCTTTGCCACGATACTTGAGAGGTTTATAACATTGGGTTTTCGGAAGGAATCTCATTTTCTGGGTTTTCTGAGAAATAGTAAAGGTGATATGGATGTGGTGGTGGAGTAGAAGTAGTGGAGGTGTGGAAGGCTTATGTTTGACAAATGGGTAGCTATTTTGATTATAACCGAATCACGCTTTGCTGCTTGGAGATGTAGATCTAAAACAAGTTCTGATTCTGAGCACAGACATCGGCACTCTCAACGGAAAATAGTGAAGCGTTAAAGATGAATGCTGGTCTTATTTGGGGTGCCTCACCATAATTAATTTAGGTCGATAATGCCTTAGTCATGCAATGCTCTATTAGAGATTTCAGTCTAACAAGAATTTCACCTTACTTAAGCCTTATTTTTATTGACAAACGTTTTAGGTTTTCAAAAATACTTTTTCGAAAAGGGTTTCTTTTGCAAAAAATTTGAAATTTGGCTTAAGGACTTGGAATCTTCGTAATGGGTTATTATGATATAGCATAAAAAGATACCAACTTCCCACACTTAGACGAACATTGTCCTCAATGTTCTTAGTGTATCCCACACTTAGGAGTTTTAGTTGAAGATTTAGGATTGCTTGTCTAGTGTTTTGATTGGGTGTTATCCCACACTTAGTGATAAGCTAGGATGCGGTATAGTTTGAATCTTGAGCTAGTAGCGAAATGAAAGAAATACCCCTAGCAGATGCGGCTGGCTTCCTTGCTTCTTTATCGGCTCATTTGTCATCCTTTATTCTTCTACTCTACTTTATTGCACGAGTTGCCTCCCGAGAAGCGCTTTTGTTTAAGGTCGTTGGCTCGACCGTAGTGATTCTTCAAAAAGCAAACATTCCTCGTTGATGGTTGTGATCTTGGTCTTCTTGAAGGAATGTGAGTCTTGGTGGATAAGTCCTGAGAAAGTGTCGGACCAATAGTGGTAACAAGTGCGGTACTTCTCTTGAAGATTTTCTGAACGATAAGTAGTGCGCAGTTTCGGCTCTTGATAAGTCTTGAAGTCCGATGAGAATGTGATCCACAGCTCTGCTGGTTGACCCATGAATGTCAATCATGGTAGCAGTGCTGGTGTTGATGATTTCTCTAACGGGATGCTCATTTCGGAGGTCTTCAAACAATGTCAGAAACTGTATCTTTAGAATCTCGAAGTCTTCGGAACGGTGATCTCCACAGTAAGAGTCTGTAGCTTTGCACAGATTAGTTAAGAGACGAAGCTGGAAAGAAGTGAATAGCAATCCTGATCCGAGTATTAATTTCACCGTCTTTGAGTATATCTCTCGACATCCAGCTTTAAATATGAAACTAGGATTTTGGATTCGTGGAAGATACGTGATAGTTGCTTCGTAACATAGGTGGCAATGTTGACTCGATCTGGTTCAAGATGAGAGAACGGATTGTTTCGTCTTGCTTCCTCCATAACAGCGTCTTGTAACTCTTTGATAATCAGATCAGCGTGGTGATCAATTGTGTGACAACCCGGAAATTTCTAACCAAATTTAAAATTTATCTTTATATTATTCTGACATGATAAGCAAAGTTTATTAAGTTAAATCTCAAGAATTTTAAACTGTGTCCATGCATTCATTTAAACCTCGACCAAGTTCCAACGATTCACGAACCATTAAATTGAATGAACATGATTATATATGTATATGTGTATGTATTATAACTTGAAAACATTAACAAAGTATTATGCGTATAATACTTTATATAAACGTATTTGTTTCAAAATATATTCTAATAGTTATCAACGGAATTAGAAGATAATATCAAATGACTGATTTATCAGATACATTGTGATATGATTACGGGTCTATGTTATGAGGTCCACTGTGATTTAAGAAATCTATTCTTTTTGAAAACATTCGGAAAATGGTAAAGTGATTTATAAGTAAGAATGTGGAGTGTAAATAACTTAGATGTTGGATATCGACAAGTTAAGTAACTCGACATTTTTCATTAAGATGATTTCATACGTTTATTTAACCTTTGGACTTTATCCCATGCTTCACCAACAGATTGTAATTTAAAAATTGAAACCTATTATGAATATATATGATTCTACTTTTCTAAAATGTTTTATGATATAACGATTTCTATTATTTTAACCTCTAAACAAAATAATTCTTAAATATATTTAGTTTTGGAAAACAAAATTATCATATTTATTTGATTTAGTTTCAAACGTACAAAAACATTTTCAGTTTAAGAAGAACTTTATTATTAAAACGTATATAACTTTTATAAATATCTAGAACCACTTTTGACAACTCATTACTTAACCAGTATGATAAAGATAACGATATTTATATTTTATTTTATTAAGTATATATAACGATTTAAATTAATATTATATATATTTATACGCGTATTATACGTACATAGTTTTATACTTTTACTATACTTAAACTTTACCTTTACTTTATTTTTACTTTACTTTAACTTTAATAATTCATACTTTAATAATTCACTTTAATAATTCATACTTTAATAATTCACTTTAATAATTCATACTTTAATAATTCACTTTAATAATTCATACTTTAATAATTCACTTTAATAATTCATACTTTAATAATTCAAAAATCTATTATAAATAGAATTCAATAGGTTTCATTATTTCATAGAAACTTGAAAATATTTTCTCTAAACTTTCTCAATCGATTTACATATATATATTTACTCCGTATTATTTCAAGATATTATTAGTATACATAAAATATTACGACGGAGTGCTGTCCGAGTGATTTCGAAATTGTTTTTTTGAGCGGGATAGGGTTAAAGAAATTATGGGTTATAGCTATGGTGGTGATGGGTATGGATCATGGGTATGCTCGTAAGGTCAACTTAGTGTTTGTCATCTCCGTTGCGTCTACATACCTTTCTTGCAATATTGAATCTCAATATTGATACGTGAGTACTCGTAAATAAATTTTTACATATCAATAGTGTATCCCTGACTAGTGCTCGAGTATTTAGGATTATGCATGCTTGTACTTTTGATATTGCCCTTAGTTAGGTTATGTTGAATCTCGATTTAGTTACACCTGCGATTGAGATAAGGTATAAGATATGCATGTCGTTGGAAAGCTAGCGAAAAATTAAGAACTTTTCCTTTAGATGTCGAATGGTTTCGATGAACAGATTAGAAATTATAGTCAACTAAATTTTAGTATTATTTTTAAAATGATTATTATTATTATCGTCGTTTTTATCGTCGTTCTAGTTTTATCTTATTATTATCATTATTATTATCTTTATCAATAAAAGGGATTTATCATTAAAAAATTGTTATTTTTTATTATTACTATCGTTATTATCGTTAAAGTTATAATTAGTATTATTATTATTATTATTATCCAATTTTTATTATTATTATTATTATTATTATTATTAATATATATATCATTATTTAAAAATGGTTATTGTTATTGTTATTATTATTATTACTATATTATCATTACGATAATTATTAGTATTATCGTTAATAATGTTATAGTAACTATCATTATTAATATTAGTGTAATTAAAACAAATATTTGTAACACCTAATTATTTTGATTACTATTATTATCATTATTATGAACACGATATAAAAGACGATTAAAAGCTATTAAATAAAAAGATTAGGAAATAATGGGTACGAGTATCATGATGAAATTAAAATATTATAAGATATTAATTTAGATAAAATTATCGTTCTTATTATTTTTATCATTACTATTATTATTAAAAGTATCGTTAGTATTAAAACTATCATTTTAACAAAAATTATCATTTTAACAGAAATGTCATTGTTACTATAAAATATCATTATTATTATTATTTTAAATAGAATTATTATTTTAAAGATAATATTAAAAATTATTGTAAATATTAAAGTTATCATAATTAGAATTATCGTTTTATCATAATGTCATCTTAGTAATTATAAATATTGATATTTTTATAATAATAATTATTATTACAAAATAATACAACTTTTACTTACTAACATTATAGATATTATTTTATCAAATAAATATGTGATACAAACATATTTTACTACGTGTAATAACTTACTTTAATAATACCTATCATATTATCTTTATGATATTAAATGAACCCTATAAATTTTATTACTTAATATATATAAAAGTATATTTTATTATATAAATTTAATATAAAATTTTATTTATTAATAAATAAATTATATTATTTACTCTAATAAATCTTTTAAAAATATTTAAAAATATAAAACGACGATATTTAAACTATATATTAATCATGTATAGATTTTTGGAAATTATTTTGAGTCAAATTTACTTTTGTTGACTTTTGCATATTAGTCTCGAGCATTAGGATTGTGGTACACTATGACTTGACCTAATTTGTTAGACAAATATTGACCAACACATAAATATATATAATTAATTTAGGTTCGTGAATTCGAGGCCAACCTTGCACTTGTTCAATGACGTTATATGTATTTTTACTACGAAATACAGTATGGTGAGTTTCATTTGCCTTTTTACCCTTTATATTTTTGGGACTGAGAATACATGCGCTTTTATAAATGTTTGACGAAATAGACATAAGTAATTGAAACTACATTCTATGGTTGAATTATCGAAATCGAATATGCCCCTTTTTATTAAAGTCTGTTAATCTAAGAATTAGGGAACAGACACCCTAATTGACGCGAATCCTAAAGATAGATCTATTGGGCCTAACAAACCCCATCCAAAGTACCGGATGCTTTAGTACTTCGAAATTTATATCATGTCCGAAGGAGGATCCTGGAATGATAGGGTATATTCTTATATGTATCTAGTTAATTTCGGTTATCAGGTGTTCACCATATGAATGATTATTTTTGTCTCTATGCATGGGACGTATATTTATGAGAGCTGGAAATGAAATTCTTGTGGTCTATTAAAATGATGGAAATAAATGATTATGATAAACTAATGAACTCACCAACCTTTTGGTTGATACTTTCAAGCATGTTTATTCTCATGTGTTAACGAAATCTTCCGCTGTGCATTTGCTCATTTTAAAGATATTACTTGGAGTCTTTCATAGCATATTTCGAAGAACGTTGCATTCGAGTCATTGAGTTCATCAAAAATTATTATTATATCAATTTATAGTTGGATAGTGGATATTATGAAATGGTATGCATGCCTGTCAATTTTCGATGTAAAGAAAGATTGTCTTTTAAAAACGAATGCAATGTTTGTAAAATGTATCATATAGAGGTCAAATACCTCGCAATGTAATCAACTATTGTGATCGTAGGTCAATTGAGATTGTTGGGCTGGATAAGGTGGATAGCGATAGCGGAAAGGTTGATTGCTTCGCTGAAATTGATTAACCCTTGGTGGTTGATTGAATCCGGGATTTGGTGGACGAGCTGGGTATTGAACGTAACAGACTGAACCGCCAGGGTTTTCGTACTCAACTTGATAGTCTTCAGTAGGTTGCAGGTTGGTAAAATTAACACAAGCCTGAGCTTGGTTAACCTACTGCGGTTGCGTCTTCAATTCTCCGAGTTGTTTAGCAAGAGATTCCATCTTATCAGTGAGTGATTTGATGGCCTCCATTTCATTGTTAAGTGCAGAGAGTGGGGCAGATGATGAAGTTGTTTCACCACTTTTCTAGTCATGATGATGCATCGTCATGTTCTCGAGCAATTCCCATGCTTCATCTGCGGTTTGGTTCATCAGATTCCCTTGAGCTGCTGCATAGATCGTCATCCTATGATTTACCGTAAGACCATTGTAGAAGGTACAGATTTGGGCTGACCGTTCTAACTGGTGATTAGGGAACTTCTTCAGCAGGGTTTTGAAACGCTCCCATGCAGTGTAAAGAGATTCATCATAACTTTGTTTGAAGTTAATGATGTCATTCTTCAGTTTGGTTTGTTTAGAAGGAGGGAAATATTTGGTTAGGAATTTAGTCGCCATCTCCGTCCATGACGTGATGGAATCTTTTTCCAGTCCTTCAAACCAAGTTTGAGCATGATGAGTGAGAGAATAGGGGAACAAGTATAGCCGGACTATATCTTGTCCTATCCCTGGCTGTTTGTAGGAGTTCGAAAGAGATATGAATTTATCAAGGTAAGAATTAGGATCGTCATTCGGTAATCCATGAAACTGACAGCTATTTTGAATGAGCTGGATGATGTGATGTTTTAACTCGAACGAGTGTCCTTGAATCTCTGGAAATCTGATTGGTCCTCCACGACCTTCAATCGAGGGTTTGGTGTTTTCTGCTAAAGTAACGTGTAACGCCATTTGGTTTCTGATTCGTGCTTCCTTGCGTGCTTTAGAGATTATTGCGTCTGGATCAGATACGAATAACAATGGCCCTGGTCTAGATCGGGTTTGGGTCATACACTAGGTATACCTTTTTGTTTTTAATTTTCGCAAATAAGCTAAATTATAATAAGCTAAACTAATCTAATCTAAGATAATCTAATTTAATCTAAGGTAATCTAATGTAATCTAATCTATGGTAAACTAAAGTAATCTAAAGTAACCTAATCTAATTAACTAACTATCCTATGGTGGAATATATTTTTGGTTCTGGCTAATGATTCCCTGGTATTTCGGTAACAAAGTTCCGCACAAACTATTCAACAAACCAAGTGGCCAGGCCGACTACGGAGAGGCAGGATCCTTTTGGTCCCAATATAATTGGCGACTGTTCGAAAAATCCAATAACCAAGTTCGTGTATAATTGTCTTTCTTAGACACCACTAAATGCTTGTGAATAAGTTTGATAGAGAGCAGTATTTCCTGATACCAGTTCCCCGGCAACGGCATCAAAAACTAGTAGTATCTCTTGATATGGCCGAAACAGACAGTTTTTATTTGCGCGATGTCGTTAGGCCGCGGCTCACCAGGATTAGCCACTCGTGGGAGAGGGTACTGTTTTAAATTTATATTTAGCGGGGCCTAAATCTTACTACTCCTTATAAGTAAGGGAAGTATGACCTAGAGTCGTATTTTTGAGATATCAGTAATATCGAACCTATATTGTAGCCTAAGATAGTTAGGGAGTAGTGAATATTTATTTTTGGGATTTTCTAGCTTATAAGATAGATAAAGTAAATGCGATAAAATTTGTAATCCATATAAGGTTAAAGTAAGTGCATACTATGACTTCATCAGTTTTTCTACCGAGATTATGGAATGCTGGCTCATGAATAGGCAGAGGCCTTGTATTCATTACACTGGTCCTAAACGCCCCTGTCATAAGACATGTCACGGGTACTGCATTAGGCTTGAAGATTCTGAATAGACAGCAACGTCCCTTACCCCCGACGCCCGTGCAGGCTGACTAGAGACATAAACGTTCAGACAGCTCATCCAATTGAGCGACTCGGTTGGGTGACGTATTAACATTCCAAAATGGTCTAAACTTTCTTAAGCATAATAGAATACATGGTTTACCATATCCGAGAGACGTGATTTGCTTCAATGCTTTCGTTAATGATTGGTAAAAGATAGTTAGGACCTTAAAAAGAGTTCAACGATAAAGAACACCATGGCCAAGTCAAGTCTGACTTTCATGAACACATTCGGTTATCCTAACGGTCAAATCCTTTATGTGTCTAAACAAACAGTTCCTTAATTAACTAAGAATCCCTCAAGCGGGGTGCAATGCTTGAGACTGCATTATGGTGCAGTGTACTGGTCAACACTAACCGTGTTCCATGGCCTTACTTAGCAGAGGTACAGCTTACAACAACCGCTGTGCTTCAGCGTGCATGTACGAAGTTTATATGCTTGGTGACTACACTAGCAAGGTCTGGGACCGACAATGTACTAGGGGCCTAGTCAAATGTTTCACTACGAAAGAGTCCTAAATCGGAATCCAAAGCTCGATAGACTTACTACAACCGGTGTGCCTCGGTCGATCTTACGTTGTATCCGATAGACTTCTCTTACCAAAGGATGACACAGATAGTGTACTCTGAATTGGGGTTCGCGACTTCCCAATAACAGAGCCTGTAACTACGTTTTATTAGTTGGAAAAGCGATTGAGTTTAAAGCATAATCGGAAAGCATTTCAACATCATACACAAACCATAATATTATTTCGGCATTATAACTGCTTACATCATAGCATACACTAAAGATAACTACTCGCTAATCATGGCAATAATATCATAAAACATTATATAAGATAAAGGATAGAAGTACCAGTAGATTAAACGAGTTCTGAATACAAAAGTGACAACTTCAAGACTCCAGACCGCTCCTAATACAATCTTCAGCGTTCGCCTCCGGGTACTTAATTTTCCGCTCGGAGGTGAGAAGGCCTTGAAAGTATGACTAATATTGTACAAGAGAGAGAAAGAAGTGAATTGAAGTGTGTGTTGGAATGAATGAAAAAGACCCTTTAAATAGACTTGAAAATTGCCAAATACGCCTGGCAGGCCGTATTTGGCAGGCCGTATGCAAGGCAGGCCGTTTGGTGGCTCGTGTGGTGGAACATATATGGCAGTCCGTTTCCATACTGGCAGGCCGTATGGCAGGCCGTATGGCTTGCTGGTCAGCCTTGATTTCCTGGATTGTAACTTAATTTCTTGTCTTTCACCGTTTTCGCTCTAGAATCTTCGTTTTAGCTCCGATTCTCTTGATTCTTTTTGCACCGTCTTCGTAATTACTTATTCTTCAATTCTAACCAACGAAGTGGGTATTTTACCGACAAATTTCGAATCTTTCTTGTTTTTGGGCCTTAATACCCGGGTGAAAACGTGACTTTTTAGCCGATATCAAAAGGGCTGGACCTCGCAGGTTTAGGGCCTTAAATATGACAATTCGAACAAACCTCGCAAGGCAGATTCTTGCAGCTTAACAAGAAGCCTTGAAGGAGGAGATTTTGTAACGAGAAGGTTCGAGGCTTGAGTAAACAAATAGAGGTACGAACCGATGGTACTCGGTATTTTGCGGGACGTCTTTGGGTTCCGAAGTTTGGTGATCTGCGACAACTTGTTTTAGATGAGGATCATAAGTCTAGGTACTCTATTCATCCTGGTTCAGGAAAGATGTATCATGATCTTAAGGAGCTGTATTGGTGGCCTAATTTGAAAGCTGATGTGGCTACTTATGTGGCTAAGTGTTTGACCTGTGCTAAGGTTAAAGCTGAACATCAAAAACCATCAGGACTGTTGGTGCAACCTGAGATTCCTGAGTAGAAGTGGGAAGGTATTACGATGGAACTTATTACGAAGTTACCTAGAACTGTGGGTGGTTATGATACCATTTTGGTGATTGTTGACCGACTCACAAAGTCAGCTCATTTCTTACCGATTAAGGAAACAGATTCGATGGAGAAGCTTACTCGTTTATATTGGAAGGAGATTGTTTCAAGGCATGGTGTTCCTGTATCTATTATTTCAGACCGAGATAGTCGATTTATATCGAGGTTTTGGCAATCCTTACAGGAATACTTGGGAACTAAACTGGATATGAGCACCGCTTATCATCCGCAGATGGATGGTCAGAGTGAAAGGACCATTCAAACGTTATAAGACATGTTACGAGCGTGTGTTATTGATTTTGGTAATGGTTGGGATAGGTACTTGCAACTGGCTGAGTTTTCTTATAATAACGGTTATCATGCTAGTATTAAAGCCGCACCGTTTGAAGCTCTGTATGGTAGAAAGTGTAGGTCTCCTATCTGTTGGAATGAGGTTGGGGATGCTCAACTCACAGGCCTAGAGAGTATACATGAGACTACCGAGAAGATTGTACAGATTAAAAAGGTTGAGAACCTCCAAGAGTCGGCAAAAGAGTTATGCCAATGTTAGAAGAAAAGATTTAGAATTTCAAGTTGGTGATCTTGTCATGTTGAAGGTATCACTCTGGAAGGGTGTGGTACAATTTGGTAAGAGAGGAAAGCTGAATCCTCGATTTGTTGGACCGTTTGATATTATCGAAAGAATTGGACCCTTGGCTTATCGTTTGAAATTGCCACAAGATCTTAGCGCTTTTCATAACGTTTTCATGTATCAAATTTGAAGAAGTGTTTGGCCGAGGCCAATGAAGCCATTCTTCTTGATGAACTTCATGTTGATAAACAACTCCATTTTATTGAGGAACCCGTCGAGACTATGGATCGAGAGGTTAAGACACACAAGCAAAGTAAGGTTCCTATCGTTCGAGTTAGATCGGACGCTAGACGCGGACCCGAGTTCACTTGGGACCGCGAAGGTTAGATGAAGCAGAAGTACCCGCATTTGTTCTTAGATGGCGAGTCAACCCCTACACCTGCTTAAATTTCCGGACAAAATTTTCGTAACGGGAAGGTACTGTAACGATCCTACTTTTTCAGTTATCTTTTACCGTTTATTATTTAATGTTCGTTAATCGTTATCCGTGCCACGTCATTTCTATGACCTATATTATTATTTTAATAATAATATATTAATTATTATGTGTTATGTGAATATTTGTATTCATAATTTAAGTGGTACGTTTCTACGTGTCGCGGATTTCTATCCGACGAATCTTTTCGGTTTTCAAACCAACGATCAAGCTTTTGGGATTTTAAATCCAATTTATTTTAAATATTATATTTTGATGTCATATGATTATATATAGTGTTTATATATTTTATTCATCGCGTATTTGTTATCTCTCCGAAAAATCAATCGCGTAGTAGCGTTTTCACGTTTCGGGCTTCGTTCGGGCATTTGGGCAACAAGCAATTATACATTTTATCAAATTTGGGCCAAAGGGAGGCCCACCGCATGAGGATTTTGGCTGAAGGCCCATGAGGATTTTGGCTGAACCCGTTTTAGGGAGGGTGTTATGTGCATTTTTTGTAATTAGTACTAATTAGAAGGAAACCTCATTTCTCCATTTTTACTTAAACAATTTATTTCACTTTTTCTCTCCTCTTTCTCTCCCTTTTTGGCTGCCATTTTTCTCATCATCTTCAATTGATCATCATCTAGAGCTTGGATCAAAGGGCTTTTAACATCAATGCGTTCCTCTCGTTCTCCTCTACACGTTCATATCCTTCAATTCTTGATTAGGGTATAAACCCTAACCCTAACTTTTTGATTTTTCTCTAATTTTACTGTTTTTTATATGTTATTATGATAGTATGATGATTGTATGTTGTTGTATTGTTGATTGTATGCATAGAAACACTTGTTATAGCATGATTTCGGTTTGATTGTTTTGGGACAGCAGTATTTTTGACCATTTCTGTAAACTTGACTGTTGTAAATATGAAATTAAAGTTTCTAGATGAGTTCCTTTCATCAAGACATTAATTTTAGACTCCGGATTCATGTTATTTCGATTTTCGGAACATAAGTTATGATCAATATGGTGTTTAATTGAAATTAAAATGTGAAAACGAATTGGTACAGGTATGGTCCGACTGTGTGACCATTTTTAGAGTCTTTAGGGTGTACTAGTGTGTTAGGATTGATGATTGGATGAACTATCATGTTCGGGTCATCGAAATCCGAGCCACGGATCACCCGTTATGACTAAAATATGTTTTTGAATGGATTAAAGCTCCAAGTTGAATAATGGCTGTAGGTCATGACTTGGTGGCTGTTCTTGGGATGCTCTTGAGCACACTAATGTGTCGGGTAGGTTGGTTAGGCAAATATATATATATATATAAGGCTCGCCGAAAAGTGATTCCCGGGGCTCAAGTGATGACCCGATGAACTTTTTATTTAAACTTATGGTTATTAAATAAGACTTATGATAAAAATAATGATTTTCATTATTAATAAATTACTTATGATATAAAAAGTAATTATTTTAATTTAAGACTTATGATATACATATTTATTATATCATTTATTAATTAATTATGATTAATGAAACTTTAATTAAACTTATGATTAATAATACTTTTATTATTAATGAAAAAATACTTATGGTAAGTATTAAACTTATATTATGAGATTATTATAATAAGACTTATAATAAGGGTTAATTAATTATTTAATTATTATAAGGCTTAGTTATTATTTAATTATAATTTAATTACAAAATACTTATGATTTAATAATTATAATTATTATTAATAATACTTATGATATGATTTAAAACTTATGATATGATTAATTAATAATACTTATGATATGATTTAAAACTTATTATTAATTAATAATGCTTATATTATGATTAATATTTAATTAATTAATTAAATACTTATGTTATACTAATTATATCATTTAAACTTATGTTAACTTTAATAATTTATTTTAATTTAATTAAACTTATGTTATGACACAATTATACATAATTGACTTTAATTAACATTATAACTTATATTATTAATATAATTTACATTTTAACTTCAATGATGACTATGTTTGACCAAGGTTGACTTTTGAGTTTACTTTCGGTTGACTTTGACTTTCAGTTGACTTTTGTTGACTTTCTAATTAAGGAAACTTTCTTAACTTATAAACTTTCCAAAAATAGCAACTTTCTAAATATGGAAACTTTCCAAAAATAAAAACTTTCTAAAAATAGATACTTTTCAAAAATAGAAACTTTCCAAAAATAGAAACTTTCCTAAAATAGAAACTTTCCAAAAATGGAAACCTGCTAAAAATAGAAACTTTCTAAAAATAGAAAGTGTGTGTGTCCGTACGCTGTTTCGATCAAATCGATGCATGTTGAGTGTTGTTCTATGTCTACTTGCAACATGTACAATAGCTATCATACTAAGACTTGACCTAAGTTAGTTATTTATATCGACCTGCT
Organism: Rutidosis leptorrhynchoides; assembly: GCF_046630445.1. Lineage (NCBI taxonomy): Eukaryota > Viridiplantae > Streptophyta > Magnoliopsida > Asterales > Asteraceae > Rutidosis > Rutidosis leptorrhynchoides. Next base: position 324,160,201 of record NC_092334.1, read on the forward strand.
TTATTTATAGGTCGGCGTTATGATCATTCCTGATCACTTTATTTTGTTTTCTGTTCGCATTTTTGTGTGGTTACTTCATTTGCTTTAAGGTGAGTTATAGTCCCATTTTTCTATTTTAAATCTTTTGGGATGAGAATACTGCATTTTATTTTTCATATTGGACACAAGTGGAAGTTGATTTAAATTATTCATTGTGAGTCGAACAAAAATATTCCCTAATCTGGTAATTGTAATCACTAATTTCTATTGGTAAACGCGAATCCTATGGATAGATCTATCAGGTTTGACAACCCCATTTCGAGCTAGTCGCGCTAGCAATTTATAATCAGAATGTTTAGTATTTCGTATTTAGTTGAAGATACACTTGTTTGGTGTATATTATTTATTGTGTTTGGAAAGGGTAAATAAATGGTTAAGTTGTTACTAGGTGGCTCACGAAAAATGGAGTAATATTTTTATATGTTTTCTAGCATATAATTTTGTGGTCCAAAAAAAAGAAGTTTTTATGTTTTCAAACATAAATTTTTATGGTTTAAATTAAATATTGTCTGCAATATTAAACCTATAATTCACTCAACATTTTTGTTGACAGTTACTCGCATGTTTTAATTCTCAGGTTCATGATTGATTGCTTCCGTTGTGCTTAGAGAGTCTGCATATTTATGATGGCAGCTTTTGTTAAACATTAACTTGCATTCTATTTTGATACATTTAATAGTGGATGTTGTTGACTTGTTTTGGTCAACTTTTGGTTAAGTAATAATGTATGGTTTTTCAAAACTTACACATTTTAGTAGGTTTTTTATCAAATTCATATAGAGTTATGATCAAGCTGTGGGACCAAGATAACGATGGTCGTCAAGTGTACTTTGACGGGTCGTTTCAGACTATTAATCCATCCCCGTGTCCGGTCAAATGAATAATTATTAGTGTTTATAGATATCCCGCCCACCGTACCCAGTCAAGCGTATGTGGTTTTATATAAACACGTCAAATTATAAATCTCTATATTAAATCAACGAGATATCATTTAATTAATATAAAGCCCATTAATAGCCCATAGTCCAATTTCCACAAGTGTCGGTCTTTTGTCCAAACCCCAATTATGGTTCAAAGTCCAATAACCCAGTCTTAATATTTAGTCCAACATCACGATTACTTCAGCTTAAATAAACATAATAATAACTTAGCTACGAGACATTAATTTAAAAAGGTTAAACATAACTTACAATGAGTATTAATCGCGTAGTGTTACACGGACAGAATTTTGACTTACAAATTTAAAACATTCGCCACTAAAACCTTATTATTATTATTATTATTAACTTAATATTAAAATTATAATTATAAAATATAAATATATATATTTGAGAGAGAGTGAGATGTATGATATATGTGTGTAAAACTCGTCGAAATTCGTTGCAATTTATAGACCTGGCCAGACTTCTGGGCTCATGCGATCGCATGAGAATTACTCATGCTGGCCATGCGATCGCATGGCCGCCTTCTCCTGGTCACATTTCATTTAAAACGTGGGCTGCTGAGTTTTAATAATATATAATATAATATATATAATTATATATATATATATATATATATATATATATATATATATATATATATATATATATATATATATATATATATATATTATATTCTTGTGCTCCGTTGACTTATAATTTTAGCTCCGTTGACTCGCGCGTTGATGCTCGGTTTATGTCCTGGTTCCGAATTTTCGAACGTCCTTTCGTACGATTTAATATCTTGTACTTTACGTTTTGCGGCTTGTACTCTTGCAATTTTTGGACGTTTCTCAGCAATAATTTGAACCACTTAGATTGTACTTTGTACTTTTTAGCATTTTGGTCGTTTGCGTCTTCAAATCGTCGAATCTGTCTTTTTTCTTCACCTTTTATTATTTAAACGAATATCACTTATAAATAGAACAATTGCAACTAAACGCTTGTCTTTCTTGAAGGATAATGTTATGAAATATATGTTTGTTTTTAGGATTATCAAATATTCCCACACTTGAGCGTTGCTTGTCCTTAAGCAATATAGATCTTTGAATAAAACTTTACTAGAATCATTTTTTATTCTTCACACTTTGTACATCAGTGATTTTGAAACGGCGGTATGAACAATGATAGTAACGTTGTGGTTTACAGTCCCACATGACTATAAAAATTTAGATCCTTTAGGAAATTGAATCTTTATGAAAATTCAATCTAGCTTTTACCCTAGATAAGTTTTCCAGAATAACCCTTCACCGGTGTTTGCAAAATGTTTTTGTGGGTTTTGTGAGTTTCAGATTTTAAAATTTTAGCTCATAACTTATGGTTTTGTGTCACCCACTTGCTAACCTTGTATTGGGAAAGCAACACGTCCAGTATACTTGCTTCGTATATTACCTTTCGGTAAACTACCGTCAGGTTGTAAAGGAAAACATTGAACAAGCAACTGTTAATGCAATGTCTAATGACATGCAGATGTTCATGGTTTGTATCGTGTTAGATGCAATTACTATCCTTTGTAGGAGCAATAGTAAAGATCACCCTACAGTTTTTTGGTCTGGCATAAGGTCCTGTCTTCGACCATGCTATGCAACCACCGTTCGTACGGTCGACACCCGATTTGGTTCAGGTGACCTAATGAATTCCGTTGAATTCCTAGGATTTTACGTTCAATGGTAATGAACGCATTGAAAATGGGTTTTCAGAAAACAAATCGGTTTGTAATTTGATCAAAATATTTTCTCATTCAAGCTCGAGTTTAGATATCATCGAATTCCATGAGTTTGAATTCTCAATCTTTAAATTCAATCTCAAGGATTGAGTAATATCAGGCTTAAATGCTGATTTTTGATCTTTAAGGAGATTATCTTTTCTGGGGATCTGATTCATTAGTCTTATAAGCTAATTTGCACGGTGCCCCCCATTGTACGAGACAGATCCTCTCATGGTTAGGATAAGTCTGACCACTTGGCGACCCTGTTTGATGCTGAGGTCCGTGGATTTCCAGCTGATTTTTGAGAAAACTTTTCAAGGTTTTTCGTAGACTCTACAACTTGTCTGGACGACAACTTCCTAACCTAAATCAAGAAGCGCGTGTCTTTTTCTCGGAATACTTACTTCCTTTTAAATTTCATTTATATTATAATAAACTGGGTAAAACTGATTAATATCGTTCAAAACAAAAGTATCTTCAATTATTTGTACAAAAATATGTGATATATGTTTTAAATAACTTGGTAAATTTTTCCCACACTTGGATTTTATTTTTCTTTCTTTGCCTTTTTATTCTCTTCTATTCCATTTTAAATGAATTCAAGCGTTTTGGGTTGTTTCTCAATTTATGTCCTTTCTGAGGTAACAATAATTTCGGTGTTAACACCTAGTTTTATCGTTCATAAATATGTATAAATATGATTTTGAGTTCATTTAGTTGAAAATTTTTAAAAATTTTACTAGAAGTGGGTAGTCAGTATATAAGACTAGGGCTGTTCTTTATTATCAGAGAGCACTAGATTCTAATACAACTACTGCATTACTAGTAAAGTTTAATGGTGGCTATTGAACCAAGTGTATAAGTCAAAAATTTTAAAACCAAAAGAATTTAATCCCTTCCCACACTTAAGATCTTGCAATGCCCTCATTTGCAAGAAATCAGTAACAATTTAAATTATTGAGGGTGATTAGCATAGAAAAATGATTAAATTTTACCAAAGTTTCCAAACATATTGTTGTTTGTTTGAATGATAAATGGTGCACATCATTTGTTCATTCCTGCAGTTGTTATTTCATATATATTTTGCATCTTGTCGTCAAAATTAGTTGCTTTTTGCTGAACTTAATGCCTGTCTTTGAAAATGCGTTGTTTTACCCTGTTGTATACATGAAATAAAATACATACAATACAAATATAAACATGCATGGTATTTTGAAATGGGACTTAATATCCCACTTTCAAATTACAAAAATGAAATATTAGTACAAAATAATAAAAATGTTAAACATTACATAAAAGTATCAAAATGTTAAATGTTTAACATAAATAGGTAAAAATAATAAAAGATAAGAAATCACCAATGGAACACTATTGATTTGGATAGGGATTCCAGTACATATCATCGCTCGAGTTCCATGGTTGGTGATAGGTGTCCTGGTAGGCTTGATTGGGGTCGTACAGGTCAAAGGGTGGTCGCATGTCGGGCTGATGTGGTAGATAAAAAGCAGGCCGAGTCGGGATGTAGTTATTTAGTACCTGATATGATAGCTGGCTCTTGATTTGGTGCTGATGAACTTGCCAGCTATCGTGTTGGTGTCTCATGGATTGCTCATACTTATCCGCGGCTCTCCACTGCTCATACTGATGATCCCTAGCCTGGTTATTCATTTCTACCTCATCTACATGCTTGAAGACATCAGCATAACTATCCCTAATGACATCCCTAATGTCATCTGCTTCCTCCATCTCCTCATCCGAACCCCTCTCTACCTGTGGATGGGTGCCCTGATATGGTATTGGCATATTGTGCCTCCGTTTTAGTACCTTTGCACCTTGATAAACCTGCAAACCTATAGTATCGGTTTGTTCCTCAACCACCATCATTGGACCCCCGTATTCCCTATCTATACCTAAATACTCTCTAATGAGGGTAACAAAAATGCCTCCTCCTATTATTCCCCCGTCCTGTATACCTTCCACAACTTTGGACAAATAATACCCAACACAGTAGGGGATATTAACAAAGCCTCTAGTGTCTCAAATGCACTTAAGGTAGAATAAATCGTTTAGGGTCACTTTCTCCTTGTTTCTACCTCTTTGTGTAATCGAGTTTGCTAAAAATCTATGAATTATGCGAAGCTCTGCCTTATTAATATCTAAATAGGAGTGTCTTCCACCCCGCGTAAACACATTAAAATTTGACATACGCCTCCATATGGCGTTAGCATCAAAATCTCTATCTACCCTCTCACCTTGATAAATTAAAGCTGTACAATCAGGTGATAATAATTCAGCGGGGGTGTAAATTTGTAAAGCCCTAGCCATGTCTATCATGGACATCCTGTACATCCTACCTCCAAGTAAAAATCTAAGAAAAGTCTTATCGTCTAATGTGATGCCCCGTACAAAATTAACGTGTACAGATCATCAACAACATGATCATTACAAGGTCAAACACTATATACTGTTTGAAAACCAGTTTTGTATTCATGAAAAGAGAGCGTTTTACAAAAGATCACGTGCTTCCTATGAATTGAAGCATTAACATAAGTATGTGACCCAAAGGTCGTTACAAAACCATTATTTGAAAATAACGTAAGTTACGAATGCAAAATAAAAGTTCCATGATTGAGACATCTCTAAGTAATGCAGCTGAAGTCTAACACAGCAAGTCTGTAACAGTAAGTCTAATACATCAAGACAGCAAGTCTAACAGCGGAAGCAACAACGTCTAAGCACCTGAGAAATACATGCTTAAAAAGTCAACACGAATGTTGGTGAGCTATAGTTTGTTTATAATCAGTAATGTAATGTAGGCCTCGAGATTTCAGTGCTTCAACCAGCAGTTTAAATCAGTAATTCAAATTAGTATGATAAAGTATATGCTTATCCGTGGGCACTTGGTAACTAACTTAACGGAAATAACACCCCCTAAAAGTACACTTGGCTAGTGCGTAAGTTTACGAAGTATTAAACACCCATTAAATGCTAGCACTACTAGCCCGAGTGGGGATGTCAAACCCTATGGATCCATATCTAAGATTCGCGATCATCGGTTCAAAGACCAATGACTAAACGTTACCGAGCTATGGGGAAAGTTTATGCCGTTGTATAACCTACACATATATAAAGTTTAAGTACTCGTTGCCTAGTATGTAAAACATAAAACACGCATGTATTCTCAATTCCCAAAATAGTTAAAGTAAAAAGGGATGCTATAACTCACAGTGAAAAGTAGTAAAAGTCGATACGCGGGAATAGTAAGAAAGTGGTTGGTCCGGAAGGTCCTCAACCTAAGTCAAAAGTTACTAAGTCAGTAAATCGTTCTCAAAGGTTTAAAAGTATGTAAATTAGGTCTTAAGTACCATCATCATTCATTATTAAACAAAAAGTGTAAAGTAAGTTTTAAGTCAAGACTAGGGTTTGAAACAAGGTCTGATTTCGTTCAGTCGCCACGACCTCTATAAAAACTGAAATGGGGTGAGACCAGCGGGCATGGCTCCGTATATGAGTCCCCTAGAGGCTGACCAATTTACAGAACCAAACTCGTCTTTTTTTGACCGTGGCGACGGTTTAAGTGCGAGTAGGTCAGAAATTTCAGCACAACGTTAAAAGGGTGTAGTAAATTTCGGATGGCCATAAATCCTAAACCGTAACTCGGATTAAGATGAGGTCTAAATGGAAAATCATCTAATCGAACCAAACTAGCTGTAAATTTACTTTTCCAGTAGCCCAGGTTACTGATCACTTCCAGAGACCGTAAGTAAAGGTGTTCCGGTGGGTTCTTGGTGCTTGATGCTCATCACGGTTCTCATCCTTGATGCGTATAGCTTCAAGTGTACAATTCGTTGATGTGTTTGCATCATATTAACCAAGTTTTAACCATCATAACACTAGTGTAGGTCTAAGATATGTAGCACAACTCAATTAAGGGTTTTAAGTAGTTAGATGAACCAAAGTTACATCAAGATCTTAGATCCGACACATACATGAGTTCTAATAGTAATATTAAGCTACAAACTTGAAAGTAAACTAAATAAAAAAGATCTTAAGTTGTAGAACTTAGATTTTAGTTAGATCTTAAAGATCCTAGACTAAAAAGTCTAGATCTAGTGTTCTTAAGTTAGATCCTAAGTTATAATACTTGGATCTTTACTTTAATAAAACCATAAGTTATAAAACTTAGATTTCTATCTTGTAAAATGTATATAAGCTTATAAGCTCTTGTTTACAATAAAATTGGAAGATCATAAGCTATGGAACTTAGATCCAATATAAGTTATTGAAGTTATAACTAGAAAGTTAAACTCACATGTTCTTGAACTTACAAAGTTTCAAGAATAATGAGATCAAGATTAACTAGTAATACTTGACCAAGAATAAATAGTCACGAATTTAAATGCATACAAAATGAAGAAATAAACTAGATCTACAAGTAATAAGTTCATTTTTGTTTCATACTTAAGAAGATTTAAGCCAAAGTTTGGATCTTAAGGAAATAAACTTCAAGTCTACAAAACATGAACAGAAGTAAGCTCTCAAGGCTTATGAGTTTTAGATCTACATAATACTTCAAGTGTAGAACCATAAACTATCAAGTTTAGATCCTTGTTCTTGACTTCTCATCAAATAAAAGATGGAAGTAACAAGATTCATGAAGATACAAACTAACAAGTTTGATCTTTAACAATAAACAAACAACAAGTAACAAAACAAGTGTGATGATGATGTGCTAGTAATCGGTTTTAAGGAAGAAAAGAAAGAAGAAATAAGGTTGTTACTTGCAAGGTTTGAGAGAAAATGTTGAGAGAAAATGAAGTGGTGTAAGTATGTGTGTGTAAAAATGAGTGGAATACTAGTAAGTAAGTAATACAAATAATGAAAAATGGAACCTCCCTCCCCATTCAAATGCTACGGTTTTGGCTCAAAAAAAGGAAGGTCAAAAGCTAATTTTCAAGTGTTGGGAGATGGTGTAAGCTTAAAATGGATTAAAGTTAAATGCATGGAAAGTTGGTGCTAGCATGCTTGTGACAAGTCTCCTCATAAACTTAATTAATCCTTGTTTAGTCTCAAAGCATCATTAGCCTAATAGTGGGCTTACTAGTAGTCCATTAAGAAAAATAGGGTGGGCTTCCAAGTCCAAATCCATTAACAAAAGCCCATGTGTAAGTATGTAACAAATAGCCCAAGTAATTAACTACTTGCATTAATTAATTAAAAATGATTAATAATAATTAATCATGAACGTAAATAATATCCGAAATATTATTCGTGAAAAGCGTGTGTCACAAAGACAAGTCGGGACATGGAAAGTCAATTAAGGTGTTGAGTCCATTAAGGTAACTATTAAGCATTAGTAAACACTAAGCTTAATTAAATAAGCTCTTAAGCCAAGTAATTGTTATAATAAATAACAATCAAGTTTACGCAGTCATAATATTCCAATTACGACAAAAGTTTAACGTGTACCAAGTACGTATCTCGTTTAAAACGATAAGTGACACCAACGGTCGTAAAAGCATTCGGGAATCAAGTTAAGTGATTACATACTTAATAGCACGTTGTAAGATATTAACGAGAGTAATTAATCATGATTAAAGATCCCAGAGCATAAGCTAGCTCAGTACGCAAAAATTCGCAGTTTTGTGAAAGCACAAAGCACAAAAGCAAGTCGAAAAAGCCGGGTCGTTACATTACCCACCTGTTAAAGAAAATTTCGTCCCAAAATTTTGAGGAGTGACCAATAATGGTACCGTATTTGAATAAGAAGAAGCGTATCAAAGTTCCGTGAGACTCGTGGGCTCAGAAGTGAGTTATTTACCTTGAAAGGTACTTCGGCGTATGAAAGTAAGAATAGGTATATGCCATTAATTAAGTCTCTTGTCCTAGGAGATCAACAAATTGATTTCGTTTCTGATTAACATGGGTATGTCATCTGAATATATATCCACAAAAGGAAGGATGGTGTTCTTAGCCTTACAGGCATCTTCAGTAAGCCGGATGCGTGAAATGCATCATGAATGTTTCTAAACTCATCTAAAACATTGAGCGCTTATGTCGCAATTCAAAGCTGACAGGTAGAATGGGAAACATGGTGATCACAACCATGCGATTTGATGTCTGGATAGTGTTAGCCACGGATTTTACCAACCCCTTGATTTCAGAAGGAGGCCATAGGCATAAAGAACCCGATTCTTAAGAATGTATGCAATCCATAATTACTTATAGTGCCTTCAGAATGGTCTGAACGAATACTGAAAGATATCACCCAGTTTAACATACAGCGTGTGAACTTATCCTTGGATGGAATGAAAACACAGTTCCATAATGTAACTTTATCCGTTCAGTTACATATTGAAGTTAGGGTTAACGTTAACTAGAGCAACATATAGTTGCAACCAACGAAGGAATGAATGTGTAGAGTAACCACATCAGTGTCGTAAATGTTTTAAGCAGTCCCCTCCCAAAAGGGATAATAAGATTCATAGGTTCTCAAAGTATATTATATTACATTTCCGAAAGAAAGTTGCACGAAAGGTGTGATCTTTGAACGAGAGTGAACTCTTCGAGAAGTTCGTTCTGAATTTATCCGTGTACTTAGGGGGATGTGCGGATGAGAAGATACGTGAACCCTTGGTCATAAAGAATGGTTTACTCTAACGAAAAGAATTTCAAAAATGATTTCTTGTACCTCTACATACAGATTCATAGAGATGGGGTTTACGAGGGTGTTACGATTTACCGTGAAGTATTGAGAACAGAAACCCACCTAGTGCCTTTCCTATAATAGGGTGACCATTGAGTGTGCCTCAGAAAACTGATTTATTGGCCCGCGTTTTGTCATGTCTAACCTTAAAAGGAACATTTTATGGGTGCAAAGATTTTCTAACAAATTTTATAAAACTGCCATCCAAAGTGGCTCAAGAGTTTTTAACAAAGGTCTTAATGGTAAGTTTCATCCCTAACAGAAGGTGAGAAGAAGTTTGATCCATACATGGTGTAGTCTAGTACGAAAACCTTTAATAAAATCGACCAAGGAAGTTTTGAAAAACCTTTAAACGTTTGATGTGACAACATAGACGGAACGAAGTTCCTAGTAAGTTTAGAAGTAGGTACAACGCATTCCATTTTGCACAAAACTATTTGACTTAAGTTGAATATCTCGATAAAGGATCGATTTTTAAATAATTTGAAGATATAACTTAGTATGTACTAACCAAAATAGGTAGAGGTAAATTTATTAACTTAATTATATACATACATATATGATTTTATAAATCGCATAAGTGACAGAAAATTTTATTACTTTCATTTGTCCATAAATCCCCTGAGGACCGCACGAATAATCAACGTGTAAAATCAACGTGTAAAAATTTTGATAACATAGCTTTTCGTATTTCAGAGGTTGCGATTTGAAAGAGATTGAGTGGAAAATCTTTAAATCATTGGGTGACAAGTTACTAGGTAATGAAAACTAATGAATTAAATGTAGTTTTGATAATTATTAGGACATAAGTCTTTGGGCCAAAAATGTCCACGTGCGAAGCCATTGCTAAAAAGTGAGGCATGAAGGATAGAGCATGAGGACGAGAAGTTAATCGCTTCTTGACTTTGCAAAATACTAAACAGGTTATGTCTAATAATAAAGTCGGAATACTGACGGTTTTAATATCACTAAATGAGAGTTTCTTAGAATGAGTAAGGACTTAGAGTTATGTAAGAAAGAGCATTGTTCCAACAGGTATGGCGAAATAGATCCATGGGGTAACGCAATAATTTTAAATGGTTTAAGTGTTAGTGGATGCCCGGAGGCTCTGCATGACGTGGTAGTAAGTGCCTTCATCACATATACACATGAATTTCTCAATTTCGACGGTTGTCAGTCTTCATGATGACTTGGATACGAATAAACAATGAAAAATTTTATATAATAAGCAATGAAAGTTTTATAGAAATTGTTTATGGTGACAATGTAAGAGAAGAAACGAAGTTCTTAGTAAATTAAGGGTTATGTACAACACGTACCATTCAAAGTATAATATCTTTTGAATAAAAGATTTAATTTATAAAAGTGAAAGTAAAGTTTCATATGTATTTGTCAAAAGTAAGTAATCATTTACTTTATTTTATATAACGTATACGATTTCAAAAATTTGCATGAATGGCAAATAAAATAAATTTACTTTTATAACACTTTGAGAGGATCGTTCCGTAAAATAGTGGGTGAAAAATTTTTGGCAAACACAATTTTCATATTTCGGAGGTTACAAGTTGGAAATAGATTGATGAGGATCGAGTAAAAGATTTTTAAAAATTTCAAGTGATATTTGAGCAAAAATGTTACGAGGTAATGAAAATTGTTGAATTTAAATGTGGTCGATGACTATTAGTAGGGCATACGTCCTTTGACCAAAAATGCTTAAGTGTGAAGATGTTGCTTATAAGTGAGAAGAGTATGAGGATGAGAATTAACCACCCATTGATTTTGGAAAAAAAAATCAAATTGGTATGAAAAATATCGAAGTAAGAAGGATAACGGTGTGATTATCATCAAATAGGGAATCTCTCGGAATAAGTTAGAATTTAGAGTTGCGTAAGAAATCAGATTCTTGGGTAGTTCTTAATATTGAATATGAATTGCTGAAGTGACGGGATACAATTTCCTTTATGTATCGTTGTGCAAGTTTATCCATTGAATCGGCTTCTTTCATGGCTAGAAGGTGAGCAGATTTGATGTGGCGGTCAACAATAACCCAGATGGTGTCCTAACCGCCTTACCGTCTTTGGTAGCTTAGTGATGAATTCCTTCCCATTTCCATTGTGGGATTTCGGGTTGTCGTCATGCAACTAATAAGGTTCAGCTTTCGGGCTACTTCTCTTCCCGTAATAGTTCACCATTCTCACGAGGTATACGAATAAATTTTCTCACTCTAAATAAATTCCGCTTTCATCCTTGAAATCCAGTCTGTTCTAACTATTTCATCAAAGCTTCCTAACTCGATGAGGGTTAGGTTAATCTTAAGGTTCATTCCAACCAAATCTTATTATACTATCGCGAAAAATTCTATCCGCCTTCTCAAATAACATCTGCTTGTGCGTAGGTAACTAATCCTTTTCAACTACTACTTTAAAACTTCCAAGTTTTGTTGACATGAGGTCATCTCCAAATGACCCACATGTTAATTGTAAGGTACATCATTCCCCTACCTCCGCCAGCTTACCGTTAGCTTATCCTATAGAATATTTACCTCTCATGGTTGTTAATGGTTTACTAGTCATAACACTAAGATTCTTAGATATAAGGTTTCTATCGCTCTAGTATTAAACAACCTTGAGACAATAAAACGTTGTGATGAAACGTACCCTAACTAAAATCAGGATCCATGCGAGTTTCCATAACTAAGATAACGATTGCTCTACCGCAATTCAGTACAAAGTTTTTCCTATTTGAGAACTTTTTCCTTAAATTTCTAGGGTGTCGATATCTATATCAAATTTTTGGGTTATCAATTCTGCAATCAAGGCCCTTCTTGTACAGTATCTAGGCTACGTGGTTATTCTTTCCCTACCTTTAATAGGCTATAATGCGTATGCTCAAGTGATCCCTGCCAAAATTTACCCTGGATCACCTCATATTCCTCATGTAGTAACATTGGAACTTCTACATGATTTACCTCAATATAATCACGTTGGCCTGCCATCATTATATTGTACTAAATCGTACGTTCATTCCAATATCATTCCATATGGTCAATGTAAAGTGATCACTTCCAGTTCTACTCAATTTCATCTAACAGTGCTTTATCTATGATATCTCAAAACAGAATCTACATAATTAATCTCACAGTTTCTTGGTGCGGGCGCGTAGGTTCCGTAGGTCATGCATCAATGCCTAAATATCCCAAAATTTCTTAAAGTTCGGGTTCAGGTAACGTCGTTAGGTTCCTTTCTAGAAATTCAATCTGGGTCTCGCGTCGAGCTGTATGTGTAGCAAGTGGTGATACGATATGTCTCTAGGCAACTCCCAAGTCTTTGGGTATGGCTGAGCATCTGTAGAAGGCACTCTGACCTTGTGAAAGGAGATGTCCTCCTGACTTCTCCAATACCCAAGAGTGTTTGGAACCTAAGTCCAGAAGTGTCGTTAGATCATCGAGCAGTGGTGAAGAACGAAGGAGTTAAGTGACAGTCATGAAAGTGTACAGGGTATGTGTCAACTGAACAACCTTCTATTGTTCATACGTTCTATGTGGCTAATTAGAGTGAGCTCGGGGTGCGGTTACCCCGACAAGTCCTCCAATATCCCCTCCTCTGAGGGTCAACTTTAGTGGGCGCGTAATCCGAGGGGTACTCCTTCTAGATTGCGTGAAGTAATGTTTCGATCTCTGGGACGATGGAACAGTAGTAACAGGTGGATTACACTACCAGTTCTTAGGGTTAGACGAGTGGGGAAAGTAGTTTAGAAAAACATCTGAACTTGGAAGGATAAGTTCTCCAAGTCAGTACAGCAAATAGTATACATGTAGCAAGAGCGCAATTAGGCATATCAACTACATCAGCCTAGATCATTTACAGCAGTACGTAGCATGGCAATAGTAACAGTATCATACCGAAGTAACATACTAAACGTAGATAGTAGCATGCAGTAGCGAGAATACACAAAAGCATACAACGAGTTTACATAGCAGTAAAAGGAAATGGTAGCATGTAGTAAGTTCATACAGTAGTAGAAGTAAGCAGTAGTATGCAGTAGTAGTAAGCAGTAACATGCAGTAATATGACACAGTAGCATACAGCAAGTTTCGCAGAAACAAGTAAATGAGCAAGTTGTAGATTAGTCCTATTAGCGAATCCTACTCGACCCGGTCAAGACTAATTAATGCAACCTAATTCCCTACAACTAATGCTCTGATACCAAATGTGATGTCCCGTACAAAATTAACGTGTAAAGATCATCAACAACAGGATCATTACAAGGTCAAACACTATATGCTGTTTGAAAACCAGTTTTGCATTCATGAAAAGATAGCGTTTTACAAAAGATCACGTGCTTCCTATGAATTGAAGAATTAACATAAGTATGTGACCCAAAGGTCGTTACAAAACCATTATTTGAAAATAACGTAAGTTACGAATGCAAAATAAAAGTTCCATGATTGAGACATCTCTAAGTAGTGCAGCGGAAGTCTAACACAGCAAGTCTATAACAGCAAGTCTAATACATCAAGACAGCAAGTCTAACAGCGAAAGCAACAATGTCTAAGCACCTGAGAAATACATGCTTAAAAAGTCAACACGAATGTTGGTGAGCTGTAGTTTGTTTGTAATCAGTAATGTAATGTAGGCCACGAGATTTCAGTGCTTCAACCAGTAGTTTAAATCAGTAATTCAAATTAGTATGATAAAGTATATTCTTATCCGTGGGCACTTGGTAACTAACTTAACGGAAATAACACCCCCTAAAAGTACACTTGGCGAGTACGTAAGTTTACGAAGTATTAAACACCCGTTAAATGCTAGCGCTACTAGCCCGAGTGGGGATGTAAGATCCAGTTTTCTCAGACAGGTGGGACACCATCCAAAGGGCGGGACGCCATCCCAGATCAATGGACTGGACGCCATCCAACTTCCTGGACGCCGTCCAGAATAGCTGGTAGACTCAACTTCGTTTTTTTTAGATATTTAGTTGGGCAATTTTGTAATTTCACTTTGTGGATGACTTAAAGGCTCAAGATCAGTTTTAGGAGTATCATTTACTCCATCTTTCAACCACCAAACGTCCTCCATTCAATTCTACAGAGAGAGAGTGTTTCAAGAGTGAGAAAGCTCCATTTAAGGAAGAAGAAGCTCTTTTCGGGTTAGAGCTCGGGTATTAAAGTTGTTCATCTCCTCACTAGCTACGCTTTGATAGTTTTGGTGAGCCCTAACTCTAATTCCTTGTTTTAATTGTTTAAGAGTTAGGGTTTGTGTAAGTGATGAACTTTAAAACCCATTTGTGAGTGTTTTGGGGGTTTTGGGTGAATATGGGTCATGAAGGCTCATAGATGACTAACCTAGGGTTTGAATGTGATAATTGAGCTCTTGGGTCTTAATTTAGTTAATTAACTACTAGCACACTTTAATGATATGTAAATGGGTGTTATTTGGGTATGAGGTGACCCGAATGGATATGGAAACCTCGAATGGGTAAAACGGGTCTTTGATGACCTAAGTTTGACTTGTTAGTAGGGAAATGTGATAACCGGGTGATTAAATGCATATTAAGACCATAAATGGATAGAGTTAGGGTTTTTGGTAAAGTTGACCCATTATTAGGGTTAAGGGTGCAATTGGGTTGGAATTGCACTTTGAGTCAAACGACTCTAGTATGTTGAGTGAGTTAATTGACAAATTCGATTGTGTGATTGATTATGTGCCTAATGTAATAGGTACGTTACTTTGAAGGTTTGCAAGTTCGGTTACTTTCACGAAGACATTAAGGTGAGTGGAGTAATTATACGTATGTGTATATGACGTATTTATTTGTGGGTGTTATGGTATGAACCATCGAGCCGGTAGTGCCATAACATGTGTGTGATCAAGTGTGAACCATGAGCCGGTAGCACTATAAAGTAAGATGTGAACCACAAGCCGGTAGCATCGAGTGTGAACCACGAGTCGGTAGCACTATAAAACAAAGTCTGAACCACGAGCCGGTAGCACTATAAAAGAGTATGACTCAATTACGTATGGTGTGAACCACGAGCCGGTAGCACCATAGCGTTATGGTTAACCATGTTGAGATTGTTTAGCATATTGTTTAAATATATTGTGTTGAGTATATGCTAATGAGGTTTTGTGATAATGTGCCACTTGTTAAGTATTTCGGGTATGATGTTATGCCATTTTGAGTTTCAATTTCGTATGAGGTATTCGGAAATTGAGATTGCAAATAGATGGTTTATATATATGTATGTATAATTATTGCATTCACAAAGTGTTAGCTTACCCTCTCGTTGTCTACCTTTTTAGGCTCGGGTGCGGACAAAGGAAAAGGCATTCGGTTGGATTAGTTCTCCCGCTTGATTTGATAGGGGGTACTTTTGGGTTAGCTTTTGGAAGTTCGGTTAAGCTTTGGGTAGTTTAACCCCAAACACCATGCTCTAGGGTCGTTTGGGAATTAAACTTGTATTTGGTCGAACCTTTTATTTTTGAAACGAAACTCGTAAAATGGGCGATGTGGGCCCGATGTTGTAAAACTTGATTTGATGATGAAAGCCTCTTAGTTTGTCATATTATGTTATGTTGTAAAAAGGTTTTCGTGTAAAAGTGTCGGGAAACGGGTTTTCCGCTCACGTGAGTTGGACCCGTGATCAGTCCCTGGCAGTTCATTGGGACGCCGTCCCAATTGCTTGGACACCGTCCCATTCTTAAGGGCTGGACGCCGTCCCAAAATCTGGACGCCGTCCAGATGGTCAGTCCCAGAAATTTTTTTTTTTTTGTACGCGTTTGAGTTTATGAAGTCGGGTTGTTACAGGGGATGTCAAACCCTATGGATCCATATCTAAGATTCGCGTTCACCGGTTCAAAGACTAATGACTAAATGTTACCGAGCTAAGGGAAAGTTTATGACGTTGTGTAACCCACACATATATAAAGTTTAAGTACTCATGCCTAGTATGTAAAACGTAAAATGCGCATGTATTCTCAGTTCCCAAAATAGTTAAAGTAAAAAGGGATGCTATAACTCACAGTGAAAAGTAGTAAAAGTCGATATGCAGGAATAGTAAGCAAGTGGTTGGTCCGGAAGGTCCTCAACCTAAGTCAAAAGTTACTAAGTTAGTAAATCATTCTCAAAGGTTTAAAAGTATGTAAATTAGGTCTTAAGTACCATCATCATTCATCATTAAACAAAAAGTGTAAAGTAAGTTTTAAGTCAAGACTAGGGTTTGAAACAAGGGCTGATTTCGTTCAGTCGCCACGACCTCTATAAAAACTGAAATGGGGTGAGACTAGTGGGAATGGCTCCATATATGAGTCCCCTAGAGTCTGACCAATTTACAGAACCAAACTCGTCTTTTTTTTTACCGTGGCGACGGTTTAAGTACGAGTAGGTCAGAAATTTCAGCACAACGTTAAAAGGGTGTAGTGACTTTCGGATGGCCATAAATCCTAAACCGTACCTCGGATTAAGACGAGGTCTAAATGGAAAATCATTTAATCAAACCGAACTAGCTGGAAATCAACTTTTCCAGTAGCCCAGGTTAATGATCAGTTCCAGAAACAATAAGTAAAGGTGTTCCGGTGTGTTCTTGGTGCTTGATGCTCATCACGGTTCTCATCCTTGATGCGTATAGCTTCAAGTGTACAACTAGTTGATGTATTTGCATCATCTTAACCAAGTTTTGACCATCATAACACTAGTGTAGGTCTAAGATATATATCACAACTCAATTAAGGGTTGTAAGTAGTTAGATGAACCAAAGTTACATCAAGATCTTAGATCCGACACATACATGAGTTCTAATAGTAATATTAAGCTACAAACTTGAAAGTAAACTAAATAAACAAGATCTTAAGTTGTAAAACTTAGATTTTAGTTAGATCTTAAAGATCCTAGACTAGAAAGTCTAGATCTAGTGTTCTTAAGTTAGATCCTAAGTTATAATACTTGGATCTTTACTTTAATAAAACCATAAGTTATAAAACTTAGATTTCTATCTTGTAAAATGTATATAAGCTTATAAGCTCTTGTTTACAACAAAATTGGAAGATCATAAGCTATGGAACTTAGATCCAATATAAGTTAATGAAGTTATAACTAGAAAGTTAAACTCTCATGTTCTTGAACTTACAAAGTTTCAAGAATAATGAGATCAAGATTAACTAGTAATACTTGACCAAGAATAAATAGTCACGAATTTAAATGCATACAAAATGAAGAAATAAACTAGATCTACAAGTAATAAGTTCATGTTTGTTTCATACTTAAGAAGATTTAAGCCAAAGCTTGGATCTTAAGGAAATAAACTTCAAGTCTACAAAACATGAACTTAAGTAAGCTCTCAAGGCTTATGAGTTTTAGATCTACATAATACTTCAAGTGTAGAACCATAAACTATCAAGTTTAGATCCTTATTCTTGACTTCTCATCAAATAAAAGATGGAAGTAACAAGATTCATGAAGATACAAACTAACAAGTTTGATCTTTAACAACAAACAAACAAAAAGTAACAAAACAAGTGTGATGATGATGTGCTAGTAATCAGTTTTAAGGAAGAAAAGAAAGAAGAAATAAGGTTGTTACTTACAAGGTTTGAGAGAAAATGTTGAGAGAAAATGAAGTGGTGTAAGTATGTGTGTGTAAAAATGAGTGGAATACTAGTAAATAAGTAATACAAAAATGAAAAATGGAACCTCCCTCCCCATTCAAATGCTACGGTTTTGGCTCAAAAAAGGAAGGTCAAAAGCTAACTTTCAAGTGTTGGGAGATGTTGTAAGCTTAAAATGGATTAAAGTTAAATGCATGGAAAGTTGGTGCTAGCATGCTTGTGACAAGTCTCCTCATAAACTTAATTAATCCTTGTTCAGTCTTAAAGCATCATTAGCATAATAGTGGGTTACTAGTAGTCCATTAAAAAAAGTAGGGTGGGCTTCCAAGTCCAAATCCATTAACAAAAGTCCATGTGTAAGTATGTAACAAATAGCCCAAGTAATTAACTACTTGCATTAATTAATTAAAAATGAGTAATAATAATTAATCATGAACGTAAATAATATCCGAAATATTATTCGTGAAAAGCGTGTGTCACAAAGACAAGTCGGGACATGGAAAGTCAATTAAGGTGTTGAGTCCATTAAGGTAACTAGTAAGCATTAGTAAACACTAAGCTTAATTAAATAAGCTCTTAAGCCAAGTAATTGTTATAATAAATAACAATCAAGTTTACGCAGTCATAATATTCCAATTACGACAAAAGTTTAACGTGCACCAAGTACGTATCTCGTTTAAAACGATAAGTGACACCAACTGTCGTAAAAGCATTCGGGAATGAACTTAAGTGATTACACACTTAATATCACGTTGTAAGATATTAACGAGAGTAATTAATGATGATTAAAGATCCCAGAGCATAAGCCAGCTCAGTACGCACAAATACGCAGTTTCGTGAAAGTACAAAGCACAAAAGCAAGTCGAAAAAGCCGGGTCGTTACATCTAACCTATCTACATCCTTATTTAAGGCTATTGTACTCATTAGCTCAACACACCACTCCTTATATACAGGCCTACGAGTGGTAAATAAATGTTCCCAATCAGGAAAAGAAGAGTTGCCATACCTTTGGATTAGTAATAGCCTAACTGAGTTAGCTAGGTTGACCCTTTCCAAAGGCTCCCAATCTATTACCCTTGGTACTTCCACATTTTTAGTGCAAAGCTTAAATTTGTTACGTTGGTACGTTGGGCAATCTCTCCAGCTTCTATCAAATCTTAGATTGGGATGTAAATCCCATGCGATCACATGGGGTTTATTTTTTATTTTTATTTTTTTATAAAAACCTTTTACTTATAAAACAAAAATTGATTAAATTTTTTAAAAATTTGTTTCTGTTTAGACTGAGGGTGTTTTGTTACGTTTACCTAGTTCGTTCCTCGAAAAAAATTTAAAATTTGTCATTTTAAAGCGATTGTTTCAAAAGCAAAGATTTTTGGTTTTTTTTTAATATTTTTGGCATACTTTAAATCAATAAGATTAAAAATAATGATAATAAAATTTCTCGTCCTGCCCTCGGGTAAAGCAATTTCGGTTCAACGACCTAGTCTTCAACACACGACTAATTTTAAAAATTAATTTTTTTAACTTAACGAAATAAAGTAAATTTTGTTTTTTAAAATCACACCAAACTTAAATTTAAAATGCATAAAATTTCATATAAATATTAATATTTTTACAATCTTAGATTTGAAAATAATATAGTTATATATTAATTTTTTTAAAACAAGGTAAAAATAAAAATAAAAATCTTTTTGGTCTTTTATCCCACTTTAATCAATCAAATATTAACAAAAATATACGTTCCTCTTTTGGGTAAAGTAATTTCGGCTATATTACCTAGTTTTACTCCTGACGAATTTCTAAAATATTTTGGATTGATTGATTAAAGATATTTATACCTTATGAATAAACGGTAAATTTCGTAGTGATGTAATAAATTTTTGTATGATATCAATAATTTCGGTTTCGCATACCTAATTTTATTGAATATCAATTTAATACTTTATAGCGAACGATTCAGCATTTATTATCAAAAGGTTAAAAGCAATAAATAAAAACAAATAAAAACTGTATATGCTTACCTGTGAGATAGAATTCTCAGAGACCTGCTTTAGCCGACTCATAGGAGAGTCGTTCGATTTGGTTCTCCATAGCTACATAAGCGTAACCTCGAATTTTCAATAACTTTTCTTCTAAACATATGAACGGTCCTTCTCTGCATAGAGTGACGAATTCGGTATTGGAATGTGTTTGAAAGTTCGAACATTTACCTTCGTGTGACCATTTTCCGCATTTATGACATCTTTCAAGGTGTCGTGCTCTTCTTTTTGTTGCGGATTTTGATTTTCCTTTACCAAAATGTGTCTTATTATGATTTTTCCTGAGTTCTTTCCTCACTTCGTCCATTTTTTCTCTTATGAATGATACCAGTTCACTCGGGAAAATGTTATTATTACGTTTAGTAATCATAGCATGTAGTAGGAGACCATGGTTCAGATCAAAGGAATTTTTCATCTCGTAAAACCTAAAAGAAATAAAAAATTCAGAATAGAGGGAGAAGACTAGTTCTTTAGGGTCTGCTGGGGAAAGACCATTCGGATTCTATTTTCGAGAACTACACGAAAACAAAAAATCTAACCCTAGACAGCATTATACTATCATATAAAACATTTGAATCTCCCCACACTTAGTTAGCTGTGGTATCGAAATTGTGATTAACTTCATTATTAACTTCAATTGGAACATCAACAACTTTCATATCTCTGACTTTTGCTTCAAGCCATTTGTTGTTTTCCTCTGTAACATTCATAAATTCAATTAACATCGCCTTTCTTTAGGCGAAAAATTGGATACTAATCGGTTACATAACTTAAAGTTCCCCTTAATCCTAGCATCTTGAATCCGTTTATAAAGTTTCTTTTTTGAACTGTTAAAAACAAGTTCATCTAATTTCGTATCAACAACGGGGTTTTTTTGTTATCAGGTCATCATTGGGTGTTGCTTCATCTTCCCCACACTTAGGCGTTTTTATTGGTTCAACAGTTTTAGTTGTTGAAGATCTAAACTTTCAGTTCACAAAGGTGACCGATTTATCACCATGCCTAAGTGTCATTCTACCTTCTCTTACATCAAAGAACGCCTCGGTGGTTGCTAAAAATGGGCGACCTAAAATTATAGGAATATCAAGGTCTTCCTCCATATTAATAACTATGAAGTTTGCAGCGAAGGTCAAACTTCCCACTTTAACAAGTAAATTGTTGGCTATTCCAACCGGGTGTTTAATGGTTTGATCAAATAATTGAGCACCTATTCTGGTTGGTCTTAATTTACCCACACCTAATCTTTTGTATAAGGAAAGAGGCATAACGTTTGCACTTACTCCTAAATCTGCGAGCCCATTATACATAGCACCATCATTAAGCAAGCAATAAATGATAAATTCACCCGGGTCTCCTACTTTAGTAAGTAGAGTTGGTTTGTTAACCTTTTCTGGGTGATCTTTTCTTAGTTCTTTCACTTCTACTTGAACTTCTTGTTCCCATTTTACCCCTTTTCTTGGAATGGGAGGTTTATATAGAAATTCTTCTTCATCGCTCCAATTTGAAGCCTCTCTGTCTTCCAATTTTAGTTTTTCATATGTTGTTGACAACATATTTATGTTTTCATTCTGAGGGTTTTCTTGGGTGGTGAAATTATGATTAACTTCATTGTCAATTTCCATTGGATCATGTATATAATATTTAACTCTGTGACCATTAACTTTAAATTCAATCCCATTTGAATTTATTAACTCTATTGTTCCGTATGGGAAAACTCTTTTGACTATGAATGGTCCAGACCATCTTGATTTCAATTTTCCGGGAAATAGCTTGAATTGTGAATTGAAAAGAAGAACTTTGTCCCCTTCTTTAAATTCTTTTGAACTTCTGATTCTTTTATCATGCCATTTCTTTGTTCTTTCCTTATAGATTAACGAATTTTCATATGCATCATGTCTTAATTCTTCTAATTCGTTTAGTTGACTTAACCGTAGACGTCCGACTTCATGTAAATCAAGATTACATATCTTCAAAGCCCAAAATGCTTTGTACTCAATTTCTACTGAAAGGTGACATGCTTTTCCGTAAACGAGTTTAAAAGGTGTGGTTCCAATTGGAGTTTTATAGGCTGTTCTAAAAACCCAGAGTGCATCCTCCAATTTCATGGACCATTCCTTCGGATTTGACCCTACAGTTTTCTCTAGAATACGTTTTAAAGCTCGGTTAGTATTTTCAACTTGTCCACTTGTTTGTGGATGATAAGCAGTTGAGATTTTATGAGTTACTCCATATCTTTTAAGAACTTTCTCAAGTTGATTATTACAAAAATGAGTACTTCGATCACTTATTAAAGCTTTCGGTGTTCCGTGTAGTGACCCGAACTTTTCCATGTTTATATATATTAATTGAGATTGATATTTACATGATTAAATGTTTCCAACATGTTAAGCAATCAAACTTGTTAAGACTTGATTAATTGAAATATGTTTCATATAGACAATTGACCACCCAAGTTGACCGGCGATTCACGAACGTTAAAACTTGTAAAAACGACATGACGATATATATATGGATATGCATATGGTTAACATGAGATTATGATAAGTAAGTATCTCCATAAGTATATTAACAATGAGTTATTTACATATAAACAAGACTACTAACTTAAGGATTTCGAAACGAGACATATATGTAACGATTATCGTTGTAACGACATTTAAATGTATATATATCATATTAAGATATATTAATACATCATAATATCATGATAATATAATAATTTAACATCTCATTAGATATAATAAACAATGGGTTAACAACATTAATTGAGATCGTTAACTTAAAGGTTTCAAAACAACACTTACATGTAACGACTAACGATGACTTAACGACTCAGTTAAAATGTATATACATGTAGTGTATTTAGATGTATTAAAATACTTTTGGAAGACTTCAAGACATATATCAAAACACTCATACTTAACGAAAATGGTTACAGTTAGTTTTCCATTCTTTTCTTTCATCAAGAATTCTAGTCGTATTCTTACCCGTATTATACACAGCTTCAAAACGTACTTACTATGAGTATATACCAATAGGAACTAGCATGGAATTCCACTCTTGATTATGTCATGTATGACTAATCAATTTTAACTTCTACCATGAGCTAGTCAACTAACTAGAACTCCTTTTAACCCCACTCACCACTCACCAATTACCACTCATCATTCACTCCATTTCACTTCCAATTCTCTTTCTAATTCTCTCTCAACACACACACACTATTATGAACGTATTTTTCTAGTAGTTAATCATCATCTTCATCAAAAATCACTTCAAGAATCAAGCTATAATCATCATAGGAAGAACACTTCAAGAACACTTCAAAAATCCCTTCAAGTTTACTAATTTACTTCCAAGCTTTCTAATCCATTCCAAGTAATCATCTAAGATCAAGAAACCTTTGTTATATACAGTAGGTTATCTTTCTTATTCAAGGTAATATTCATATTCAAACTTTGATTCAATTTCTATAACTATAAACTATCTTAATTCGAGTAAAAATCTTACTTGAACTTGTTTTTGTGTCATGATCCTACTTCAAGAACTTTCAAGCCATCCAAGATCCTTTGAAGCTAGATCATTTCTTGTCACTTCTAGTAGGTTTAATTACTAAACTTGAGGTAGTAATGATGTTCATAACATCATTCGATTCATATATATAAAACTATCTTATTCGAAGGTTTAAACTCGTAATCACTAGAACATAGTTTAGTTAATTCTAAACTTGTTCGCAAACAAAAGTTAATCCTTCTAACTTGACTTTTAAAATTAACTACACACATTTTCTATATCTATATGATATGCTAACTTAATGATTTAAAACCTGGAAACACGAAAAACACCGTAAAACCGGATTTACGCCGTCGTAGTAACACCGCGGGCTGTTTTGGGTTAGTTAATTAAAAACTATGATAAACTTTGATTTAAAAGTTGTTATTCTGAGAAAATGATTTTTATTATGAACATGAAACTATATCTAA
The DNA here is from genome assembly GCF_046630445.1 of Rutidosis leptorrhynchoides. Lineage (NCBI taxonomy): Eukaryota > Viridiplantae > Streptophyta > Magnoliopsida > Asterales > Asteraceae > Rutidosis > Rutidosis leptorrhynchoides. Next base: position 324,184,263 of record NC_092334.1, read on the forward strand.
AAATTATGGTTAAACTCAAAGTGGAAGTATGTTTTCTAAAATGGTCATCTAGACGTCGTTCTTTCGACTGAAATGACTACCTTTACAAAAACGACTTGTAACTTATTTTTCCGACTATAAACCTATACTTTTTTGTTTAGATTCATAAAATATAGTTCAATATGAAACCATAGCAATTTGATTCACTCAAAACGGATTTAAAATGAAGAAGTTATGGGTAAAACAAGATTGGATAATTTTTCTCATTTTAGCTACGTAAAAATTGGTAACAAATCTATTCCAACCATAACTTAATCAACTTGTATTGTATATTATGTAATCTTGAGATACCATAGACACGTATACAATGTTTCGACCTATCATGTCGACACATCTATATATATTTCGGAACAACCATAGACACTCTATATGTGAATGTTGGAGTTAGCTATACCGGGTTGAGGTTGATTCCAAAATATATATAGTTTGAGTTGTGATCAATACTTAGATACGTATACACTGGGTCGTGGATTGATTCAAGATAATATTTATCGATTTATTTCTGTACATCTAACTGTGGACAACTAGTTGTAGGTTACTAACGAGGACAGCTGACTTAATAAACTTAAAACATCAAAATATATTAAAAGTGTTGTAAATATATTTTAAACATACTTTGATATATATGTATATATTGTTATAGGTTCGTGAATCAACCAGTGGCCAAGTCTTACTTCCCGACGAAGTAAAAATATGTGAAAGTGAGTTATAGTCCCACTTTTAAAATCTAATATTTTTGGGATGAGAATACATGCAGGTTTTATAAATGATTTACAAAATAGACACAAGTACGTGAAACTACATTCTATGGTTGAATTATCGAAATCGAATATGCCCCTTTTTATTAAGTCTGGTAATCTAAGAATTAGGGAACAGACACCCTAATTGACGCGAATCCTAAAGATAGATCTATTGGGCCTAACAAACCCATCCAAAGTACCGGATGCTTTAGTACTTCGAAATTTATATCATATCCGAAGGGTGTCCCGGAATGATGGGGATATTCTTATATATATGCATCTTGTTAATGTCGGTTACCAGGTGTTCACCACATGAATGATTTTTATCTCTATGTATGGGATGTGTATTGAAATATGAAATCTTGTGGTCTATTGTTACGATTTGATATATATAGGTTAAACCTATAACTCACCAACATTTTTGTTGACGTTTAAAGCATGTTTATTCTCAGGTGAATACTAAGAGCTTCCGCTGTTGCATACTAAAATAAGGACAAGATTTGGAGTCCATGTTTGTATGATATTATGTAAGAACTGCATTCAAGAAACTGATTTCGATGTAACATATTTGTATTGTAAACCATTATGTAATGGTCGTGTGTAAACAGGATATTTTAGATTATCATTATTTGATAATCTACGTAAAGCTTTTTAAACCTTTATTTATGAAATAAAGGTTATGGTTTGTTTTAAAAATGAATGCAGTCTTTAAAAACGTCTCATATAGAGGTCAAATCTCAACGAAATCAATTAATATGGAACGTTTTTAATCAATAAGAACGGGACATTTCAGTTGGTATCCGAGCGTTGGTCTTAGAGAACCAGAAAATTTGCATTAGTGTGTCTTATCGAGTTTGTTAGGATGCATTAGTGAGTCTGGACTTCGACCGTGTTTTCTTTAAAAATGATTGCTTAACATTTATGTTGGAAACTATATATTTTTAACATATGAATATTATGTGATATATTAATCTCTTAACGTGTTTGATATTATGTGATAGATGTCTACCTCTAGAACAAGTCCCATTGACTCACCTAATAATAATGAAGAGTCAAATGTAAATTGGAATGATTCGTGGACTGATTCACAAGTTCCCGAAGAGGAACCGGAAGAAGAGTCAGAACCGGAAGAAGAATCGGAACCGGAAGAAGAATCGGAACCGGAAGAAGAAATAGAACCGGTGGGGGAAATAATAAAACGGTTAAGTAAAAGAGAATCCTCAACCAACCGACCAAGGTTAATTATGGTCATTGGTGTTTCCGCCAAGGAAGCAAAATATTGGGAGGATTACCAATTCTCCGATGAATCGGATTCCGACGAGAATTCCGATGATGTTATAGAAATTAGCCCAACTGAATTTAAAAAGGCAAAAGAAAATAATAAGGGAAAGGGCATAAAAATAGGGAAATCTAATTCCAACCCCGATGAACTTTATATGTATCGTCAACCCCCGAAGTCCTTAAGTTGTAACAATGACCCGGGAACCTCTAAACCACCAGGTTTTTCTAAACCAATGTGGACAACAACGGCTCGTATTAGGGGAACATCATATATCCCTAGAAACTTGGCAAAACGAACCAAAACCGAACAAGAAGAAACGAGCGAGTCGGAATAAGATAGTTGTATTCGTGTGGTGTAATATATGTAATATAGTGTGCTTATGCTTTATGATATATGTAAAAATTGCTTGTATTAATAAGTATTTTTTTATGAATCTAACTCTTGTCTATTTTACAGTATAAAAACATAAAATGGATAGACAACCCAATATTTTAAGAGACCTACCCGGAGACATGATTGATGAAATCTTGTCTAGAGTCGGTCAGAATTCCTCGGCACAACTATTTAAGGCGAGATCAGTTTGTAAGACATTCGAAGAACGTTCCAAGAATGCCTTGGTTTATAAAAGGCTTTCGTTCGAAAGATGGGGGATATCACATTGGGAAATCCATAAGTTACGATGTGTTTACTTTGACGCATATATTGCGGGGAACCCAAATGCTATTTTACGCAACGGGTTAAGAAATTATTTTGACTCAGTATATCCGAATATAGGACTTCGTGATTTAGAAAAAGCGGCTAACATGCAACATAAAGAAGCATGTTATGCTTACGGGTTAGTAATGTTCGCTTCTCACCAAAGTGAGAACAAGAACATCGGGCTACAACTATTAAACAAAACGTTCCCACAAGGGACGGAGTCGGTAATTTGGGTAAGAAATGAGGTTTTTAGGTTATTACGAGACTGTTGGTCATTACGTAACCCTCGTCCCTTTGACGACGTTACAACACGCTGTCTTATCAATGGCCATAACGGTTATGTTCCACAAGACCAAGGATGGGAAGTAGTCCTAGTAAAACCAGAATGCATGACTTGTTTCTGGACGTATGAATTACGTGTCTTTATTGCCTTTGTTGAACGACTTGTGTACTAGCTAGAATTATCTTCACAACTATCTTGTATCAAAGTTATTGTGTGCTATATTTCATGCTTTATGTAAAATAAGCGGTATTGTAAGTTTGTAAAATATTGTATAAAAGTTTGAACGCGAAATATTATTACAATCAGTTTTTCATATAGAATTGTAGTAGTTGAATTGTATATTAGCTACTAAGTATGAACTTAACGGGTAGGTACTACCCGAATTTAAACTTATAAAACGCTAATATGAAGAAAAAGCTTTTATAAATGAGTTCATATTATGCTACGAAATACTATTAACTACTCTTAATATTCTGTATGATTAACTTGTTCCATTTGACTATTTTGAAGGAAATGGCACCGACTACTCGACACACCGTGAATATGAATGAAGAGGAATTCCGTACTTTTCTAGCTTCAAACATAGCCGCAGTACAGGCTGCGCTACATACCAACAATAACCTTGGATCTGGCAGTACAGGAAATCGTGTAGGATGCACCTACAAAGAATTCACTGCCTGCAAACCTTTGGAATTTGATGGAACCGAAGGACCGATCGAATTGAAACGGTGGACCGATAAGGTCAAATCGGTGTTTGTCATAAGTAAGTGTACTGAAGAGGACAAAGTGAAGTACGATACGCATACCTTCACAGGTTCTGCGTTAACATGGTGGAATACCTATCTAGAGCAAGTGGGACAAGATGATGCGTACACACTACCGTGGTCAGCATTCAAGCACTTGATGAACGAGAAGTACCGTCCCAGAACCGAGGTCAATAAGCTCAAGACAGAACTTAGAGGGTTACGAACCCAAGGATTTGATATTACCACGTACGAAAGACGATTCACAGAATTGTGCCTACTGTGTCCGGGAGCATTCGAAGATGAGGAAGAGAAGATCGACTTGTTTGTGAAAGGATTACCGAAAAGAATCCAAGAAGATATAAGTTCACACGAGCCCGCCTCCATACAACAGGCATGTAGAATGGATCACAAACAAGTGAACCAGATTGAAGAAAGAATTAAAGAACAGACTGCTGAAGAGGCCAATGTGAAGCAAGTCAAAAGAAAGTGGGAGGAAAACGGTGATAAGAATCACCAATACAACAACAACAACAGCAATTACAACAATAATCGCAACAATTATCCCAACAATCGCAACATCAATCGCAACTACAACGACCCAACAACAACAACAACAACAACTACAACAATCATCCCAACAACAATAATAACTGCAACAACAACAACAATCAGAAGCAGCTATGCCAAAGGTGTGAAAAGTATCACTCGGGGTTCTGCACCAAATTTTGCAACAAGTGTAAAAGAAATGGTCATAGCGCAGCGAATTGTGAGGTCTACGGACCAGGGGTTAATAGAACGAAAGGAACAAATGGTGTCGGAACGAGTAATGGCGGAGCAAGTAGTGTCGGAGCAAGTTATGCCAATGTAGTTTGTTATAAATGTGGAAGATCGGGCCACATTATTAAAAATTGCCCGAACCAGGAGAACACGAATGGACAAGGCCGCGGAAGAGTTTTCAATATTAATGCGGCAGAGGCACAGGAAGACCCGGAGCTTGTTACGGGTACGTTTCTTATTGACAATAAATCTGCTTACGTTTTATTTGATTCGGGTGCGGATAGAAGCTATATGAGTAGAGATTTTTGTGCTAAATTAAGTTGTCCATTGACGCCTTTGGATAGTAAATTTTTACTCGAATTAGCAAATGGTAAATTAATTTCAGCAGATAATATATGTCGGAATCGATAAATTAAACTGGTTAGCGAAACATTTAAGATTGATTTGATACCAGTAGAGTTAGGGAGTTTTGATGTGATAATTGGTATGGACTGGTTGAAAGAAGTGAAAGCAGAGATCGTTTGTTACAAAAATGCAATTCGCATTATACGAGAAAAAGGAAAACCCTTAATGGTGTACGGAGAAAAGGGCAACACAAAGCTACATATTATTAGTAATTTGAAGGCACAAAAACTAATAAGAAAAGGTTGCTATGCAGTTCTAGCACATGTCGAGAAAGTACAAACTGAAGAAAAGAGCATCAATGATGTTCCCATTGCAAAAGAATTTCCCGATGTATTTCCGAAAGAATTACCGGGATTACCCCCACAGCGATCCGTTGAATTTCAAATAGATCTTGTACCAGGAGCTGCACCAATAGCTCGTGCTCCTTACAGACTCGCACCCAGCGAGATGAAAGAACTGCAAAGCCAATTACAAGAACTTTTAGAGCGTGGTTTCATTCGACCAAGTACATCACTGTGGGGAGCTCCTGTTTTGTTTGTCAAGAAGAAAGATGGTACATTCAGGTTGTGTATCGACTACCGAGAGTTGAATAGACTTACCATCAAGAACCGCTACCCACTACCGAGAATCGACGACTTATTTGATCAACTACAAGGCTCGTCTGTTTATTCAAAGATTGACTTACGTTCCGGGTATCATCAAATGGGGGTGAAAGAAGATGATATTCCAAAGACTGCTTTCAGAATACGTTACGGTCATTACGAGTTTATGGTCATGCCGTTTGGTTTAACTAATGCACCAGCTGTGTTCATGGACCTTATAAACCGAGTGTGTGGACCATACCTTGACAAGTTTGTCATTGTTTTCATTGATGACATACTTATTTACTCAAAGAATGACCAAGAACACGGTGAACATTTGAGAAAGGTGTTAGAAGTATTGAGGAAGGAAGAATTGTACGCTAAGTTTTCAAAGTGTGCATTTTGGTTGGAAGAAGTTCAATTCCTCAGTCACATAGTGAACAAAGAAGGTATTAAGGTGGATCCGGCAAAGATAGAAACTGTTGAAAAGTGGGAAACCCCGAAAACTCCAAAACACATACGCCAGTTTTTAGGACTAGCTGGTTACTACAGAAGGTTCATCCAAGACTTTTCCAGAATAGCAAAACCCTTGACTGCATTAACGCATAAAGGGAAGAAATTTGAATGGAAAGATGAACAAGAGAAAGCGTTTCAGTTATTGAAGAAAAAGCTAACTACGGCACCTATATTGTCATTGCCTGAAGGGAATGATGATTTTGTGATTTATTGTGACGCATCAAAGCAAGATCTCGGTTGTGTATTAATGCAACGAACGAAGGTGATTGCTTATGCGTCTAGACAATTGAAGATTCACGAACAAAATTATACGACGCATGATTTGGAATTAGGCGCGGTTGTTTTTGCATTAAAGACTTGGAGGCACTACTTATATGGGGTCAAAAGTATTATATATACCGACCACAAAAGTCTTCAACACATATTTAATCAGAAACAACTGAATATGAGGCAGCGTAGGTGGATTGAATTATTGAATGATTACGACTTTGAGATTCGTCACCACCCAGGGAAGGCAAATGTGGTAGCTGATGCCTTGAGCAGGAAGGACAGAGAACCCATTCGAGTAAAATCTATGAATATAATGATTCATAATAACCTTACTACTCAAATAAAGGAGGCGCAACAAGGAGTTTTAAAAGAGGGAAATTTAAAGGATGAAATACCCAAAGGATCAGAGAAACATCTTAATATTCGGGAAGACGGAACCCGGTATAGGGCTGAAAGGATTTGGGTACCAAAATTTGGAGATATGAGAGAAATGGTACTTAGACAAGCTCATAAAACCAGATACTCAATACATCCTGGAACGGGGAAGATGTACAAGGATCTCAGGAAATATTTTTGGTGGCCGGGTATGAAAGCCGATGTTGCTAAATACGTAGAAGAATGTTTGACGTGTTCTAAGGTCAAAGCTGAGCATCAGAAACCATCAGGTCTACTTCAACAACCCGAAATCCCGGAATGGAAATGGGAAAACATTACCATGGATTTCATCACTAAATTGCCAAGGACTGCAAGTGGTTTTGATACTATTTGGGTAATAGTTGATCGTCTCACCAAATCAGCACATTTCCTGCCAATAAGAGAAGATGACAAGATAGAGAAGTTAGCACGACTGTATTTGAAGGAAGTCGTCTCCAGACATGGAATCCAATCTCTATTATCTCTGATAGGGATGGCAGATTTATTTCAAGATTCTGGCAGACATTACAGCAAGAATTAGGAACTCGTCTAGACATGAGTACTGCCTATCATCCACAAACTGATGGGCAGAGTGAAAGGACGATACAAACGCTTGAAGACATGCTACGAGCATGTGTTATTGATTTCAGAAACAGTTGGGATCGACATCTACCATTAGCAGAATTTTCCTACAACAACAGCTACCATTCAAGCATTGAGATGGCGCCGTTTGAAGCACTTTATGGTAGAAAGTGCAGGTCTCCGATTTGTTGGAGTGAAGTGGGGGATAGACAGATTACGGGTCCGGAGATTATACAAGAAACTACCGAGAAGATCATCCAAATTCAACAACGGTTGAAAACCGCCCAAAGTCGACAAAAGAGCTACGCTGACATTAAAAGAAAAGATATAGAATTTGAAATTGGAGAGATGGTCATGCTTAAAGTTGCACCTTGGAAAGGCGTTGTTCGATTTGGTAAACGAGGGAAATTAAATCCAAGGTATATTGGACCATTCAAGATTATTGATCGTGTCGGACCAGTAGCTTACCGACTTGAGTTACCTCAACAACTCGCGGCTGTACATAACACTTTCTACGTCTCGAATTTGAAGAAATGTTTTGCTAAAGAAGATCTCACTATTCCATTAGATGAAATCCAAATCAACGAAAAACTCCAATTCATCAAAGAACCCGTCGAAATAATGGATAGTGAGGTTAAAAGACTTAAGCAAAACAAGATACCAATTGTTAAGGTTCGATGGAATGCTCGTAGAGGACCCGAGTTCACCTGGGAGCGTGAAGATCAGATGAAGAAGAAATACCCGCATCTATTTCCAGAAGATTCGTCAACACCTTCAACAGCTTAAAATTTCGGGACGAAATTTATTTAACGGGTAGGTACTGTAGTGACCTGAACTTTTCCATGTTTATATATATTAATTGAGATTGATATTTACATGATTAAATGTTTCCAACATGTTAAGCAATCAAACTTGTTAAGACTTGATTAATTGAAATATGTTTCATATAGACAATTGACCACCCAAGTTGACCGGCGATTCACGAACGTTAAAACTTGTAAAAACGACATGACGATATATATATGGATATGCATATGGTTAACATGAGATTATGATAAGTAATTATCTCCATAAGTATATTAACAATGAGTTATATACATATAAACAAGACTACTAACTTAAGGATTTCGAAACGAGACATATATGTAACGATTATCGTTGTAACGACATTTAAATGTATATATATCATATTAAGATATATTAATACATCATAATATCATGATAATATAATAATTTAACATCTCATTAGATATAATAAACAATGGGTTAACAACATTAATTGAGATCGTTAACATAAAGGTTTCAAAACAACACTTACATGTAACGACTAACGATGACTTAACGACTCAGTTAAAATGTATATACATGTAGTGTATTTAGATGTATTAAAATACTTTTGGAAGACTTCAAGACATATATCAAAACACTCATACTTAACGAAAATGGTTACAGTTAGTTTTCCATTCTTTTCTTTCATCAAGAATTCTAGTCGTATTCTTACCCGTATTATACACAGCTTCAAAACGTACTTACTATGAGTATATACCAATAGGAACTAGCATGGGATTCCACTCTTGATTATGTCATGTATGACTAATCAATTTTAACTTCCACCGTGAGCTAGTCAACTAACTAGAACTCCTTTTAACCCCACTCACCACTCACCAATTACCACTCATCATTCACTCCATTTCACTTCCAATTCTCTTTCTAATTCTCTCTCAACACACACACACACACTATTATGAATGTATTTTTCCAGTAGTTAATCATCATCTTCATCAAAAATCACTTCAAGAATCAAGCTATAATCATCATAGGAAGAACACTTCAAGAACACTTCAAAAATCCCTTCAAGTTTACTAATTTACTTCCAAGCTTTCTAATCCATTCCAAGTAATCATCTAAGATCAAGAAACCTTTGTTATATATAGTAGGTTATCTTTCTTATTCAAGGTAATATTCATATTCAAACTTTGATTCAATTTCTATAACTATAAACTATCTTAATTCGAGTAAAAATCTTACTTGAACTTGTTTTTGTGTCATGATCCTACTTCAAGAACTTTCAAGCCATCCAAGATCCTTTGAAGCTAGATCATTTCTTGTCACTTCCAGTAGGTTTACCTACTAAACTTGAGGTAGTAATGATGTTCATAACATCATTCGATTCATATATATAAAACTATCTTATTCAAAGGTTTAAACTCGTAATCACTAGAACATAGTTTAGTTAATTCTAAACTTGTTCGCAAACAAAAGTTAATCCTTCTAACTTGAATTTTAAAATTAACTACACACATGTTCTATATCTATATGATATGCTAACTTAATGATTTAAAACCTGGAAACACGAAAAACACCGTAAAACCGGATTTACGCCGTCGTAGTAACACCGCGGGCTGTTTTGGGTTAGTTAATTAAAAACTATGATAAAATTTGATTTAAAAGTTGTTATTCTGAGAAAATGATTTTTATTATGAACATGAAACTATATTTCCAAAAATTATGGTTAAACTCAAAGTGGAAGTATGTTTTCTAAAATGGTCATCTAGACGTCGTTCTTTCGACTGAAATGACTACCTTTACAAAAACGACTTGTAACTTATTTTTCCGACTATAAACCTATACTTTTCTATTTAGATTCATAAAATAGAGTTCAATATGAAACCATAGCAATTTGATTCACTCAAAACGGATTTAAAATGAAGAAGTTATGGGTAAAACAAGATTGGATAATTTTTCTCATTTTAGCTACGTGAAAATTGGTAACAAATCTATTCCAACCATAACTTAATCAACTTGTATTGTATATTATGTAATCTTGAGATACCATAGACACGTATACAATGTTTCGACCTATCATGTCGACACATCTATATATATTTCGGAACAACCATAGACACTCTATATGTGAATGTTGGAGTTAGCTATACAGGGTTGAGGTTGATTGCAAAATATATATAGTTTGAGTTGTGATCAATACTGAGATACGTATACACTGGGTCGTGGATTGATTCAAGATAATATTTATCGAGTTATTTCTGTACATCTAACTGTGGACAACTAGTTGTAGGTTACTAACGAGGACAACTGATTTAATAAACTTAAAACATCAAAATATATTAAAAGTGTTGTAAATATATTTTAAACATACTTTGATATATATGTATATATTGTTATAGGTTCGTGAATCAACCAGTGGCCAAGTCTTACTTCCCGACGAAGTAAAAATCGGATGAGAATACATGCAGGTTTTATAAATGATTTACAAAATAGACACAAGTACGTGAAACTACATTCTATGGTTGAATTATCGAAATCGAATATGCCCCTTTTTATTAAGTCTGGTAATCTAAGAATTAGGGAACAGACACCCTAATTGATGCGAATCCTAAAGATAGATCTATTGGGCCTAACAAACCCCATCCAAAGTACCAGATACTTTAGTACTTCGAAATTTATATCATATCCGAAGGGTGTCCCGGAATGATGGGGATATTCTTATATATATGCATCTTGTTAATGTCGGTTACCAGGTGTTCACCATATGAATGATTTTTATCTCTATGTATGGGATGTGTATTGAAATATGAAATCTTGTGGTCTATTGTTACGATTTGATATATATAGGTTAAACCTATAACTCACCAACATTTTTGTTGACGTTTAAAGCATGTTTATTCTCAGGTGAATACTAAGAGCTTCCGCTGTTGCATACTAAAATAAGGACAAGATTTGGAGTCCATGTTTGTATGATATTGTGTAAAAACTGCATTCAAGAAACTGATTTCGATGTAACATATTTGTATTGTAAACCATTATGTAATGGTCGTGTGTAAACATGATATTTTAGATTATCATTATTTGATAATCTACGTAAAGCTTTTTAAACCTTTATTTATGAAATAAAGGTTATGGTTTGTTTTAAAAATGAATGCAGTCTTTGAAAAACGTCTCATATAGAGGTCAAAACCTCGCAACGAAATCAATTAATATGGAACGTTTTTAATCAATAAGAACGGGACATTTCATTCCGAACCTTGCAAAAAGACGTTTTAAGAAGTTGACTACAACTCGTGCATCGTTAGTTGAGAGAGCTTGTGCTTCCACCCATTTAGATACATAATCAATGGCAACGAAAATGTAGAGATTATTATGAGATTTTGGAAATGGACCCATAAAGTAAATACCCCAAACGTCGAATACTTCACATACTTGAATGACATTTTGTGGCATTTCATCACGTTGACTTATTTTTCCAGCCCTTTGACAAGCATCACAGGATTTACAAAGAAGGTGTGCGTCTTTGAAAATTGTAGGCCAATAGAATCCAGCATCGTAGACTTTCCTTGCTGTAAGTTGAGGCCCATAATGCCCTCCTGTTGGTCCTGTGTGACAATGGTTTAAGATTTTAGTAGCTTCATCTACGAATACGCATCGGCGTATTATTCCATCGGGACAACTTTTAAACAAATGTGGATCTTCCCAAAAATAGTGTTTTATATCACTAAAGAATTTCTTTCGTTTTTGGTACGACAACCCTTTTTTAAGGAATCCACATACTAAGTAGTTTGCATAGTCTGCAAACTATGGAATTTCATTATAATCGATTTTCAATAGATATTCATCAGAAAAGTTGTCTTGTATGGCCGATTCATTTAGAACTTCTAATTCGGGATTTTCAAGGCTAGAAAGATGATCAGCGGCGAGATTTTCTGCTCCCTTTTTGTCGCGGATTTCAATATCGAACTCTTGTAAGAGTAAGATCCAACGGATTAATCGTGGTTTGGCATCTTGTTTTGAAAATAGGTATCTAAGAGCAGAATGATCAGTATAGATCACCGTTTTAGCTAGAACGAGATATGAACGAAATTTGTCAAAAGCAAAGACAATAGCAAGGAGTTCTTTTTCAGTAGTTGTGTAATTTGTTTGTGCTCCTTGTAACGTCTTACTAGCGTAATAGATTGGTTGAAATCGTTTTTCAATCCTTTGTCCTAAAACGGCTCCCATTGCAAAATCACTTGCATCGCACATGAGTTCAAATGGTAGATTCCAATTTAGAGTTATCATGATCAGCGCATTAGTGAGTTTTTCTTTAAGAATATTAAAAGATTTGATGCATTCATCTGAAAAGATGAATGAAGCATCCTTTTCTAGGAGTTTATTCATAGGAGTGGCAATTTTAGAAAAATCTTTTATGAAACGTCGGTAAAAACCGGCATGCCTTAGAAAACTCCTAACTCCCCTAACATTGGTGGGATGTGGAAGTTTAGCAATTACATCTACTTTAGCTCTATCCACTTCAATTCCTTCCTTTGAAATTTTATGATCATGAACGATGCCTTCTTTAACCATGAAATGGCATTTCTCCCAATTAAGAACTAGATTTGATTTCTTGCATCTAATAAGCATTCGTTCAAGATTAACTAGATATGTTTCAAAAGTATCACCGAAGACTGAAAAGTCATCCATGAAAACTTCCATGCATTCTTCTATCATGTCGTGAAAAATTGTCATCATGCACCTTTGAAAGGTTGCAGGGGCATTGCAAAGTCCAAATGGCATGCGTTTGTAAGCAAAAGTACCATAAGGGCACGTGAACGTAGTTTTCACTTGGTCCTCGGGTGCAATTGGAATTTGAAAATATCCAGAGAAACTGTCAAGAAAACAATAGTAACTATTCCCAGCTAACCTTTCCAACATTTGATCTGTAAGACCCGAATAATTATCTTACTTACTTGTTTATTATGGTGTTCAAGGGTGTGGGTTTTATTGTATATAAATTAAAATGCAAAAGAAACTGTTTCAGTAGGATCGCGCACCGCGCGGGTTTGGGGCGCGCCGCGCCATTTGGCGCTGACAGAATCCTTTGTTTTAATCGGTTTAAATGAAGGGTATTTGGGTAATTTCACTTGGGGCCGGATTTGTGAGCCATATTAGCTGGTTTGGATCAGTTTTGGACCATTTTCACATCCATTCATCACTCCCAACTATCTAGAGAGAGAGAGAGATTCTAGAGAGAGATTTGGGGTTTTGGAGAAGAAGGAGGCCGTTTGGATCAAAAGCTCGGGTTCTAAAGTTGTTCCTCTCGTTCTTGGCTACGCGGTGATTGTCATAACCTGACCTTAACCATAAGGACGAATACAATAACATATGATTTCATCGCGAGGTATTGACCTCTATATGCGACATTTTTCAAAAACTGCATTCGTTTTTACAATACAAACCATAGCTTTTATTACAAATACAAGGTTTAAACAACTTAATAATGATTATCGTTTAGCGATAATCTTAGAATTACAAACTTTACATGTGATAATAACAATACGACCTCCAACATATTTTACATTACAAATCCTCCGATATGCAGTTTTATTTTTGACACAAATATGCATACTCAAGATCTTGCTTAAATTCAACATGTTGCAGCGGAAGCTTTTAGTTATCACCTGAGAATAAACATGCTTTAAACGTCAACATAAAGTTGGTGAGATATAGGTTTAATGCCAGCAGCGTTATAAATATAGACCACAAGATTTCATATATAAACGTTTTAATAAAAATATTCTAAGTTGTTGAGCACTTGATAACCATACTTAACATTTAATCAACGTCGCATATTCCCTTTATTATGAAATCTTACTACACCGTACCAAGTGTAGTCACCGAAACGAAGTACTGTGCAACCGTTGAATACTGGTCGTCCAGTCCGGTTGGGGTTGTCAGGCCCGATAGATCTATCAACAGGATTCGCGTTTACAATACCTCATGTAAATAATAGTTACCAAGTTACAGGGAAGTATGCCAGTGGTACAACTCAACGTAGAATATATATTTTTAATCACTTGTGTCCATAACGTAAATCATAAAATGCATGTATTCTCATCCCGAAATATTTAGAGTTTAAAAGTGGGACTATATACTCACTTTTGCCTTGAAGGTAATAAACACGACTTGGTCTCCGATTGATATCACAAACCTAACCATATATATAATATATCAACATATTTTCTTTTCAAGTAATCGTTATATATATATATATATATATATATATATATATATATATATATATATATATATATATATATATATATATATATACTTTTAATACTTTTAATATTTTCTTAGTCCGTAGTTAGCAGTCCGATGTTAGTGGTCCACAATTAGTTGCTTAAATAAAATAAATAAAGACCCCATCGTATTCGTATTGATCAGAATTAATCTCGACCCATGGTACCATGTTGTCAAGTGACGTGCTGCGTACATAAAGTACCGTGTTGTCAAATGACGTGTTGCGTACAATCATGAGGTCTTATGATTAATCTTCTCGTGTTGTTTACGGGTGGTCCTGAAATATATAAAATCAAATCATAAGTAAATATATATTAAATATTATGTTAATTAGCCAAGATATGATTAATCCGATTTTGTCATAATATGATATATTACAGGTCTTGAAGTGTTTTTAAAAATCAAATTAGAAGGATCTATTTAGTTTGCGAACAAGTTTGAAATCACTCAAACTATGTTCTTGTTGTTAAAATTTTACAACACAAAATAAGATAGCTATATAAATATGAATCGAATAAGGTTATGAATAAGGTTACTACCTCAAGTTACTTGGACAAAGCTACTGGAAAAGAGTGGTGGAGTGGGATTGAAAGATTGGAAGTAATCTCCTTGAAATCGGATGACTATATTGATACGTTCTTGAGTAGGTAAATGAAGAGAGATTAGGGAGTGAATTAACTTGAAAGAAAATTGGAAATGAAATTGTATGTGTGTGTGTGTGCAAAATAGCATGATTATGGAATGGATATATAGGAGATTTAGTTTGTTTTCTTGCACAAAAGTCACACATGAGGTTAAATGGCTGGTTCCCACATGTAACATCATGTCTAGTGGCTGATCATTGAAGTTTATTGTTGGTATATACCAATAGTAAATACGTATAGAAGCTGGGTATGATACGGTTACATATACCCTAGATATACTTGTAGAAATTTTGAGTAATCGGAACGAGAATTCAAATATGGACGGGTTTATAACTGTAAAAGAGGCTCAAAACTGGGCTTTTATTTTTGGGTCAAACTGGGCCAAAATAAAATTTTAAGACATTTTTAATAAAGCAATGTTAGCCCAGCCAGGGGCTCTGCCCCTTGGACCCCGCCAGGGGTTGCCACCCCTTGGACCCCGCTTATCGGGGGCGCTACCCCCGAACCCCCGTCATAATCAAGATAAGTTTAAACAAGTGTGCATTCCACACTTCCCAAACTTGATCGATATTTATCAAGATTATTTTGGTTACAAATTAATCCCATTACACTTAAATCATATTGGTGACATAGATCACCAACACATTATAGATTGTAAGTATATATGTCAAAGAACGTTACATATAGTTATCGTTTTGAAAACTTAAGTTAGTGGTCTCAAAGTATACTTATAACTTATTGTTGTTAGTTCACAATGAAATGTTAAACCATCCTTAAATCATGTTAAATATGTATAGATATGTACATATACATAATCGTATAATTATCGTGTGTTATATGGTTCGTGATATCATCGGTCAAATTGGACGGTCAAACGTTGTGTGAAACTCTTTTCAAAAACATAAGTCTCAACAGTTTGGATTGCTTATCATGTTGGTAAGGTTTATTTTATGTAAATATTAATCTCATAAGTATAAAATGATCAGAAAAATCCAGGTCGTTACAGTGATAGTATTGGTAAGCTCAAACTCCGAATTTCATCTATTTGATTTGATATTCAAGTTAGGGTTTGAGTTAGTTTGATGAAAAACCCTTTTAGATGATGAAATGGGTTTAGTGATGCTAGTAATTGGGTTTATTGTTAATTGTTGGTGGATTTTGGGTTGGTGAACTAATTGGCCATGTTTAGGACTTGAAATTGAGTTTAATCACTTAAGTTAGTGATTATGGAAGTATTGAAACCCATTTAAGGTTATTTGGTTGACTAATTGTGACTTTGGGTCAAATTAGGGTTTGGTGGTGATTATGACCCATTTGGCGATTTAATGAGGTTTATAAACTTAAAATGGATTAAGTTGAAGTATTAAACCGGGTTAAATGTGTTTTGGTGTTAAAACTTGTAAATGGTGAGATTTTGACTTAATGGGTCAAAACTAGGGTTTTAGTGTCAAAATGGGTATGACACGTGTTTAACACTTGAGTTCGGGTTTAATTGGCGTATTAGGACCATTCTCACTTTTGTTAGTGATTATTGGTTATTTTTGGGCACGGTTTGTACTTGGTAGTGCATTTGGGTCAAATTTGCACTAAGTGTCGAATTGGGTTGATTTGTAAATCCACTCTAAGTGTATTGTTGTAATTGTGATAATGGAATAGGTATTTTCCATTGGCGAGTTGCGGTTTACTTGGAAGCTTTCTTCAAGACTTCAAGGTGAGTGATAATATCCTATGTGCATATGTATGTGTAGGATGGGTGCGGGTCGGGTGAAGTGATTCTCGGCTGTAGAGCTCACTTCACATATAGATGGATTTGATGGACTTTTGTATGAGTCCAATTGGCACGGTTGTGCATTTTGGTTGACCATCTTTGGCGAAGTACGCGTTTGCGTGTACATTATCACACGTGATTGTGATGTGGTTGACATAACCCCAATGGCGAAGGGTATAATATTGAGAAGTGAATCGCGTGTGTATTCGGATTCACGATGACGCGTGTGGTTTCGGTCATCTTATTGTATTGTGGAAATGAATCTCGTGTAGTTCGGATTCATGGTGACTCGTGTAGTTCGGTCATCTTATTGAGGTAGTAATCTCGTGTGGTTTCGGATTACTAAGGCTCGTGTAGTTCGGCCAACCTCGATGTTGTGAAGATAGTAATCTCGTGTGGTTTCGGATTACTAAGGCTCGTGTAGTTCGGCCAATCTTCATTGTGGTATTTGGTTCTCGGTATTGGGTTAAGGTGTTAACCTTGTTCGTTTATATTGTTATATATTAATGTATTGTTATGTTGTAGCTAACCCTCCGGGTGTAGCTATTTAGCGTTGTTCACATCGTCGTTGGTGAACTTATATTGTTGTTGTATCTTTAGCTCGTTGCTTAGAGATCGTACGGTATGCTTAGTGTAGTGCCTTATATGGATGCCTCGGTATGCGGTATTTGTTATTTTGTGGCGTGTCCATTTTATACATATATATGTATTTAGTATATTATCATTCACTAAGCGTTAGCTTACCCTCTCGTTGTTGACTCTTTTTATAGATTGCATGCGAATGGTGGCTCGGGTAAGCGCGAGGATTAGAGGACTTGCATAGTTTGCATAGAAGGCTTGCTTTTGGATTTATTAGGATTGGGTAGCGTATCCCCAATCGCCATGCTCGGCTTTGTTTTGTATTAAAAGTCTTATGGTCGAAAATTGTATTTTGATACTTAAAGGGTAATTTGGGTCGATGTGGGCCCTGCTTCGTAAACATAATTTTATTAATAGAACGTGCTAGTTTTTATATATGGAACATGGGGTTAAAATCGTTACGCCTAAATATGTCGGGAACTAGTCAAACATTTTCGCATTTAAGGACTTTTTGGACAGTCCACTTTGGCGCGCCGCGCGGCCTATATGGCGCGCCGCGCAACATGCTCTTCAGGAATTTTTTTTTTTTTATTTTGCTGTTTTCACGTGGTTTTGTCGTTGGATGGTTTGGGTTGTTACAAGTGGTATCAGAGCATGGTCTAAGGGATTTAGGTGACTTGAGATATGTGCCTAGACTTAGACTTGTGTGTGCTTAAATTGTTGCGGGACTTGTAGGATTACGGGTCGGAATGGGTTTGGTTAGTGCCTTGGCTATAGGTTGACTAACGTTTATATTAGTAATGCGGATATTATTAATATGTTGTTGTGTTGTGATAATAATTCTCGCGTGTGTTTGTACCGCGTAGAATTTTGGTTGTGTTTGTGTATATCATCGAGCGAGACGGTCGTTGTGCTAACGAGTCGATGCGGCATGTGTGCGTAATAAGAACTTGCAAACCTTATTACGGGTGCAAATCGTGTCTAACAAGTGATGTACGATGAGTGTGTAGCAAGATGGGGCTGTGTCGTGCGTACGGTTTTACACGTTCGTGGACTAATCGTTTTGCATTCTTTAGAATGACGACGCGAAACGAGACCGAGGCGAATGACGTGGAGTTTAACGCTAGGGTTGCGGTCGCCGTTGCGGAGCAAATGGGTGCGTTAGAAGAAAGAATGGAAAGGAGGTATTCCGAACTTCAAAGTAGTGGTGAAATGGAGCGTTATCTTAAGAGCTTCATGAGGACTAAACCCCCGATGTATGACGGAAAGCCGGATCCTTTGGTAAGCTCAACTTGGATTTCGGACATCGAAGGGTGTTTCCGTACTATTGATTGCCCTCCCGAGAGAAAGACGAGACTCGCTACGAGTTTGTTGCGGGGTTGGGCAAGGGATTGGTTGGATGGTAAGATTGATCTTGTCGGTGGCGAGACGTTTATGGCTTTATCGTGGGACGACTTTAAGGAGGAATTCTTCGAGGAGTTCCGGACTTCGGCCGATTTGTGGGAATTGCGTAATGAGTTGCTAAATTTGCGACAAGGATCTATGGATTTGAGTACTCTCAAGACGACCTTTATGGCGAAGGCTCATTTTTGTCCGGAGTATTTGGGGAATGATCGTTTGTTGATGGGAGATTTCTATCGGACCTTGAATGATGACTTGAAAAGTAAAATTAGCCGGGGTCAAGCGAAATCGTTTTCGGAATTATTCGACTTGGCTAGAGGTTTCGAGTCGTATTCACGATCGAAAAAGGGTGAACCTTCAAGTGAGCGCAGGGTCGTTTCTTATGGTGCTCCGAGTAAGAGGGCTAAGGGTCCGAGTGTGAGCACGGGTGGTACGCGAGCGGGTATGTCGGATTCTAGTGCGGCTAGATGTTACAATTGTGGCGTGAGGGGTCACAAGTCTTGGGAATGTTCGGTACCAAAGGGTGATGGTATGGTGTGCTTCAATTGCCATAAAGAAGGACATCGTAAGTCGGAATGTCCCAGGTTAGCGGGAATGGGTGCGGCCAGGAGACGTTAAGGTACGTTTAATTTTGATAAATATGTCTTTTGATTATTTATTAAATGCCGTTTGAGTTTGAGTTGCGTGCCTTTGTTGTGCATGTTATGTTATGGGTGACGCTCCTAATGGAAGTACCCTATGTTGATGTTTGATTGACGGGCGAAGGGCGTAAGACTTGGTGTAACCAAGCATTCCTTAGTGTTTGGGAAACGTTTCTACCAAGCCACGGAAATGGTTTTGGTGTTTGGTTGTTAAGCGCGTGTTCGCTTTGATGTTGAAGTGACAAATCATGAGGTTCGTCGGTTGGTTGGAACCCTTGAGATCGAGTGTTTTAAATCTCGATGTGTGTTGGTAATGGAGTCTTTATGACGCGACATTAGGTGCCTCTTTTATGCCTACTAGCGTGTTGTTCGACTCCGATTGTGTTGCGGTACACTTTTCGTACAAAGTGTTTAAGGGTTGGTTAAAATCCTTCGTGTGCCCAAGGTTGGAGCAAGATGTGGTAATGGGTCGTGTGAGCCCAATTGTTGGTAAAGTCTACCTGTGGTAGCATTGTGCGGTTGTACAAGTTGTGGATATGGAACATGGTTCTAAGTGGGGGAGTTACACTCCCGCACGAGGAAGTTTTAGTGTAAGATTTCGGATGATGCTATTGGTAGATCCGGAAAATGTTGTCGAGACCTGGTTGGGTCGATTTGTGGTAGAGTACAATTTCAGATAAATTGTACTTATGGTTTGGATTTGAATCATCACCGAGGTGGTAACGTGGTAAATCTCGTTGAGAGATAATGGACGTGTTTGGCGAGCAAGGTGAAATCCTCCGGTTAAGGGAGGTGTGTGTCGGGTTCTCTTGTGGAGAATTATTGTTTGGTACCTATGTTTGGTATATGTGGTTCTTGCTCGATTATGGTATGGTTGTTTGATGAAGCATGATCTTTAGGGTCCGCTGACTTCATCATGGGAATACGTGATTGGTGGAGCATGACTTTCGGGGTCCGCTGACTTCATCATGAGCGTGGTGTTATATCGGTGAAGCATGATCTTCGGGTCCGCTGACTTCATCCGGTGTTGTGATTGGTGGAGCATGACCTTCGGGGTCCGCTGACTTCATCAAGGGAGTAGTGTTATGTCGGTATGGTGTAACACTATCGGGAAATGCGAGTACCGGTGGGAAATGCGAGTACCATTCCTATGTTGAGATTGTGAATCGCGTGTGGTTTCGGATTCACGATGACGCGTGTGATTTCGGTCATCTTAACTAAATGAATCTCGTGTAGTTCGGATTCATGGTGACTCGTGTAGTTCGGTCATCTTATTGAGGTAGTAATCTCGTGTGGTTTCGGATTACTAAGGCTTGTGTAGTTCGGCCAACCTCGATGTTGTGGAAGTGAATCTCGTGTAGTTCGGATTCACAAATGACTCGTGTGGTTTCGGTCATTGTATTGAGGAGTGAGTCTCGTGTAGTTCGGATTCACAAATGACTCGTGTAGTTCGGTCATTCCTCCGGGATAGTGACTCTCGTGTAGTTCGGATTCACTATGGCGCGTGTAGTTCGGCCATTCCCGATTGTTGTTGTAGTGAAGGTAGTGAGTCGCGTGTAGTTCGGATTCACTAGGGCGCGTGTGTTTTCGGCCAGCCTTCGTGTCGTGTGATCTATTGGTTGTTTGATACACCAATGGTAGGGTCGTAAGGACCATGTTGCGGGAACTATCGGTCATTTTATACGTCGATGGTGGGGTTGTGAGGACCATGTTGTGGGATTAGTGAGGCGATAGCCGTGTTTCGCTCACATGTTTGTTACGGGTGTGACGATGGTTGATTTCGTACACCTTGGGTTTTGCATTTCCATAGTCATTTTGGGCGCTATCGGTTCTAGCCGTTGGATTATGATGTTACGGTGGTTGCGTATTGGTCGTATGGCGCACTACAAAGGATGTTTAGTGATTGGTGTGATCCGAAAGGGTTCGTTTGGTTCGGTCTTCATCGTTTTGGATTGTTGACTTTAGGATTTAAACTTGGTTGCTTTTAGCATTGTACTTGGTAATGTTACGCTAGAGGGTTGATATCTCGGTTCGAGATTGGTTGAGTTTCCCGATGTGAGGGATTGAGCATGGTTTTAGTGCTCGGATTGTGATTTGTTAAATCGCGTGTGACGATTTTGGTTGATAGAGGTGATTCATTGGGAAGAGTTGCCTAGGAAAGTCGGATTGGGACGTATGTTTGAGGACCGTGGAGTGTGGTCCGTTTGGTTAAGTGACGAGGATCACGAGGACGTGATCGAGTTTAAGTGGGGAAGAGTTGTAAGACCCGAATAATTATCTTACTTACTTGTTTATTATGGTGTTCAAGGGTGTGGGTTTTATTGTATATAAATGAAAATGCAAAAGAAACTGTTTCAGTAGGATCGCGCGCCGCGCGGATTTGGGGCGCGCCGCGCCATTTGGCGCTGACAGAATCCTTTGTTTTAATTGGTTTAAATGAAGGGTATTTGGGTAATTTCACTTGGGGCCGGATTTGTGACCCATATTAGCTGGTTTGGATTACTTTTGGACCATTTTCACATCCATTCATCACTCCCAACTATCTAGAGAGAGAGAGAGATTCTAGAGAGAGATTTGGGGTTTTGGAGAAGAAGGAGGCCGTTTGGATCAAAAGCTCGGGTTTTAAAGTTGTTCCTCTCTTTCTTGGCTACGCGGTGATAGTATTGGTAAGCTCAAACTCCGAATTTCATCTATTTGATTTGATATTCAAGTTAGGGTTTGAGTTAGTTTGATGAAAAACCCTTTTAGATGATGAAATGGGTTTAGTGATGCTAGTAATTGGGTTTATTGTTAATTGTTGGTGGATTTTGGGTTGGTGAACTAATTGGCCATGTTTAGGACTTGAAATTAAGTTTAATCACTTAAGTTAGTGATTATAGAAGTATTGAAACCCATTTAAGGTTATTTGGTTGACTAATTGTGACTTTGGGTCAAATTAGGGTTTGGTGGTGATTATGACCCATTTGGCGATTTAATGAGGTTTATAAACTTAAAATGGATTAAGTTGAAGTATTAAACCGAGTTAAATGTGTTTTGGTGTTAAAACTTGTAAATGGTGAGATTTTGACTTAATGGGTCAAAACTAGGGTTTTAGTGTCAAAATGGGCATGACACGTGTTTAACACTTGAGTTCGGGTTTAATTGGCGTATTAGGACCATTCTCACTTGTGTTAGTGATTATTGGTTAGTTTTGGGCACGGTTTGTACTTGGTAGTGCATTTGGGTCAAATTTGCACTAAGTGTCGAATTGGGTTGATTTGTAAATCCACTCTAAGTGTATTATTGTAATTGTGATAATGGAATAGGTATTTTCCATTGGCGAGTTGCGGTTTACTTGGAAGCTTTCTTCAAGACTTCAAGGTGAGTGATAATATCCTATGTGCATATGTATGTGTAGGATGGGTGCGGGTCGGGTGAAGTGATTCTCGGCTATAGAGCTAACTTCACATATAGATGGATTTGATGGACTTTTGTATGAGTCCAATTAGCACGGTTGTGCGTTTTGGTTGACCATCTTTGGCGAAGTACGCGTTCGCGTGTACATTATCACACGTGGTTGTGATGTGGTTGACATAACCCCAATGGCGAAGGGTATAATATTGAGAAGTGAATCGCGTGTGTATTCGGATTCACGATGACGCGTGTGGTTTCGGTCATCTTATTGTATTGTGGAAATGAATCTCGTGTAGTTCGGATTCATGGTGACTCGTGTAGTTCGGTCATCTTATTGAGGTAGTAATCTCGTGTGGTTTCGGATTACTAAGGCTCGTGTAGTTCGGCCAACCTCGATGTTGTGAAGATAGTAATCTCGTGTGGTTTCGGATTACTAAGGCTCGTGTAGTTCGGCCAATCTTCATTGTGGTATTTGGTTCTCGGTATTGGGTTAAGGTGTTAACCTTGTTCGTTTATATTGTTATATATTAATGTATTGTTATGTTGTAGCTAACCCTCCGAGTGTAGCTATTTGGCGTTGTTCACATCGTCGTTGGTGAACTTATATTGTTGTTGTATCTTTAGCTCGTTGCTTAGAGATCGTACGGTATGCTTAGTGTAGTGCCTTATATGGATGCCTCGGTATGCGGTATTTGTTATTTTGTGGCGTGTCCATTTTATACATATATATGTATGTAGTATATTATCATTCACTAAGCGTTAGCTTACCCTCTCGTTGTTGACTCTTTTTATAGATTGCATGCGGATGGTGGCTCGGGTAAGCGCGAGGATTAGAGGACTTGCATAGTTTGCGTAGAAGGCTTGCTTTTGGATTTATTAGGATTGGGTAGCGTATCCCCAATCGCCATGCTCGGCTTTGTTTTGTATTAAAAGTCTTATGGTCGAAAATTGTATTTTGATACTTAAAGGGTAATTTGGGTCGATGTGGGCCCTGCTTCGTAAACATAATTTTATTAATAGAACGTGCTAGTTTTTATATATGGAACATGGTGTTAAAAGCGTTACGCCTAAATATGTCGGGAACTAGTCAAACATTTTCGCATTTAAGGACTTTTTGGACAGTCCACTTTGGCGCGCCGCGCGGCCTATATGGCGCGCCGCGCAACATGCTTTTCAGGAATTTTTTTTATTTTTTTTATTTTGCTGTTTTCACGTGGTTTTGTCGTTGGATGGTTTGGGTTGTTACATGATCAATGAAAGGTAAGGGAAAGTGATCTTTTCTGGTGGTGTCATTTAATTTTCTATAATCAATACAAACACGCCATCCTGTTACAGTCCTAGTAGGAATAAGCTCATCTTTTTCATTTGTGATGACAGTCATGCCGCCCTTCTTAGGTACACATTGAACTGGGGTTACCCATGGACTATCAGAGATTGGATAAATTAAACATGCATCTAACAGTTTAATAATTTCTTTCTTAACAACATCTTGCATATTTGAATTTAGCCTTCGTTGGCGTTGCACATAGGTTTTATGACCTTCTTCCATAAGGATTTTATGTGTGCAATACGAAGGACTTATGCCTGCAATGTCATGAATCTTCCATGCAATAGCTGGTTTATGAGCTTTTAGCACAGAAATTGAAATGTCCCGTTCTTATTGATTAAAAATGTTCCATATTAATTGATTTCGTTGCGAGGTTTTGACCTCTATATGAGACGTTTTTCAAAGACTGCATTCATTTTTAAAACAAACCATAACCTTTATTTCATAAATAAAGGTTTCAAAAGCTTTACGTAGATTATCAAATAATGATAATCTAAAATATCCTGTTTACACACGACCATTACATAATGGTTTACAATACAAATATATTACATCGAAATCAGTTTCTTGAATACGGTTTTTACACAATATAATACAAACATGGACTCCAAATCTTGTCCTTATTTTAGTATGCAACAGCGGAAGCTCTTAGTATTCACCTGAGAATAAACATGCTTTAAACGTCAACAAAAATGTTGGTGAGTTATAGGTTTAACCTATATATATCAAATTGTAACAATAGACCACAAGATTTCATATTTCAATACACATCTCATACATAGAGATAAAAAAATCATTCATATGGTGAACACCTGGTAACCGACATTAACAAGATTCATAATATAAGAATATCCCCATCATTCCGGGACACCCTTCGGATATGATATAAATTTCGAAGTACTAAAGCATTCGGTACTTTGGATGGGGTTTGTTAGGCCCAATAGATCTATCTTTAGGATTCGCGTCAATTAGGGTGTCTGTTCCCTAATTCTTAGATTACCAGACTTAATAAAAATGGCCATATTCGTTTTCGATAATTCAACCATAGAATGTAGTTTCACGTACTTATGTCTATTTTGTAAATCATTTATAAAACCTGCATGTATTCTCATCCCAAAAATATTAGATTTTAAAAGTGGGACTATAACTCACTTTCACAGATTTTTACTTCGTCGGGAAATAAGACTTGGCCACTGGTTGATTCACGAACCTATAACAATATATACATATATATCAAAGTATGTTCAAAATATATTTACAACACTTTTAATATATTTTGATGTTTTAAGTTTATTAAGTCAGCTGTCCTCGTTAGTAACCTACAACTAGTTGTCCACAGTTAGATGTACAGAAATAAATCGATAAATATTATCTTGAATCAATCCATGACCCAGTATATACGTATCTCAGTATTGATCACAACTCAAACTATATATATTTTGCAATCAACCTCAACCCTGTATAGCTAACTCCAACATTCACATATAGAGTGTCTATGGTTGTTCCGAAATATATATAGATGTGTCGACATGATAGGTCGAAACATTGTATACGTGTCTATGGTATCTTAAGATTACATAATATACAATACAAGTTGATTAAGTTATGGTTGGAATAGATTTGTTACCAATTTTCACGTAGCTAAAATGAGAAAAATTATCCAATCTTGTTTTACCCATAACTTCTTCATTTTAAATCCGTTTTGAGTGAATCAAATTGCTATGGTTTCATATTGAACTCTATTTTATGAATCTAAACAGAAAAAGTATAGGTTTATAGTCGGAAAAATAAGTTACAAGTCATTTTTGTAAAGGTAGTCATTTCAGTCGAAAGAACGACGTCTAGATGACCATTTTAGAAAACATACTTCCACTTTGAGTTTAACCATAATTTTTGGATATAGTTTCATGTTCATAATAAAAATCATTTTCACAGAATAACAACTTTTAAATCAAAGTTTATCATAGTTTTTAATTAACTAACCCAAAACAGCCCGCGGTGTTACTACGACGGCGTAAATCCGGTTTTACGGTGTTTTTCGTGTTTCCAGGTTTTAAATCATTAAGTTAGCATATCATATAGATATAGAACATGTGTTTAGTTGATTTTAAAAGTCTAGTTAGAAGGATTAACTTTATTTGTGAACAAGTTTAGAATTAACTAAACTATGTTCTAGTGATTACAAGTTTATAACGTTGAATAAGACAGCTTTTTATGTATGAATCGAATGATGTTATGAACATCATTACTACCTCAAGTTACTTGGATAAACCTACTAGAAATGAGAAAAATGGATCTAGCTTCAAAGGATCCTTGAATGGCTTGAAAGTTCTTGAAGCAGAATCATGACACGAAAACAATTTCAAGTAAGATTTCCACTCGAAATAAGATTGTTATAGTTATAGAAATTGAATTAAAGTTTGAATATGATTATTACCTTGTATTAGAAAGATAACCTACTATAAGTAACAAAGGTTTCTTGATCTTGGATGATTACTTGGAATGGATTTAGAAAACTTGGAAGTAAACTTGCAATCTTGGAAGTATTCTTGATTTTATGAAACTAGAACTTTTGGAATTTATGAAGAACACTTAGAACTTGAAGATAGAACTTGAGAGAGATCAATTAGATGAAGAAAATTGAAGAATGAAAGTATTTGTAGGTGTTTTTGGTCGTTGGTGTATGGATTATATATAAAGGATATGTAATTTTGTTTTCATGTAAATAAGTCATGAATGATTACTCATATTTTTGTAATTTTATGAGATATTTCATGCTAGTTGCCAAATTACGGTTCCTACATGTGCTAGGTGACTCACATGGGCTGCTAAGAGCTGATCATTGGAGTGTATATACCAATAGTACATACATCTAAAAGTTGTGTATTGTACGAGTACGAATACGGGTGCATACGAGTAGAATTGTTGATGAAACTGAACGAGGATGTAATTGTAAGCATTTTTGTTAAGTAGAAGTATTTTGATAAGTGTCTTGAAGTCTTTCAAAAGTGTATGAATACATATTAAAACACTACATGTATATACATTTTAACTGAGTCGTTAAGTCATCGTTAGTCGTTACATGTAAGTGTTGTTTTGAAACCTTTAGGTTAAAGATCTTGTTAAGTGTTGTTAACCCAATGTTTATAATATTAAATGAGATTTTAAATTATTATATTATCATGATATTATGATGTATAAATATCTCTTAATATGATATATATACATTAAATGTCGTTACAACGATAATCGTTACATATATGTCTCGTTTCAAAATCATTAAGTTAGTAGTCTTGTTTTACATATGTAGTTCATTGTTAATATACTTAATGATATGTTTACTTATCATAATATCATGTTAACTATATATATATCCATATATATGTCATCATATAGTTTTTACAAGTTTTAACGTTCGTGAATCACCGGTCAACTTGGGTCGTCATTTGTCTATATGAAACCTATTTCAATTAATAAAGTCTTAACAAGTTTGATTGCTTAACATGTTAGAAACACTTAATCATGTAAATAACAGTACCTACCCGTTAAATAAATTTCATCCCGAAATTTTAAGCAGTTGGAGGTGTTGACGTATCTTCTGGAAATAAATGCGGGTATTTCTTCTTCATCTGATCTTCACGCTCCCAGGTGAACTCGGGTCCTCTACGAGCATTCCATCGAACCTTAACAATCGGTATCTTGTTTTGTTTAAGTCTCTTAACCTCACGATCCATTATTTCGACGGGTTCTTCAATGAATTGAAGTTTTTCATTGATTTGGATTTCGTCCAACGGAATAGTGAGATCTTCTTTAGCAAAACATTTCTTCAAATTTGAGACGTGGAAAGTGTTATGTACAGCCGCGAGTTGTTGAGGTAGCTCCAGTTGGTAAGCTACTGGTCCGACACGATCTATAATCTTGAATGGTCCAATGTACCTTGGATTTAGTTTCCCCCGTTTACCAAATCGAACAACGCCTTTCCAAGGTGAAACCTTAAGCATGACCATTTCTCCAATTTCAAACTCTATATCTTTTCTTTTACTGTCCGCGTAGCTCTTTTGTCGACTCTGGGCGGTTTTCAATCTTTGTTGAATTTGGATGATTTTCTCGGTAGTTTCTTGTATTATCTCCGGACCCGTAATCTGTCTATCCCCCACTTCACTCCAACAAATCAGAGAGCTGCACTTTCTACCATAAAGTGCTTCAAACGGCGCCATCTCAATGCTTGAATGGTAGCTGTTGTTGTAGGAAAATTCCGCTAATGGTAGATGTCGATCCCAACTTTTTCCGAAATCAATAACACAAGCTCGTAGCATGTCTTCAAGCGTTTGTATCGTCCTTTCGCTCTGCCCATCAGTTTGTGGTTGATAGGCAGTACTCATGTCTAGACGAGTTCCCAATGCTTGCTGTAATGTCTGCCAGAATCTTGAAATAAATCTGCCATCCCTATCAGAGATAATAGAGATTGGTATTCCATGTCTGGAGACGACTTCCTTCAAATACAGTCATGCTAACTTCTCCATCTTGTCATCTTCTCTTATTGGCAGGAAGTGTGCTGACTTGGTGAGACGATCAACTATTACACAAATAGTATCATAACCACTTGCAGTCCTTGGCAATTTAGTAATGAAATCCATGGTAATGTTTTCCCATTTCCATTCCGGGATTTCAGGTTGTTGTAGTAGACCTGATGGTTTCTGATGTTCAGCTTTGACCTTAGAACACGTCAAAAATTCTCCTACATATTTAGCAATATCGGCTTTCATACCTGGCCACCAAAAATGTTTCTTAAGATCCTTGTACATCTTCCCCGTTCCAGGATGTATTGAGTATCTGGTTTTATGAGCTTCTCTAAGTACCATTTCTCTCATATCTCCAAATTTTGGTACCCAAATCCTTTCAGCCCTATACCGGGTTCCGTCTTCCCGAATATTAAGATGCTTCTCCGATCCTTTGGGTATTTCATCCTTTAAATTTCCCTCTTTTAAAACTCCTTGTTGCGCCTCCTTTATTTGAGTACTAAGGTTATTGTGAATCATTATATTCATAGATTTTACTCGAATGGGTTCTCTGTCCTTTCTACTCAAGGCATCGGCTACCACATTTGCCTTCCCCGGGTGGTAACGAATCTCAAAGTCGTAATCATTCAACAATTCAATCCACCTACGCTGCCTCATGTTCAGTTGTTTCTGATTAAATATGTGTTGAAGACTTTTGTGGTCGGTATATAGAATACTTTTGACCCCATATAAGTAGTGCCTCCAAGTCTTTAATGCAAAAACAACCGCGCCTAATTCCAAATCATGCGTCGTATAATTTTGCTCGTGAATCTTCAATTGTCTAGACGCATAAGCAATCACCTTCGTCCGTTGCATTAATACACAACCGAGACCTTGCTTTGATGCGTCACAATAAATCACAAAATCATCATTCCCTTCAGGCAATGACAATATAGGTGCCGTAGTTAGCTTTTTCTTCAATAATTGAAACGCCTTCTCTTGTTCATCCTTCCATTCAAATTTCTTCCCTTTATGCGTTAATGCAGTCAAGGGTTTTGCTATTTTGGAGAAATCTTGGATGAATCTTCTGTAGTAACCAGCCAATCCTAAAAATTGACGTATATGCTTCGGAGTTTTTGGGGTTTCCCACTTTTCAACGGTTTCGATCTTTGCCGGGTCCACCTGGATACCTTCTTTGTTCACTATGTGACCGAGGAATTGAACTTCTTCCAACCCAAATGCACACTTTGAAAACTTAGCGTACAGTTTTTCTTTCCTCAATACTTCTAGCACTTTTCTCAAATGTTCTTCGTGCTCTTGATCATTCTTTGAGTAAATAAGTATGTCATCGATGAAAACAATGACAAACTTGTCAAGATATGGCCCACACACTCGGTTCATAAGGTCCATGAACACAGCTGGTGCGTTAGTCAATCCAAACGGCATAACCATAAACTCGTAATGACCATAACGCGTCCTAAAAGCAGTTTTTGGAATATCATCCTCCTTTACTCGCATTTGATGATATCCAGAACGTAAATCGGTCTTCGAATAAACCGACGAGCCTTGTAGTTGATCAAATAAGTCGTCAATTCTCGGCAGTGGATAACGGTTTTTGATGGTAAGTTTTTTCAACTCTCTGTAGTCAATACACAACCTAAATGTACCATCCTTCTTCTTGATAAACAAAACAGGAGCTCCCCATGGTGATGTGCTTGGTCGAATGAAACCACGTTCTAATAGTTCTTGCAGTTGGCTTTGCAGTTCTTTCATCTCGCTGGGTGCGAGTCTATAAGGAGCACGAGCTATTGGTTTAGCTCCTGGTACAAGATCTATTTGAAATTCAACAGATCGATGTGGAGGTAGTCCCGGTAATTATTTCGAAAATACATCGGGAAATTCTTTTGCGACGGGAACATCATTGATGCTCTTTTCTTCAGTTTATACTTTCTCGACGTGTGCTAGAACAGCATAGCAACCTTTTCTTATTAGTTTTTGTGCCTTCAAATTACTAATAAGATGTAGCTTCGTGTTGCCCTTTTCTCCGTACACCATTAAGGGTTCTCCTTCTTCTCGTACAATGCGAATTGCATTTTCGTAACATACAATCTCTGCTTTCATCTTCTTCAGCCAGTCTATGCCAACTATTACATCAAAACTCCCTAACTCTACTGGTATCAAATCAATCTTAAATATTTCGCTACCCAGTTTAATTTCTCGATTCCGGCACATATTATCTGCTGAAATTAATTTACCGTTTGCTAATTCGAGTAAAAATTTACTATCTAACGGCGTCAATGGACAACTTAATTTAGCACAAAAATCTCTACTCATATAGCTTCTATCCGCACCCGAATCAAATAAAACGTAAGCAGATTTATTGTCAATAAGAAACGTACCCGTAACAAGCTCCGGGTCTTCCTGTGCCTCTGCCGCATTAATATTGAAAACTCTTCCGCGGCCTTGTCCATTCGTGTTCTCCTGGTTCGGGTAATTTCTAATAATGTGGCCCGGTTTTCCACATTTATAACAAACTACATTGGCATAACTTGCTCCGAAACTACTTGCTCCGCCATTACTCGTTCCGACACCATTTGTTCCTTTCGTTCTGTTAACCCCTGGTCCGTAGACCTCACACTTCACCGCGCTATGACCATTTCTTTTACACTTGTTGCAAAATTTGGTGCAGAACCCCGAGTGATACTTTTCACACCTTTGGCATAGCTGCTTCTGATTGTTGTTGTTGTTGCGGTTGTTATTGTTGTTGGGATGATTGTTGTAGTTGCTGTTGTTGTTGTTGTTGTTGTTGTTGTTGTTGGGCCATTTGTTGTAGTTGCGATTGATGTTGCGATTGTTGGGATAATTGTTGCGATTATTATTGTAATTGCTGTTGTTGTTGTATTGGTGATTCTTATCACCGTTTTCCTCCCACTTTCTTTTGACTTGCTTCACATTGGCCTCTTCAGCAGTCTGCTCTTTAATTCTTTCTTCAATCTGGTTCACTAGTTTGTGAGCCATTCTACATGCCTGTTGTATGGAGGCGGGCTCGTGTGAACTTATATCTTCTTGGATTCTTTCCGGTAATCCTTTCACAAATGTGTCGATCTTCTCTTCCTCATCTTCGAACGCTCCCGGACACAATAGGCACGATTCTGTGAATCGTCTTTCGTACGTGGTAATATCAAATCCTTAGGTTCGTAACCCTCTAAGTTCTGTCTTGAGCTTATTGACCTCGGTTCTGGGACGGTACTTCTCGTTCATCAAGTGCTTGAATGCTGACACCGTAGTGCGTACGCATCATCTTGTCCCACTTGCTCTAGATAGGTATTCCACCATGTTAACGCAGAACCTGTGAAGGTATGCGTAGCGTACTTCACTTTGTCCTCTTCAATACACTTATTTATGGCAAACACCGATTCGACCTTCTCGGTCCACCGTTTCAATCCGATCGGTCCTTCGGTTCCATCAAATTCCAAAGGTTTGCAGGCAGTGAATTCTTTGTAGGTGCATCCTACACGATTTCCTATACTGCTAGATCCAAGGTTATTGTTGGTATGTAGCGCAGCCTGTACTGCGGCTATGTTTGAAGCTAGAAAAGTACGGAATTCCTCTTCATTCATATTCACGGTGTGTCGAGTAGTCGGTGCCATTTCCTTCAAAATAGTCAAATGGAACAAGTTAATCATACAGAATATTAAGAGTAGTTAATAGTATTTCGTAGCATAATATGAACTCATTTATAAAAGCTTTTTCTTCATATTAACGTTTTATAAGTTTAAATTCGGGTAGTACCTACCCGTTAAGTTCATACTTAGTAGCTAATATACAATTCAACTACTACAATTCTATATGAAAAACTGATTATAATAATATTTCGCGTTCAAACTTTTATACAATAGTTTACAAACTTACAATACAGCTTATTTTACATAAAGCATGAAATATAGCACACAATAACTTTGATACAAGATAGTTGTGAAGATAATTCTAGCTAGTACACAAGTCGTTCAGCAAAGGCAATAAAGACATGTAATTCATACGTCCAGAAACAAGTCATGCATTCTGGTTTTACTAGGACTACTTCCCATCCTTGGTCTTGTGGAACATAACCGTTATGGCCGTTGATAAGACAGCATGTTGTAACGTCGTCAAAGGGACGAGGGTTACGTAATGACCAACAGTCTCGTAATAACCTAAAAACCTCATTTCTTACCCTAATTACCGACTCCGTCACTTGTGGGAACGTTTTGTTTAATAGTTGTAGCCCGATGTTCTTTTTCTCACTTTGGTGAGAAGCGAACATTACTAACCTGTAAGCATAGCATGCTTCTTTATGTTGCATGTTAGCCACTTTTTCTAAATCATGAAGTCCTATATTCGGATACATTGAGTCAAAATAATTTCTTAACCCTTTGCGTAAAATAGCATTTGGGTTCCCCGCAATATATGCGTCAAAGTAAACACATCGTAACTTATGGGTTTCCCAATGTGATATCCCCCAATCTTTCAAACGAAAGTCTCTTATAAACCAATACATTCTTGGAACGTTCTTCGAATGTCTTACAAACTGATTTCGCCGTAAATAATTGTGCCGAAGAATTCCGACCGACTCTAGACAAGATTTCATCAATCATGTCTCCGGGTAGGTCTCTTAAAATATTGGGTTGTCTATCCATTTTGTGTTTTTATACTGTAAAATAGACAAGAGTTAGATTCATAAAAAAAAAAATACTTATTCATACAAGTAATTTTTACATATATCATAAAGCATAAGCACACTATATTACATATATTACACCACACGAATACAACTATCTTATTCCGACTCGCTCATTTCTTCTTCTTCGGTTTTGGTTCGTTTTGCCAAGTTTCTAGGGATATATGATGTTCCCCTAATACGAGCTGTCGTTTTCCACAACGGTTTAGAAAAACCTGGTGGTTTAGAGGTTCCCGGGTCATTGTTACAACTTAAGGGCTTCGGGGGTTGACGATACATATAAAGTTCATCGGGGTTGGAATTAGATTTCTCTATTTTTATGCCGTTTCCCTTATTATTTTCTTTTGCCTTTTTAAATTCAGTTGGGGTAATTTCTATAACATCATTGGAATTCTCGTCGGAATCCGATTCATCGGAGAATGGGTAATCCTCCCAATATTTTGCTTCCTTGGCGGAAACACCATTGACCATAATTAACCTTGGTCAGTTGGTTGAGGATTTTCTTTTACTTAACCATTTTATTATTTCCCCCACCGGTTCTATTTCCTCCTCCGGTTCCTCCTCTTCCGGTTCTGATTCTTCTTCCGGTTCTGATTCTTCTTCCGGTTCCTCTTCGAGAACTTGTGAATCAGTCCAATATATATTCGACTCTTCGTTATTATTAGGTGAGTCAATGGGATTTGTGCTAGAGGTAGACATCTATCACACAATATCAAACATGTTAAGAGATTAATATATCACATAATATATACATGTTAATAATATATAGTTTTCAACAAAATGTTAAGCAATCATTTTTAAAGAAAACACGGTCGAAATCCATACTCACTAATGCATCCTAACAAACTCGATAAGACATACTAATGCAAATTTTCTAGTTCTCTAAGACCAACGCTCGGATACCAACTGAAATGTCCCATTCTTATTGATTAAAAACGTTCCATATTAATTGATTTCGTTGCGAGGTTTTGACCTCTATATGAGACGTTTTTCAAAGACTGCATTCATTTTTAAAACAAACCATAACCTTTATTTCATAAATAAAGGTTTAAAAAGCTTTACATAGATTATCAAATAATGATAATCTAAAATATCCTGTTTACACACGACCGTTACATAATGGTTTACAATACAAATATGTTACATCGAAATTAGTTTCTTGAATGTAGTTTTTACACAATATCATACAAACATGGACTCTAAATCTTGTCCTTATTTTAGTATGCAACATCGGAAGCTCTTAGTATTCACCTGAGAATAAACATGCTTTAAACATCAACAAAAATGTTGGTGAGTTATAGGTTTAACCTATATATATCAAATTGTAACAATAGACCACAATATTTCATATTTCAATACACATCCCATACATAGAGATAAAAAATCATTCATATGGTGAACACCTGGTAACCGACATTAACAAGATGCATAATATAAGAATATCCCCATCATTCTGGGACACCCTTCGGATATGATATAAATTTTGAAGTACTAAAGCATCCGGTACTTTGGATGGAGTTTGTTAGGCCCAATAGATCTATCTTTAGGATTCGCGTCAATTAGGGTGTCTGTTCCCTAATTCTTAGATTACCAGACTTAATAAAAAGGGGCATATTCGTTTTCGATAATTCAACCATAGAATGTAGTTTCACGTACTTGAATCTATTTTGTAAATCATTTATAAAACCTGCATGTATTCTCATCCTAAAAATATTAGATTTTAAAAGTGGGACTATAACTCACTTTCACAAATTTTTACTTCGTTGGGAAGTAAGACTTGGCCACTGGTTGATTCACGAACCTATAACAATATATACATATATATCAAAGTATGTTCAAAATATATTTACAACACTTTTAATATATTTTGATGTTTTAAGTTTATTAAGTCAGATGTCCTCGTTAGTAACCTACAACTAGTTGTCCACAGTTAGATGTACAGAAATAAATCGATAAATATTATCTTGAATCAATCCACGACCCAGTGTATACGTATCTCAGTATTGATCACAACTCAAACTATATATATTTTGGAATCAACCTCAACCCTGTATAGCTAACTCCAACATTCACATATAGAGTGTCTATGGTTGTTGCGAAATATATATAGATGTGTCAACATGATAGGTCGAAACATTGTATATGTGTCTATGGTATCTCAAGATTACATAATATACAATACAAGTTGATTAAGTTATAGTTGGAATAGATTTGTTACCAATTTTCACGTAGCTAAAATGAGAAAAATTATCCAATCTTGTTTACCCATAACTTCTTCATTTTAAATCCGTTTTGAGTGAATCAAATTGCTATGGTTTCATATTGAACTCTATTTTATGAATCTAAACAGAAAAAGTATAGGTTTATTGTAAGAAAAATAAGTTACAAGTCATTTTTGTAAAGGTAGTCATTTCAGTCGAAAGAACGACGTTTAGATGACCATTTTAGAAAACATACTTCCACTTTGAGTTTACCCATAATTTTTGGATATAGTTTCATGTTCATAATAAAAATCATTTTCCCAGAATAACAACTTTTAAATCAAAGTTTATCATAGTTTTTAATTAACTAACCCAAAACAGCCCGCGGTGTTACTACGACGGCGTAAATCCGGTTTTACGGTGTTTTTCGTGTTTCCAGGTTTTAAATCATTAAGTTAGCATATCATATAGATATAGAAAATGTGTTTAGTTGATTTTAAAAGTCTAGTTAGAAGGATTAACTTTATTTGCGAACAAGTTTAGAATTAACTAAACTATGTTCTAGTGATTACAAGTTTATAACGTTGAATAAGACAGCTTTTTATGTATGAATCAAATGATGTTATGAACATCATTACTACCTAAAGTTCCTTGGATAAACCTACTAGAAATGAGAAAAATGGATCTAGCTTCAAAGGATCCTTGGATGGCTTGAAAGTTCTTGAAGCAGAATCATGACACGAAAACAATTTCAAGTAAGATTTCCACTCGAAATAAGATTGTTATAGTTATAGAAATTGAATTAAAGTTTGAATATGATTATTACCTTGTATTAGAAAGATAACCTACTGTAAGTAACAAAGGTTTCTTGATCTTGGATGATTACTTGGAATGGATTTAGAAAACTTGGAAGTAAACTTGCAATCTTGGAAGTATTCTAGATTTTATGAAACTAGAACTTTTGGAATTTATGAAGAACACTTAGAACTTGAAGATAGAACTTGAGAGAGATCAATTAGATGAAGAAAATTGAAGAATGAAAGTGTTTGTAGGTGTTTTTGGTCGTTGGTGTATGGATTAGATATAAAGGATATGTAATTTTGTTTTCATGTAAATAAGTCATGAATGATTACTCATATTTTTGTAATTTTATGAGATATTTCATGCTACTTGCCAAATGATGGTTCCCACATGTGTTAGGTGACTCACATGAGCTGCTAAGAGTTAATCATTGGAGTGTATATAACAATAGTACATGCATCTAAAAGCTGTGTATTGTACGAGTACGAATACGGGTGCATACGAGTAGAATTGTTGATGAAACTGAACGAGGATGTAATTGTAAGCATTTTTGTTAAGTAGAAGTATTTTGATAAGTGTCTTGAAGTCTTTCAAAAGTGTATGAACACATATTAAAACACTACATGTATATACATTTTAACTGAGTCGTTAAGTCATCGTTAGTCGTTACATGTAAGTGTTGTTTTGAAACCTTTAGGTTAAAGATCTTGTTAAGTGTTGTTAACCCAATGTTTATAATATCAAATGAGATTTTAAATTATTATATTATCATGATATTATGATGTATAAATATCTCTTAATATGATATATATACATTAAATGTCGTTACAACGATAATCGTTACATATATGTCTCGTTTCAAAATCATTAAGTTAGTAGTCTTGTTTTTACATATGTAGTTCATTGTTAATATACTTAATGATATGTTTACTTATCATAATATCATGTTAACTATATATATATCCATATATGTGTCATCATATAGTTTTTACAAGTTTTAACGTTCGTGAATCACCGGTCAACTTGGGTGGTCAATTGTCTATATGAAACCTATTTCAATTAATCAAGTCTTAACAAGTTTGATTGCTTAACATGTTGGAAACACTTAATCATGTAAATAACAATTTCATTTAATATATATATAAACATGGAAAAGTTCGGGTCACTACAGAAATGAGTTGAGATTTTTCATTTTCCGTAAGAGAAGACGATATTATTACAGGTAATTCAGATTCACCATGTAAATAAGCGTATTCCAAATGGTTTGGAAGTGGCTTTAACTCTAATATCGGTGGTTATTCTATCGATGGTTTGTATCGATATCTGTCTTCCTCTTTTAGCATTTGAAGTTCTTCTGTTGTTAGTTCGTATTCATTAGCCATAAGTACAGCTAATATTTCAGCTTCATCAATTGGTTCTGTTCCTTCTCCTAAAGAACATTCTCATGTTCCTTGTAATTCTAGAAATTCTTGTAACAATTCTGCATGTGAATCTATAGTTTGAATATAATAACATGTATCATCTGCAGATTGTGGTTGTTGCATGGCTCTATCAACAGAAAATGTAACACTCTCATCCTCTATACTTAGGGTCAGTTTCTTACCGAACACGTATATTATTGCTTTAGCCATGTTTAAGAATGGTTTTCCTAATATAAGAGGAACTCGAGAATCTTCTTCCATGTCCAGAATAACAAAGTCTACTGGAAATACTAAAGTACCAACTTTAACTAGCATGTTCTCCATTATCCCTCTAGGATATTTTACTGATCGGTCTGCTAGTTGTATGCTTATTCGTGTTGGTTTCAATTCTCTGAGGTCAAGTTTAGCGTATAGTGAATGCGGCATTAAATTTATACTAGCACCTAAGTCTGCCAATGCTTCTATTAAACTAAGACTACCCAGAAAACATGGAATTGTGAAACTTCCTGGATCTGAGAGTTTTTCTGGTAGTTTATTCAACAGCACTGCAGAACAATTAGCATTCACTGTAACAGCCGAGAGTTCTTCCATTTTCTTTATATTTGTGATTAGATCTTTCAGGAATTTAGCATATCTAGGCATTCCTGAAATCACATCAATGAAAGGAAGATTGACATTTATTTGTTTAAACATATCCAAGAATTTGGATTGCTCGGCTTCAAGTCTTTCTTTTCTCATTTTACTCGGATAAGGAAGTAGTGGTTGGTATGGTTTAACATAAGGTTTAGCCTTAACTGTGTTATCTTCATTAACCTTTTCAACTACCGGTTCTGATTCCTTCTTTTGCTCAGATTGTGGTGCCTGTGTATTAGGAATAGAGTCATCAGAAAATACAGGTATTTCAGGTGGTTTAAGTGTAATACCACTTCTTGTGGTAATGGCTTTAGCTGTTTCATTCCGGGAGTTAGCATTTGTATCGCTAGGTAGACTCCCTGGTTTTCTTTCTCCAATTAACCAGTCTAGGTTACTTACTTCTTGTTCCAGATTTTGGATTGAAGCTTGTTGATTTTTAAATGCTTCTGAGATGTGAAAAATTGAGTTTGAGATTCAACTAGCTTCGACATCATATCTTCTAAATTTGGCTTTTTATCATCGATTTGTGGTGGTTTATTTGGAAAAAAGGTCTTTGCTGGTTGTAAGTATTGTTAGATACGTGTTGATTGCTAGGACCTTGTTGGTTGTTGTATGGAACATTTCGGTTATAATTCTGATTTTGATTGTAGTTTGGTCTTGGAAGTTGATAATTATTTTGATAACTATTTCCAGGCCTTTGGTTCATGTATAAAACATTCTCTCTTTGTTCCATTGTTTATTCAATACTGAGACAATCTTTTGTCAAATGTGGTCCTCCACACTGCTCACAACTAATGCGTATTGCGTGAATATCTTTAGTCATCTTTTCCATTCGTCTCTCGAAAGCATCTAACTTTGCGGAAATGGAATCAAAGTCATGGCTAGAATCGGCTCTAGCCGCTTTAGATGATCTAATGATGTCTTTTTCTTGATGCCACTCATGTGAGTGAGAGGCTGTGTTATCAATAATTTTGTAAGCTTCAGTTGCGGTTTTCTTCATAATGGAACCACCAGCTGCTATGTCGATGTCTTTTCGTGTAGTAATGTCGCATCCTTGGTAGAATATTTGTACTATTTGATAAGTGTCCAAACCATATTGAGGACATCCTCTCAACAACTTTCCAAATCTTGTCCACGCCTCATATAGAGTTTCATTTGGCTTTTGTGTGAACGTAACAATTTCTCCTTGAAGTTTCACGGCTTTAGATGCCGGAAAGAATCTTTTAAGAAATTTTTCAACTAAGATATCCCATGTATCAATCGCTCCTTCAGGTAACGATTCTAACCAATCTTTGGCTTCTCCCTTTAAAGTCCAGGGAAATAACATGAGATAGATCTGTTCATCCTCAACTTCTCTGATTTTAAATAGAGTACAAATCCTATTAAAGGTACGATAATGTTCCTTTGGATCTTCCTTCCGTGCACCACTAAATTGGCATTGATTTGTTACCATGTGTAGGATTTATCCTTTGATTTCATAATCTGGCGCATTAATGTCTGGTTGAGTAATTGCATGACCTTGGAAAGTGCGTGTAGCTCTCATTCGATCTTCCGTACTTAGAGGTTCTTGATTTTTCATAATTGAATTTGTTGAATCTGAATCACTAGAGGATTCTGATTTAATGGTTTCTTCCTCGACAATCTCTGGTTGAGTAATTTATGGTTCAGGAGGAATGATTAGTGGTTCAGGATCTCTGAATTGTCCTTGAATATCCTCCGGGTTCTCAATTATGAGGTCGGGTTCAAAAAATGGATTATCGAAAATTTGAATTGGAGTACTTGGTCGACTAGATGACGATTCTAAAGAAAAATCAATGGTGAAAATATTGGCTAGATGTCTTGATCGAGTTACAGGAGGTGAACGTATGAAAGGTGGTGAACGTTTTGCTCGGTGCATTCACTGAATATCCTATTAGTTATAAAAATAAAAATTATATCAGTTATCAAATTAATAGACTTTTCTGATTTTGCCCACGTTTCGAATAGCCAATAGATGCAGCAGGTAGCCAGGACCCTTTAAATCGGAAGCCCACAACTCGCCACTAACAAATCCAACTATTACTACGAACCAGAAAATTTTGAATGTCTATCAATTTAACCGCTTAAAATAAACTTTTTTTCCAAAATTTTGAAGAAGATATAGAAAATTCTATGTCCTAAAAACTAGAGCGTAGAAATGAGAAAGAAGAAGAGTGCGTCAAAAAACGTCGAAAAATAAAAGGTCGAAAAATAATAATAAGAAAGTAAAGCTTCGAAACTTAAAAGTCTAAAAACTAAATATTAAAAGTTGCGTCTAAAGGTATTAAAGCTTAAAGGAATTCTATATCCAAAACGGCAATTACTTAACTAGGCACTAAAATCTATTAAATATTAAAGCAATAAGTAACGTCGTAAAATTCTAAAGCGTCTAAATCTTAATCTAAAGAAAAATCACTTAAGGAATTTTGCGGCAAAGCCTAAAATTCTAGAAATATAAAATAACTACGGCAAAAACTATAACTTAAAACTAGTTACGGACGAAAAATTATAAAAGTTACGAATTAAAAGATAATAAAGAAAAATAAAAAATACAAAAATAAATTAAGTTGATAAAAATACAATTTTATAAAAATATTATTTTTAAATTATTATTCTATAAAAGTATTAATTTATAATTTAATAAAACTAATTAAAACTAAAATTACAAATTAATTAAAAACTAAACTAAATAATAAAATAATTAACCCTAATTAGGTTTAATAATAATAATAATAATTAATAATACTCCGTAATTAATGCTATACGAGGATCAGGTCAGGCGTGTCAGATCACCCCATGCGATCACATTGGGTTAAGGCGAGAAAACCATGCAGTCGCATGGCTATGCAGACTCAGTACAATTGAAGGTTCAAATTGGACAGGTTCAAGTTTTATATATATATATATATATATATATATATATATATATATATATATATATATATATATATATATATATATATATATATATATATATATATATATATATATTTTACTTTTTACTTTGATTTTTTTTTATTTTCTTATTTTATAGAAAATATAATATAACTAAAACTTATAAAAACACTTATTAGTTTTTGTAACTAAAAAAACTTTTTAATTTAAACTCTTAAAAATATAGATATATAAATTGTTTTTTATATTTTTGTAACTTATATAAAATTATATTTTTACAAAATAGCTTAAAAACTAAATTTTTTTTTTTAAAATGGCATTTCGCTTCGGCGTTGTTGAGTTCCCCGGCAACGGCGCCAAAAATACTTGATGTTTGCGAGGTGTAGTACGAAATAGATTATATTTTACTACGAAATACTATTAAATACGATACAATTTACACAAGTTATTTATTTATTTATAGAATGAATATACCTAAACCTTGCTACAACACTTATAAGTAGTGTACCTAATCATAGAGTAGTGTAGTTTTTAGTAAGTCTGGTTCGTTCCATAGGAAGCTAGCTGAGTTTAACGCTATATATATTTTAAACTATATTTCTATAAATATATATATATATATATATATATATATATATATATATAAGTAGTATTATTATTATTATAAAGGGGGGTTTTTACCGTTTAATGACTGGTTTGTCGATTTTAAGATTTAAATCACAGTTAAAACCTAATGTAAAATATTAAATATAAATATAACTTAATTTAAAGCGTAAAGTAAATGACGATAAATAAAAGTGCGATAATTAAAAGTGCAATAATTTGAAGTACGAAAAATAAAATGAAGATAACTAAAATAACGGTAAATAAAAGTATGATGAGATATAAATTAAAGGAATTATGCTTATTTAAACTTCCGTAATCATGATGTTTGACGTGTTGATTTTAATTTATTACCATGGGTTAATTGTCCTTTGTCCTGAATTATTCGATATGTCCATCTGGTTTTGTCCATAATAGTCCATTGGTCATAATTATAAAGTGCGAGAGTCTTCGCCAATTTAACTTTATACCCGAAGTCAAATATTCCAACTAATTGAGGATTCGAACTGTAACAATGTCTTAATACTTTTTTTAATGAATACACCAGGTTATCGACTGTGTGTAATCCAAGGTTTTAATACTTTGTTAACAATTACACCAATTACCCTTGAATGTAATACACCCCTGTTTTAATGAGTCCAGTGACTATTAATCCATCCCCGTGTCCGGTCAAATGAACAATTATTAGTATTTATAGATATCCCACCCACCATACCCAGTCAAGCGTATGTGGTTATATATAAACATGTCAAATTATAAATCTCTATATTAAATCAACGAGATATCAATTAATTAATATAAAGCCCATTAATAGCCCGTAGTCTAATTTCCACAAGTGTCAGTCTTTTGTCCAAACCCCAATTATGGTTCAAAGCCAAATAACGCAGTCTTAATATTTAGTCCAACATCACGATTACTTCGGCTTAAATAAACATAATAATAACTTAGCTACGAGACATTAATTTAAAAAGGTTGAACATAACTTACAATGAGTATTAATCGCGTAGTTTTACACGAACAGAATTTTGACTTACAAACTTAAAACATTCGCCACTATAACCTTATTATTATTAACTTAATATTAAAATTATAATTATAAAATATAAATATATATATTTGAGAGAGAGTGAGATGTATGATATATGTGTGTAAAACTCGTCGAAATTCGTTGCAATTTATAGGCCTGGCCAGACTTCTAGGCTCATGCGATCGCATGAGAATTACTCGTGCTGGCCATGCGATCGCATGGCCACCTTCTCCTGGTCACATTTCATTTAAAACGTGGGCTGCTGAGTTTTAATAATATATAATATAATATATATAATTTTATATAATTATATATATATATTATATTATATTCTTGTGCTCCGTTGACTTATAATTTTAGCTCCGTTGACTCGCGCATTGATGCTCGATTTATGTCCCGATTTCGGATTTTCGAACATCCTTTAGTACGATTTAATATCTTGTACTTTGCGTTTTGCGGCTTGTACTCTTGTAATTTTTGGACGTTTCTCAGCAATAATTTGAACCACTTGGATTGTACTTTGTACTTTTTAGCTTTTTGGTTGTTTGTGTCTTCAAATCGTCGAATCTGTCTTTTGTCTTCACCTTTTATTATTTAAACGAATATCACTTGTAAATAGAACAATTGCAACTAAAAGCTTGTCTTTCTTGAAGGATAATGCTATGAAATATATGTTTGTTTTTAGCATTATCAAGGACATTCAAGAACACGAATTGTAAATCCATTTGTCGTACCTCAAAATTCTTGTGTGCGGCATAAGAAAGAAACATCTGAATTGCTTCAATACTGGCAACTGGTGCATAAGTTTCATCATAATCAATGCCTTCTTGTTGATTGTATCCCTTAGCAACCAGTCTTGCTTTGTCTGTGTAAAAACACCATCCTCATAACATTTATTTTTGAATATCCATTTGGTTTCGACAACCTAAATATTTGGAGGTAGAGGAATAAATTCCCACACTTCAAGTCGATCAAATTGATTCATTTCTTTATGCATAGCAAGAATCCAATCCGGATCTAAAAGCGAATCTCACACTTTGGAAGGTTCAGTGCTACTTAAGAAGTTGATATACAAATATTCTTTCACTTCATCATGTTTGCATTGGAGCGTAAAGATCACCAATAATTTGTGATGGAGGAAGAATTCTTGTCCACTTGTTATCAAGAGGAAGAGAAGGAATTTGTACATTGTCTAATGAAGTGTCAACATACATAGACGGTTGAACATCTACATATCGTGCAAGAAACAATGGTTGCAGATCCGGATTGTATGTAAAATAGGAAGTTCAATGTAAAAACATGGATTTAACATTAGGATCAGGGGATCATGAATATCAGTAGTGGAATTAGTTGTAACAACTTGTGAAGGTGTAGCACTTGCATTTCAGAAGAATTATCGTGTGGGGAGGAAAAATGAGATGAAGAAGTGTCACTCATTTGTGAATATTTATTATGAGGAGGTAAGAAGAGGATAGTTCCTCAGAGTAAATTTTCGTTATGCGGTGAATTATGTTTGCAGAGGTCTTGATAGCGGTTGAGTGAGCACTTTCTTCGGAAGACGTATGTGAAGTCGTATTCTAAGAAAAGAAATGTTTAAACAAAATTTCTAGATCAGTCAAATTTGCCTCAGGAGTAGTTGATGTTACCGGATTAACTGTATTGTTTTGTGTGGAAACATTTGAATCTTGTGAAAC
The DNA here is from genome assembly GCF_046630445.1 of Rutidosis leptorrhynchoides. Lineage (NCBI taxonomy): Eukaryota > Viridiplantae > Streptophyta > Magnoliopsida > Asterales > Asteraceae > Rutidosis > Rutidosis leptorrhynchoides. The sequence continues at coordinate 324,228,933 of NC_092334.1, forward strand.
AGATTTTGAACGATTTTATTTAATTACCATTTTAGATAACTCATCGAATTTAACCTTAACTCTTTCAATCACTTCTTTTGTTCATTGAAGATAACCCGATAAGCAATAGAATCACCTGCAAGCCAATGAAGATCCCTTCGTCACTTTTCTCATCAAATTTTGCTAGACTATATCCATCGTCGAGAACATAACATTTGAATCCAAGGATATGAAAATAGGAAACATTTGGTCTTCAAATGTTGATTATTTCATATGGATCTTATTGAATTTCTTATGCACTCGATTAAGAGTAAATCAGGCGGTAGAAACAGCTTCAGCCCGGAGATTTGCCGGAAGCTTGGAATATGAAAGCATTGTTCGAGCCGCTTCAACCAGAGTACGATTACAAAGTTTCACGACACCATTTTGTTGTAGAGTACGAGTTGCCGAAATTTGATGAGTAATTCCAATGGATCTCAAATAAGAATCTAATACAAAATTTTTGAATTCTGTAATATTGTCAGTTCGTATGATCCGCACGGGCTTTTGAAGATTTACATGGGTCAATCTCAGAAAATCAATGATTACTTGGGAGGTTTCATCTTTTCTTCATAAGAAAAAGACCCATGTATATCGCGAGTAATCATCAACAATTACTAGAATGTACTTCTAATGATTCAAACTTGGTTTGCGCATGGGACAACATAAGTCCATATGTAGGAGACGTAAGGAATCCGTGGTGTTTAGAATCGACTTTGATCTGTGGGATACCTTTTGTGTAGCGACCCGACAAAATCGTCATTTACGGCGCCGTCTACTTAGGTCCCGTCACGTGTTCATAAGTCTTTAAAACAACGTTTGACCAAAAAAATATGTCGCATTCATTTCAAATGTAAAGATTGTTTCAAAGTTTACAAGAATAGTTCAACCACAAGTTACGTTACAACGTTATAAGTACAAATGAAACCTATGCGACACAATTTAAAAGTAGCCAAAAAACGCTCCATGCATGCTTATATACTCGACATCCAATGCAAGTATCAAAATAATGAGCGGAAGCATGTATCACAAAACGTTCAAGGACCTGAGAAAAACATAGAAATCTATCAACGAAAACGTTGGTGAAATCATAGGTTTAAGTAAGTAAGTAAGTACAAATGAACCACAAGATTTAGAGCATTGAAATAATAGTAAACCATTCTAAAATTAGTTATCACGAGCACCCAATTATCAAGGCTTAACTTTCCATCCATAGAACCCCATCACAAAAGTTTTAAAACATACACTGTTTCTCGAAAATATATTTCATCCAATAACGGTAGCGAACCGTCCGAATGAGGGTTTGTCAAACCCATATGGCCATACAACATAAGTTCTCGCTAACACCCGGCAGGTGTAACTAATGATAACCGAATTGAGGATTTTGTTCTAACTCGTATGTAGAATGTTTATTTTTGTACTTGTGTTCACTTTGTAAAACGAAACGTTTATGTTTTCTCATCCCAAATGTAAGTTTAAAAGAGTAAAAGTGGGACTATGATCTCACCTGAGTGCAAGAGTGTAAAAGCACTTTACAAGTAAATGTGTGTAAGAACGGATGCTAGTCTTGACCTAAACAAGTAGGATGTATCAATAACGGTGAACACGGTTGGTCAAAGTTGTTCAATTAGTCCTATGGCTCGTTATGACTCGATTATATAGCATGTGAATCAAATTGTCAAGTTTCATGCAAGATATAAGTATAAAAGCATGTTAGAACGATTGCATAAGTGTTTGGTTAAGTTTGAATAAAAGTCAACTTTGGTCAAGTCAAAGTCAACGAAAAAGTCAACACATTCGGGTCGGGTCCCGAACTATTTTTCTGATGTTTTTAATCATATATAAGCATGTTGGCCAAGTTTCATGTTAATCGGAGGTGCGTAGCCTAGTTAGAATTAAACGAAAAATTGTAAAGTTGATCAATCCCTGACCACGCCTAATGTCGCGCCACGACAAAGGAGTGCTGCGCCGCGGCAATCAACGTGAACTGGTGCCTGGTCAGTGTCAATTGTTCAAGTCTCAACCAAACTTCAATTAAGCATAAATTGCAAACCGTAAACACTTAAAACGCATACCATACATCGTTGGAAAGGTGATTTAACGAGGAATGCAACTAAACACATTTCATCAACCAAAATCATCATCTAAAATAATCAAATTTCCAAATTTAATGATCAATTAATGCTCATCATAAATGCTTCAAGTTCATAAATGCATATTGATGATTTGGGAATTAAATGCACATATATGATACGCCATTTCGTAGGTAATTACGCATACAATACAACTAAACACTTACAAACAACATTGCAAAGTATTCATTGCATCAAAATTTCATTTTACTTCTACCAAACCCTAACTCAAAATCACAAATTTAAAAATTATGTTTATGAATTATTCCATGTTAACCTACATACCAAATTGAAGCTAGTGATGCTAGTAACACATTTAATACATGCACTTTTAACATCTAACAACATTTAGGCAACCAAATCTCAAGATCAAACACACCCATTTCAAGTTTAAGCTAGTTGCATCAAAATAACAAGAACGAGCATATAAATCATATATTCATGTTAGACTTGAGCCATAGACACTAATTAACACTTTTATAAGTTAAAAACATCAAGAACCAAGAATCTAGTGATTTTAGAAAGTTACCCAAAAGTGATGAAGTTGGTATGGAATCGATGATGAAGTTGCAAGGATTTCAAATATGTAATTTGTTTTATAAAACACTTGCTAGATCAAAAATAGATGATGAATCTTTGATTTGGGTGTTTGAGAGTAAAAGGTGAAAGTATTAGATTTGAGGAGGTGAATGAATGGATGAGGAAGAAGTTGACCACTTTGACCTAGTCAAAACTTTGGTCACTTGGCAAGTTTAGTCCCTCGACTTTAAAAGCGGGTGCGTGAATTACCTAAACGAGTTATTTTAAAACGCGTTTTAACGGAAGATGTTATAATCATATAACGGACTTTAAATAAATAAACCAAAAGTAAATGGAAAAAGTCGGGATGTTACATTACCTACACCTTAAAAGAAATTTCGTCCCGAAATTTAAGTAGGCGTAGTACACGTTGTTTCTTCCTCGAGATCTTGCGTTTCCGAATCCACGAATAAATGAGGGTATTTCCTTTGCATTTGATCTTGCCTTTCCCAAGTAAACTCGGGTCCCCTTTTGGCATTCCAATTGACCTTAACGATTGGGATTCTACTTTGTTTTAGCGTCTTGACGGAGGTGTCCACAATTTCAACCGGTTCCTCCACAAAATGAAGTTTGTCATCAATAGTAAGTTCCTTGAGAGGGATGACAAGTTCAGGTTCGGCAAAACACTTCTTCAAGTTCGATACATGGAAAGTGGGATGGACGGAGCTCAGTTGAGGCGGAAGATCTAAACGATAAGCAACGGTTCCAACACGCTCCAAGATTTCGAAAGGACCAATATACCGCGGATTTAGTTTCCCGCGTTTCCCGAAATGGATTACACCTTTCCAAGGTGCGACTTTTAATATTACGCGGTCACCGACATGAAATTTGAGGTAGTTGCGTCTTTTATCGGTATAGCTCTTTTGATGACTACGGGGCCTTCCGGAGCTTATCTAGGATTTGAACGATCTTCTCGGTTGTTTCATGAATGAGTTCGGGTTCGGTGATTTGTGTGTCACCTACTTCGGCCCAACAAAGAGGAGAACGACATTTGCGGCCATATAACGCTTCAAAAGGTGCGGCTTTAATGCTCGCGTGGTAACTATTGTTGTAAGAGAACTTGACTAGTGGCAAATGCTTATCCCAAGCTTTTCCAAAATCGACAACGCAAGCTCGTAACATGTCTTCCAAAGTTTGAATCGTGCGTTCACTTTGTCCATCGGTTTGTGGATGATATACGGTGCTCATGTCTAAACGCGTTCCCAATGGTTCTTGTAAGGTACGCCAAAATCTAGAAATAAAACGTCCATCTCGGTCCGAAATAATCGATAAGGGTACACCGTGACGGGCTACGATCTCTTTAATGTAAAGTTGTGCAAGTTTTTCCATTTTTTCGGTTTCCTTCATGGCTAGGAAGTGGGCAGATTTGGTGAGACGGTTAACAATAACCCAAATGGTATCATAACCGCTCGCCTTTCTTGGTAGTTTTGTGATAAAATCCATCATTATTCTCTCCTACTTCCATTGTGGTATTTCGGGTTGTTGAAGTAGTCCGGATGGTCTTTGGTGTTCGGCTTTGACTTTGGAGCAAGTTAGGCACTTTCTAACATAAGTAGCAACGTCCCTTTTAATGTTCGGCCACCAATATTGTTCCTTGAGGTCGTGGTATATCTTATTGGCACCGGGATGAATCGAGTATCTTGACTTATGTTCTTCGTCTAGAAAAAGGATTCGTAACTCCCCATAACTAGGCACCCAAATTCTTCCGGCGAAATATCGGAGCCCGGTCTCCTTAACTTCGAATCGAGAGGCGAGGATGTTCGAATGTTCATGAGAAATATTTTCATCCTTGAGGGCCTCATCTTGGGCTACCTGAATTTGACTATTGAGGTTGGTGTGAATGGTGATGTTTAAAGCTCGGACACGAAGAGGCACCGCTCTTTCTTTTCGACTTAAGGCATCGGCTACTACGTTTGCCTTTTCAGGATGGTAACGAAGCTCACAATCATAATCGTTTAAAGTTTCAATCCACCGTCGTTGTCTCATGTTTAGTTACTTTTGGTTGAAGATGTGTTGGAGGCTTTTGTGATCGGTGAAGATAGTACTCTTGGTTCCATAAAGATAGTGTCTCAATATTTTAAGTGCAAAGGCAACGGCTCCGAGTTCGAGATCATGTGTCGTGTAGTTTCGTTCATGAATTTTGAGTTGTCGAGAGGCATAGGCAATGACTTTATTTCGTTGCATCAATACACACCCAAAACCATGTTTCGAGGCATCGCAATATACAACAAAATCATCATTGCCCTCGGGAAGAGACAAGATAGGAGCGGTGGTTAGCTTTATCTTCAAGATTCGAAATGCGGTCTCTTGTTCGGTTGCCCAAATGAATTTCTTTCCATTGTGAGTCAACGCGGTTAGAGGACGAGCAACCAAGGAGAAATCTTTGATGAATCTACGATAGTATCCGGCAAGACCCAAGAATTGACGAATGTGAGTAGGAGTAGTAGGAGTCTCCCATTTACTAATGGCTTCGATTTTTGGGGGATCGACTTTAATACCTTGATCACTTACAACATGACCAAGAAATTGAACTTCCTTCAACCAAAATTAACACTTGGAGAACTTGGCATAGAGTCGTTCTTATCTCAAGAGTTCAAGCACAAGTCGGAGATGTTGTTCGTGCTCTTCTTCGCTTTTAGAATAGACCAAAATATCATCGATGGACACGATAACGAATTTGACGAGATACGGTTTGCACACGCGGTTTATAAGGTCCATGAACACCGCCGGTACATTAGTTAAACCAAATGGCATGACAAGGAATTCGTAACTACCATAGCGAGTCCGAAAAGCAGTTTTGGAGACATCTTCCCCCTTAACCCTTAGTTGATGATAACCCGAGCGGAGATCGATTTTTGAATATACACAAGACCCTTGTAGTTGATCAAAGAAATTGTCGATGCACGGAAGAGGATATCGGTTCTTAACCGTCAATTTATTTAGTTCACGATAATCAATGCACATTCGTAGGGATCCGTCTTTCTTCTTAACGAACAAAATCGAGGCGCCCCATGGTGAATGGCTAGGTTGGATAAAACCACGGTCAAGTAGTTCTTGAATTTAACTTTGTAATTCTTGCATTTCGGATGGAGCAAGTCTATACGGTGCACGTGCTATAGGTGCGGCTCCCGGAATAAGATCGATTTGGAATTCTACAGGTCGATGAGGTGGAAGGCCCGATAATTCGTCGGGAAAAATATAGGAAAAGTCACTAACAATTGGCACATCATCGATATGCTTCTTGAAAGGACCCGTTCATATACATTATAAACGATTCACAATAGTTGATTACATCGCGAGGTATTTGACCTCTATATGATACATATTACAAACATTGCATTCGTTTTTAAAACACAAACTTTCTTTACATCGAAAATTGATAGGCATGCATACCATTTCATAATATCCACTATCCAATTATAAATTAACTTAATAGTAATCTTTGATGAACTCAATGACTCGAATGCAACGTTCTTCGAAATATGCCATGAAATACTCCAAGTAATATCTTTAAAACAAGCAAATGCACAGCAGAAGATTTCTTTTATACCTGAGAATAAACATGCTTTAAAGTGTCAACCAAAAGGTTGGTGAGTTCATTAGTTTATCATAATCATTCATTTCCATCATTTTAATAGACCACAAGAATTTCATTTCCAGTTCTCATAAATATACGTCCCATGCATAGAGACAAAAATAATCATTCATATGGATTGAACACCTGGTAACCGACATTAACAATATGCATATAAGAATATCCCCATCATTCCGGGATCCTCCTTTGAACATGATATAAATTTCGAAGTACTAAAGCATCCGGTACTTTGGATGGGGTTTGTTAGGCCCAATAGATCTATCTTTAGGATTCGCGTCAATTAGGGTGTCTGTTCCCTAATTCTTAGATTACCAGCCTTAATAAAAAGGGGCATATTCGATTTCGATAATTCAACCATAGAATGTAGTTTCACGTACTTGTGTCTATTTTGTAAATCATTTAATAAAATTGCGCATGTATTCTCAGCCCAAAAATATAAAGGGTAAAAAGGCAAATGAAACTCACCATACTGTATTTCGTAGTAAAAATACATATAACGTCATTGAACAAGTGCAAGGTTGGCCTCGGATTCACGAACCTAAATTAATTATGTATATATATGTGCTGGTCAATATTTGTCTAACAAATTAGGTCAAGTCATAGTGTACCACAATCCTAATGCTCGAGACTAATATGCAAAGATCAACAAAAGTTAATTTGACTCAAAATGATTTCCAAAATTTATACATGATTATTATATAGTTTAAATATCATCGTTTTATATTTTTAAATATTTTTAACAGATTTAATAGAGTAAATAATATAATTCATTTATTAATAAATAAAATTTTATATAAAAATATACTTTTATATATCTTAAGTAATAAAATTTATAAAGTTAATTTAAAAAAATATTATGATAGGTTTTATTAAGGTAATTATATTATTTGTATTACATATTTATTTGATAAAATAACATTGATAATAATAATAAGTAAAAGTTGTATTATTTTGCAATAATAATTATTATTATTCTTTTAAAAATATCAATATTTATATTTACTAATAATGATATTATAATAAAACGATAATTCTAATTATGATAACTTTAATATCTATGATACTTTTTAATATTAACTTTAAAATAATAATTCTATTTAAAATGATAATAATAATGATATTTTATAATAACAATGACATTTCTATTAAAATGATATTTTTTGTTAAAATGATAGTTTTAATACTAACGATACTTTTAATAATAATAGTAATGATAAAAATAATAAGAATGATAATTTTATCTAGATCAATATCTTATAATATTTTAATTTCATCATGATACTCATACTCATTATTTCCTAATCGTTTCGTTTAATAGCTTTTAATCGTCTTTTATATTGTGTTTATAATATTAATAATAATAGTACTAAAAAGAATTAGGTGTTACTAATATTAGTTTTAATTACAATAATACTAATAATGATAATTACTATGATATTATTAATAATACTAATAACTATTTTAAAGTATGAATTATTAAAGTGAATTATTAAAGTATAAATTATTAAAGTGAATTATTAAAGTATGAATTATTAAAGTAAATTATTAAAGTTAAAGTAAAGTAAAAGTAAAGTAAAGGTAAAGTTAAAGTATAGTAAAAGTATAAAACTATGTACGTATAATACGCGTATAAATATATATAAAATTAATTTAAATCATTATTTATATTTAATAAAATAAAATATAAATATCGTTATCTTTATCATACTAGTTAAGTAATGAGTTGTCAAAAGTGGTTCTAGATATTTATAAAAGTTATATACGTTTTAATAATAAAGTTCTTTTTAAACTAAAAACGTTTTTGTACGTTTGAAAATAAATCAAATAAATATGATAATTTTGTTTTCCAAAACTAAATATATTTAAGAATCATTTTGTTAAAAGGTTAAAATAATGGAAATCGTTATATCATAAAACGTTTTAGAAAAGTAGAATCATATATATTCATAATAGGTTTCAAGTTTTTAAATTACGGTCTGTTGGTGAAGCATGGGATAAAGTCCAAAGGTTAAATAAACGTATGAAAAATGTCGAGTTACTTAACTTGTCGATATCCAACATCTAAGTTATTTATACTCCACGTTCTTACTTATAAATCACTTTACCATTTTCCGAATGTTGTCAAAAAGAATAGATTTCTTAAATCACAGTGGACCTCATAACATAGACCCGTAATCATATCACAATGTATCTGATAAATCAATCATTTGATATTATCTTCTAATTCCATCGATAAACATATTGAAACAAATGCGTTCGTGTAAAGTAATATACGTTTAATACTTTATTAATATTCTCACGTTATAATATATATATATATATATATATATATACATATATATACATATCTATTTATATATAACGGTTCATGAATCGTCGGAATTTGGTCGAGGTTATAATGAATGTATGAACACAGTTTAAAATTCTTGAGATTTAACTTAACAAACTTTGCTTATCGTATCGGAATAATATAAAGATAAAGTTTAAATTTGATTGAAAATTTCCGGGTTGTCACAGTACCTACCCGTTAAAGAAATTTCGTCCCGAAATTTGAATGGAATGGTCATGGCTGACAATAAGTATGTTTTCATGACGTATACGAGTTGAAAATTAGAGTTTTATTATCATCAAGTAATATAGATAAAGCAATTTGATTTTTGTAAAGGGTACGAGTGAAGTTATCACAAAAGAATGAAATGAGTAAATGCACGTTCTTTTTAACCAATGACATAGTCACGGTTGATTTTCGAAATTCAAGGAATTTAGAGAAAGTCTTCGTAATAAGATTTGGTTCTTCAAAAATTAAGGAAGTTAAGATCAGCTTTGATTAAATGCGATAATATGTTTTGATTGCTCTGTCGGATATTTTACTATATATCCACCCCCTTCGTTTCCTTATTTCCACAACTCACACCTTTTATTCACTAATATGCTCTATCCAGTTCTGATTCTTGATATACTCCTAACTTTCATATCTGTCATTCTTTTCTTTCATCTGCCACCGAAAGAATCTATTTACTTTTACTATACTCTTAGTTTTATAGTGTTTTTAGTTCTCCCATGTCTTTATATTGCTATATGCATCGATATATATGGTTTATAATTTCTGGGTTGTCGTTGGGCTTTATATCCTCCTTTATATTTCGAAGTCCCTGCTTCTGTCTTCTATAATTATTGTCATCCACAGTTAATGCTCCCTTCTATTTTCTGCGATTTATACTCCTATTTCTATTTCGGAGCTTCATTCTTTCGTTTCCTCTTCTTGAGATTAAGCACCGTATGTAATGGTCCAGAATTCGTAGATATGAATTTCTGAATGAACATAGTTAATGTTCTAAGAAGGAAATTGTAATAGCATGATCTTGATTTGTTAAATTACCAGAATACCCTAGAAAAGACCGAATCATCAAGAAATATTTTCTTGATATTTTAGAGATTAAATAGAATATAGGAGTCGTGTAACATGGCACATGATGACGTTATGATCTGTGAATCATCACGTTCCATTTAGAAACTCAGCATGAATTACTGTAATATAATCACGTTGATCAAGTGTCATTATATTATACTAACTCATGCTTCAGCTCTCAACACTACTTCAAAAAAAAATATTCCTATTTTAAACTCGAATGTTTCAGAATTTAGAAACTAAAATAGTTTCTTTTATGATGTAATACAGATAGCGCGAAGAGGTAAATGATTTCGGATAAGAATAATTAAGAAAATATCTTCAGAAATATGGAGGATATTTATAATGAAAGATATGATGATATCTTAGAATTTCTAATATCAAAGGATGATGAAGAATATTGTCCGCAGGGGTTTAGAGTCAAGAGCAAGGCATTCCTTTAATGACTTCAGCAGGTACTGAATCATTTAGATTCTTTGAAGGCATGTTTCGCCCTTGTGATTTGTCCACAGCCTCTCTCATACTTTGCTCAATCCGTTTTCCAGTTCCAAAACTTCTCTTTTTCTGAGCTTTGCCAATACACTATTCTTTATCATCAAACTTTTTACTGTTAAGATCGTTTACAGTTGTTGCTGCTTCGTCAGCATTTCAAGAACTAGTTCACAGTTCAAGGTGTTTTTCAGAAACTTCACATTCAAAGTATGTAAGTCCAGGAGATAGACGTTGTATATACACATATAACTGTTGGCGTAGACATGCTGTGAGATTTCAAATTAATGATTGCTAATTCCCGATGATTCGTATGGCAATTCTTCTTACAAGATGCGAATGAGTAAATGGTGGGGTTTCAATGAATAACTATAATGACTTTTTGGAGAGGTTAAAGTCAAAGGATAATGAAGTTGTTGGTACATCTGCTAATAATGTGGTGGGATGTAAAAGGTTCCCTGGTAACGATGGTGTATATCTCAAGGTTATAATAAGGTTAGTCTGACTGAAAATTCGAAGTTGACTTACTGGAGCTGTGACAAAATTGGCTACTTTGAAAAGGAATTGCAAAGTTATTTTTGCTAATAAATGCCAAAGAATCTGACATAGATATGTATGGAATTATGACTTTGGTTTCGAGTGCTTTTTAAGTACCTAACTGTGGGTAATATGTGGTTGGATCATCATCTCGATTGCTCATTATTTGAAGTGTCTTCAGATATTTTCGAAGGGTTTGAACACAGATTGTAATCGTTAATATACATTTGATGTTCTAACACAGTTTTGAAGTCAAAGTATAGCTTTGAAAGATGTAGGAATCTAAAAGTGATGATACCGGTTATATCTCGAATTGAATTCTGAGGTTTCAAAATCAAAATTTGTAATTGGGTTTGAATGAGTATGGTTGTTTTAATCTCTATGAAAGAATGTATATTATTGTGAAAGTAGGAAGTATAGTTGATAATTTGCTTGATCAGATTCGAAGAATGTAACATATTAATTGTGAATATATATATCTCTCGGGTATTACCTACCCGTTAAAAAATTTCACAATTAATATTTTGTACATAAGAATTTTATTACAGTCTTTGTGAAAATATATATGTATATATTCTCCTCAGATATAACATAAATTTTAATGAGTTAATACTAAATTAAACTCATTCGATTTACGGTTGAAACTAGAATTGAATAATCCCTTGAAGGCTTTAGAGATTACATAAGTATTTCTTCAATAATATTGAAATTACGAATCAATACTTCATTATTTGTTGAGGCGTGATGTTGATTTTTGTTAAATTCTTGTGAACTTCGCAAAGTACGAGTGATGGTATCTGAGAAGTTTCGGTTACATCGATGATGAAAGTGTAAAATCAAATATATACTTGATTTATTATGAATTGGAATTTGTTGAATTGAGACAGAGATTGTAGTTAACGATGGTTAAGTTGCGGGTGAAGGACGTACATTATTGCATATTTGTAAGATGAATTAACCGAGTTGTTAAGATTCACACACAATAGCTTAGCAAGGAAAGATTTATTTTTATTTCAAAATATGTATATATAAAATATACATATAATTTCTTCAGAGGGAATGAGTTAACTCCTCATAACTCCTTGATACAATATACGCGTTATTGATTCGTAATGATGTCCACAGCGATTCTTGAACTGACGGAGTTTGTGATGTTAAAGGTGTTGTTGATTCTGATGTTGACTGTACTGACGATGCTGGTGACGCTGACGGTACTGTTGATGCTGTTGGTAAAACAAGTTTAGCTTGTTAATCACACACCATTTTTGTCGGGGTTTCTACTCTTCCTTCTATCATTTTGGTTCGCTTAACTGATTTATGGTTAGGGCTAGATTAGATAATCTCTAAGACTTTAGAGATTACATAATCTCCGTGGAATGTTTCTCCAATGAAGTTATGAATTAATACATCGTCAGTTATTGTTACTGGTATTCCTTGATATCTATGGTGCGTATGACGTTGATGCTCGTGGGACAGATTGTGAAGTTGAGGTTTACGACGTGGTTGTGGTTGGAGGTGGTAATGGTACTGTTGGCGTTGATGATGGTGGTACTGGTTATGCTGCTGGTGTTGCTGCTGGTGCTGCTACTGGTGTTTGTAATTTTTGCACCATATTCTCCAAAGCCACTACCCGAGCGCGAAGTTCGTTGACTTCTTCTATTACACCGGGGTGATTGTCGGTTCGGACGAGCGAATAAATAAAATCTAGAATTTGATGGAGTATATAATCGTGACGAGATACTCTGGAAATGAGAGAGAAAATGGTGTTTCGGACAGGTTCGCCGGTAAGTGCTTCAGGTTCTTCGTCAAGAGGGTAATGTGGTGGATGGAAAGGATCGCCTTCTTCTTGTCTCCAATGATTGAGGAGACTACAAACCCATCCCCAATTCATCCAGAATAGATGATGACTGATTGATTGATCCATTCCGGTCACACTGCTTTCGGAGCTTGAGTGAGATTCCATTTCAGAATCCGAGTGACTTGAACTGATGACAACTTCCATTTCGTACGATTGGATAAAGGATTTTTCGATATAAAATGATTTTCCGGCTATCGGGTGGTATTCTATTTACATAGGATATCCATATATGTATATAGATCAAAAGATTTCGTAGATTACGGAGGAATTTACCGAATATGTCAGGCAAAGTTTACAGTAATAGATACGATAAGATATGATTTAGCAGATACGCTAAGATATGAATTTTGTCTATACACTACTCATGCAATTAATGTAGCAAGACGTGTCTAGACTAATAATGATAAGTAGGTAATTTTCTAAGGATGATAAGCAGATGATTTCCGACTAGAAATGATAAGCAAAACTTTTGACATGCAGACACGGTCGAAGTCCAGACTCACTAATGCATCCTAACGACTTATCAGTTAGACACACTAATGCAGACCTGGTTCGCTAAGACCACCGCTCTGATACCAACTGAAAGGACCCGTTCATATACATTATAAACGATTCACAATAGTTGATTACATCGCGAGGTATTTGACCTCTATATGATACATATTACAAACATTGCATTCGTTTTTAAAACACAAACTTTCTTTACATCAAAAATTGACAGGCATGCATACCATTTCATAATATCCACTATCCAATTATAAATTAACTTAATAGTAATCTTTGATGAACTCAATGACTCGAATGCAACGTTCTTCGAAATATGCCATGAAATACTCCATGTAATATCTTTAAAACAAGCAAATGCACAGTGGAAGATTTCTTTTATACCTGAGAATAAACATGCTTTAAAGTGTCAACCAAAAGGTTGGTGAGTTCATTAGTTTATCATAATCATTCATTTCCATCATTTTAATAGACCACAAGAATTTCATTTCCAGTTCTCATAAATATACGTCCCATGCATAGAGACAAAAATAATCATTCATATGGATTGAACACCTGGTAACCGACATTAACAATATGCATATAAGAATATCCCCATCATTCCGGGATCCTCCTTCGGACATGATATAAATTTCGAAGTACTAAAGCATCCGGTACTTTGGATGGGGTTTGTTAGGCCCAATAGATCTATCTTTAGGATTCGCGTCAATTAGGGTGTCTGTTCCCTAATTCTTAGATTACCAGACTTAATAAAAAGGGGCATATTCGATTTCGATAATTCAACCATAGAATGTAGTTTCACGTACTTGTGTCTATTTTGTAAATCATTTAATAAAATTGCGCATGTATTCTCAGCCCAAAAATATAAAGGGTAAAAAGGCAAATGAAACTCACCATACTGTATTTCGTAGTAAAAATACATATAACGTCATTGAACAAGTGCAAGGTTGGCCTCGGATTCACGAACCTAAATTAATTATGTATATATATGTGCTGGTCAATATTTGTCTAACAAATTAGGTCAAGTCATAGTGTACCACAATCCTAATGCTCGAGACTAATATGCAAAGATCAACAAAAGTTAATTTGACTCAAAATGATTTCCAAAATTTATACATGATTATTATATAGTTTAAAAATCATCGTTTTATATTTTTAAATATTTTTAACAGATTTAATAGAGTAAATAATATAATTCATTTATTAATAAATAAAATTTTATATAAAAATATACTTTTATATATCTTAAGTAATAAAATTTATAAAGTTAATTTAAAAAAATATTATGATAGGTTTTATTAAGGTAATTATATTATTTGTATTACATATTTATTTGATAAAATAACATTGATAATAATAATAAGTAAAAGTTGTATTATTTTGCAATAATAATTATTATTATTCTTTTAAAAATATCAATATTTATATTTACTAATAATGATATTATAATAAAACGATAATTCTAATTATGATAACTTTAATATCTATGATACTTTTTAATATTAACTTTAAAATAATAATTCTATTTAAAATGATAATAATAATGATATTTTATAATAACAATGACATTTCTATTAAAATGATATTTTTTGTTAAAATGATAGTTTTAATACTAACGATACTTTTAATAATAATAGTAATGATAAAAATAATAAGAATGATAATTTTATCTAGATCAATATCTTATAATATTTTAATTTCATCATGATACTCATACTCATTATTTCCTAATCGTTTCGTTTAATAGCTTTTAATCGTCTTTTATATTGTGTTTATAATATTAATAATAATAGTACTAAAAAGAATTAGGTGTTACTAATATTAGTTTTAATTACAATAATACTAATAATGATAATTACTATGATATTATTAATAATACTAATAACTATTTTAATGATAATAATAATAATAATAACAATAACAATAACCATTTTTAAATAGTGATATATATATTAATAATGATAATAATAATAATAATAATAATAATAATAATAATAATAATAATAATAATAATAATAATAATAATAATAATAATAATAATAATAATAACAATAATAATAAGATAATAATAATAATAATAATAATAATAATAATACTAATTATAACTTTAACGATGATAACAATAGTAATAATAATAAAAATAACAATTTTTAATGATAATTCCTTTTATTAATAATGATAATAATAAGATAAAACTAGAACGACGATAATAACGACGATAATAATAATCATTTTTATAAAAATTCAATTGACTATAACTTCTAATCCGTTCATCGAACCCATTCGATATCTAAATGAAAAGTTCTCAATTTTTCGCTAGCCTTCCAAGGACATGCATATCTTATACCTTATCTCAACCGCAAGTGTAACTAATTCAGGATTCAACATAACCTATCTAAGGCCAATATCAAAAGTACAAGCATGCATAATCCTATATTCTCGAGCACTAGTCAGGGATACACTATTAATATGTAAAAATAATTTACGAGTACTCACGTATCAATATTGAGATTCAATATTGCAGGAAAGGTACGTAGACGCAACGGAGACGATAAACACTATATTGACGTCACAAGCATACCCATGAACCATACCCATCACCTCCATAGCTATAACCCATGTTTTTCTTAGCTCTATCCCGCTCGAAAAATCCATTTTGAAATAATACGCTCATGACCTCGTCGTAGTATTTTATGTATACTAATAATATCTTGAAATAATACTGAGTAAATATATATATGTAAGTCGATTGAGAGAGTTTATAGAAATATATTTCAAGTTTCTATGAAATAATGAAGCCTATTGAATTCTATTTATAATAAATTTTTGAATTATTAAAGTGAATTATTAAAGTATGAATTATTAAAGTATGAATTATTAAAGTGAATTATTAAAGTATGAATTATTAAAGTAAATTATTAAAGTTAAAGTAAAGTAAAAGTAAAGTAAAGGTAAAGTTAAAGTATAGTAAAAGTATAAAACTATGTACGTATAATACGCGTATAAATATATATAAAATTAATTTAAATCATTATTTATATTTAATAAAATAAAATATAAATATCGTTATCTTTATCATACTAGTTAAGTAATGAGTTGTCAAAAGTGGTTCTAGATATTTATGCAAGTTATATACGTTTTAATAATAAAGTTCTTTTTAAACTAAAAACGTTTTTGTACGTTTGAAAATAAATCAAATAAATATGATAATTTTGTTTTCCAAAACTAAATATATTTAAGAATCATTTTGTTAAAAGGTTAAAATAATGGAAATCGTTATATCATAAAACGTTTTAGAAAAGTAGAATCATATATATTCATAATAGGTTTCAAGTTTTTAAATTACGGTCTGTTGGTGAAGCATGGGATAAAGTCCAAAGGTTAAATAAACGTATGAAAAATGTCGAGTTACTTAACTTGTCGATATCCAACATCTAAGTTATTTACACTCCACGTTCTTACTTATAAATCACTTTACCATTTTCCGAATGTTGTCAAAAATAATAGATTTCTTAAATCACAGTGGACCTCATAACATAGACCCGTAATCATATCACAATGTATCTGATAAATCAATCATTTGATATTATCTTCTAATTCCATCGATAAACATATTGAAACAAATGCGTTCGTGTAAAGTAATATACGTTTAATACTTTATTAATATTCTCAAGTTATAATATATATATATATATATATATATATATATATATATATATATATATATATATATATATATATATACATATATATACATATCTATTTATATATAACGGTTCATGAATCGTCGGAATTTGGTCGAGGTTATAATGAATGTATGAACACAGTTTAAAATTCTTGAGATTTAACTTAACGAACTTTGCTTATCGTGTCGGAATAATATAAAGATAAAGTTTAAATTTGATTGAAAATTTCTGGGTTGTCACACTTCTCGTCGATCTCGACTTTCTTAACATGGGCTAGAATTGCGAAACAACCTTTATGAAGGTATTTTTCAACTTTAAGGCATGAGACGAGGTTGAGTACGGTGCAACTCTTATCGCCATATCAAGGGTTCACCATTCTCGATAGGAATTTGAATTGCTTTAAGATTACAAAGGATGTGAGATTTCGTTTTGACTAACCAATCCATACCAATGATTACATCAAAGCTCCCTAGTTCTATATGTATCAAGTCAATTTCAAACTCTTTAACAATTAAGTTTAACGTACACCCCCGATAAAATTTATCAGCACTCAATAGTTTCCCGTTGGCTACTTCAATGGCGTAAGTAGCATCTAGTGGAAGTGGTGGAGTGCTAAAAGAATGAGTCATAGTCTTAGATACAAAACTCTTATCGGCACCCGAATCGAATAAGCATGAGACATAAGAATTGTTGAGAAGAAACGTACCCGTGACTAGTTCATTGTCATCTCGGGCTTCCTCGGTGTTAATGTTGAAAGCTCGGCTGCGCGTATTGGGATTATCTTTCTTCTTTGGGCATGCATTTCTATAATGACCCGTTTGGCCACATTCGTAACAAGTGACCGTCTTTGGTGTATTGGGCCCCTTTCGAGCGACGGGGGCGGCACTTTTATAATCGTTGGCCTTATGACCAATTCCTTGGCACCGATGGCAAATTAGCTTGCCACATTCACCAAAGTGATGCTTATTGCATTTGTTGCAAAGAGGTAGGTTTCCGGCATAACCCTTCTTGCCGTCGGAGGTGAAAGACTTCTTGGCAAAGTTATTTTTGTTGCTTGATTAGGGGGCTTCCCATTTTATTTTGTTGCTACCCGACTTATCCTCGGCTTTAGGTGCCAGTACTACAATTTCGTCCACCATTTCTATCAATTTGCGGGCCATCTTCAAAGCTTCTTGATGATTAGCGGGTTTGGATGACATTACCCCGTGTTTGATGCTCTTTGAAAGACCATCCATGTAAAGTTCAACCCTTAGAGACTCGGGGTTCACAAGGTTTAGGCACATCAAGGCTAGTTCTAAAAATCGTTGATTATAGGCCTTGAGATCGTTTCCGACAGCTTTTAAAGTTCTTAGCTCTTGTTCGAGCCTTCGGGTTTCTTCACGGGGAAAATATTCGATGATCATCTTTTCCCTTAAATAGGCCCAAGAGAAGGCATGGGCTTCATCGGTACCCACCGATTGTACATAGGTGTTCCACCAAGTGAGCGCGACACCGGCGAAAGTGTGAGTGGAGTACTTGACCTTGTCTTGGTCCCGACAACCGCTTATGCTAAAGACGGCTTCCGTTTGTTCAAACCATCGGGTGAGCACAACCGGTCCCCCAGTTCCATCGAAGGTGTGGGGTTTGTACCCCATGAAAGCTTTATAGGAGCATCCTTCGTTTGTATAACCGGCTCCATTGTTGTTGTTGTTGTGGTTGTTGTTATTGTTATTGTTGTTGGATGAGTGACCGGCCATGGCCGCATCCACGGCAGTGGCTATTATTCGTTGTAGAGCTTGTTCGGGTATTTCATGGCGTGGTACACGGCGAGGAGGCATTGTTCCTTCAAAACACAAAAATATCGTTGATTAGTATTCTCAATAATACTAACCGTGATATGAAATGAGGATAAAGCGAAAATTTTTCCTTGACTCGCCTTAAATTCTTTATGTCATAACGTCGGAACGTTCATATGAGTAACCGTAATATAATCCCGGCAATTATATTACCCTAATTCATATGTGCATTCGACATTATTTCACTAAGTCAAGGTGGCGTGTCAATCAAATTAAACAACGTGAGATTAAGATGGAATAAAAGTTAGATATGAATGGAAGAGTTCGAGTATAAATGCACACGTAGTCAAGTAATTCATACTTCAAGTCTATATGCCGGTTGTAGTCGAGACTCACTAATGTACCCTATGACTCGGGGTTGACACCAATGAACTCTAAATCCCTACAACCAACGCTCTGATACCATCTGTAGCGACCCGATAAAATCGTCATTGACGGCGCCATCTACTTAGGTCCCGTCACGTGGTCATAAGTCTTTAAAACAACGTTTGACCCAAAAAAATATGTCGCATTCATTTCAAATGTAATTATTGTTTCAAAATTTACAAGAATAGTTCAACCACAAGTTACGTTACAACGTTATAAGTACAAATGAAACCTATGTGACACAAGTTAAAAGTAGCCAAAAGACGCTCCATGCATGCATATATACTCGACATCTAATGCAAGTATCAAAATAATGAGCGGAAGCATGTATCACAAAACGTTCAAGGACCTGAGAAAAACATAGAAATCTGTCAACGAAAATGTTGGTGAAATCATAGATTTAAGTAAGTAAGTAAGTAAGTACAAATGAACCACAAGATTTATAGCATTGAAATAATAGTAAACCATTCTAAAATTAGTTATCAAGAGCACCCAATTATCAAGGCTTAACTTTCCATCCATAGAACCCCATCACAATAGTGTTAGAACATACACTATTTCTCAAAAATATATTTCATCCAATAACGGTAGTGAACCGTCCGAATAAGGGTTTGTCCAACCCGTATGGCCATACAACATAAGTTCTCGCTTACACCCGGAAAGTGTAACTAATGATAATCGAATTGAGGATTTTGTTCTAACTCGTATGTAGAATGTTTGTTTTCGTACTTGTGTTCACTTTGTAAAACGAAACGTTTATGTTTTCTCATCCCAAATGTAAGTTTAAAAGAGTAAAAGTGGGACTATGATCTCACCTGAGTGTAAGAGTGTAAAAGCACTTCACAAGTAAATGTGTGTAAGAACGGATGCTAGTCTTGACCTAAACAAGTAGGTTGTATCAATAAAGGTGAACACGGTTGGTCAAAGTTGTTCAATTAGTCCTATGGCTCGTTACGACTCAATTATATAGCATGTGAATCAAATTGTCAAGTTTCATGCAAGATATAAGTATAAAAGCATGTTAGAACGATTGCATAAGTGTTTGTTTTAGTTTGAATAAAAGTCAACTTTGGTCAAGTCAAAGTCAACGAAAAAGTCAACACGTTCGGGTCGGGTCCTGAACGATTTTTATGAGGTTTCTAATCATATATAAGCATGTTGGCCAAGTTTCATGTTAATCGAAGGTGCGTAGCATAGTTAGAATTAAACGATGATGAATCTTTGATTTGAGTGTTTGAGAGTAAAAGGTGAAAGTATTAGATTTGAGGAGGTGAATGAATGGATGAGGAAGAAGTTGACCACTTTGACCTAGTCAAAACTTTTGTAAAAACCCGTCCTAATCCATCTGGATGAATACATTACATTTGGTTACATCGCGAGGTATTTGACCTCTATATGATACATTTTACAAACATTGCGTTCGTTTTTAAAAGACAATCTTTCTTTACATCGAAAGTTGACGGCATGCATACCATTTTCATAATATATCCAACTATAATTGACTTAATAATAATCCTGATGAACTCAAAGACTCGAATGCAACGTCTTTTGAAATATGTCATGAATGACTCCAAGTAATATCCTTAAAATGAGCTAATGTACAGCGAAAGATTTCTTTCATACCTGAGAATAAACATGCTTTCAAGTGTCAACCAAAAGGTTGGTGAGTTCATTAGTTTATCATAATCATTCATTTTCATCATTTTAATAGACCACAAGATTTCATATATTTAATTGTACACGTAACCCGATGTAACGACCCGGATTTTTCCGATCGTTTTACACTTATAAGATTAATATTTACATAAATTAAAACTTACCAACATGATAAGCAATCTAAATTGTTGAGATTTATGATTTTGAAAAAAATTTTACATAACGTTTAACCGTCTAGTTTGACCGATGATATCACGAACTATACAATATATGTTAATTATACGTTTGTGTATATATATGTATATATACATATTTAACATGATTTAAGGATGTTTAAATATCTCATTTTGTATTAATAACAATAAGTTATAAGTATATTTTGAAACTACTAACTTAAGCTTTCAAAACGATAACTATACGTAACGTTATTTGACATAAATACTTACGACCTATAATGTTTATACATATATCGTATATATAATGTATTTAATCACTTTTAAAGACTTAAATACATAAAACAATATAAGTATATTCACAAAAGATAGCTATATTTGAATCCTCATTCCATTTTTCACAAGATTTCTATACGTATATCTAGAGTATATGTACTCGTATCATACCTAGCTTCTATACGTATTTACTATTGGTATATACACATCAAATCACCACCAACCAGCCCTTGTTCATGCCTTATGTATAAGGTAACTACTTTTGTTATTTAGTATGACAATTTCACATGATTAAAAGATCTTTTCACAAAATTACAAATTTATACACCTTTTACACCACCATAAATACATGCATCCATTTTCAATTTTTGGAACATCATTTCTCTAGCTAAACACACACACTTACTAGCCTCATGTCTCTCTAAGAACTCCAGCAAAAATCCTCTCAAGAATCACCTTAAACACCACCATAAAAAGATCAACAAAAACACTACAAAAATACAACTTTCAATTCAAGTTTATGTCTTAAGTTGCTTCCAATCTTTCATCCAATTTCATCACTCTTTTGGTTCTAGGTTTTTACTCCTCTTTTACAGCAATCTTGTCCAAGTAACTTGAGGTAGTAACTTTGTTCATAACCTTATTCGATTCATATATATATAGCTATCTTATTGTATGGTATACAATTTTAACAACAAAAACATAGTTTGAATGATTTCAAACTTGTTTGCAAACTAAATAGATCCTTCTAACTTAACTTTTAAAATACTTCAAGACCTGTAATATAACTTAAATATATGCTAATTTAACAAGGTATAACTTGGTTTTTCAAAGAATACCTTAAAAAACTGTTTTTATGACGTCGGAGTGCAACCGGGGGCTGTTTTGGGTTGGATAATTAAAAACCATCTTGAACTTTGAATTGGAGGTTTATATTCTGGAAAAATGATATTTCTTATGAATATGTTAACACATAAAAATTTCATGATTTAATTCATAGTATAAGTATTTTTAGAAAAATGGTCATTAAATGATGTTTTTGTAACAAAAATGATTAACTTCATAAGTTTCACCAAAATTTGACCTATGACCTATGATTTCGAATACAAACTAAGGTATTTACAGTTCATATTCTTAAAGAGGGACTCGATCCAAGGAAGTGGAAAGTTGAATCAACGAAAACGGAGTTGTAACGAAGAAATTATGACCAAAACAAAATCGGATATCCAAGACTAGTTTAGCCACGAAAATAATTGGAGAAAATTAAATAAATCACATCTTCCTAAAGTAACATGATATTTTATACATATGTACTCATAATTTAATTTTATATGATTCAGGATCACCCGTAAAAAATTCGAGAAGATTAATCATAAGATCCCATGATTGTACGCAACACGTCATTTGACAACACCGGTACTTTATGTACGCAACACGTCATTTGACAACACCGGTACCATGGGTCAAGATTAATCTCGACCAATACATATACGATGGGGGTTTTATTTATTTCATTGGGGGTTTATTAAACAACTAAATATGAACCATTAAAATTGAATTACTAACATCGGACTGCTAACTACGGACTAAGGAATTATTAAAAGTATTAAAAGTATTATAAGTATATATATGTGACGATTGTTTAAAAAGAAAAGGTATTGATATATTATATATGGATAGGTTCGTGATATCAATCGGAGACCAAGTCAAAATTACATATCTTCAAGACAAAAGTGAGTATATAGTCCCACTTTTAAACTCTAAATATTTCGGGATGAGAATACATGTATTTTATGTTTTACGCTATGGACACAAGTAACTGAAAAATATATTCTACGTTGAGTTATACCACTGGCATACTTCCCTGTAGCTTGGTAACTAATATTTACAGCGGTATTGTAAACGCGAATCCTGTTGATAGATCTATCGGGCCTGACAACCCCAACCGGACTGGACGACCAGTATTCAACGGTTGCACAGTACTTCGTTTCGTGACTACACCTTGGTACGGTGTAGTAAGATTTCATAATAAAGGGAATATGCGACGTGATTAAATGTTAAGTATGGTTACCAAGTGCTCAACCACTTAGAATATTTTTATTAAAATGTTTATATATGAAATCTTGTGTTCCATTGTTATAACGCTGCTAGCATCAAACCTATATATATCTCACCAACTTTATGTTGACGTTTTAAAGCATGTTATTCTCAGGTATGAATTAAGTCTTCCGCTGTGCATTAGCTCATGTTAAGGATACTACTTGGGACCTTTTAAGCCATGATACAAAGACGTTGCATTCGAGTCATTGGAGTTCAATAGAGAATATAAATAAGTAAATGACAGATTAGGTCATTTGGATATTATGAAATGTTAGACGAAAATGTCAAATATTGATGTAATGATAGTTTGCCTTTTAAGAATAAATGCAACGTTTGTAAAATGTATCATATAGAGGTCAAGTACCTCGCAATGTTATCATATGTTATTGTATTCGTCCCTATGGATCGGGTCGGGTCGTCTCATGTGGTATCAGAGCGTTGGTCTTAGCGAACCAGGCCTTGCATTAGTGTGTCTAACTGGTAGTTGTTTGGATGCATTAGTGAGTCTGGACTTTGACCGTGTCTACATGTCAAAAGTTTTGCTTATCATATCTAGTCGAAAATCATCTGCTTATCATCCTTAAGAATTGCCTGCTTAGTATTCTTAAGTCTAGACACGTCTTACTGCATTTGGTGCATCGATAGTGTATAGACAAAATTCGTATCCTAGCGTATCTGTTGCTATAGACATTGCCTGACGAATTTCAAAGATTCTCCGTAATTCACGGGATTTTGAGTATTATAAATACATATGTAAATTATGTATTGAAGAATACCAAACCCAACTCCTATAATCTATTCCAAACCAAAAATTCATTTCCCCGACTGTACAAGATGAACTCCGCGTCCAGTTCGAATTCCTCCGACTCCGACAGCTACGCTGATATGGATTTCCATTCGGGCTCCGAAGGCAGCGTCACTGTAATGGATCAACCAATTTCTCATCATCTATTCTGGATGAATTGGGGATGGGTTCGTAGTATACTAAATTATTGGAGACAAGAAGAAGGTGATCCCTTTCACCCACCGAATTGCCCCATTGGCGACGAACCTGAAGCACTTACCGGCGAACCTGTTCGAGAAACCATTTTCTCTCTCATTTCTCGAGTATCTCGTCACGATTATATCCTATCCCATATTTCGGATCTTGTTCATTCGCTCACTCCAACCGCCAATCATCCTGGTGTACTAGCAGAAATTAACGAACTTCGCGCTCGTGTGACGGCTTTGGAGAACACGGTGCGAAGGTTACAAACACCAGCAGCAGCATAACCAGTACCGTTAACAACATCAACCTCGCAATCTTCAGTACCAGTAGCATCATCGACGTCAACGACATCATCAGCATCAACACCAACCGTATCATTACCACCACCAACAATCACATCCGCACCACGTACCTCAACATCATCATCTGAACTTCGAATATGATCTTTGTTCTACATATCATTCTACACCGATTACCTCTTCTTTACGTATCGTTCTTCGTTCGACATGACGATTATGTAATCTCTAATGTTTTGGAGATTATGTAATCTAGTAATAACGATAAATCAAAAGAGTTGAATATTTTATTGACTCATTAAATTCATAGTTACCTCCGAAGAAAATATATATGCAAATATATTTTCATAAAGATTGTAATTAAAAATTTCATTCGTACAAACTGTTAATGATGAAAATATTTTAATGGGTGGGTAGTACCCAAGGAATATTTAGAATTCACATTAACAAGTTACACTGTACATTCTTCGAATCTGATTCAACGATCATTTATTATCCTACTTACAATTACCGATATACGTATCCGTTCACCCCAGATTAACCATTTCCATTTAAATTTCATATTTGGATTTTTACCTATCCGAATCCAACAAGTGGCATAATGAAGAAACATTGGCAAAATAAAAATTGTTAGAAACAGATGAATTAATTAATTGAAATTGTGATAGGATTACACGCTAACTGTTCCGGCTAACTGTTCCCAGCTAACTGATTAATATTTAATTTATCGCAATTTACATTCTTGCAATTTTAATTTCTGTACTTTACATACCGTCGGGACACATGTACAACAACACGTCGGATTAATTCTGAGACAACACGTTGTATAATGGGTCATGATATATATTTATTTATTTTACGCATTTTAAATAACGGGACACGTATACAAGGTTTCGACTTATCATATTGATCCATCTATATATATATATTTCGGAACAACCATAGACACTCTATATGTGAAGGTGGGAGTTGGCTATACAGGGTCGGAGTTGATTCCAAAATATATATATACTTTGAGTTGTGATCGACACCGAGACCAGTACACGGGTCACGATACGTATTAAGTAATTTGAATATTATATATTTAGTTCATATATGAATTTATTGAACCATTGGACAATCGGACTATTGGACTGCTAACTTTGGACAATTAAAAATGAGTTAAAATGATGATTATTACATATGAAACTAAACAATCCTTCAAGTTTGCCACTTGATTCTATTTTAAACCTCATTTGTATCTTGACAATTACAATTCACATTCACAACTTTTCATGATTCTTGAAAACATCTCGATCGAGAAGTTCAACCAGCCGCACCTCGTCTACGGAATAAAGATTTATGCATACAGTTATGCACCTAAAAATTTTTGAACTCGAAGTTATAGTTAAAACGTATCCGCATCGAATTTCTTATCATCCATTAGCAAAAACAATCACGCGATTCCTTTTCAATTAACTAATTTTGTCACAGCTCCACTTCGATATCTCAGTAAGACTACTCTTATTACAATCTCGATATATATATATATATACGTTGTTCTTTCGCCATCGTTACCGGAGAACCTTTTATATTCCATCATATTACCATCAGCGTTTAATCATCTAAAAATACATTTCTCCTTAAAACATCTTGGTTTGATAACCAATGACCCAGATCCGATAACTTTGAAAATACTGACGAAGCAGCATGTTGTAGAAGGTCCTAATGACCAAATGTTGATGATAAAAGAAGGAAGTGTTAGGAACGCTCGATAGAAAATTGGTACTGAAAACCGGATTGAACAAACCATGAAGGAGACTCTGAACAAGTTACAAAGACTAAACTTGTACATAAAGAATTATGACGATTCTGTAGCAAACACCTTGCTTCTGAATCTAAACCCTTACGGGTCAATCTTCATCATCATCCTTCGACATTAGAAATTCCAAGATATTATCATATCTTTCATTATAAATATCCTCAATATTTCTGAAGATATTTTCACCACTATCCTTATCTGAAATCATTTATCTCTCTGTAATATCTGCGCTACAATATAAAGGAAACTGTGTTAGTTTCTAAATCCTTCAAGTTTAAAATAGGAATGTTCTGAAGCAGTGTTGGGAACTGATGCATGAACTAGTATAATATAATGAAACTTGATCAACTTCATTATATTACAGTAAGTCATGTTAAGTTTCTAATGGAATATGATGATTCACAGTACCGTCATCATGTGCCATGTTACACGACTTTTACATTCTATCCAATTCCGAAACATATTAAGAACAAATCATCTTGATAGTTCTATTTTCCTGGATATTCTGGTAATTTGACAAATCAAAATCGTGCCATTACCATTCCTTTCTTAGAGCATTAGCTATGTTCATTCCGAATTTTATACCTACGAATTTCGAACTATTGATCGCTTGACTCAAGGACGGGAAGAAGAAACGAAGGGACAAAGTCCCAAAATAGAAATTGGGGTATAGATTACAGCAAATAGGAGAGAGTATTAACTATGGATGACAATGATTATGGAAAACAGAAGCAGGAGCATCGAAATATAAGGAAAGATATCAAACCCAATAACCACCCAGAAACTACAAACCGTGTGTATCAATACGTATGGCGACGTAAAGACACGGGAGAATTAGAAACATTATAATTCCAAGAAAATCATAAAAGTGAATAGATTCTTCTAGCGGTAGATGAAAGAGAAGAATGAAAGATATGAAAGTTTGAAGTATAACAAAAATCAGAACGGGATGAAGCATTTTAAAGGATACCTTAAGGTATGAATTAGAGGAGGAAGAGTAAGAGATGTGAGGTATGGAAGTAAGAAAGGGAAGGAGGTGGATTTATAGTGAAATATCCGACAAAGAAATCGAAACAGATTATCGCATTAAATCAAAGGAGATCCTGTTTTCTAAATCATCGAAGAACAAAATCTTATTACATAAGATTTTCTTTAAATCCCTTAAATTCTGGAAATCAATCCTAATCTCGACATCGGTTAAAACAATTCTATATTCACTCATTTCATTCTTTTGTGATAGCTTCACTCGTGCGCTTCACATGACCGAATCGTTTTATCCATATCTTCCAATAATGATAAAACTCTATTAATACCTCATATTCGTCATGAAAACATTCCTATTGTTATTTATGACAACCTCTACCAAATTTCGGGACGAAATTTCTTTAACGGGTGGGTACTGTAACGACCCGGATTTTTCCGATCGTTTTACACTTATAAGATTAATATTTACATAAATTAAAACTTACCAACATGATAAGCAATCTAAATTGTTGAGATTTATGATTTTGAAAAAAGTTTTACATAACGTTTAACCGTCTAGTTTGACCGATGATATCACGAACTATACAATATATGTTAATTATACGTTTGTGTATATATATGTATATATACATATTTAACATGATTTAAGGATGTTTAAATATCTCATTTTGTATTAATAACAATAAGTTATAAGTATATTTTGAAACTACAAACTTAAGCTTTCAAAACGATAACTATACGTAACGTTATTTGACATAAATACTTACGACCTATAATGTTTATACATATATCGTATATATAATGTATTTAATCACTTTTAAAGACTTAAATACATAAAACAATATAAGTATATTCACAAAAGATAGCTATATTTGAATCCTCATTCCATTTTTAACAAGATTTCTATACGTATATCTAGAGTATATGTACTCGTATCATACCTAGCTTCTATACGTATTTACTATTGGTATATACACATCAAATCACCACCAACCAGCCCTTGTTCATGCCTTATGTATAAGGTAACTACTTTTGTTATTTAGTATGACAATTTCACATGATTAAAAGATCTTTTCACAAAATTACAAATTTATACACCTTTTACACCACCATAAATACATGCATCCATTTTCAATTTTTGGAACATCATTTCTCTAGCTAAACACACACACTTACTAGCCTCATGTCTCTCTAAGAACTCCAGCAAAAATCCTCTCAAGAATCACCTTAAACACCACCATAAAAAGATCAACAAAAACACTACAAAAATACAACTTTCAATTCAAGTTTATGTCTTAAGTTGCTTCCAATCTTTCATCCAATTTCATCACTCTTTTGGTTCTAGGTTTTTACTCCTCTTTTACAGCAATCTTGTCCAAGTAACTTGAGGTAGTAACTTTGTTCATAACCTTATTCGATTCATATATATATAGCTATCTTATTGTATGGTATACAATTTTAACAACAAAAACATAGTTTGAATGATTTCAAACTTGTTTGCAAACTAAATAGATCCTTCTAACTTAACTTTTAAAATACTTCAAGACCTGTAATATAACTTAAATATATGCTAATTTAACAAGGTATAACTTGGTTTTTCAAAGAATACCTTAAAAAACTGTTTTTATGACGTCGGAGTGCAACCGGGGGCTGTTTTGGGTTGGATAATTAAAAACCATCTTGAACCTTGAATTGGAGGTTTATATTCTGGAAAAATGATATTTCTTATGAATATGTTAACACATAAAAATTTCATGATTTAATTCATAGTATAAGTATTTTTAGAAAAATGGTCATTAAATGATGTTTTTGTAACAAAAATGATTAACTTCATAAGTTTCACCAAAATTTGACCTATGACCTATGATTTCGAATACAAACTAAGGTATTTACAGTTCATATTCTTAAAGAGGGACTCGATCCAAGGAAGTGGAAAGTTGAATCAACGAAAACGGAGTTGTAACGAAGAAATTATGACCAAAACAAAATCGGATATCCAAGACTAGTTTAGCCACGAAAATAATTGGAGAAAATTAAATAAATCACATCTTCCTAAAGTAACATGATATTTTATACATATGTACTCATAATTTAATTTTATATGGTTCAGGATCACCCGTAAAAAATTCGAGAAGATTAATCATAAGATCCCATGATTGTACGCAACACGTCATTTGACAACACCGGTACTTTATGTACGCAACACGTCATTTGACAACACCGGTACCATGGGTCAAGATTAATCTCGACCAATACATATACGATGGGGGTTTTATTTATTTCATTGGGGGTTTATTAAACAACTAAATATGAACCATTAAAATTGAATTACTAACATCGGACTGCTAACTACGGACTAAGGAATTATTAAAAGTATTAAAAGTATTATAAGTATATATATGTGACGATTGTTTAAAAAGAAAAGGTATTGATATATTATATATGGATAGGTTCGTGATATCAATCGGAGACCAAGTCGAAATTACATATCTTCAAGACAAAAGTGAGTATATAGTCCCACTTTTAAACTCTAAATATTTCGGGATGAGAATACATGTATTTTATGTTTTACGCTATGGACACAAGTAACTGAAAAATATATTCTACGTTGAGTTGTACCACTGGCATACTTCCCTGTAGCTTGGTAACTAATATTTACAGCGGTATTGTAAACGCGAATCCTGTTGATAGATCTATCGGGCCTGACAACCCCAACCGGACTGGACGACCAGTATTCAACGGTTGCACAGTACTTCGTTTCGTGACTACACCTTGGTACGGTGTAGTAAGATTTCATAATAAAGGGAATATGCGACGTGATTAAATGTTAAGTATGGTTACCAAGTGCTCAACCACTTAGAATATTTTTATTAAAATGTTTATATATGAAATCTTGTGTTCCATTGTTATAACGCTGCTAGCATCAAACCTATATATATCTCACCAACTTTATGTTGACGTTTTAAAGCATGTTATTCTCAGGTATGAATTAAGTCTTCCGCTGTGCATTAGCTCATGTTAAGGATACTACTTGGGACCTTTTAAGCCATGATACAAAGACGTTGCATTCGAGTCATTGGAGTTCAATAGAGAATATAAATAAGTAAATGACAGATTAGGTCATTTGGATATTATGAAATGTTAGACGAAAATGTCAAATATTGATGTAATGATAGTTTGCCTTTTAAGAATAAATGCAACGTTTGTAAAATGTATCATATAGAGGTCAAGTACCTCGCAATGTTATCATATGTTATTGTATTCGTCCCTATGGATCGGGTCGGGTCGTCTCACCCGAGTACTTAATAACACGCGTAACGCGCGAATTAAAAATCATTCATATGGTGAACGCTTGATAACCGACTTAACTTTAATGCATAGAATATCCCCAAACAGAACCTCTCATCTGTATAATAATAATCTCGAAGTACTAAAGCATCCGTACTCCGGATGGGACTTGTCGAGGTCCATAGATCTATCATTAGGATTCGCGTCAATTAGGGGCCTTACCCGTTTCCTAATTATTAGGTTACCAAGCTAAAAAGGGGTGATATTCAATATTCATAATCCAGCCATAGAATGTAGTTTTTGATCACTTGTGTCTATTTCGTAAAACATTAGTAAAATCAGCGCATGTATTCTCAGTCCCAAAAATATATATATATAAAAAGGGAGTAATGAAACTCACGCATATAATTATTGTAAAACAATTAATAAAGCATTTGTATGTATTCTCAGTCCCAAAAATGTAAAGAGTAAAAGGGAATCAAATGAACTCACAATACGATATTTTGTAGTAAAAATATGCATATGACGGAACTGAACAATGCAAGATTGGCCTTGGATTCACGAACCTATATCATTTGTATATTCATTAATATATATAATCGTAATCGAATAAATATATATATTATTATTAGTGATGTAATTTATATATTTAATAAGTTATAAGTTTCATTATTTATTTTTATATTTTCATGTTATATATATAAATGTTAATATAGTTAAGTTATGTGTACAAAATATATTTACATATATATAATCTTTATTTTCATACTTATAACTTTAAGTACGTTATTAAAACTTTTATTTTAGTAATCATAATTATTTTAAAAATATTGATATAGATAATACTGATAATAATAATAATGATAATTTTAATGATAGTAAAATAATAATAATTTTAATAAAAGAATAATAGTGATAATATTTATATTAATTCTTATGTTACTAGTAATAATAATTCTAATAAAATGATACTAATTAATAATAGTAATATCTACAATATTGATAATAGTGATAATAATAATGATACTAATTATAATAGTTATTACCATAGTAGTAATAAATGCTAATTTTTATCTAATACTTATATTTGTAATTATAATGATAATTATCATACTAATAATAATGATATTGATAATTATAATAATGGTAATCTTAATAATAATAATACTACTAATAATTATAGAAATGGTACTAATATTGATATAAATGAAAATAATAATAATTTGTATCATTTTCATAATAATATTTATATCCAAGATTTCTATATTCGTAATCTTCGTGTTAAATTTCTAAACTAATGACTAAAGCTTCTATAACATAAATTCGTAATCCTAATCCTAATGATGTTAATAATACTTAAAATGATAAAATTAATAATAATATTAATAATAATAACATTAGTAATACTTGTAATAACATTAATTAATGATAATAATAATAACAACATAACAATAATAATAATAATAATAATAATAATAATAATAATAATAATAATAATAATAATAATAATAATAATAATAATAATAATAATAATAATAATGATAATGATAATAATAATAATGATAATGGAAATGAAAATTAAAGTGTATACCCTTTAAAAAGTCATCCTAGAAAGAATTTGTTCCTTACGAGACTCGAACCCGTGACCTCTCGAACACGCACAACCACTCCTTACCACTCATTCAACTCTGTTTTTCTGATTTAAATTGTATTCCAAAAGTAGTTAACCCGACTTGTTTCGTTTCGGCCCAACAATTCAACAAACACAGCCCAACAGTTCACGAGCCCAAATTCAACTAAACAAAAATCAGTCCAACAAACAATTCAATAGATAGTTCGGCCCAAATGAAAGTTCGTAGACTTTGGTTTGGGAGTCTCGAACTGTAAAAAAAAATTAATACGCATGTCCTCCTCATCATCCCATCATCATCATCGATCGTTGTTATCTCCCATCATGATCATCTATTATCAGCATCCTTGCCATCATCACTCGACATCATCATCAGACGATATCATTCACATCGTGATCATCATCATTTATTGTCACCATCACCATCGTATACACATCACTTATCTTCATCAACCCATCGATAAATATACCTTATTTACATCATCCAACATTATCATATCGACCACTGTACATCTTCTTCATCATTATTTCTTTAGGAACAGAAACGTATTGTAAACAGTGTGTAGATACAGTAGAAATTGCAGGCTTGTGAGGGATGGTTTCGAGAGAAAAAAATAATAATAAGTAAATAAACTAGAATACTGTAGCATCGTCTTCTTCCTATCACCATCTTCGTTAACCATTAACACATCTTCCCATTATCATTCCATTATCATACAATCATCATCACTTCTCCGTTTATTACCTGTTTGGAAGCAGAAAAGGGAGTCTCGTAGTAGCGAAAAAGAAAAAAAAAATTAAATGGGTTTGTGATCTTCGTTGAATTTAAACCGAAGTAGTAACTGAGGAGGATAGTAGGGTCTTGTAATGGTGTTGTAGAGATGTTTGGGTGGTGGTGATCTTCACGATTGAAACAGACTAAACGAAAAAAAAATATAGTGGTGGAGTCGATGGTTAGGGGTGTTAGTTGTGGTTCTAGTGCTTCATGATGGTAGCAAAAGACAAGGTAATGGCGATGGTTGCTGTAGAGTAATCGTGGAGGAAGGGTGAAGGTACAGTGGTCCAGTGATGGTGGTGGTGATCATCCAGTTATGAGGTTTATAGGTGGTTGTTTGTAATGTTTATATATGTGTTAGTGTATAAGTCTATATATACATATGCATAAATTTATATATATGAAAAGAAAAGTGTCAATCAAAGCAATTAAGATACAGTGACTCCCATTCATATAATATCACGGACTTAAATGACTATATACTACCGACACTCTTCATCGGGTATAGTTCGTGCTCCGTGGTTAAACAGTAGCGAATAAAAGTCCACAGAAAAATCCCAAAATTTTAAATTAACTATATTTATTTATTTTGGTCATTATGGTATAAAATTCAGTCATTAATTTAATAAATAAAATTTACATCAACTGTCCCTCTCATTTAAGGGTAAAATATAAAAAGTGTTAAAATTAATTAATTAGATCCTAAATATACTTTTAATAAGCCTACAACTTATATAACTCATTTTCGTATCACCATTTATTTTAAAATTACATAAGTTTGAATTTAACTTGCTTAATATCAATCGAAACATCAAACGAGTAGTACAATCATTTAATATTTATTTTTAATATATTTTATTTATATATAGAGATATATTTTAAATAATAAGTATTATAATATCCTATTTTTGTTTTATTAATTTTTAATAACAACAACATATTATACTTCAAATTATTTTTTTTGAATTATTATTTATATATACATATACACATATCTATTTACAATTAATTGTTCGTGAATCATCGGGCACAGTCAAAGGGTAACTGTTTACGTGAATATAATTCCAAAATTTTCGAGACTCAACATTACGGATTTTGCTTATCTTGTCGGAAACATATAAAGATTAAGTTTAAATTTTGTCGGAAATTTCTGGGTCGTCACAACTTTGGTCACTTGGCAAGTTTAGTCCCTCAACTTTAAAAGCGGGTGCGTGAATTACCTAAACGAGTTATTTTAAAACGCGTTTTAATGGAAGATGTTTTAATCATATAACGGACTTTAAATAAATAAACGGAAAGTAAACGGAAAAAGGCGGGATGTTACATTTTGCATCTTACCTAAAGCGCAAGCTTGGAAAAAATGATCAGGATTATGTTTAAAATCAGGTAGAGCTTCAACAATTTGTTTCGATGCAAGCATGTTTAAGGTTCTATACTAGAGATGTGAAAATGATGATGCTGAAATTTGATAGAATAGTGTTAGAACACCAGTTCTAGGATTAGAAAAGTGTAAATTGTACTTTAGTCTTTTTTTGTAAGGGAGTATTGAAGAGGTCTATAAATACTCCTAAGACTCATAGTCAATAACCAATGTACTTAGACTGAGATCATGGAAGCTGTGGAAATATAATTTTGATTTCTGTTTGTTTTTTCATTCTGTCTGTTTCTACTGTCCGGTTTTGCTCATACATATCAAATCCTTTGGTATCTTATTGTTATGATGTAATCGGGTCCTAACAATTGGTATCAGAGCATCCACAAGTGATCTATATCAATTACTCGATCTATATTACATCAATTTAAAGGAATTTTGATAAATCAGATGTACGACTTTGATGAACACAACATCACTTGATTTTGATATCTAGTGAGTAGATTGGATTGAAACTCCGAGCGAAGGAATATGTGGATTAGTAGAACGAATTACAATTAGTTATAGTGAATTTCAACAATAGCTCGACATGAATTTCAGGTTTTTGGATTGAGGTTTTTGTATGTATATATATATATATATATATATATATATATATATATATATATATATATATATATATTACATATTTATAGTTCATGTGCATACTATATCGTTTTATATAATATAAGATTTATGTTATAATACACGTAAGTATTATTATAGTTCTATGAGTTTCCTTATTATAAAGTTTTAATAAAAATCGTTATACATATACATATACACACATGTATGCATGCATACATGCATGGCTCGATTTGAAGATTAATAACGAATGAATTCTCTTAATTGTTTTAATCAAATCATAATACTTAAACAAGTTTTGTTCATAATCATATTCCTAATTATAATAAAGTATATTATTAAAATAATTAAAACAAAAAGTTTGGATCTAGGTTTTGTGACGACCCGGAAATTTCTGACCAAATTTAAACTTTAATCTTTATATTATTCCGACACGATAAGCAAAGTTTGTTAAGTTAAATCTATAGAATTTAAAACTGTGTTCATACATTCATTATAACCTTGACCAAATTCCGACGATTCACGAACCGTTATATATAAATAGATATGTATATGTATATATATATTATAACTTGAGAATATTAATAAAGTATTAAACGTATAATACTTTACACGAACGTATTTGTTTCAATATGATTTTTGACGAAATTAAAAAAAATATATATTAAATGATTGAATTATCAGAAACATTGAATTATGATTACAAGTCTCTGTTGAGAGGTCCACTATGATTTGAGAAAAGCTATTCCTCTTAACGATATTCAGAATAATTTGTAAAGCTATTTACGAAAGTTAGACAAAAGTTAGTGGAGAATTGGTTTCCATAATATTCTATTAATCTATTTTCAAACGTACAAAGACGTTTTCAGTTTAAAAAGAACTTTATTATTAAAACGTATATAACTTTTATAAATATCTAAAATCACTTTTGACAACTCATCACTTAACCAGTATAATAAATATAACGATATTTATATTTTATTTCTTTAAATATATATAACGATTTAAATTAATATTATATATATTTATACGCGTATTATATATACATAGTTTTTATACTTTTACTATACTTTAACTTTACCTTTACTTTACTTTTACTTTACTTTAACTTTAATAATTCACTTTAATAATTCATACTTTAATAATTCACTTTAATAATTCATACTTTAATAATTTACTTTAATAATTCATACTTTAATAATTCACTTTAATAATTCATACTTTAATAATTCACTTTAATAATTCACTTTAATAATTCATACTTTAATAATTCACTTTAATAATTCATACTTTAATAATTCACTTTAATAATTCAAAAATCTATTATAAATAGAATTTAATAGGTTTCATTATTTCATAGAAACTTGAAAATATATTTCTCTAAACTCTCTCAATCGATTTATATATATATATATATATATATATATATATATATATATATATATATATATATATATATATATATATATATATATATATATATATATATATATATATATATATTTGCTCTGTATTATTTCAAGATATTATTAGTATACATAAAATATTACGACGGAGTGCTGTCCGAGTGATTTCAAAATAGTTTTTTTTTTGAATGAGTCGAAGCTAAGGAAATTATGGGTTATAGCTATGGAGGTGATGGGTATGGTTCATGGGTATGCTCGTGAGGTCAATCTAGTGTTTATCATCTCCGTTGCGTCTACGTACTTTCCTGCAATATTGAATCTCAATATTGATACGTTCGTGAATCCGAGGCCAACCTTACACTTGTTAAATGACGTTATATGTATTTTTACTACGAAATACAGTATGGTGAGTTTCATTTGCTCCCTTTTATATATATTTTTGGGACTGAGAATACATGCGCTGTTTTTATAAATGTTTTACGAAATAGGCACAAGTACTAAAACTAATTCTACGTGGGTTTAAACCAGAAATATACCCTTAGCTTGGTAACATTAAACTACTTGTCTATGTACGGTAGGCGCGAATCCTAAAGATAGATCTATTGGGCCTGACAAACCCCATCCTGACTATGGGATGCTTTAGTACTTCGAGGTTATTTTAAACACACCTGATCTGGTGTACTTCAGAGGGTAAAACATGAACGTTAAGGCTTGTTACCGGGTGCCTACAACTTATAGAATACTTTTATACACTTGCGAGTGTACATATATTTATAAACAGAAATCTTGTGGTCTATTAATATATTGAAATGATTGATATGATAAACCTATGAACTCACCAACCTTTTGGTTGACACTTTAAAGCATGTTTATTCTCAGGTATTAAAGAAATCTTCCGCTGTGCATTAGCTCATTTTAAGGATAATACTTGGAGTCATTCATGGCATATTTTGAAAGACGTTGCATTCGAGTCATTGAGTTCATCAAGATTATTATTAAGCCAATTATAGTTGGATGTATTATGAAATGGTGTGCATGCCGTCAACTTTCGTTGTAAAGAAAGTTTGTCTTTTAAAAACGAATGCAATGTTTGTAAAATGTATCATATAGAGGTTAAATACCTCGCGATGTAATCAACTATTGTGAATCGTTTATAATGTATATGAACGGGTCCTTTCAGTTGGTATCAGATCGGTGGTCTTAGCGAACCAGGCCTGCATTAGTGTGTCTAACTGATAGTCGTTAGGATGCATTAGTGAGTCTGGACTTCGACCGTGTCTGCATGTCAAAAGTTTTGCTCATCATTTTTGTCGGAAATTACCTGCTTATCATTCTTAGTCTAGACACATCTTATTGCATTGATTGCATGAATAGTGTATAGACAAAATTCATATCTTAGCGTATCTGTTACTGTAAACTTTGTCTGACATATTCCGTAAATTCTTCCGTAATCTACGAAACCTTTTGCTCTATATAAATAGAATACCACCCGATAGCCGAAAAATCATTTCATATCGAAAAATTCTTTATTCAATCGTACGAAATGGAATTCGTCATTAGTTCAAGTCCCTCTGATTCCGAAATGGAATCCCACTCAAGTTCCGAAAGCAGTGTGACCGGAATGGATCAACAAATTAGTCATCATCTATTCTGGATGAATTGGGGATGGGTTCGTAGCCTCCTTAATCATTGGAGACAAGAAGAAGGTGATCCCTTCCATCCACCACATTGCCCTCTTGGCGAAGAACCTGAAGCACTTACCGGCGAACTTATCCGAAACACCATTTTCTCTCTTATTTCTAGAGTATCTCGTCACGATTACATACTACACCAAATTCTAGATTTTATTTATCCGCTCGTCCGAACCGACAATCACCCCGGTGTAATAGAAGAAGTCAACGAGCTTCGCGCTCGGGTAGTGGCTTTGGAGAATATGGTGCAAAGGTTACAAACACTAGCAGCAGCACCAGCAGCATAAACTGTACCACCATCAGCAACACCAACAGTACCATCACCACCACCAACAACAACATCCACATCCCACACCACAACATCACAATCTGTATCTCAAACATCAACGTCATACGCCCTGTAAATATCCAGGAATATCAACAACAACAAACGATGAAGTATTAATTCATAAACTTCATTGAAGAGATATCTCTGCGGCAGTTATGCAATCTCCAAAATCTTAGAGATTATTTAATTCTGACAGTAAATCGGATGAGTGAACGGAGATGTAGAGTAGAAACTTTGATCGAAAATGGTGTACGATTTACAAGCTATAATTGTTTTACCAACAGCATCAACAGGACCGTAGCATCATCAACACAGTCAGTGCCGTCAGTATCGTCAGAATCAACAGCACCTGTAACATCACAAACTCTGTCAGTTCAAGAATCATTGTGGACATCATTACGAATCAACAACAAATATATTGTATCAACGAGTTATGAAGTATTAACTCATTTCCAATCGAAAGATTTATATGTATATTTTATATGTATAAATTTTTAAACCATAATAAATCTTCCCGTACTAAGCTATTATGTGTGAATCTTAACTACTCAGTTAATTCATATTACAAATATGCAATGATGTACGTCCTTCGTCCACAACTTAACCATCGTTAATTACAATCTCTGTCTCAATTCAATAAAATTCCAATTCATAATAAATCAAGTGTATTATTCGAATATATGTTTGATTTTACACTTTCATCATCGATGTACTCGAAACTTTTCAAATAACATCATTCGTACCTTGCGAAGTTCACAAGAATTTCACGAAAAC
The DNA here is from genome assembly GCF_046630445.1 of Rutidosis leptorrhynchoides. Classification (NCBI taxonomy): domain Eukaryota; kingdom Viridiplantae; phylum Streptophyta; class Magnoliopsida; order Asterales; family Asteraceae; genus Rutidosis; species Rutidosis leptorrhynchoides. The sequence goes on from NC_092334.1 coordinate 324,268,103, forward strand.
CAACAAATAACAAAGTAATGATTCATAATTTCAATATTATTGAAGAAATACTTATGCAATTTATAAAGTTTTAGGGATTACTCAATTCTAGTTCCAACCATAAAACAAATGAGTTTAATTTAATATTAACTCATTAAATCTATATTACATCTAAAGAAAATATACACATATATTTTCATAAAGACTGTAATAAACTTCTTTTGTACAAAATATTAATTGTGAAAAAAAAAATTTAACGGGTAGGTAATACCCGAGAGATATATAAATTCACAATTAATATATTACATTTTTCGAAACTGATTCAGCGATCATCAACTATACTCCCTACTTTCACAACAATATCCATTCTTTCATATAAATTAAAACAATCATACTCATTCAAATTCAATTACATATTTTGATTTTGAAATCGCATAATTCAATTCGAAACATAACCAGTATCATCACTCTTAGATTCCTATATCTTTCAACGCTATACTTTGACTTCAAAACTGTGTTAGAACATCATATGTATTAACGATTACAATATGTGCTCAAACCCTTCGAAATTCTTGAAGACACTTCAACTAAGGAACAATCGAGATGATGATCCAACCACATGTTACCCACAGTTATACACATGAAAAACTCTCAAAACCCAAGTCATAGTTCGATACATATCCGTGTTAGACCCTTTGGCATTTACTAGCTAAAATAACTTTTCAATTCCGTTTCAAAATAGACAGTTTTGTCACAGCTCCAGCAAGTCAACTTCGACTTCTCAATCAAAACAGTCTTATTATAACCTCGATAGATACGTTTCCCTTTCGCCAACGTTACCGGAGAATCGTTTATATTCACCACATTAGCAATAAACTTACCAACAACTTCACTGATCTTTGACTTTCCAAAAAAAAAAAAAATCATTATAATTATCGAAACCCTATCATATATTCATTCGTACCTTATAACAAGAATTGCCATACCAATTATTGAGAATCAGCAATCAGTATTTTGAAACCTCGCAGCATGTCTACATCAACAATTACATATACACACAACGTCTACCTCCAAGACTTACATTCTTTGAATGAGAAATTTCTGAAAAACACCCTAAACTGCGAACCAGTTCTCAAAATTTTGAAAAATGCTGATGAAGCAACAAAAACTGTAAACGACCTTAACAGTAAAAAGTTGGATGATAAAGGATAGTATATTGGCAAAGCTCAGAAAAAGAGAAGCTTTGGAACTGGAAAACGGATTGAGCAAAGTATGAAGGAGGCTGTGGAAAAATCACAAAGGCTGAACCTGCCTTCAAAGAATCCAAATGATTCAGTACTTGCTGAAGTCATTAACGAATATCTTGCTCCTAACTCTAAACCCCTGCGGACAATATCCTTCATCATCCTCTGATATTAGACATTCTAAGATATCATCGTATCTTTCATTATAAATATCATCCATACTTCTGAAGATATTTTTATAATTATTCTTATCTGAAATCATTTACCTCTTCGCGCTATCTTTATTATATCATAAAAGAAACTATTTTAGTTTCTAAATTCTGAAACATTCGAGTTTAAAATAGGAATATTCTTGAAGAAGTGTTGGGAGCTGAAGCATGAGTTAGTATAATATAATGACACTTGATCAACGTGATTATATTACAGTAATTCATGCTGAGTTTCTAAATAGAACATGATGATTCACAGATCATAACGTCATCATGTGCTATGTTACACGACTCTTGTATTCTCTTTGATCTCTAAATATCAAGAAAATATTTCTTGATGATTCGGCCTTTTCCGAGGTATTCTGGTAATTTGACAAGTCAAGATCGTGCCATTACAATTTCCTTCCTAGAACATTAACAATGTTCATTCTGAAATTTATATCTGCGAATTCTGGACCATTACAAGCGGTGCTTAATCGCAAGAAGAAGAAACGAAAGTCCAAAGATCCGAACTAGAAATGGGAGTATAAATCATATCAAATAGAAGAGAGCATTAACTGTGGATAACAATGATTATAAAAGAAGCAAGGACTTTGAAATATAAGGCAATATATAAAACCCAATAACAACCCAGAAATCACAAACCGTATATATCAATGCATATAGCAATATAAAGACACGGGAGAACTAAAAACACTATAAAACCAAGAGTATAGTAGAAGTAAATCGATTCTTCCGAAGGCAGATAAAAAAGAAGAGCTACAGATATGAAAGTGAGGAGTATATCAAGAATCAGCACTGGATGAAGCATATTGACAAATATTTTAAAATATGAGTTGAGAAGGTGTGAGTTGTAAGAAAACAAAGGAGGTGGATTTATAGTGAAATATCCGACAGAGAAATCAAAATGGATTATCGCATTAATTCGAAGAGGATCATCATTTTCTTAATCGCCGAATAATCAAATCCAATATAGTTTACAAAGATTTTCTTTTCGGAGATCAATCATGATGACGTCAAAAGATACGACGAATCACTATTATCTTATTTCATTCATTTACGATAACTTCACTCACACGCTTCTAGTAATCGAATTATTTTATCCATGCTTCTTGAACATGATAAAACTCTATAATCGTTATAATAACATTCTCATTGTTAGTCATGACGACCTCTATCAAATTTCGGTGACGAAATTTCTTTAACGGGTAGGTACTGTGACGACCCGGAAATTTTTGACCAAATTTAAACTTTAATCTTTATATTATTCCGACACGATAAGCAAAGTTTGTTAAGTTAAATCTATAGAATTTAAAACTGTGTTCATACATTCATTATAACCTTGACCAAATTCCGACGATTCACGAACCGTTATATATAAATAGATATGTATATGTATATATATATTATAACTTGAGAATATTAATAAAGTATTAAACGTATAATACTTTACACGAACGTATTTGTTTCAATATGATTTTTGACGAAATTAAAAAAAATATATATTAAATGATTGAATTATCAGAAACATTGAATTATGATTACAAGTCTCTGTTGAGAGGTCCACTATGATTTGAAAAAAGCTATTCCTCTTAACGATATTCAGAATAATTTGTAAAGCTATTTACAAAAGTTAGACAAAAGTTAGTGGAGAATTGGTTTCCATAATATTCTATTAATCTATTTTCAAACGTACAAAGACGTTTTCAGTTTAAAAAGAACTTTATTATTAAAACGTATATAACTTTTATAAATATCTAAAATCACTTTTGACAACTCATCACTTAACCAGTATAATAAATATAACGATATTTATATTTTATTTCTTTAAATATATATAACGATTTAAATTAATATTATATATATTTATACGCGTATTATATATACATAGTTTTTATACTTTTACTATACTTTAACTTTACCTTTACTTTACTTTTACTTTACTTTAACTTTAATAATTCACTTTAATAATTCATACTTTAATAATTCACTTTAATAATTCATACTTTAATAATTCACTTTAATAATTCATACTTTAATAATTCACTTTAATAATTCACTTTAATAATTCATACTTTAATAATTCACTTTAATAATTCATACTTTAATAATTCACTTTAATAATTCAAAAATCTATTATAAATAGAATTCAATAGGTTTCATTATTTCATAGAAACTTGAAAATATATTTCTCTAAACTCTCTCAATCGATTATATATATATATATATATATATATATATATATATATATATATATATATATATATATATATATATATATATATATATATATATATATATATTTGCTCTGTATTATTTCAAGATATTATTAGTATACATAAAATATTACGACGGAGTGCTGTCCGAGTGATTTCAAAATAGTTTTTTTTGAATGAGTCGAAGCTAAGGAAATTATGGGTTATAGCTATGGAGGTGATGGGTATGGTTCATGGGTATGCTCGTGAGGTCAATCTAGTGTTTATCATCTCCGTTGCATCTACGTACTTTCCTGCAATATTGAATCTCAATATTGATACGTTCGTGAATCCGAGGCCAACCTTACACTTGTTAAATGACGTTATATGTATTTTTACTACGAAATACAGTATGGTGAGTTTCATTTGCTCCATTTTATATATATTTTTGGGACTGAGAATACATGCGCTGTTTTTATAAATGTTTTACGAAATAGGCACAAGTACTAAAACTAATTCTACGTGGGTTTAAACCAGAAATATACCCTTAGCTTGGTAACATTAAACTACTTGTCTATGTACGGTAGGCGCGAATCCTAAAGATAGATCTATTGGGCCTGACAAACCCCATCCTGACTATGGGATGCTTTAGTACTTCGAGGTTATTTTAAACACACCTGATCTGGTGTACTTCAGAGGGTAAAACATGAACGTTAAGGCTTGTTACCGGGTGCCTACAACTTATAGAATACTTTTATACACTTGCGAGTGTACATATATTTATAAACAGAAATCTTGTGGTCTATTAATATATTGAAATGATTGATATGATAAACCTATGAACTCACCAACCTTTTGGTTGACACTTTAAAGCATGTTTATTCTCAGGTATTAAAGAAATCTTCCGCTGTGCATTAGCTCATTTTAAGGATAATACTTGGAGTCATTCATGGCATATTTTGAAAGACGTTGCATTCGAGTCATTGATTTCATCAAGATTATTATTAAGCCAATTATAGTTGGATGTATTATGAAATGGTGTGCATGCCGTCAACTTTCGTTGTAAAGAAAGTTTGTCTTTTAAAAACGAATGCAATGTTTGTAAAATGTATCATATAGAGGTCAAATACCTCGCGATGTAATCAACTATTGTGAATCGTTTATAATGTATATGAACGGGTCCTTTCAGGTTTAATACCTTCAAACAAAGAAAAGATGATCGGGTGGAGATGGTGGTCGAACAAAACAACAGCTGGGCAATCCACTAATCCACATACACCTTCGCTCGGAGTTCATATATATATATATATATATATATATATATATATATATATATATATATATATATATATATATATATATATATATATATATATATATATATTCGACTATATAAATAAATATATACATAATTTATTTAATTGTTATTATATACACTCTAGTCTCCGAAGGTTGTAATTAGTTTAATGATGATGTCCAAAGATCAAAAGATTTTAGTCTCAATTTCCTAACCGGATAGATTCATAGTTCATTGCTTCGAATAATTTACGACACAAATCCTAAGTAAAAGTTTTATTTTAACCTAACGGTTGTAAAATACTTAATAGTAAACTTAACGGAAAAAGTCAGGTTGTTACAGTGAGACAAATAGTGTACTCTAAATCGGGGTTCGTAACTTCCTAATAACAGAGCCAATAACCGCGTTCTATTAGTTGGAAAAGCGATTGAGCTTAAATCATAATCGAAAAGCATCTCAACAACATCACATTACGCAGTCATTATTTCAGCATCATAACTGAGTACATCATAACAAAAACTCAAGATAACTACTAGCTAATCATGACAGTAAAATCATCTATCATAATTAAGAGAAGCATTATAATAGATAGAATAAAAGGGATAGAAATACCAGTAGATTAGTTTAGTTCCGAAGATACAAAAGTGACAACTTTAGAACCACATCTAAGTGTTTATAGACTCTGTTTGCTGCCTACTCTAGTGTAACAACCCAAACCGTAACCGACCAAACACGTCGAAATTTCAAACAAAAAAAAAATTTTTCTGGTGCAGGCCATCTGCGCGGCGCGCCAGGTGGCCGCGCGGCGCGCCAAACCACCTGGACAGCCCGCTGTCCCCGGAAGTCAATTTAATGAAAATGTTTGACTAGTTCCCGACACATTTAGCTAAAACGCTTTTAACCATGACTTCATATATGAAAAACTAGCACGTTTAATTAATAAAATTGAGTTTACGAAGCGGGGCCCACATTGACCCAAATTACCCCTTAAGTACCAAAATACAATTTTCGACCATAAGACTTTTAATACAAAACAAAGCCGAGCATGGCGATTGGGGACACGCTACCCAATCCTAATAAATCCAAAAGCAAGCCTTCTACGCAAACTATGCAAGTCCTCTAATCCTCGCGCTTACCCGAGCCACCATCCGCATGCAATCTATAAAAAGAGTCAACAACGAGAGGGTAAGCTAATGCTTAGTGAATGATAATATACTACATACATATATATGTATAAAATGGACACGCCACAAAATAACAAATACCGCATACCGAGGCATCCATATAAGGCACTACACTAAGCATACCGTACGATCTCTAAGCAACGAGCTAAAGATACAATAACAATATAAGTTCACCAACGACGATGTGAACAACGCCAAATAGCTACACCCGGAGGGTTAGCTACAACACAACAATACATTAATATATAATAATATAAACGAACAAGGTTAACACCTTAACCCAATACCGAGAACCAAATACCACAATGAAGATTGGCCGAACTACACGAGCCTTAGTAATCCGAAACCACACGAGATTACTATCTTCACAACATCGAGGTTGGCCGAACTACACGAGCCTTAGTAATCCGAAACCACACGAGATTACTACCTCAATAAGATGACCGAACTACACGAGTCACCATGAATCCGAACTACACGAGATTCATTCGATAAGATGACCGAAACTACACGCGTCATCGTAAATCCGAAACCACACGCGATTCACTTCTCCAACTCAAACCCACGGTCACGGGATTATATAATCCACCACATCGGGGCCACAACATCCAAATCACAATCACGTGTGATAATGTACACACGAACGTGTACTTCGCCAAAGATGGTCAACCAAAACGCACAACCGTGCCAATTGGACTTATACAAAAGTCCATCAAGTCCACCTACACGTGAAGTGAGCTCTATAGCCGAGATTCACTTCACCCGACCCGCACCCATCCTACACATACATATGTACATAGGATAATATCACTCACCTTGAAGTCTTGAAGAAAGCTTCCAAGTAATCCGCAACTCGCCAATGGAAAATACCTATTCCATTATCACAATTACAACAATACACTTAGAGTGGATTTACAAATCAACCCAATTCGTCACTAAGTTCAATTTCGACCCAAATGCACTTCCAAGCACAAACCGTGCCCAAACTAACCAATAGTCACTAACACAAGTGAGAATGGTCCTAATATGCCAATTAAACCCGAACACAAGTGTTAAACACGTGTCATACCCATTTTGACACTTAAACCCTAATTTTGACCCATAAAGGTCAAAATCTCATTCTTTGCAAGTTTTGACACCAAAACACATTTAACTCGGTTTAATACTTCAACTTAATCCATTTTAAGTTTATAAACTTCATTAAATCGCCAATTGGGTCATAATCACCACGAAACCCTAATTTGACCCAAAGTCAAAGTTAGTCAACCAAATACCCTAAATGGGTTTCAACACTTCCATAATCACTAACTTAAGTGATTAAACTCAAATTAAAGTTCTAAACATGGCCAATTAGTTCACCAAACCCAAAATCCACCAACAATTAACAACAACCCGATTACTAGCTTCACTAAACCCATTTCATCACATAAAAGGGTTTTACAACTAATTAACTCAAAACCCTAACTTGAATATCAAATTAGATAATTGAAATTCGGAGTTTGAGCTTACCAATACTATCACCGTGTAGCCGAGAACGAAAGGAACAACTTTAAAACCCGAGACTTTGCACGATTCGAGCTTCTTCCTCACCAAAACCTCCAATCTCTCTCTAAACTCTTACTCTCTCTCTAAAAATGGATGAAGATGATGAGTGGATGTGAATGGGATCCAAAACTGATCCAAACTAGCTCATAAGCCTCACAAATCCGGCCTCAAGTGAAATTACCCATTTGCCCTTCATTTAAGCCAATTAAAAACAAGGGATTCTGTCAGCAGCAAACGGCGCGGCGCGCCGAATCCCCGAGCGGCGCGCGACCTAACTGAAACAGATTCTTTTGCATTTTAAACTTTATATAAATAATCCGCGAAACCCAATCTCGAACGTCTTAATACACAAACAAGCAAGATAAATATTCGGGTCTTACAACTCTCCCCCACTTAAACTCGATCACGTCCTCGTGATCCTCATCACTTAACCAAGTGGACCTCACCCTACGGTCCTCGACATAAGTCCCAATCCGACTTTCCTAAGCAATTCCTTTCCAACGAATCGCCTTCCACAACTAAATCGTCACCCGCGATTTATCAAAACCACAATCCGAGCACTAAAACCATGCTCATTCCCTAACATCAGGAAAACTCAACCAATCTCGTACCGAGATATAAATCCCTTAGCGTACTATTACCGAGTACAACGCTAAAAGCAACCAAGTCTCAACCTAAGGTCAACAACCCGAAACGATGAAGACCGAACCAAACGAATCCTTACGGACAACACCAACCACTAACATCCCTTGTAGTGCGCAATACGACCAAAGCGCAACTACCGTAACATCATAACAAACGGCTAAAACCGATAGCGTCCAAAACGATGATGGCAACGCTAAACCAAGGTGTACAAAATCGACTTTCGTCACACCCGTAACAACATGTGAGCGAAACACGGCTATCGCATCACTAATCACACAACATGGTCCTCACGACCCCACCATCGGTGTATCAAACAACCGATAGATCAAACAACACGGTCCTTACGACCCCACCATTGGTGTATAAAACAACCAATAGATCAAACATCCCGGTCCTTACGACCCCACCATCGGTGTATAAAACAACCGACGGATCACACAACATACGAAGGCTGGCCGAAAACACACGCGCCTTAGTGAATCCGAACTACACGCGACTCACTACCTTCACCACAACAACAATCGGGAATGGCCGAACTACACGCGCCATAGTGAATCCGAACTACACGAGAGTCACTATCCCGGAGGAATGACCGAACTACACGAGTCATTTGTGAATCCGAACTACACGAGATTCACTTCCACAACATCGAGGTTGGCCGAACTACACGAGCCTTAGTAATCCGAAACCACACGAGATTACTACCTCAATAAGATGACCGAACTACACGAGTCACCATGAATCCGAACTACACGAGATTCATTCCAATAAGATGACCGAACTACACGCGTCATCGTGAATCCGAAACCACACGCGATTCACAACCATGATGAAGTCAGCGGACCCGAAGATCATGCTTCACCAATCTCAACACCGGATGAAGTCAGCGGACCCGAAGACCATGCTTCACCGATCTCAACACCACGATGAAGTCAGCGGACCCGAAGATCATGCTCCACCGATCAACCATACCATAATGAAGTCAGCGGACCCTAAAGATCATGCTTCATTAATCATCAACACCACGATGAAGTCAGCGGACCCGAAGATCATGCTTCATCGATCACATACGCACTTTCGGCCTCAAACAACGAGAAATGCAACATCGCGCTCTGCTACACTATAGTGAACCCTAGCGGAACACTAACCATCCATAATCAAGCAAGAACCACCTATACCAAACATAGGTACCAAACAATAATTCTCCACAAGAGAACCCGACACACACCTCCCTTAACCGGAGGATTTCACTTTGCTCGTCAAACACGTCCATTATCTCTCAATGAGATTTACCACGTTACCACCTCGGTGATGATTCAAATCCAAACCATAAGTACAATTTATCCGAAATTGTACTCTATCACAAATCGACCCAACCAGGTCTCGACAACATTTTCCGGATCTACCAATAGCATCATCCGAAATCTCACACTAGAACTTCCTCGTGCGGGAGTGTAACTCCCCCACTTAGAATTACGTTCCATAACCGCATCTCGTACACTCGTACAATGCTACCAAAGGTAGACTTTACCAATAATTGGGTTCGCACGACCCATTACCACATCTTGCTCCAACCTTGAGCACACGAAGGATTTTAACCAACCCTTAAACACTTTGAACGAAAAGTGTACCGCAACACAATCGGAGTCGAACACCACGCTAGTAGGTATAAAAGAGGCACCTAATGTCGCGTCATAAAGACTCCATTACCAACACCCATCGAGATTTAAAACACTCGATCTCAAGGGTTCCAACCAACCGACGAACCTCATGATTCGTCACTTCAACATCAAAGCGAACACGCGCTTAACAACCAAACACCAAAACCATTTCCGTGGCTTGGTAGAAACGTTTCCCAAATACTAAGGAATGCTTGGTTACGCCAAGTCTTACGCCCTTCGCCCGTCAATCAAACATCAACACAGGGTACTTCCATTAGGAACGTCACCCGTAGCATAACATGCACAACAAAGGCACGCAGCTCAAACTCAAACGGCATTTAATAAATAATCAAAAGACATATTTATCAAAATTAAACGTACCTTAACGTCTCCTCGCCGCACCCGTCCCCGCTAACTTGGGACATTCCGACTTACGATGTCCTTCCTTTTGGCAATTGAAGCACACCATACTACCACCCTTTGGTACCGAACATTCCCAAGACTTGTGACCCCTTACGCCACAATTGTAACATCTAGCCGTACTAGAATCCGATATACCCGTTCGCGTACCACCCGTGCTCACACTCGGACCCTTAGTCCTCTTACTCGGAGCACCATAAGAAACAACTCTTTTCTCACTTGAAGATTCACCCCTCTTCGATCGTGAATACGACTCGAAACCTCTAGCCAAGTCGAATAATTCCGAAAACGATTTCGCTTGACCCCGACTAATCTTACTCTTCAAGTCATCATTCAAGGTCCGATAGAAATCCCCCATTAACAAACGATCATTCCCCAAATACTCCGGACAAAAACGAGCCTTCGCCATAAAGGTCGTCTTAAGAGTACTCAAATCCATAGATCCTTGTCGCAAATTTCGCAACTCATTACGCAATTCCCACAAATCGGCCGAAGTCCGGAACTCCTCAAAGAATTCTTCCTTAAACTCGTCCCATGATAAGGCCATAAACGTCTCACCACCGACAAGATCAATCTTACCATCCAACCAATCCCTTGCCCTACCCCGCAACAAACTCGTAGCGAGTCTCGTCTTCCTCTCGGGAGGGCAATCAATAGTACGAAAACACCCTTCGACATCCGAAATCCATGTTGTGCTCACCAAAGGATCCGGTTTTCCGTCGTACATCGGGGGTTTAGTCCTCATGAAGCTTTTAAGATAACGCTCCATTTCACTACTACTTTGAAGTTCGGAATACTTCCTTTCCATTCTTTCTTCCAACCCACGCATTTGCTCCGCAACGGCGGCCGCAATTCTAGCGTTAAACTCCGCGTCGTTCGTATCGATCCCACTTCCCGTCGCCATTCTAAGGAATGCAAAACGATTAGATCACGAACGTATAAGTAAACACGCACAACCCCGACCCATCTTGCTAAGCACTCGTCGTACATCACTCGTTAGACACGATTTGCACCCGTAATAAGGTCTGCAAGTTCTTATTACGCACACACGCCGCATCGACTTGTTAGTACAACGACCGCCTCGCTCGATGATATAAACAAACACAACCAAAATTCTACGCGGTACAAACACACGCGAGAATTACTATCACAACACAAGAGCATATTAATAATATCCGCATTACTAATATAAACGTTAGTCAACCTATAAACAAGGCACTAACTAAACCCATTCCGACCCGTAATCCTACAAGTCCCGCAACAAATTAAGCACACACAAAAGTCTAAGTCTAGGCACCTATCTCAAGTCACCTAAATCCCTTAGACCATGCTCTGATACCACTTGTAACAACCCAAACCGTAACCGACCAAACACGTCGAAATTTCAAACAAAAAAAAAAATTTTCTGGTGCAGGCCATCTGCGCGGCGCGCCAGGTGGCCGCGCGGCGCGCCAAACCACCTGGACAGCCCGCTGTCCCCGGAAGTCAATTTAATGAAAATGTTTGACTAGTTCCCGACACATTTAGCTAAAACGCTCTTAACCATGACTTCATATATGAAAAACTAGCACGTTTAATTAATAAAATTGAGTTTACGAAGCGGGGCCCACATTGACCCAAATTACCCCTTAAGTACCAAAATACAATTTTCGACCATAAGACTTTTAATACAAAACAAAGCCGAGCATGGCGATTGGGGACACGCTACCCAATCCTAATAAATCCAAAAGCAAGCCTTCTACGCAAACTATGCAAGTCCTCTAATCCTCGCGCTTACCCGAGCCACCATCCGCATGCAATCTATAAAAAGAGTCAACAACGAGAGGGTAAGCTAATGCTTAGTGAATGATAATATACTACATACATATATATGTATAAAATGGACACGCCACAAAATAACAAATACCGCATACCGAGGCATCCATATAAGGCACTACACTAAGCATACCGTACGATCTCTAAGCAACGAGCTAAAGATACAATAACAATATAAGTTCACCAACGACGATGTGAACAACTCCAAATAGCTACACCCGGAGGGTTAGCTACAACACAACAATACATTAATATATAATAATATAAACGAACAAGGTTAACACCTTAACCCAATACCGAGAACCAAATACCACAATGAAGATTGGCCGAACTACACGAGCCTTAGTAATCCGAAACCACACGAGATTACTATCTTCACAACATCGAGGTTGGCCGAACTACACGAGCCTTAGTAATCCGAAACCACACGAGATTACTACCTCAATAAGATGACCGAACTACACGAGTCACCATGAATCCGAACTACACGAGATTCATTCGATAAGATGACCGAAACTACACGCGTCATCGTAAATCCGAAACCACACGCGATTCACTTCTCCAACTCAAACCCACGGTCACGGGATTATATAATCCACCACATCGGGGCCACAACATCCAAATCACAATCACGTGTGATAATGTACACACGAACGTGTACTTCGCCAAAGATGGTCAACCAAAACGCACAACCGTGCCAATTGGACTTATACAAAAGTCCATCAAGTCCACCTACACGTGAAGTGAGCTCTATAGCCGAGATTCACTTCACCCGACCCGCACCCATCCTACACATACATATGTACATAGGATAATATCACTCACCTTGAAGTCTTGAAGAAAGCTTCCAAGTAATCCGCAACTCGCCAATGGAAAATACCTATTCCATTATCACAATTACAACAATACACTTAGAGTGGATTTACAAATCAACCCAATTCGTCACTAAGTTCAATTTCGACCCAAATGCACTTCCAAGCACAAACCGTGCCCAAACTAACCAATAGTCACTAACACAAGTGAGAATGGTCCTAATATGCCAATTAAACCCGAACACAAGTGTTAAACACGTGTCATACCCATTTTGACACTTAAACCCTAATTTTGACCCATAAAGGTCAAAATCTCATTCTTTGCAAGTTTTGACACCAAAACACATTTAACTCGGTTTAATACTTCAACTTAATCCATTTTAAGTTTATAAACTTCATTAAATCGCCAATTGGGTCATAATCACCACGAAACCCTAATTTGACCCAAAGTCAAAGTTAGTCAACCAAATACCCTAAATGGGTTTCAACACTTCCATAATCACTAACTTAAGTGATTAAACTCAAATTAAAGTTCTAAACATGGCCAATTAGTTCACCAAACCCAAAATCCACCAACAATTAACAACAACCCGATTACTAGCTTCACTAAACCCATTTCATCACATAAAAGGGTTTTACAACTAATTAACTCAAAACCCTAACTTGAATATCAAATTAGATAATTGAAATTCGGAGTTTGAGCTTACCAATACTATCACCGTGTAGCCGAGAACGAAAGGAACAACTTTAAAACCCGAGACTTTGCACGATTCGAGCTTCTTCCTCACCAAAACCTCCAATCTCTCTCTAAACTCTTACTCTCTCTCTAAAAATGGATGAAGATGATGAGTGGATGTGAATGGGATCCAAAACTGATCCAAACTAGCTCATAAGCCTCACAAATCCGGCCTCAAGTGAAATTACCCATTTGCCCTTCATTTAAGCCAATTAAAAACAAGGGATTCTGTCAGCAGCAAACGGCGCGGCGCGCCGAATCCCCGAGCGGCGCGCGACCTAACTGAAACAGATTCTTTTGCATTTTAAACTTTATATAAATAATCCGCGAAACCCAATCTCGAACGTCTTAATACACAAACAAGCAAGATAAATATTCGGGTCTTACATCTAGGTAATTATCGTTATTCGATAATTACATTACAAGCCTAGAGAGTGAAAATAGAGAAAGAAGAAAGATTGATAGATAATTGTGTGTTGAAGTGTGTGTTGAAATGGGTAACAACTGAGTCTATTTATAGGAAGTTCCAGCCTGGCAGGCCGTGTGGATTGGGCAGGTCGGGCACACGGGCCGTATGGTAACCCGTGTATAGTCACAGTGTAACTGGCAGCCTGTGTAGAACCATGGCACGCCGTGTAGGCCAAATGGGCAGGCATGTGGCAGGCCGTGTGCCCTGGTCTTCCTTGGTCATTTTTGCTAATATCCTAGATCTTAACTTGGTTTCGTCGTTTTTATTCTAAATTCTTCGTTATAAGCTCGTTTTCTTCGATTCTTTTTGCATCATCTTCATAATCACTTGATCTATCGAATAAAGTGAATAGACGCTTAATTTGGTGATAAAGTTTGTAATTTTATTGTTTTGGGTTTTAATATCAGGGGTAAAAACATTACTTTTTGGCTGATATGATCAAACTGGTTCTGATGTTGTAGTACTATTCTCCCTGCGTCATTTACTAGAGGGCCACGTTATATGTATAGACACTATCCTGATGGCCTAAAGTTGGAAGGTTTATTGAAAATTATCCCTTATTAAGCACCAACGATCGCACTGATATTGTAGTTGATAGGTCAGATCATGATGAGAAATGAAGAAATCAAAGATAGAATGAGATTCGGGTGAACAGTTAACAGATTCGGTATTAGAGAAAATTTTGGTATTACAATATTCTACAGCTTCTTAAACTCTATGTAATGCAATGACTATCTAATTAGGACTACTAAGGTTCCTTATATAGCCATATTCTAAGGAACCATTTAATAAGTTTGTTTCACAATAACACTATACAACTTTGAGGTTCTAACAGTAGCACGTATATTTTAACTTAAAGTCAAACAGTTCATCAAATTTTTAAAAAATTCTAAACCTTATAATGAAGAAACGTTTTTGATAAAGAAAACTCCATGCATTAAAAAAAGCGTAGCTCATGGATTTCTACAACTGCAATAAATTTTGAACTCGATAATAGCTACGTTGCTCCATACGATAGAATTTTGTGTCTAACTTTTTACACACATAAATGTCAAAGACTGTGGGTGGACAATGTTAATCAAATATATATCAAAGTGTACCGATCCTATTGATATTGCACAAATTATACGTACTATTTGTCGCAATATCGGTTACTACTTTGGTAAATTCGAGAAGGTTTTGAAGTTATTTGGTGTTCATTTAATTAGATATTGATTCCGAGCATATAATGTTAAATGGGAACATTATGGTTTATATTGTTGAAGATTACAGCTCCAAAGTATTTAAAATGGCGAGTATGTGATGCGGCGCATCCATATGTGATGTGGCGCATCACTCTAGGTCCAGAGATCAAAATCCTAGGATGTGACGCATCTAAAGGAGATGTGGTGCATCGACCCAACACATGCAGAAGGATGTGGCGCATCGTCCCTACTTCGCAGGCAATTCAGAAATCGTGATTGGCCCTTTTTCGTTTTAACTAGACAAAATTCGAACCGCGCGTTGCGGCGGTGTCATTTGAGGATACGTTGTTTGGTAACTGTGTATTTATTTACACGAACACAAATAAAAATCCCCATACCAATACAAAAGAATAAAATAAAATTGATACCGAGCAAGATACTAATAATAACCAAAATTTATCTAAAAATACAAAATCATAAGAATCAACATAGTTAAATAAGCGCATAGAAATTGCCTTCAAACATAGGCGTTAACGATAGTGAATGTGCCAAATTGTACTGATACTATCCGGTGCTGGAATTTGTCACCAATGAATTAACAGTGAAAACACCTGCAGCCGGATGCAGTAACAAATACATCAAATTAAGACACGAATATTTCCTTCCAATAGTAAAACACAGAATAAAAGCATGGAATAAGCTACCTCCAGCACTGGAAGACCCACTAACGGGTAAAGTATCCTTAGTAGAAGCAGATGGTACTATTACATAAGTTTCTTGACATTGGGATATGCACTCAAGAGTAGTATGAGCATGAAATGCAATGAAACAACTATCAACCCTAAAACGTCCCTTCTTAACAGATACACATTGTCTTCCTGATGAACTTATGCAACCATCAATACTACCATCAGCAGCGATGGATGGGCGGATCTAACTTCAACAGAAAACAAAATGATAATATTAATATATGTCACTTAAATGGAAGTGAAAACTGGAATGGAGTATGCGTAAGGGAAAAAAATCGTAAAGATTGAAACCATGGTATATCAAAGTAATTTATATTCAAAAATGCACAAACTAACTCTAACAGGAAAAAATTACCAGGGCTGGTTCTTCATCAGCCGTGGTGTCACGTTCGTTCAAAGCTAGAGAAGAAAAACTGGTAGGGCAAATTTCATAAAAAGGTAACTATTTTACCTCATTTTCCTAATAAAGGTAACCTATTTTACTTTAGATCATTTAAAGGACTATTTTACAAAAGCTAATTAAAAAGAGGGGTTCGTTAACTTGGTCCGTTAAATACTAACGTGGCATTCCACGTCACATTTTTTTCCACGTCGATAGTTATATGTACGAGCTTTATATACCAGAAGATATTGCATATTACGTTCATCAGAGTAATCCTAAAATGAAACGAATGAAACCCTAAAAACTTCAATTACATCGATTCGTCCAATTCATACCAAATTGAAACCCTATAAACCTCAATTCATACAAATCCAAACCCTAATTATCCATGGAACCTTCTTCAAAGTTATGTACAGTAGTTGTTCGTTATGGTGGAAGGTTTTGCGAAAATCCTCTGGATTATGTAAAAGGAGCGGTAGTCAAAATGGGAGGTGTGGATTTTAATGATTATAATTGTAAGTCTTTCTTTAAATATCTGAAAAAGATAACAATTTCAGTTCCATCAGTTGGTATTTATTATTGTAAACCTGGTAAAAGTTTAATTGATGGTTTAAGGTATATGGTTACTGAATCAGATTTTAAAAATTTTGTGAATTATGCTACTGCACATGATGGGTCTATTAATGTTTATGTGGATGCATTTAAGTTAGACTTGTCAAGTTACATTATTGAGAGTGATGATGAAAATGAAGATGAGGCAATTGAGGAACTTAAGCAGAATGAGAGTGGTGCAGAACCTGAAATTAGAATGCATGATGAGAAAAATAATGATGACAGTTCAGATTGTGAAAATGAAAGTGATAGTGAGCATGAGAGTGAGGATAATAAGCAGAATGAGAGTGGTGCAGAAAGTGAGTGTCCAAGTCTAGATCATATGTCAGCTGATGAGGAAGAATTATTAGAGTGTCGAAAGAATAAGAAAATGAGTTCACCTATGCCTGTTTTGAATACACCCACTAAGAATAAGAAAATGAGTTTGATTGAAAGTGAGAAAGTAGATGCAAATGTGGATTCCATTATTAACTGAGCATTGGATGAAGACATTGATACTGGATATCACTCAGATGTTGATTACAATCCTAATGTTGAAGAAGGTCCCGAGGCTGAGGAAATTAAACGTATTAAGTCTCAAATGCATAACCCTAATACTCAATGGAGAGGTGGTGGCAGAGTTGCAAGTAGAGGTGGTGGCAGAGGTGGTGGAAGAGTTGCAGGTAGAGGTGCTGGTAGAGGTGGTGCAGGTAGAGGGGATACTTCTGATGTATTTGGCAGTAGCATGTAATGCAAAAAAAAGTGAACCAAGTCTTTGTAATGGTTGTTTTGAACTTGAACTTGTTATTTTGTATTTAGTTTGATGATGTAATGTAATGGTTATTTGCACTGATCCAAGTCATTGTAAGGGTGTTTTTGAACTTAATTGTAATGGAATGGTTATTTGTACTTAGAATGGTTATTTTGTACTTGAAATGGTTATTTTGAACTTAATTGTAATGGAATTGTTAATGTGTCCAGGTTACCTTTATTGTGAAGCTTACCATTGTGTCTAGTTTGTGTCCAGTTTTGGTATCATGTATAAAACACCATTTACACAGAACTGCAATAACTTGCAAAAGTACAATAACACTAATACTTGTAAATTGCAAAAGACATTCAAACTTGCAAATTGAAAATTGGAACTTAACAAACATTTGAATTCATCATGAGACATTCATACTTGCAAACTGGAAATTAATAAACATTCTAAATGTTACAACATGGAATTCAACAACATTACAGACATTCAAAATAACCTAAACAACTAAAATCGATACCTGATATTCGAATCAAACCTAAAAAAACATCAAATACATAATGTTGCAACAAATTATAACGAATGTCATCATTCTTGCATACCAAAGCTTCAATTTCAATTTTCTAATTTCTTCTTCATCCTCCTTCTTTAGCTCAATGAACTCGACCATCTTATTTGCAAACCAATTCGACAGTTCTGGGTCGATCCATTGAAAGTAATTACATTTACGATGCCTCTTGAAATTAGGGCAACCCATAAATCTCCTTGCTGGGTTTGTTTTTGTCATGTAGATCCAGCTTCCTGCTACATCACCACACCTGCAACGAACAACACATTGACCATAATTATTTAACATTTCGATTGTGTTGGATTTAAAAACTCAATTTTGGAAAATAGGGCTGAGATTGATGGAGTCGTATGTATCGAGTTATGTTTGGGAATTAGGGTTCACAAAAGATATCTATATATAAAGCTTGTAATGTAACGTGGAAAAAAATGTGACGTGGAATGCCACGTTAGTATTTAACGGACCAAGTTAACGAACCCCTCTTTTTAATTAATTTTTGTAAAAATAGTCCTTTAAATGATCTAAAGTAAAATAGGTTACCTTTATTAGGAAAATGAGGTAAAATAGTAACCTTTTTATGAAATTTGCCCAAACTGGTACATACCATCTTTTAATATTTTTGTTATTTTAAAGGTCCCCTGTTCTGAGTCCTACATAACCAATTAATATGAATATGGCTCTAAATTAATTTGTGACCTTTTTTTTAAGATAGAGTAACTAATCCTCGTAACATACATGAGTTAAATATGTTGTTGTTTGTGATTAAACACAATGTAAAGTTGAAATATCTACATAAGTCACATGGAAGCACATGTATATAAAGAAAAATATAGAGCAAACTACCAACGAAGTCATTTATATAAAACTACTAAACACACATACAATCACAATCAAGAAAGACAAATATAACTGCTGGAAATTCTTACTTCAACATGGCGATTAGCAAGGAGTCTAACTCTAGATGCATTGTGGATAACCTCCAGATGGCTTCAATTGAGAAAACAGACCACAACATCAAACCTGCAAAATAGTTTTCAAAACATCGGTAAAGAAAACTAATGAAATGTATAAATATTATAACTAAGTTCATAAAATAGGAAATCACCACCAGTTTCTTTTCGCCTTTCAACCATATTCATACAACTTTTGTTCCAACACAGTAAAATTGGAAGTTCCTGTACATTCCTCCACATGTATTTCCGTATAAAATGATCTACGGCAAGCTATAAAAGGAGAAAAAAGATAAAATTGAGACTTGTAAAAACTATAAATTCTGGATTATTAGTACAACTTGAGATAAAAAAGAGAAAGACAACTTCGAGTATCATAAAGGAGTAAGATCGATTCACAATTCTATTTCAAGACCCTTGTTGAGACCTATGTCCTCCAAATAGAATGATGCCGAGAAGAGGATAATTATTAAGCAGAATATAACTGAAAGGACAATATGAAAAACTGAGCGAATTGGGGAAGGATAGTGAATGGGATTAGAAGTTTTTCTGAATCTGTTAGCTCGGTTAAACGTGGTGATTTATGTCAACCCGCATTACAAACATGGGCAGAAAATTTTGCATTTACACCATCTAAGCCACAACATCACGCTGGTTCAGATCAAATGAATGGAGGGACCGATTTAAATGATCATTGTCGTGAAATTGAAAATTTAAAGGAATCAACACGCATGATGCATCTAGTGGGTAGAAACCAAATGATGATAACACATGTAAGTTTCACATTCATCTTTCTAGTTTCGATAATTAGAAGACCCACATGATTTTATTATCTTAATTACTCCTTATACCAGTCATAGAATTCAAAAATAACTATTATAAACAACAAATTAATATACAACATCAAACCTCTATATAGTTAGATAAGAAACTACAGTATACAGGGTTTGCATAAAATTATCTCAATTAATACTCTAAAATGCAACAACAAAAGAGTAAAACAATATTAACATATAGAGTTAAATCGTGAAAGTGACTAAAAACTTTTAATGTAACCATATGAAATGGACATACGAATTTACAAATGCACATAACACAAATTGTGTACCTCGACTTTAACTTGTGGGAAAGCTCAAAAGAAGCTTTCATGTAACTGGAATCGTTTTATTCAAATAAATGAGAAACGAATGTTTAATTTTTTTTGGTTTCAATTAAACTCATCTCCATTGACAACCTACAAACAATGACATCAGAAATAGATTTTTCCTCAATCTGTTTAAAGCATGCAAATTAAAAGAAATTAAACATTTACATATATGTCTAATGTATATACAAATGACGAACAAATTATATAAAGTAAATCGCAATTGAAACACGGACTTACCAACTGCAAAATTCAAGGAGTGATACTGCGATGGATGCAAACCAAATCTAGGGTTCCAAGGAGGGCAAAAAGGCGTAATAGCTTTAAGACCACAACACATGATATGGTTCGTCATAATCAACCATGGTAACATGGAGGTAAAGCGCAAAGCCAACATAAATAAATCAGGTAACCATCAGTCACCTCAAACCCTAATTTGTAAAATATTTGTGCATCAATGTAATTTGTAGCAGCCAAAAATTGGATGAAAGGGGTTGAGGTCTGTCGTCATAAACCCTAAATTGTTTCATACATCTTCAATCGATTTTGTTTCAGACATCTTCAATAGGTTTTGTGGGTGGGTGTTTAGGGAAGATGATGATTCCTATGCGTTGTTTTGGGAGAAGAGATGAGGAAGAAGAGTAGATGAAGGTAGGTGAAGATGGTTAAGTGGTTCAGGGTTTTTTTATAGTGGGTGGAAAATTTCGTTTGGGGCAAATTTTAGAAGGAAACGACCAAATCTGGGTGGGTATTATTAGCATCTATATAAATATAAATATAAATATAAATATAAATATAAATATAAATATAAATAAATAAATATAAATATATAATAGATAATTTATTCTTTGAACTTATCATAGATCATAAATTCTCGATTTGAAATCAAGCCCATAAAGAAATCGGTCTAGTTCAAAGGTGAATTTTGTAAGAATCTTATTTTTTCTTTGTTGTAGTAAATTAAGGGGGTTTGATTTTAGAAAGTTAGGTAAAAGGATTTGTATGGTATTGGGTTATGATTTGTGCAGTTAGAAAAAGTGGGGTGATCTAACAATGAAAGAGCAATTGCAAGATGAATTTGGGAGTTTGGGGTGAAAGTGAAAGATTAATTAAAAGGTGAGAGATAGTGAAAAGGCAACTGGACTAGCGGAGTATTATTATGGGTGTTTAGCTGAAAGATTAATCAAAAGTTAAATAAATTTCTTAAATGACGCTTATACCCTCACATGAGTTGCAGATGATTGAATTTAATAGAAAAATTAACGTCTGTTAGCGTATTGGACTCTCCGTGTAACAAGTGCAAACCGCAGTGACCCTCCAAGGTGAAAAAATTCTTTTGGACTCCACTTGTTATTTCGAACACCGTGTAATTTTATCAATTTACTAATATATATATAGAGAGACCAGTACAATGGATTGGGTTAATTATAATGTGAATAAACCCAAGCCCATCTAACCCATTATATACATGATATGATACATGCAATACTCGAATTAAACTTCAACTTTCAAGTAGAGGTTTAATGGTCGACTAAGTTAACCCACATGGGTACGCTGATTGTTGTATGACGACATGTAGTAGCCAAGGTTTATTAACCATTGGTGCCAATCGCGTGATGATTTTTTTAGCCTTTTTGATATCCAATTGATGTTAAGCGATTATAGTTCCGAGACGATCATATTTGGCGGGCATCCTTTGTTCTAAAAAGTTTGGGATTTCTATTTTTCAAATCAAATAACCACAAGTGTATTTGGTGGCTTGCCAAATTTGAGTCCCCAATGATGTAGATGCAAGGTTTTAAGTTCCCACGAAAGATTCTTCGATATTAGATATATTATGTGATTGTACGTTCTACCACCTTAAGAGAGATGATAAAACTTCTTTTGCTGTTGAACAGTTAATTAAGGCGTGGTCTATGTCTTCTACTTGGTCATTACAAATCGAGCATAACGATGCTTGTAAATCAATCCCTCATTTGTCAAGCTTCGATCTAGTTGGAAGTCTTCTTAAAATTGATCTCCAAATAAATATCTCTACCTTTTGTGGTAGTGCTTTATTTCGAATAGTTTCTTGCAAATCACATGTTGGTCCAGATTCACGTTATCAATCAAACCAGTGAGTGCTTTCATGTTGACGATGCCTGAAGCATCAACCCTCCAGGTCCAAAAGTCGGACCTTTCAAAAAGGGAAATAGCCGAAATCAATTGATTTAAACCAACAAGTTTGTTTAAAGTACGTCCTCTTGGAGGTCTTACCCAATTCCTGGTACCAATGTTAACAACAAGAGAGCTATCAATTCGTTGAGCGACGCTTCCGCTTTTGCAGGTTTCCAAATTGAAAAGACGTGGAAATCTGGTGTGTAACTTGCTAGCATCCTCCAATGGTCGAACCAAAAGCTTGTTGTTTGCCCATTTCGGATTGAACGTAAAAGTGAGGAAGAAAAATCAAGTCCAAATTTTTCCACACCATTGCATTTTTCCGTCCAGGTTGTCCTACCAAATTTCCTGCAAGAATTAACATCACATACACCACCATCTAGTCCATAGATACTTTTTATTATTGACCCAAAAAGTGTTAGGTCCCAATTTTAGGCGCCACCAGCATTTACAAAGAAAACATAGGTTTTTTTTATTATTGCAAAAAGGGAACCGATATTTAAACCATCTTTGTTGTAAGAAAGAAGTGCCCAATCCCATATCACACAACAAAGTTTGTTATTAGAACTATTGCTGCCCAAATAAATTTCTCCTTAACGACTATAAAGTTTTTATGACACTAGATGGTGCGCGAAAAAGAGAGAAAAAATATAATGGAAGACTACTAAGGATTGATTTCACCATCATTCAGCGGCCACCGAAGGAAATTGTTTTCATCTTCCAATCCGATAGTTTTCATGCTTCTTGAGTTACTCAATTGTGGGATTACATGTTGATACCTTGCTTGTATTGGTCCCGATTGGCATCCCGAGATAAGTGAAAGGTAGGGAATCGTATGAGCAACTGTGCCTACTAGAAATTTGATCCACCTCTTCATTAGCCATCCCGATGCTAATTATGTTGCCCTTTTTAGAGTTAACCTTCAAGTCTAAAAGGTCTTCAAAGCATTTAAGGATTTTGGCTATGTTTGAAGCATTTCACATGCTCTATTCACAGAAGAAGATAGTGGCGTCCGCGTATTATAGATGTGTTACCAAGATCTTATCCTTACCCACTTCGAGGCCCTTTATGAATCCTTCTTCGATAGCCATTTTTGTCAAAATGTTTAACCCTTCAGCTACAATTATGAAAAGGAATGGCGAAATCGGGTCTCCTTGTTTAATACCCATTTCTGGAGTAATTTCCTTTGTGGGTGAACCATTAAGGAGAACTTAAATAGAAGCAGAAGATAGGCACATTGATATCCAACAGATCCATTTATTGCTGAATCCAAAGCTTCACATGGTTTCAGAAAGGAAGTCCCAACTAATGCAGTCAAAAGCTCTCTCAAATCGATTTTAAAAATGAGACCTTTCTTCTTTATCGGCCACCCCTTACGGAAATGATGATGGACAGTGTATAAGACTACCAGGTTCATATATTAATCACTTTATTTATCTTATTATTTCTACTTTCATCCATGTTCACAGTTATCATCGATTCCTCATACTTACTAAAGCTACTTACAAAAGCTAATTGCTTTTTTATATGTGTATTAATATCTGCTACTTGCTTCCTGCTGTTTTTACGCCAATTACCCCCAATCTACTGAAACATTGTCTTTACCTACCCTTTGTATGCTTAATTTTGCAAATATATATTAGCTCCTTGTTGTGAACTGTACAATATAAATGTAACATCTATACATGAGCTAAATCATGTCATTTCAAAATAATCGTCTTACAAATGTTGTAAAAATGCATACTTTTCATCTTGAATTCTTGTTATTTTTTATTTTTATTTTTATTTTTATTTTTTTATTATTATGCAAAATAGCATAAATAAAACTTGTTAACGCCCTTCAACTTGGCGAATGTGTTAGGGTAATCTAGAAAGTCCTAAAGTCAGGCCCGTTCTTTGAGAATAGAAGTCCGAGTAGAGAAATTTAAACTTGATGTTGTAGCCCAAGTAGCAGGTCCAATAGCAATAATTGATACGGTAGTTTGAAGAAATAAAAAAGAAAAGTGTGGTGCATATAGACTGCCGATTATTTAAGTAGAGATGAACTTGTAGTTGCCTTCAAAAATATGGAACGTGGGTACACCGTACACATTTGTAGGCAATTAGTATATTTCAATTATACTAGAACTTCTAGAAAGACTAGAAAGTATTTTGTTAGTGGGATAAGAAATTATCTTGTACGTTGGCATTTATTTTATTGAACTATGTATGGCCACATTTATTTTACATGAATGAATGAGCAAAGTTAAAATGTAGTCTTTTGAGTTTTACTGCCTCCGTAATATATTAATAGTCCACCGAAAAAAAAGATAAAGTTTATTAAATTGTCATAAAAGTACTGTACTTTCTGTTTATTTTCCAGTTAAACTCCTACCTTTACTTTTTCCTTTAATCATATTCAAATACATTAAGAGTATAATAGAAATTAAGCTTCTTATTCTTTTCTATTTGTGGAAATGAACTATTAATTTGGAACATCTCAAAATAGAATGCCGAAATATTAATATGAGACGAAGGCAGCAGTTTCTTTTTCTTCCTTATATTTTGTGTATATTTGAGAGCATTTAAATGCATGTTGCAACAGAATGAGTAGGATAATTGAAGTCGAAGTTTACTGAAATGGATTGCAAAGAATCCACCCGACCAACCCCTAATTGGTGTCTACTACTTGATGCACACACTACTACAAAACAGATAATTCGGGACGACTTGACCTTTCTTTTCCGGACGACTAGTCATCCCCAAAGGTTTTTTCGGACGACAAATCATCCCCAAGTGGTCGTACAGAAAGCTTCGTCCCAGAATATTTTTTCCTGACGAGTTTTGTTTTTTTATGGACGATCGTGGGGCCGACTTTGACTTTCTTGTCTGCTGATGGTGGATGACATTTTCGGACGACGTATGGAAACGACATATCGTCCGGGAAAATAAAGTATATAAATTATCAGTTTAATAAAAGAGAATCGAAAATACATAAAGGGAAGCGATTTTTCGGAAGATATATCATCCGGAAATAAAAAATAATAAAATAATATTAATTATTATTAATATTTGTATGAGTTTGGAATTCTTACGGATGACACCTTTCCAGACGACATGTCGTCTGAAAAAGTCTCTTCTGTTTTTTACCCAAAATGATTCTGCAATTTTCCAGCCGTAATAATGGCACAATAATATTAATTAAAAGTCTTAAAACCACAATTACAATAATTATTCAAATATTAAACATCCAACAAACTACTAAGGCGAATAATTATTTTCAAACACAACCAAAAAGATATTTTAAAACAAGATTGTCTTCAAACAAGCCCAATAAATTACCGGGAGTATTAGTTGTGATGACCCGGAAATTTCCGACCAAATTTAAACTTAATCTTATATGATTTCGACACGATAAACAAAGTCTGTAATGTTGAGTCTCGAAAACTTTGGAATAGTTTACATGAATGCATTGCCCTTTGACGATTCCCGACGATTCACGAACAATTGTTGTAAATAAATATGTATAT
The DNA here is from genome assembly GCF_046630445.1 of Rutidosis leptorrhynchoides. Lineage (NCBI taxonomy): Eukaryota > Viridiplantae > Streptophyta > Magnoliopsida > Asterales > Asteraceae > Rutidosis > Rutidosis leptorrhynchoides. The sequence continues at coordinate 324,294,308 of NC_092334.1, forward strand.
ATATCTATACATATATAAGCATAAAAATAAGCAAATATAATAAATTGAAATAATAAAATACAAATTAATCATTAGGGTTAATAGAATACAAAATTAATGTTAAAATTATATAAACATTAAATGGCAAATGTAATATTAATATATTAAGTATAATTACAAGTTTAGATATAGTATTATATCAAATATTATTATTATTATTACTCTCATTATTATTATTAATATTATTATTTGTATTATTAATATTATTATAATATGTAATATGTAGATATGAAATTTAAGATGTATGAATTGTTAAAATGTCATTATTATTATTATCATAATAATATCAATATTATTATAATTAGTATTATTATTAGCATCATTAATAATATTTATTAATCTTACTATTATTAATATCATTGTTATATAATTTTGATTATTATTATTATTAATTATTATTATTATTATTATTATTATTATTATTATTATTATTATTATTATTATTATTATTTTATTATTATTATTATTATTATTATTATTATTATTATTATTATTATTATTATTATTATTATTATTAATGTAATTATAGTTATTATTAATATTAATATATTATATTAAATATAATAAAAATAGATAAATGATATAGATATTAGGTAACCAGTTGTCATCCAACTCCATTACATCTCTATCTCCGTTCTCTTTTATTTGTTTTCTGTTAAACTCGTGACCCTAAATCGCTATCTTCATATCTGTTACAATCGATCAGTCAAATACCATCATCAATTTCATTTACTTTATAGTCATTCGTTGTTGTTATTAAGAGAAGGGATCAATCAAAAGAAATAAATCAGATTCTTCGTTTTCTATATAAACCGTCACCCCCCTTCATTCACACAACCCAAAAACCACCTACAATCGTTTCTCCCTCTTCTATTTCCTTCAACCCGTTTTCTCTTATGATCTTCATGTTTCTATCATTCAAGGCAGCTGCAAAAGTTTCAGTCTTCATACTGCTGTAAACAACGAATCAATCAAACGAAGAACAACACTCGCTACAACTACTATTTAATGTTTATTTACGTGTGCCTATTTTCTGTTTTAACCGGTCCAAAAATCATCACCATTGAAAGTTGTTGTTTCAACCATAATCAATCACCTTCATCAAACCTGCAACTTGATTCCACTTTTGTTACTTCTGTTTTATAGTCGTGAAAATCCAACCCAAAAGCTCATCAAATCAAACCAATTGAAACCCATTTACCTACTGCTACCCTACCTATGTTTCTATTTCATTCTCGCTGTGTATGTAGAAGAAATTCACCATTATCGACAACCATTAAAACCCTAGAGCCCTATCACGTACCTGCAACTGTTATGCTCGATTGGTTACTATTGTTGATCGAAAACCATCAAAATCCATCACCTGCTACTTGCTTTTGTTTCCTGGTTCGTTGGAGAATCAACACAACACCACTCAGGCTTTATTACTTCTACTTCTTTTTATTTTATTTTCCTGTGAACTAAAGGTATCTTCTTTTAATGATGAACGTTGCCATCTGTTTCCCATTTATCAAAAGGATAACCCCACTTTGTATTTTTTTTATCTTATTCTCTTCCTTCTGCCGACACAACTGCTACTCTAATCAACTTCTGGGTAATGTAAGTGGGTCGAGTAATGGACTGTTAATATGTTGTTGGGCTGCGACTTCATCTCATCTTTTTGTGGCCGAAGTTTTGCTGCACTTGGACTGTAATTGGGTTTCCTTGTTCCGTTTGTATGTTGGGCTGAGTTGCATTATTCTGATTGGGCCGTGAAAACTACTTGACTGCTATTTTTTTTTTCGTGATTGATATTGGTAATATTAGGTTAATGAGATTAAGTGTGATTATAATAATAATAATAACTTAAGATAAAAGATGATGATGATATTAAATGACAATGATGGTTACGATTAGGTTATAGTGATATTTATGAGGAAGATAGTCGAAATAAATAATAGACATGATAGGGAGTCGATGATGATAAGCTTTAATGGTGATGAACATGACGATTTATTTGGTAATAAGAAAATGGCGAGTTAAAATGATGATGAGATGATACATGGTATGTATGATGTCGATGATGGAGATGACAGTTTTATGACGAACGATTATTAAGATGATAATGACATGGTTATGATTAAGTTAAAGATGATGATGTTAGTTCATGATGATAATGATATATGAATTATGATAACGGCGAGGTTATGATTATGATTATGATTATGATTATGATTATGATTATGATTATGATTATGATTATGATTATGATTATGATTATGATTATGATTATGATTATGATTCATGATCGAAGATAATAATATTGGTCACGATGATGAGGTGATGAAGAAGATGAAATAGAAAAATCGGGTTAGCGGGACGTCCCGGGTTCAAACCCGGACTTGGGCATTTTTTTTAGACTACTTCTTTGAGGTAGTTTACTTATTACTCATTTTTATTATTATTATTATTATTATCATCATTTTTAATGTAAGTAGTATTATTATTGAAACTAATTTTTATAAAATTATCATAATTATTATTAGAACTATCATTATTATTATTATATTTAGAATTATCATTATTTTTATCATTATTATTTTTATTATCATTTTTGTTATTTCTAACACTAATATTATTATTTTTATCGTTATCAATATTAGTATTATTAATATATCAAATAAAGATTTTCTATATAAAAATATATTATCTACATAAAACATAACTATATTAATATGTTTGTAATAAATATTAATTATCTATTTAATGTATATAAAAATAATTATAGTTAATTTAGTTATTAATGAAACGTACAAGTTGCTAAAATAACAATTAATAATAATACCTAAATTTGTTCAATTACGATTATATGTATTAATATGTATATAAATGATATAGGTTCGTGAATCCGAGGCCAACCCTGCATTGTTCAGTTCCGTCATATGTATTTTTACTATAAAATACAGTATAGTGAGTTTCATTTGCTCCCTTTTTAAATGCTTTTGCAATATATATTTTTGGGACTGAGAATACATGCACTGCTTTTATAAATGTTTTAAGAAATAGGTACAAGTACTTAAAATTACATTCTATGGTTGGATTATTAACCGAATATCGCCCTTCAAGTCTGGTAACCTAAGAATTTAGGGAAATGGCCCCTGATTGACGCGAATCCTAAAGATAGATCTATGGACCTTGACAAGTCCCATTCGGGGTACGAATGCTTTAGTACTTTGAGATTATTATACAGACGAGAGGTTCTGTTTTGGGGATATTCTATGCATTAAGTTAACGTCGGTTACCAGGTGTTCAATTCATATGAATGATATTTTTGTCTCTATGTATGAGACGTATATTTAATTGGAAATGAAATCTTGTGGTCTATTAAAATATTGAAATGATTATTTATGTTAAACTTATGAACTCACCAACCTTTTGGTTGACACTTTTAAGCATGTTTATTCTCAGGTATGAAAGAAATCTTTCGCTGTGCATTTGCTCATTTTAGAGATATTACTTGGAGTCATTCATGGCATATTTCAAAAGACGTTGCATTCGAGTCGTTGAGTTCATCAAGAATATTATTAAGTTATTTATAGTTGGATATATTATGAAATGGTATACATGCCGTCAACATTCGATGAAATGAAAGTCAGTCTTTTAAAAACGAATGCACTGTTTGTAAAACGTATCATATAGAGGTCAAGTACCTCGCGATGTAACCAAATGTAATGTATTCGTCCAGATGGATTAGGACGGGTCACTACAGTTGGTATCAGAGCGGTGGTCTTAGCGAATTAGGTCTTGCATTAGTATGTCTAACTGATAGTTGTTTAGATGCATTAGTGGGTCTGGACTTCGACCGTGTCTGCATGTCAAAAGTTTTACTTATCATTTCGTGTTGAAAATCATCTACTTATCATCCTTAGGAAATTACCTGCTTATCCTTATTAGTCTAGACACGTCTTGCTACATTAATTGCATGAGTAGTGTATAGACAAAATTCACATCTTAGCATATCTGCTAAATCATATCTTATCGTATCTGTTACTTTAAACTTTGCCTGATATCTTCCGTAAATTTCTTCGTAATTTAAGGGAACCTGGTACTATATATATCTATGCATATTATGCATTGAGAATTCCATCCAACTATCAATTGCTGTCACTAAACTCTTCATACCAAAAATATTTTCTGAGATCACGTAAGATGGCCTCTACGAATCGACCAAGTTCCTCTAACTCCGAAGACAGCGTGACAGGAGCACACCAACCAATCAACTACCGTGATTATTGGATAAAATGGGGGTGGGTTCGCGACATACTCACCTTATGGAGAAGGGAAGAAGGTACTACATATCATGAACCGAATCTACACCTAACCTTGGATTACTCGACTCGCTCACCGGCGAACCTGTTCGCAACACTGTTTATACCCTTTTTGCAAGAATTTTTCGTCTTGAGACTACCATTAACGGAACTAGAGAAGATATCCGACCTCTACCTCACACTGATAACCAACCAGGGTTAGTAGAAGAAGTTAAAGAACTCCGAGCTCGAGTGTTAACTTTAGAGAGCACGGTACACAATTTGCAAGCACCAACAGTATCACCAACACCAGTAACATCACCAGCCTCAGCACTAACAGCACTAGTACTACCAACAACAACATCCGCGTCACCAGCTTCGACATCTCATTCTGTACCTCGAGTATAATCATCGTTCTACATGACGCTCTACATCATTTATCTTCGTTCGACATAATGATTATGTAATCCCTAATGTTTTAGAGATTATATATTCTTGTTCTAACGGTAAAACAAATGAGTTTAATATCATATTGACTCATTAAATCCATAATTACCTCTGAAGAAAATATATATGTATATATATTTTCATAAAGATTGTAATTGAAAATTCTTTCGTACAAACTGTTAATGATGCAAATATTTTAACGGGTAGGTAATACTTGAGGAATATTTAGATTTCACATTAATAAGTTACACTGTACATTCTTCGAATCTGATTCAACAGTCGTTTACTATCCTACTTACATCTACCGATATACGAATCCGTTCACCACAGAATAACCATTTTTATTCAATTTCATATTTGGATTTTGATGTATCAGAATCCAACAAGTGGCATAATGAAGAAAACATTGGACAAAATAAAATTTGATAGAAACAAACAAATTAACTACGAAAAATTTTGTTAAGAATCCACGCTAACTGTTCCAGCTAACTGTTCCTAGCTAACTGATTACATTTTATTTATCACAGTTTGTTTATCGCAATTTAATTATCACAATTTTATTTATCGTCATTTAATTTCTGTTATTTTACGCACTTTATTTATCGTCATTTAATTTCTGTTATTTATTTTACACACTTTAAATATCGGGACACGTATACAATGTTTTGACATATCATATCGACGCATCTATATATATTATTTGGAATAACCATAGACACTCTATATGCTATAATGATCGAGTTCACTATACAAGGTTGAGGTTGATTCTACAATAATATATATACTTTGAGTTGTGATCATGTCTGAGACATGTACACGGGTCGCGATATGTATTAATTAATTCGAATATTATATATTAAACTATATATGAATTATTGGACTGTTAACTGTGGACTATCAACTATGGACTACCAACATTGGACAATTAAAATGAATTAAAATATTGATTATAACATATGAAACTAAACAATTCTTTAAGTTTGCCACTTGATTTCATCTTAAACCTCATTTGTATCTTGACGATTACAATCTACGTTCAAACCTTTCATGATTCTTGAAAACACCTCAATCGAGAGGATGAACCAACCGCACTTCATCTACGGAAGAAAAGATTGATGCATATAGTTATGCACCTGAAAACTCTTGGAACCTGAGTAAAGATTTAACACGTATCTGTGCTAACTCCTTTGGCGTTGTTATTACCAAAAATAACTTTGCAATTCCTTTCCAAATTAGCCAATTCTGTCACAGATTCAGCAAGTCAACTTCGAATTTTCAGTCGGACTAGCCTTACTATAACCTTGATATATATGCGTGCTCTTTTATTGTTACTAGGGAACCTTTTATATTCCACCATATTACCCTCAGCGTTTAATCATCTAAAAACACAATTCTCTTGAAACCACCTCGGATTGATAATCGATGACTCAGATATGGTAGCATTAAATGCAGAGGAAACAGAAAGATTATAGATGGTCTAAACGGAAAAAAGTTTGATGATAAAGAAGGGAGTGTTTGGAACGCTCGATAGAAAATTTGGTACTGAAAAACAGATTGAGCAAACCACGAAGGAGTCTCTGAATGAAACAAGGACTAAACTTGTACATTAAGAATCCTGATGATTTAGTTTCTGATGAAATCTTTAGCGAATACCTTGCTTCTGACTCCAAACTCTTGCGGACAAATTTTCTTCACCATCCTTCGATTTTAGAAATTCCAAGATATCATCGTATCTTTCATTATAAATATCCTCCATATTTCTGAAGATATTTTTATAACTAATCTTATCTGAAATCATTAATCTCTTCTTACTATCAGTGTTACATCATATAGAAACTGTTAGTTTCTATATTCTGTAAACTTTCGAGCTTAAAATATGAATGTTATTGAAGTAATGTGTAGTGACCCGAACTTTTCCATGTTTATATATATATATATTAAATGAAATTGTTATTTACATGATTAAGTGTTTCCAACATATTAAGCAATCAAACTTGTTAAGACTTGATTAATTGAAATAGGTTTCATATAGACAATTGACCACCCAAGTTGACCGGTGATTCACGAACGTTAAAACTTGTAAAAACTATATGATGACATATATATGGTTATATATATAGTTAACATGATATTATGATAAGTAAACATATCATTAAGTATATTAATAATGAACTACATATGTAAAAACAAGACTACTAACTTAATGATTTTGAAACGAGACATATATGTAACGATTATCGTTGTAACGACATTTAATGTATATATATCATATTAAGAGATATTCATACATCATAATATCATGATAATATAATAATTTAAAATCTCATTTGATATTATAAACATTGGGTTAACAACATTTAACAAGATCGTTAACCTAAAGGTTTCAAAACAACACTTACATGTAACGACTAACGATGACTTAACGACTCAGTTAAAATGTATATACATGTAGTGTTTTAATATGTATTCATAAACTTTTGAAAGACTTCAAGACACTTATCAAAATACTTCTACTTAACAAAAATGCTTACAATTACATCCTCATTCAGTTTCATCAACAATTCTACTCGTATGCACCCGTATTCGTACTTGTACAATACACAGCTTTTAGATGTATGTACTATTGGTATATACACTCCAATGATCAGCTCTTAGCAGCCCATGTGAGTCACCTAACACATATGGGAACCATCATTTGGCAACTAGCATGAAATATCTCATAAAATTACAAAAATATGAGTAATCATTCATGACTTATTTACATGAAAATAAAATTACATATCCTTTATATCTAATCCATACACCAACGATCAAAAACACCTACAAACACTTTTATTCTTCAATTTTCTTCATCTAATTGATCTCTCTCAAGTTCTATCTTCAAGTTCTAGGTGTTCTTCATAAATTCTACAAGTTCTAGTTTCATAAAATCAAGAATACTTCCAAGTTTGCTAGCTTACTTCCAATCTTGTAGAGTGATCATCCAACCTCAAGAAATCTTTCTTATTTATAGTAAGATATCTTTCTAATACAAGGTAATACTCATATTCAAACTTTGATTCAATTTCTATAACTATAACAATCTTATTTCGAGTGGAAATCTTACTTGAACTTGTTTTCGTGTCATGATTCTGCTTCAAGAACTTTCAAGCCATCCAAGGATCCGTTGAAGCTAGATCCATTTTTCTCATTTCCAGTAGCTTTATCCAGAAAACTTGAGGTAGTAATGATGTTCATGACATCATTCGATTCATACATATAAAGCTATCTTATTCGAAGGTTTAAACTTGTAATCACTAGAACATAGTTTAGTTAATTCTAAACTTGTTCGCAAACAAAAGTTAATCCTTCTAACTTGACTTTTAAAATCAACTAAACACATGTTCTATATCTATATGATATGCTAACTTAATGATTTAAAACCTGGAAACACGAAGAACACTGTAAAACCGGACATACGCCGTCGTAGTAACACCACGGGCTGTTTTGGGTTAGTTAATTAAAAACTATGATAAACTTTGATTTAAAAGTTGTTCTTCTGGGAAAATTATTTTTCTTATGAACATGAAACTATATCCAAAAATCATGGTTAAACTCAAAGTGGAAGTATGTTTTCTAAAATGGTTATCTAGACGTCGTTCTTTCGACTGAAATAACTACCTTTACAAAAACGACTTGTAACTTATATTTCCGACTATAAACCTATACTTTTTCTGTTTAGATTCATAAAATAGAGTTCAATATGAAACCATAGCAATTTGATTCACTCAAAACGGATTTAAAATGAAGAAGTTATGGGAAAAACAAGATTGGATAATTTTTCTTGTTGTAGCAACGTGAAAATTGGTAACAAATCTATATTAATCATATCCTAGCTAACTTATATTGTATTATACATGTATTCTAATATATTATGTAATCTTGGGATACCATAGACACGTATGCAAATGTTTTGACATATCATATCGACCCATGTGTATATATTATTTGGAACAACCATAGACACTCTATATGCAGTAATGTGGGAGTTAGCTATATATGGTTGAGGTTGATTCCAAAAATATATATACTTTGAGTTGTGATCTAGCCTGAGACGTGTATACACTGGGTCGTGGATTGATTCAAGATGATATATATCAATTTTTTTCTGTACATCTAACGTTGGACAACTAGTTGTAGGTTACTAACGAGGACAGCTGACTTAATAAACTTAAAACATCAAAATGTATTAAAAGTGTTGTAAATATATTTTGAATATACTTTGATATATATGTACATATTTGTTATAGGTTCGTGAATCGACCAGTGGCCAAGTCTTACTTCCCGACGAAGTAAAAATATGTGAAAGTGAGTTATAGTCCCACTTTTAAAATCTAATATTTGTGGGATGAGAATACATGCAGGTTTTATAAATGATTTACAAAATAGACACAAGTACGTGAAACTACATTCTATGGTTGAATTATCGAAATCGAATATGCCCCTTTTTATTAAGTCTGGTAATCTAAGAATTAGGGAACAGACACCCTAATTGACGCGAATCCTAAAGATAGATCTATTGGGCCTAACAAACCCCATCCAAAGTACCAGATGCTTTAGTACTTCGAAATTTATATCATATCCGAAGGGTGTCCCGGAATGATGGGGATATTCTTATATATGCATCTTGTTAATGTCGGTTACCAGGTGTTCACCATATGAATGATTTTTATCTCTATGTATGGGATGTATATTGAAATATGAAATCTTGTGGTCTATTGTTACGATTTGATATATATATATAGGTTAAACCTATAACTCACTAACATTTTTATTGACGTTTAAAGCATATTTATTCTCAGGTGAATATTAAGAGCTTCCGCTGTTGCATACTAAAATAAGGACAAGATTTGGAGTCCATGTTTGTATGATATTATGTAAAAACTGCATTCAAGAAACATATGTCGATGTAACATATTTCTATTGTAAACCATTATGTAATGGTCGTGTGTAAACAGTATATTTTAGATTATCATTATTTGATAATCTACGTAATGCTTTTGAAACCTTTATTGATAAAATAAAGGTTATGGTTGTTTTAAAAATGAATGCAGTCTTTGAAAAACGTCTCATATAGAGGTCAAAACCTCGCAACGAAATCAATTAATATGGAACGTTTATAATCACTATGAACGGGACATTTCAGTTGGTATCCGAGCGTTGGTCTTAGAGAACCAGAATTTTGCATTAGTGTGTCTTATCGAGTTTGTTAGGATGCATTAGTGAGTCTGGACTTCGATCGTGTTTACTTGAAAAATGATTGCTTAACAAATTTTGTTGGAAACTATATATTTTTAACATGTGAATATTATGTGATATATTAATCTCTTAACGCGTTTGATATTATGTGATAGATGTCTACCTCTAGAACAAGTTCCATTGACTCACCTAATAATAATGAAGAGTCAAATGTAAATTGGAATGATTCGTGGACTGATTCACAAGTTCCTGAAGAGGAACCGGAAGAAGAGTCGGAACCGGAAGAAGAATCGGAACCGGAAGAAGAATCGGAACCGGAAGAAGAAATAGAACCAGTGGGGGAAATAATAAAACGGTTAAGTAGAAGAAAATCCTCAACCAACCGACCAAAGTTAATTATGGTCAATGGTGTTTCCGCCAAGAAAGCAAAGTATTGGGAGGATTACCAATTCTCCGATGAATCGGATCCCGACAAGGATTCCGATGATGTTATAGAAATTACCCCAACACAATTTAATAAGGCAAAATAGAACAATAAGGGAAAGGGCATAAAAATAGAGAAATTTGATTCCAAACCCGATGAACTTTATATGTATCGTCAACACCCGTATTTCTTAAGTTGTGACAATAACCTGGGAACCTCTAAACCACCAGGTTTTTCTAAACCAATGTGGAAAACGACGGCTCGTATTAGGGGAACATCATATATCCCTAGAAACTTGGCAAAACGAACCAAAACCGAAGAAGAAGAAACGAGCGAGTCGGAATAAGATAGTTGTATTCGTGTGGTGTAATATATGTAATATAGTGTGCTTATGCTTTATGATATATGTAAAAATTGCTTGTATTAATAAGTATTTTTTTTATGAATCTAAATCTTGTCTATTTTACAGTATAAAAACACAAAATGGATAGACAACCCAATATTTTAAGAGACCTACCCGGAGACATGATTGATGAAATCTTGTCTAGAGTCGGTCAGAATTCCTCGGCACAACTATTTAAGGCGAGATCAGTTTGTAAGACATTTTCAAGAACGTTCCAAGAATGCCTTGATTTATAAAAGGCTTTCGTTCGAAAGATGGGGGATATCACATTGGGAAATCCATAAGTTACGATGTGTTTACTTTGACGCATATATTGCGGGGAACCCAAATGCTATTTTACGCAACGGGTTAAGAAATTATTTTGACTCAATATATCCGAATATAGGACTTCGTGATTTAGAAAAAGCGGCTAACATGCAACATAAAGAAGCATGTTATGCTTACGGGTTAGTAATGTTCGCTTCTCACCAAAGTGAGAACAAGAACATCGGGCTACAACTATTAAACAAAACGTTCCCATAAGTGACGGAGTCGGTAATTGGGGTAAGAAATGAGGTTTTTAGGTTATTACGAGACTGTTGGTCATTACGTAACCTTCATCCTTTTGACGACGTTACAACACATTGTCTTACTATCGATCACAACGGTTATGTTCCACAAAACCAAGGATGGAAAGTGGTATTAGTAAAACCAGAATGCATGACTTGTTTCTGGACGTATGAATTACGTGTCTTTATTGCCTTTGCTGAATGCCTTATTTATTAACTAGAATTATCTTCGCAACTACTTTGTATCAAAGTTTTATGTGCTATATTTCATGCTATATGTAAAAAAAAAAAGCGGTATTGTAAGTTTGCAAGTTATTGTATAAAGGTTTGAATATGATATTTTTTTTTATGATTAGTTTTTCATGTAGAATTGTAGTAGTTGAAATGGTATGTTAGCTACTAAGTATGAACTTAACGGGTAGGTACTACCCGAATTAAAGAGTATAAAACGCTAATATGAAGAAAAATCTTTTATAAATAAGTTCATATTACGCTACGAAATACTATTGACTACTCTTGATATTCTATATGATTAACTCGTTTCATTTGACTATTTTGAAGAAAATGGCACCGACTACTCGACACACCTTGAATATGAGCGAAGAGGAATTTCGTGCCTTTCTTGCTTCAAACATAGCCGCAGTATAGGCTGCGCTACATACCAACAATAACCTTGGATCTAGCAGTACAGGAAATCGTGTAGGATGCACCTACAAAGAATTCACTGCCTGCAAACCTTTGGAATTTGATGGAACCGAAGGACTGATTGGATTGAAATGGTGGACCGAGAAGGTCGAATCGGTGTTTGCCATAAGTAAGTGTACTGAAGAGGACAAAGTGAAGTACGCTACGCATACCTTCACAGGTTCTGCGTTAACATGGTGGAATACCTATCTAGAGCAAGTGGGACAAGATGATGCTTACGCACTACCGTGGTCAGCATTCAAGCACTTGATGAACGAGAAGTACCATCCCAGAACCGAGGTCAATAAGCTCAAGACAGAACATAGAGGGTTACGAACCCAAGGATTTGATATTACCACGTACGAAAGACGATTAACAGAATTATGCCTATTGTGTCCGGGAGCGTTCGAAGATGAGGAAGAGAATATCGACGCGTTTGTGAAAGGATTACCGGAAAGAATCCAAGAAGATATAAGTTCACACGAGCCCGCCTCCATACAACAGGCATGTAGAATGGCTCACAAACTAGTGAACCAGATTGAAGAAAGAATTAAAGAACAGACTGCTGAAGAGGCAAATGTGAAGCAAGTCAAAAGAAAGTGGGAGGAAAACGGTGATAAGAATCACTAATACAACAACAGCAGCAATTACAACAATAATCGCAAAAACTATCTCAACAATCGCAACATCAATCGCAACTACAACAAACGGCCCAACAACAACAACAACAACAACAACAACAACAACAACAACAACAGCAACTACAACAATCATCCCAATAACAATAATAACCGTAACAACAACAACAATCAGAAGCAGCTATGCCAAAGGTGTGAAAAGTATCACTCGGGGTTCTGCACCAAATTTTGCAACAAGTGTAAAAGAAATGGTCATAGCGCGGCGAAGTGTGAGGTCTATGGACCAGGGGTTAACAGAACGAAAGGAACAAATAGTGTCGGAACGAGTAATGGTGGAGCAAGTAGTGTCGGAGCAAGTTATGCCAATGTAGTTTGTTATAAATATGGAAAATCGGGCCATATTATTAGAAATTGCCCGAACCAGGAGAACACGAATGGACAAGGCCGCAGAAGAGTTTTCAATATTAATGCGGCAGAGGCACAGGAAGACCCGGAGCTTGTTACGGGTACGTTTCTTATTGACAATAAATCTGCTTACGTTTTATTTGATTCGGGTGCGGATAGAAGCTATATGAGTAGAGATTTTTGTGCTAAATTAAGTTGTCCATTGACGCCTTTGGATAGTAAATTTTTACTCGAATTAGCAAATGGTAAATTAATTTCAGCAGATAATATATGTCGGAATCGAGAAATTAAACTGGTTAGCGAAACATTTAAGATTGACTTGATACTAGTAGAGTTAGGGAGTTTTGATGTGATAATCGATATGGACTGGTTAAAAGAAGTGAAAGCAGAGATCGTATGTTACAAAAATACAATTAACATTATACGAGAATAAGGAAAACTCTTAATGGTGTACGGAGAAAAGGGCAACACGAAGCTACATCTTATTAGTAATTTGAAGGCACAAAAACTAATAAGAAAAGGTTGCTATGCTGTTCTAGCACACGTCGAGAAAGTACAAACTGAAGAAAAGAGCATCAATGATGTTTTTGTCGCAAAAGAATTTCCCGATGTATTTCCGAAAGAATTACCGGGATTACCCCCACATCGATCCGTTGAATTTCAAATAGATCTTGTACCAGGGACTGCACCAATAGCTCGTGCTCCTTATAGACTCGCACCCAGCGAGATGAAAGAACTGCAAAGCCAATTACAAGAACTTTTAGAGCGTGGTTTCATTCGACCAAGCACATCACCGTGAGGAGCTCCTGTTTTGTTTGTCAAGAAGAAAGATGGTACATTCAGGTTGTGTATCGACTACCGAGAGTTGAACAAACTTACCATCAAGAACCGCTACCCACTACCGAGAATCGATGACTTATTTAATCAACTACAAGGCTCGTCTGTTTATTCAAAGATTGACTTACGTTCCGGGTATCATCAAATGCGGGTGAAAGAAGATGATATTCCAAAGACTGCTTTCAGAACACGTTACGGTCATTACGAGTTTATGGTCATGCCGTTTGGTTTAACTAATGCACCAGCTGTGTTCATGGACCTTATGAACCGAGTGTGTGGACCATACCTTGACAAGTTTGTCATTGTTTTCATTGATGACATACTTATTTACTCAAAGAATGACCAAGAACACGGTGAACATTTGAGAAAGGTGTTAGAAGTATTGAGGAAGGAAGAATTGTACGCTAAGTTTTCAAAGTGTGCATTTTGGTTGGAAGAAGTTCAATTCCTCAGTCACATAGTGAACAAAGAAGGTATTAAGGTGGATCCGGCAAAGATAGAAACTGTTGAAAAGTGGGAAACCCCGAAAACTCCGAAACACATACGCCAGTTTTTAGGACTAGCTGGTTACTACAGAAGGTTCATCCAAGACTTTTCCAGAATAGCAAAACCCTTGACCGCATTAACGCATAAAGGGAAGAAATTTGAATGGAAGGATGAACAAGAGAAAGCGTTTCAGTTATTGAAGAAAAAGCTAACTACGACACCTATATTGTCATTGCCTGAAGGGAATGATGATTTTGTGATTTATTGTGACGCATCAAAGAAAGGTATCGGTTGTGTATTAATGCAACGAACGAAGGTGATGCTTATGCGTCTAGACAATTGAAGATTCACGAACAAAATTATACGACGCATGATTTGGAATTAGGCGCGGTTGTTTTTGCATTAAAGACTTGGAGGCACTACTTATATGGGGTCAAAAGTATTATATATACCGACCACAAAAGTCTTCAACACATATTTAATTAGAAACAACTGAATATGAGGCAGCGTAGGTGGATTGAATTGTTGAATGATTACGACTTTGAGATTCGTTACCACCCGGGGAAGGCAAATGTGGTAGCCGACGCCTTGAGCAGGAAGGACAGAGAACCCATTCGAGTAAAATCTATGAATATAATGATTCACAATAACCTTACTACTCAAATAAAGGAGGTGCAACAAGGAGTTTTAAAAGAGGGAAATTTAAAGGATGAAATACCCAAAGGATTGGAGAAGCATCTTAATATTCGGGAAGACGGAACCCGGTATAGGGTTGAAAGGATTTGGGTACCAAAATTTGGAGATATGAGAGAAATGGTACTTAGAGAAGCTCATAAAACCAGATATTCAATACATCCTGGAACGGGGAAGATGTACAAGGATCTCAAGAAACATTTTTGGTGGCCGGGTATGAAAGCCGATATTGCTAAATACGTAGGAGAATGTTTGACATGTTCTAAGGTCAAAGTTGAGCATCAAAAACCATCAGGTCTACTTCAACAACCCGAAATCCCGGAATGGAAATGGGAAAACATTACCATGGATTTCATCACTAAATTTCCAAGGACTACAAGTGGTTTTGATACTATTTGGGTAATAGTTGATCGTCTCACCAAATCAGCACACTTCCTGCCAATAAGAGAATATGGCAAGATGGAGAAGTTAGCACGACTGTATTTGAAGGAAGTCGTCTCCAGACATGGAATACCAATCTCTATTATCTCTGATAGGGATGGCAGATTTATTTCAAGATTCTGGCAGATATTACAGCAAGCATTAGGAACTCGTCTAGACATGAGTACTGCCTATCATCCACAAACTAATGGGCAGAGCGAAATGATGATACAAACGCTTGAAGACATGCTACGAGCATGTGTTATTGATTTCGGAAACAGTTGGGATCGACATCTACCGTTAGCAGAATTTTCCTACAACAACAGCTACCATTCAAGCATTGAGATGACGTCGTTTGAAGCACTTTATGGTAGAAAGTGCAGGTCTCCAATTTGTTGTAGTGAAGTGGGGGATAGACAGATTAAGGGTCCGGAGATAATACAAGAAACTACCGAGAAGATCATCCAAATTCAACAACGGTTGAAAACCGCCCAAAGTCGACAAAAGAGCTACGCTGACATTAAAAGAAAAGATATAGAATTTGAAATTGGAGAGATGGTCATGCTTAAAGTTGCACCATGGAAAGGTGTTGTTCGATTTGGTAAACGAGGGAAATTAAATCCAAGGTATATCAGACCATTCAAGATTATTGATCGTGTCGGACCAGTAGCTTACCGACTTGAGTTACCTCAACAACTCGCGGCTGTACATAACACTTTCCACGTCTCGAATTTGAAGAAATGTTTTGCTAAAGAAGATCTCACTATTCCGTTAGATGAAATCCAAATCAACGAAAAACTTTAATTCATCGAAGAACCCGTCGAAATAATGGATCGTGAGGTTAAAAGACTTAAGCAAAACAAGATACCATTTGTTAAGGTTCGATGGAATGCTCGTAGAGGACCCGAGTCCACCTGGGAACGAGAAGATCAGATGAAGAAGAAATACCCGCATTTATTTCCAGAAGATACGTCAACACCTCCAACTGCTTAAAATTTCGGGACGAAATTTATTTAACTGGTAGGTACTGTAGTGACCCGAAATTTTCCATGTTTATATATATATTAAATGAAATTGTTATTTACATGATTAAGTGTTTTCAACATATTAAGCAATCAAACTTGTTAAGACTTAATTAATTGAAATAGGTTTCATATAGACAATTGACCACCCAAGTTGACCGGTGATTCACGAACGTTAAAACTTTTAAAACTATATGATGACATATATATGGTTATATATATAGTTAACATGATATTATGATAAGTAAACATATCATTAAGTATATTAATAATGAACTACATATGTAAAAACAAGACTACTAACTTAATGATTTTGAAACGAGACATATATGTAACGATTATCATTGTAACGACATTTAATGTATATATATCATATTAAGAGATATTCGTACATCATAATATCATGATAATATAATAATTTAAAATCTCATTTGATATTATAAGCATTGGGTTAACAACATTTAACAAGATCGTTAACCTAAAGGTTTCAAAACAACACTTACATGTAACGACTAACGATGACTTAACGACTCAGTTAAAATGTATATACATGTAGTGTTTTAATATGTATTCATACACTTTTGAAAGACTTCAAGACACTTATCAAAATACTTCTACTTAACAAAAATGCTTACAATTACATCCTCGTTCAGTTTCATCAACAATTCTACTCGTATGCACCCGTATTCGTACTCGTACAATACACAGCTTTTAGATGTATGTATTATTGGTATATACACTCCAATGATCAGCTTTTAGCAGCACATGTGAGTCACCTAACACATGTGGGAACCATCATTTGGCAACTAGCATGAAATATCTCATAACATTACAAAAATATGAGTAATCATTCATGACTTATTTACATGAAAACAAAATTACATATCCTTTATATCTAATCCATACACCAACCACCAAAAACACCTACAAACACTTTCATTCTTCAATTTTCTTCATCTAATTGATCTCTCTCAAGTTCTATCTTCAAGTTCTAAGTGTTCTTCATAAATTCTACAAGTTCTAGTTTCATAAAATCAAGAATACTTCCAAGTTTGCTAGCTTACTTCCAATCTTGTAGAGTGATCATCCAACCTCAAGAAATCTTTCTTATTTACAGTAAGATATCTTTCTAATACAATGTAATACTCATATTCAAACTTTGATTCAATTTCTATAACTATAACAATCTTATTTCGAGTGGAAATCTTACTTGAACTTGTTTTCGTGTCATGATTCTGCTTCAAGAACTTTCAAGCCATCCAAGGATTCGTTGAAGCTAGATCCATTTTTCTCATTTCCAGTAGCTTTATCCTGAAAATTTGAGGTAGTAATGATGTTCATAACATCATTCGATTCATACATATAATGCTATCTTATTCGAAGGTTTAAACTTGTAATCACTAGAACATAGTTTAGTTAATTCTAAACTTGTTCGCAAACAAAAGTTAATCCTTCTAACTTGACTTTTAAAATCAACTAAACACATGTTCTATATCTATATGATATGCTAACTTAATGATTTAAAACCTGGAAACACGAAGAACACTGTAAAACCGGACATACGCCGTCGTAGTAACATCGCGGGCTGTTTTGGGTTAGCTAATTAAAAACTATGATAAAATTTGATTTAAAATTTGTTCTTCTGGAAAAATTATTTTTCTTATGAACATGAAACTATATCCAAAAATCATGGTTAAACTCAAAGTGGAAGTATGTTTTCTAAAATGGTCATCTAGACGTCGTTCTTTCGACTGAAATGACTACCTTTACAAAAACGACTTGTAACTTATATTTCCGACTATAAACCTATACTTTTTTTGTTTAGATTCATAAAATAGAGTTCAATATGAAACCATAGCAATTTGATTCACTCAAAACGGATTTAAAATGAAGAAGTTATGGGTAAAACAAGATTGGATAATTTTTCTTGTTGTAGCAACGTGAAAATTGGTAACAAATCTATATTAATCATATACTAGCTAACTTATATTGTATTATACATGTATTCTAATATATTATGTAATCTTGGGATACCATAGACACGTATGCAAATGTTTTGACATATCATATCGACCCATGTGTATATATTATTTGGAACAACCATAGACACTATATATGCAGTAATGTGGGAGTTAGCTATATAGGGTTGAGGTTGATTCCAAAAATATATATACTTTGAGTTGTGATCTAGCCTAAGACGTGTATACACTGGGTCGTGGATTGATTCAAGATGATATATATCAATTTTTTTCTGTACATCTAACGTTGGACAACTAGTTGTAGGTTACTAACGAGGACAGCTGACTTAATAAACTTAAAACATCAAAATGTATTAAAAGTGTTGTAAATATATTTTGAATATACTTTGATATATATGTACATATTTGTTATAGGTTCGTGAATCGACCAGTGGCCAAGTCTTACTTCCCGACGAAGTAAACATCTGTGAAAGTGAGTTATAGTCCCACTTTTAAAATCTAATATTTTTGGGATGAGAATACATGCAGGTTTTATAAATGATTTACAAAATAGACACAAGTACGTGAAACTACATTCTATGGTTGAATTATCGAAATCGAATATGCCCCTTTTTATTAAGTCTGGTAATCTAAGAATTAGGGAACAGACACCCTAATTGACGTGAATCCTAAAGATAGATCTATTGGGCCTAACAAACCCCATCCAAAGTACCGGATGCTTTAGTACTTCGAAATTTATATCATATCCGAAGGGTGTCCCGGAATGATGGGGATATTCTTATATATGCATCTTGTTAATGTCGGTTATCAGGTGTTCACCATATGAATGATTTTTATCTCTATGTATGGGATGTATATTGAAATATGAAATCTTGTGGTCTATTGTTACGATTTGATATATATAGGTTAAACCTATAACTCACCAACATTTTTGTTGACGTTTAAAGCATGTTTATTCTCAGGTGAATATTAAGAGCTTCTGCTGTTGCATACTAAAATAAGGACAAGATTTGGAGTCCATGTTTGTATGATATTATGTAAAAACTGCATTCAAGAAACATATGTCGATGTAATATATTTCTATTGTAAACCATTATGTAATGGTCGTGTGTAAACAGTATATTTTAGATTATCATTATTTGATAATCTACGTAATGCTTTTGAAACCTTTATTGATAAAATAAAGGTTATGGTTGTTTTAAAAATGAATGCAGTCTTTGAAAAACGTCTCATATAGGGGTCAAAACCTCGCAACGAAATCAATTAATATGGAACGTTTATAATCAATATGAACGGGACATTTCATAATGTTGGGAACTGATGCATGAGTTAGTATAATATAATGACAATTGATCAACGTGATTATATTACAGTAAGTCATGCTGAGTTTCTAGTGGGACGTGATGATTCACAGATTATAACGTCATCATGTGCCATGTTACACAACTCTTACGTTCTGTCTAATCTATAAACATATCAAGAACATATTTTTCTTGATAGTCCTATCTTTCCTTGAATTCTGGTAATTTGACAAGTCAAATTGTGCTATTACCGTTTCTTTCTTAGAACATTAACAATGTTCATTCTGAAACTTATATCTGCGAATTCTGGACCATTACAAGAGATGCCCAATCGCAAGAAGAAGAAACGAAGGGACAAAGCTCCGAAATAGAAATTGGAGTATAAATCGCAGCAAATAGGGGGAAAAAATTACCTGGGGATAACGATGATTATAGAAAACAGAAGCAAGGACTTCGAAGTATAAGGGAAGATATAAAGCCCGATAACAATACATAAATTACAAATCGTGTATATCAATGTTTATAGCAACATAAAGACACGGGAGGATTAAAAGCACTATAACCCCAAGGGCAAAGTAGAAGTAATCAGATTCCTCTGGTGGAAGTTGGAAAAGGAGAATGATGGTTGTGATAGTAAGGATAAGGACAAGGATCAGAACTGGATTTAGCATTTTCATAAACTTTTGAATTTGAGAATTGGGTATAGGAATGGTAAAAGTAACGGAATGGAAGAAGTTAATTTATATTGAAATATCTGATAGAAAAATCAAGGCAGATCTCCGCATTTAATTAGAGAATCTTAATTTTCTTATTCGCCGAAGAATCAAATCTTTTAGATTTTGAAGATTTTCATTAAATCCCTTGAATTCCGGAATTCAACCAAGACAACGTCAAAAATTAAAACGAAACTTCATTTATTCATTTCACTCTTTTGTAATAGCTTCATTCGTGCTCTTCGAATAATCGAATTATTTTATCTGTATTATTCAATAATGATAAAACTCTATTTATCAGCTCATATTCGTCAGGAAAACATATTTATTGTTAGCCATGACGACCTCACTCAAATTTCGGGACGAAATTTCTTTAACGGGTAGGTACTGTGATGACCCGGGAATTTCTGACCAAATTTAAACTTAATCTTATATGATTTCGACACGATAAATAAAGTCTGTAATGTTGAGTCTCGAAAACTTTGGAATAGTTTACATGAATGCATTGCCCTTTGACGATTCCCGACGATTCACGAACAATTGTTGTAAATAAATATGTATATATATCTATACATATATAAGCATCAAAATAAGCAAATATAATAAATTGAAATAATAAAATACAAATTAATCATTAGGGTTAATAGAATACAAAATTAATGTTAAAATTATATAAACATTAAATGGCAAATGTAATATTAATATATTAAGTATAATTACAAGTTTAGATATAGTATTATATCAAATATTATTATTATTATTACTCTCATTATTATTAATATTATTATTTGTATTATTAATATTATTATAATATGTAATATGTAGATATGAAATTTAAGATGTATGAATTGTTAAAATGTCATTATTATTATTATCATAATAATATCAATATTATTATAATTAGTATTATTGTTAGCATCATTAATAATATTTATTAATCTTACTATTATTAATATCATTGTTATATAATTTTGATTATTATTATTATTATTATTATTATTATTATTATTATTATTATTGTTATTATTATTATTATTATTACTATTAATGTAATTATAGTTATTATTAATATTAATATATTATATTAAATATAATAAAAATAGATAAATGATATAGATATTAGGTAACTAGTTGTTATCCAACTCCATTACATCTCTATCTCCTTTCTCTTTTATTTGTTTTCTGTTAAACTCGTGACCCTAAATCGCTATCTTCATATCTGTTACAATCGATCAGTCAAATACCATCGTCAATTTCATTTACTTTATAGTCATTCGTTGTTGTTATTAAGAGAAGGGATCAATCAAAAGAAATAAATTAGATTCTTTGTTTTCTATATAAACCGTCACCCCCCTTCATTCACACAACCCAAAAACCACCTGCAATCGTTTCTCCCTCTTCTATTTCCTTCAACCCGTTTTCTCTTATGATCTTCATGTTTCTATCATTCAAGGCAACTGCAAAAATTTCAGTCTTCATACAGCTGTAAACAACGAATCAATCAAACGAAGAACAGCACTCGCTACAACTACTATTTAATGTTCATTTACGTGTGCCTGTTTTCTGTTTTAACCGGTCCAAAAATCATCACCATTGAAAGTTGTTGTTTCAACCATAATCAATCACCTTCATCAAACCTGCAACTCGATTTCACTTTTGTTACTTCTGTTTTATAGTCGTGAAAATCCAACCCAAAAGCTCATCAAATCAAACCAATTGAAACCCATTTACCTACTGCTACCCTATCTATGTTTCTGTTTCATTCTCGCTGTGTATGCAGAAGAAATTCACCATTATCGACAACCATTAAAACCCTAGAGCCCTATCACGTACCTGCAACTGTTATGCTAGATTGGTTGCTATTGTTGATCGAAAACCATCAAAATCCATCACCTGCTACTTGCTTTTGTTTCCTGGTTCGTTGGAGAATCAACACAACACCACTCAGGCTTTATTACTTCTACTTCTTTTTATTTTATTTTCCTGTGAACTGAAGATATCTTCTTTTAATGATGAACGTTGCCATCTGTTTCCCATTTATCAAAAGGATAACTCCACTTTGTATTTTTTTTATCTTATTCTCTTCCTTCTGCCGACACAACTGCTACTCGAATCAACTTCTGGGTAATGTAAGTGGGTCGAGTAATGGACTGTTAATATGTTGTTGGGCTGCAACTTCATCTCATCTTTTTGTGGCTGAAGTTTTGCTGCACTTGGACTGTAATTGGGTTGCCTTGTTCCGTTTGTATGTTGGGCTGAGTTGCATTATTCTAATTGGGCCGTGAAAACTACTTGACTGCTATTTTTTTTTCGTGATTGATATTGGTAATATTAGGTTAATGAGATGAAGTGTGATTATAATAATAATAACTTAAGATAAAAGATGATGATGATATTAAATGACGATGATGGTTATGATTAGGTTTAGTGATATTTATGAGGAAGATAGTCGAAATAAATAATAGACATGATAGGGAGTCGATGATGATAAGCTTTAATGGTGATGAACATGACGATTTATATTTGGTAATAAGAAAATGGCGAGTTAAAATGATGATGAGATGATACATGGTATGTATGATGTCGATGATGGAGATGATAGTTTTATGACGAACGATTATTAAGATGATAATGACATGGTTATGATTAAGTTAAAGATGATGATGTTAGTTCATGATGATAATGATATATGAATTATGATAACGGCGAGGTTATGATTATGATTATGATTATGATTATGATTCATGATCGAAGATAATAATATTGGTCACGATGATGAGGTGATGAAGAAGATGAAATAGAAAAATCGGGTTAGCGGGACGTCGCGTGTTCAACCCGGACTTGGGCATTTTTTTTAGACTACTTCTTTGAGGTAGTTTACTTATTACTCATTTTTATTATTATTATTATTATTATTATTATTATTATCATCATTTTTAATCTAAGTAGTATTCTTATTGAAACTAATTTTTATAAAATTATCATAATTATTATTAGAACTATCATTATTATTATTATATTTAGAATTATCATTATTTTTATCATTATTATTTTTATTATCATTTTTGTTATTTCTAACACTAATATTATTATTTTTATCGTTATCATTATTAGTATTATTAATATATCAAATAAAGATTTTCTATATAAACATATATTATCAACATAAAACATAACTATATTAATATGTTTGTAATAAATATTAATTATCTATTTAATGTATATAAAAATAATTATAGTTAATTTAGTTATTAATGAAACGTACAAGTTGCTAAAATAATAATTAATAATAATACCTAAATTTTTTCGATTACGATTATATGTATTAATATATATATAAATGATATAGGTTCGTGAATCCGAGGCCAACCTTGCATTGTTCAGTTCCGTCATATGTATTTTTACTACAAAATACAGTATAGTGAGTTTCATTTGCTCCCTTTTTAAATGCTTTCGCAATATATAATTTTGGGACTGAGAATACATGCGCTGCTTTTATAAATGTTTTACGAAATAGGCACAAGTACTTAAAATTACATTCTATGGTTGGATTATTAACCGAATATCGCCCTTCAAGTCTGGTAACCTAAGAATTTAGGGAAATGGCCCCTAATTGACGCGAATCCTAAAGATAGATCTATAGACCTTGACAAGTCCCATTCGGGGTACGAACGCTTTAGTACTTCGAGATTATTATACAGACGAGAGGTTCTGTTTTGGGGATATTCTATGCATTAAGTTAACGTCAGTTACCAGGTGTTCAATCCATATGAATGATATTTTTGTCTCTATGTATGGGACGTATATTTAATTGGAAATGAAATCTTGTGGTCTATTAAAATTTTGAAATGATTATTTATGTTAAACTAATGAACTCACCAACCTTTTGGTTGACACTTTTACGCATGTTTATTCTCAGGTATGAAAGAAATCTTCCGCTGTGCATTTGCTCATTTTAGAGATATTACTTGGAGTCATTCATGGCATATTTCAAAAGACGTTGCATTCGAGTCGTTGAGTTCATCAAGAATATTATTAAGTCATTTATAGTTGGATATATTATGAAATGGTATGCATGCCGTCAACATTCGATGAAATGAAAGTCTGTCTTTTAAAAATGAATGCACTGTTTGTAAAACGTATCATATAGAGGTCAAGTACCTCGCGATGTAACCAAATGTAATGTATTCATCCAGATGGATTAGGACGGGTCACTACATTAGTATTAATCTTCCTCATTGTTTTCACTTGCAGTTTCGTTAGTTTGAGCATTGGAAGTGGAAGTACCGGGGGAGTTGGTATTGGTCTTCCACGCACGTCACAAATGGGGAGGGACTTCCAAATTATTCCAAGCAAAGATTTCGGCTATTTCACTTGTCGTGGGTGTTGGGTTTGGTGGTTGTGTACTCCGACCCGTAGAGCTTGTAGATGCGGATTTAGTATCCGATAATGGTAACTTTCTTCCCAGTCCGCGCTCATGGCTACTTCGTGGAGCCAAAACTTGCAACATTATGTCTTGCTCATCTCTTTCTGATTCATCTTTTCTCATTTGCTTCATGCGTTTCTACAAAGTTAAAAAATATTAATATTACTATCATATCAATACAGACACACACACACACACATACGCACACATATATATACATGTATATAAAGTATATATACATATATACTTATATATACATTATACATTAATATATGTATATGTATGTATATGTGTATATATATATATATATATATATATATATATATATATATATATATATATATATATATATATATATATATTAGCCCATATTTGACCACATTTAACCTTAATTTACCTCATTTGAATACAATTGACCCAAATGGAATCTATTTGACTTATACTTATATTTATAAGTACGTAGTACACTTTTGACTATAAAAATCTATAAAAATTTATTACTTACGTAGTTTGCTTTTGGTTCATCATTACACTACTATTTGGTTGTCTTGTGTTGGTGCATAATCTTGTAATTTTTTATAGAACCGATCTTTGGATTTTCTTCGCTCTACAAACACACAATAAAATAATTTAAATGTATATAAATCAAATCACCTGATTTCTAACATTTTATCAATTATATACAACATTATTAACAAGGAGGTACAAGTAAATTACCAGACGGCTAATAATAGATTTGCTACCATGCAAACTATGGTATCTGACTTTAGACCGGTTTTATGCATTGATCGCACAATGATCCCGGTATTTTTGTGAAAGCATCAAGTTAACAAATGAATTCCAGATCTCATGTTCAACTTCCGGTGGTGGTCGGTCACAAAGGGTAGTAGGATCAGTGCACCCGTTATTATCATCGAAATACGCTTTCTGTTCACTTTTTGCATTTTTCCATCTATCCCCGGATACCTGCTCTATCCCGGACCACACTTTATTTTCGATTACATCACCGTCTAGCCACAGATTCATGTTAAAGAAATTCTATAACAGAAAGTAATATATATAGTAGAGTATATATATATATATATATATATATATATATATATATATATATATATATATATATATATATATATATATATATATATATATATATATATATATATATATATATACAGATTGTAACAACTCGACTTTTTCCGTTAACTCATTTTAACGCCCGTCTTTTTTTTTTTTTAAATAATATCTTTCGTTATCTAAATTCGTATCTTTCGTTAACTAACGTTCTTAATATTTCCGTTATTCGATTATAACATCCCCCATTTATTCTCGCGTATTTAAATTAATTCGTTTGGTTAATTCAAGCATCCGCTTTTAAACTCGAGGGGCTAAAGTTGCCAAGTGGGCAAACTAGTGACTAGGTCAACTAGTCAACCCACCCCTCCCCACCATTTATTTTCATTTAATTTCTTTTCTCTTTTTCTTTCACCTATTGCTTCCAACTTTGAATCCTTTTCATCTTCTCCACAAATTCATCATCTAAATCAAGAATAAGAAGCTAGCATTAAAACGAATCGTACTTTTGGTATCCTCTCTTCATCCTCTACGTTTTGGTACCAGTTTCACTACTTGGTGTAAAATTTCTAAAAACTCTAGATTTCTCTAAATTCGTTTTATAGACTTGAAATGGTGTTAGTTAGTGTCTATGGCTCGAGGCTAGCATGAATATGTGATTTATTTGCTCGATCTTGTTATTTTGCATAAACTAGCATGAACTTGAAATGGGTGTGTTTAATCTTGAGTTTTAGATGATTAAATGTTGTTTAAGTGTTAAAGTTCATGTATTAAATGTGTTACTAGCATCGTTAGCTTCGTTTTGGTATGTAGGTTGATTTAGAAAAATTTCGTTAGCATGATTGTTGATTTTATGATTTTTGGTTAGGGTTTGATAGATTTAAAATGAACTTTTAATGCATTGAATGCTTGTTAATGTTGTTGATAAGTCTTTAGTTGCAATGTATGTTTAATTACCTTCAAAACAGCATATCGTATGTGTAAATTGGATTCCCGAATCACCATTTTCATTTTTGAGCTTGAAACGTTAAATAATGATCATTCGGCGAGATTTCGGTTATTGTAAATGATGTTTTTGTTTAATGAAATGTGTTTAGTTGTATTCCTCGTTAAATCACCTTTCCAACGATATAAGATACGTGTTTTGAATGTTTACGGTTCATTAGTTGTGTTTGAAAGAAGCTTGGTTCGTGCACTTGAAAATTCAGCAACAGCTCCTGAAACCAGGGGCCTCGCTATAGCAAGCCCTGGTATGCACAAAATCTCGCTATAGTGAGAAAACCCCCGACCAAACTCAATTTTTGATTTTTGCACTTTCGTTCCCGCTTACTCGCAACTCCGTTTAACATGAAATTTTGCCAACATGCTTATATATGACTACGTTTTTATGTGTAATGGTCGGAAACCCGACCCGACCCCGTTGACTTTGACTTTGACCAAGTTTGACTTTTAGTCAAACTTAACCAAACACTTATGCAATCGTTCTAACTTGCGTTTATACTTATATCTTGCATGAAACTTGACAACGTGACTCACATGCTATATAAGCGAGTCGTAACGAGCCATACGACTAATTGAACACATTTCGCCCGACCTTGTGTCGTAACCGGTAATTGATATAACTTATTTTTTTAGGTCAAGACTAGCATTCGTTCTTGCACACGTTACTTTGTGAAGTACATTTACTTTCGTGCAATCAAGGTGAGATCATAGTCCCTCCTTTTCAACAACTTTTACTCTTGAAACTATGGGATGAGAAACATATACGTATTATACTTTTATGCTTTGAACACAAGTACGAAAAAAAACATTGCACGTGCGAGTTAGAACAAAAAGGCCTCAATTCAATTATCATTAGTTACACTTGCAGGGTGTAAACGTGAACTTATGTTATGTGATCACATGGGCTTGACAAGCCCTCATTCGGACGGTTCGCTACCGTTAGCGGATGAAATATATTTTCGAGTATATAGTGTAGGTTCTAACACTATGATAACGGGGTACGTGAACAGTTAAGTCTTGATAATTGGGTGCTCCACAAATGAACAACAACTTTGGAATGCAAACGATTTAGATAATCGACGTTATGGAAATACAAAATCTTGTGGTTCAAAAACAACGTTTACAAATACACCTATGATTTCACCAACGTTTTTCGTTGACAGTTTTCTATATGTTTCTCAGCTTCATACGTGGCTACTTGATACATGCTTCCACACACTTTGATTACTTGCTTGGGGTCAAGCATACATGCATACGCTAGTGATAGCACCTTTGGATTCAAACTTAAATGATTACATGCACACGCTATTGATAGCATTCGAAATTTTTCAACTTATATTATGTCGCAAGTTATTTCATTTATACTTGATAACTTTTGTAAACTTAAAATCTTTGTATAATTGTTTGGTAACTTAAAACTTTGCAAGTCATACACGTTTCATATGAATGCGACATAATTTTGGTCAAACGCGTCTCATTTAGGGACTATGACCACGTAACGGGACCTAAGTTAACGACGCCGCCAATGACGTTTTTGTAGGGTCGTTACAGATGGTATCAGAGCGTTGGTTGTAGGGATCTAGGATGTGCATTAGTGTGTCTGACATAGTCGTTAGGACGCATTAGTGAATCTAGACTACAACCGAATAGTTAATCATTGCATTCTGACTTGCATTTGCTATAGATAGCACTTACTTGACTACTTGTGCATTTATACTTGAATCTTCTTAGGTGAACTTTTAATGGTACCAAATTTTACATCATACGAACCGTACTCTGTCACTTTCTGGTAACACACTTAAATTCAAGATTCATACACGTGAGGATGACGACGACTTCAATAGTTATACTAGTTCGGGAACACTGTCTCCCAGGTTGTTATTCATCATCATCCCAGTTTACTATCCACAAGTGCTGTAAAGTTTCCACCACTATGGCAATCACTGACCTCTACCGATGTTACACCGGTGTTCTTCACTATCTACCACTTCTTGTCATCACTGCTTATCACTACGGTTGCTTACTACTCGTTATCATAATTCGTAACTCTTTTCATACCTAAAGACATTATTGTTTGACTTGAACCGCATTGACGTGAACAACCAGTTATACACTTTCCTCGAGAAACGCATCTTCAGAGTTGCACTAATTCTTTCGATTAAATAAGAATCACATTAGAGATGTCGTTACACTTTGTTCCTTTTAAATCTTCACGATTACGCGAACTTGATTCTATGGAGTGATGTGGGAATGGAGGTATGATTTAGCGTAATATAACGACACTCGATCAATGTTGTTATATTATGGTAAGTCATACCAAAGTTCTAATGACTCGTGATGGTGAATGGACTCGATCAACCTAATCACCACCGTGTGCCATGTACATGACTTTATTTTTCTTGTTTGAACATCCGAAAATTTCGAGAATA
The DNA here is from genome assembly GCF_046630445.1 of Rutidosis leptorrhynchoides. Lineage (NCBI taxonomy): Eukaryota > Viridiplantae > Streptophyta > Magnoliopsida > Asterales > Asteraceae > Rutidosis > Rutidosis leptorrhynchoides. Next base: position 324,323,799 of record NC_092334.1, read on the forward strand.
TTGATAAGAACGATACTAAGGACACACCTTTGATTATTGCCAAATCATATTTATGCTTCTGAATAAAGGACCAATTCTTTCAACTTCAAAACATATGCTACACGTGTATACTATCTCATTTTCGCACAGTTTTATCGACGAACTACCAAAATGCTTGATATGCTCACATCGAGGCAGAAACTTCTCTCGCATTACACTCGTACTTCCGTGTAAGGAAATCCTTTATCTAAATTCTTAATGGAGAGAGAGACTCTTCACATTATACTAGTATTCACCACGAGGGTGAATAGTCCTAACAAACGTTTTTCAGAAACCGACAAGATGGGAAAAACTTGTACAGCTATACATTATAGAAAATCTATCTCAACACGGTGTGCCATTGTCATTTATTTCGGATTGAGATACTCGTTTCACTTCTAAATTTCGGAGTGCCTTACAAGAAACCTTGGGAACATGTTTAAACATGAGTACCGCGTATCATCCACAAACCGACGGACCAAGCAAACATGCGATTCAAACCTTGGAAAACATATCACGAACTTGTATTGTTTCCTTTAATAGATTCCTCTTACAACGATAGTTATCATTCGAGTATTAACGCCGCACCTTTTCTAAACTTTATATGGTTGCAAATGTCGTTCTCCTATTCGTTGGACCGAAGTAGGTGACAAGCAAACCATCGGACCCGAACACATTCATGAAATAATCGTTAAGATCGTTCAAATCCAAGAAAGACCCAAGATGGCCCGTAATTGCCACTATACCGATGTTAGACGTAAGCCTCTCGAATTCCTAGTGGGTGACCGCGTAATATTAAATATCGCAACTTGGAAAGGTGTAATCCGTTTCAGAAAACGTAGAACGCTAAATCCGCGACATTCGGATCCTTTTAAAATCTTGGAGCGTATTGGACCCGTTGCTTACCGTTTCGAACTCCCAACTCAATCGAAATCCCGTTCATCCTACATTCCATGTATCAAACTTAAAGAAGCGTCTTGCCGAACAAGAACTTGTTATTTCTTTTGATGAACTTACTATCGATGACAAACTCCACTTCATAGGAAAATCGGTCGAAATTATGGATCGTATAACCAAACCTTAAAACAACGTAAAATCCCGATCGTCAAAGTTCGTTGGAATGCCAAGATCAAATGCAAAAGAAGTACCCTCACTTATTTGTAGAATTTGCAACGCAAGGTCTCGAGGAAGAAACAACGACTACTACTTCCAACTAAATTTCGGGACGAAATTTCTTTTAAGGTGTGGGTAATGTAACAACCCCACTTTTTCCGTTAACTCATTTTAACGCCCGTCTTTTTTTTTAAAATAATATCTTTCGTTATCTAAATTCGTATCTTTCGCTAACTAACGTTCTTAATATTTCCGTTATTCGATTATAACATCTCCCGTTTATTCTCGCGTATTTAAATTAATTCGTTTGGTTAATTCACACACCCGCTTTTAAACTCGAGGGGATAAAGTTGCCATGTGGGCAAACTAGTGACTAGGTCAACTAGTCAACCCACCCCCCCCCCCCACCATTCATTTTAATTTCATTTCTTTTCTCTTTTTCTTTCACCTATTACTTCCAACTTTGAATCCTTTTCACCTTCTCCACAAATTCATCATCTAAATCAAGAATAGGAAGCTAGCATCAAAACGAATCGTACTTTTGAAATCCTCTCTTCATCCTCTACGTTTTGGTACCAATTTCACTACTTGAGGTAAAGTTTCTAAAAACTCTAGATTTCTCTAAATTCATTTTATAGACTTGAAATGGTGTTAGTGTCTATGGCTCGAGTCTAGCATGAATATGTGATTTATTTGCTCGATCTTGTTATTCTGCATAAACTAGCATGAACTTGAAATGGGTTTGTTTAATCTTGAGTTTTAGATGATTAAATGTTGTTTAAATGTTAAAGTTCATGTATTAAATGTGTTACTAGCATCGTTAGCTTCGTTTTGGTATGTAGGTTGATTTAGAAAAACTTCGTTAGCATGATTGTTGATTTTATGATTTTTGGTTAGGGTTTGATAGACTTAAAACGAACTTTTGATGTATTGAATGCTTGTTGATGTTGTTGATAAGTGTTTAGTCGATATGTATATTTAATTACATTCGAAACGGCATATCGTATGTGTAAATTGGATTCTCGAATCACCATTTGCATTTTTGAGCTTGAAACGTTAAATAATGATCATTCGGTGAGATTTCGGTTATTGTAAATGATGTTTTTGTTTAATGAAATGTGTTTAGTTGTATTCATCGTTAAATTACCTTTCCAATGATATAAGATACGTGTTTTGAATGTTTACGGTTCATTAGTTGTGATTGAATGAAGCTTGGTTCGTGCACTTGAAAATTCAGCAACAACACCTGAAACCAGGGGCCTCTCTATAGCGAACCCTGGTGTGCACAAAATATCGCTATAGCGAGAAAACCCCTGACCAAACTCAATTTTTGATTTTTGCACTTTCGTTCCCGCTTACTCGCAACTCCGTTTAACATGAAATTTTTCCAACATGCTTATATATGACTACGTTTTTATTTGTAATGGTCGGAAACCCGACCCGAACCCGTTGACTTTAACTTTGACTTTGACCAAGTTTGACTTTTAGTCAAACTTAACCAAACACTTATGCAATCGTTCTAACTTGCGTTTATACTTATATTTTGCATGAAACTTGACAACGTGACTCACATGCTATATAATCAAGTCGTAACGAGCCATAGGACTAATTGAACACATTTTGCCTGACCTTGTGTCGTAACTGGTAATTGATATAACTTATTTGTTTAGGTCAAGACTAGCATTTGTTCTTGCACACGTTACTTTGTGAAGTACATTTACTTTCGTGCAATCAAGGTGAGATCATAGTCCTGCCTTTTCAAAAACTTTTACTCTTTAAACTATGGAATGAGAAACATATAAGTATTATACTTTTATGCTTTGAACACAAGTACGAAAACAAACATTCCACGTGCGAGTTAGAACAAAAAGGCCTCAATTCAATTATCATTAGTTACACTTGCAGGGTGTAAACGTGAACTTATGTTATGTGATCATATGGGCTTGACAAGCCCTCATTCGGACAGTTTGCTACCGTTAGCGGATGAAATATATTTTCGAGTATATATTGTAGGTTCTAAAACTATGATAACGGGGTACGTGAACAGTTAAGTCTTGATAATTGGGTGCTCCACAAATGAACAACAACTTTGTAATGCAAACGATTTAGATAATCAACGTTATGGAAATACAAAATCTTGTGGTTCAAAAACAACGTTTACAAATACACCTATGATTTCACCAACGTTTTTCGTTGACAGTTTTCTATATGTTTCTCAGGTTCATGCGTGGCTACTTGATACATGCTTCCGCACACTTTGATTACTTGCTTTGGGTCAATTATACATGCATACGCTAGTGATAGCACCTTTGAATTCAAACTTAAATGATTACATGCATACGCTATTGATAGCATTCAAAATATTTCAACTTATATTATGTCGCAAGTTATTTCATTTATACTTGATAACTTTTGTAAACTTAAACTCTTTGTCGAATTGTTTGGTAACTTAAAACTTTGCAAGTCATACACGTTTCAAATGAATGCGACATAATTTTGGTCAAACGCGTCTCATTTAGGGACTATGACCACGTAATGGGACCTAAGTTAACGACGCCGCCAATGACATTTTTGCCGGGTCGTTACACAGATTATATGTATGTATATGTATATACAACTAGTATATATGTATGTATATGTATATACAATATATATGTATGTATATGTATATGTATATGTATATGTATATGTATATGTATATGTATATGTATATGTATATACAATATATATGTACGTATATGTATATACAGTATATATGTATGTACATGTATATATATATATATATATATATATATATATATATATATATATATATATATATATATATATATATATATATATATATATATAATACTAATTAAACTTACTTGAATTTCAATCCAGATTTTATCTTTCTCATACGGAGGTACGTCCGCCCAACTCCCGTAATGTTTCGAAAACTACGGGGACCTAACAGCACTCGCTATCAGATTCACAAATTTTGAAGAATTTGGAGCATGACCCATATTAAAAGTAGTAACAAAGTTAATACCTAATGGTTTCCCACTTCGGACTTCTACCATTTTACGTAACCTCTTGTTTGCATATTTTCCCCTTTTACCACCCCGCCGAGGATGTTCAGGATCTTGGGCATCGGCCCCCGACCTAGCATGAGAAAAATGAGACTAAACAAATACATGTGTATAATTACAAGTAAAGTGAACAGAACAATGACATATACATATACATATACATATACATATACATATACATATACATATACATATACATATACATATACATATACATATACATATACATATACATATACATATACATATACATATACATATATATATATATATAAAACATATATATGTGTGTGTATATATATACATATACAGAAATATATATACATATATAGAAATATATATACATATACATATACATATCCACGGCGGCGTATTGTACATTATCAATATTACTGGCCACATGCTGTAAGCATAATTCACGTGGCCAAATGGATTGAAACCATCAGTAGCCAACTCTAGTCGGACATTTCTGGGTTCACGTGCAAAATCCGGATATTTTTGTCAATTTCTTTCAACGCTCGACCATCTACTGGATGACGCATATTACCCTCTTTCTTGCACTGTCCAGTAGCATGCCAAGTCATATCCTTTCCAATGTATATGAAAGTGTACAAACGGTTTAGTCTTGGAGTTATAGGAAAATAACGCAGAACTTTATTAGGACTTTCTTCCCCGTTGTGCGTTCAGCTTACCAGCTACTCTCGTTACATATTGGACACTTTTCCAAATTTTGGTATTCCTTATAAAACAAATAACAATCATTCTTACAAGCATGTATCGCTTTATACCCTAAACCGATCTTTTTCGTCCACTTCTTAGTTTCGTAGTATGATGTCGGAATTGTGTTATCTTTGGGATGTGATTTTTTAAGTAATTCCTACAATTAGTCAAATGCACTATTTGTCCATTTATTTAAGACCTTAATGTGTGTTAACTTGGCTAAAAACTCTAATGAGGACATCTCACAACCTAGATATAACTCGGTTTGGGTAGACTCAATTAAATCCTCCAGATCAGTTGCGATCGTGTCATTCATAGTCTCATCGTCATTTGATCCTTCCTCCGCCACACTCGGACCAAAACTACGAGTTTCCTCCCCCTAAATATCGTGCGGGAAATTTCCGAGAGGGTCTGGTGTGTTGTGTACTTCTGGCAGTTGTGGTTGTTCATCGTGATGCCACTATATCTTATAAGAGGGTTCAAACCAAATTTCATTATATGTTTTTTTTATATCTTTAGGTGTATGTCTTCTCATATTACCACATTCTTTACTTGGACATCTACACATACCATCATGATTCAAATGGTTTTTACACCTCTCAATAAAGGCATCAAGACCAATACGAAAGGCAAGCTCAAATTGATGTCGTATAGTAATCCAACTCTTATCAGTCATCATAGATATTACCTAATTAAATCAAGTTTACAATAACAAAAAACTTTTATAGTACAATAACTTATTATATATATAATCAAGGCTAGGTAGTCCAACTATGGAAGGCAACCTAACCCACTCTCTGAATGTTTGTCTCAGCTATGGATGTGTACAACTAATTTACTAGTTAGAAAATTCGGTAGCATTTCCTTAAACTCCCAAAATATGTCATATTAACGCATTTGTAGGAGTACAGGGAAAATGTTTACCAAATTTTCCATAACTAGTAAATTCATTATACACATTCACATCCTAAAAGAGACATATAACACCCCGCCAAATTCCCATCTGATGGTGTGTTAATCATATGTCCCACAGTTAACAGTTACGCCCTCTATATGAGACGTTTCAAAGCAGTCACATTTAATTTTATTAAAAATTGTTGACTTCCAAAACATAAGTCAATAAACAAAATAAGTAGTACTATTGTGATCATAACCACAAGCCAACAGTATTAAACAAATGTAAAATTTTAAATGCGAAAGTAATAAATGTCTTTAATTAAAGCATGCTGACTCCACGGACAGACTAATCCTCAACAAACAAGGGAAGCTATACCTCTTATGGACCTGAGAATACAAACATGCAAAAATAGGTCAACAAATAATGTTGGTGAATCTACAGGTTTAAATAATGTAAACAATATCTGAAAAATAGTATTCAGAAAAATAGTTTAATTTCATTGACCACGAGATTTCAATAAGTACAACCCAACGTTGCAAAATGTTACATAATCCATGAGCACCTGAATACTAGTATAAAGACCTTCTTTACCCCATAAAAATGTATACACTTGTTAGAGTGTACCTAAAGTTCAAAATAAATGCACCAAAGTTAATGTAGGGTGAGGTTCGTCTAACCTAATGGATTTGTCCATCTAAATTGTGCTTACCCGAAGGTAATAAAAGTATTCAAGCTAGGGGCTTTATGAAGAAAACTCAATATGTATAATACAGTACTCGTGTCAAACATAAAAGCATTTAAAAAATGTAAGTATAACAGCGTATATTCTCATCCCAGAAAAATATGTAAAAAGCGGGACTGTAGACTCACCTTTGATAAGCTCAAGATGAAAAGTAAGCAAGTAACTTGTACGGTTTATTGCCGAGTAATGTAACCTAAGTATACGTATTTAGGTTGGTCAATGTTTATGTCTTATACAATATTGGTTTCATAGAGTAACTTGTCCTATTTCCTGACTCAACGCGTTTCAAAGTAGAAGTCAACACATAGTCAACTAGTTCATGCAAGTCAACAAAAGTCAACTAAAGTCAAACCCAAAAGTTAAACTTCGTCAAAGTGGTCAACTAAAGTCAACATCAGTAGGTTCATGTCAAATGTTGGTCAACATGTCAATCCTAAGTCAACTAGCACGTTTCAGTTCACAGAATTGTCAAGTACGCGTTCATAGTTTATCGTCTAGCATAAAGTTCATGCACAAGTTGCAATAAACGTATATAATTCATAGCATATAAATCATGGTAATATGGAAAACTCCAGATCTCAACTAGACTCATAAACGTTTCCAAAAAGCATAACCAGGGTCTCATACGATGTCTACAAGTCGTGTTTCAGAATAGGTGCAGTTATGGCTCACCAAATCAGTTTCAAACTGCGCACCAATCTCGTAATGGCCATAACCGGAGCTAGGGACATGCAATTTATGTAAGGTTAGTGGCATGGTTCAAGGATAAGTCAAATTACCACATATCAAAAGATGAGACATTTTTGTTTAGCCAATTGGTACAGTTTATTCATGCAAGTTAGACATTCTGTTTCAGCTTAGTTCAGCAGTTACCAAATCTACGAACTTAGTGTGCATAATGTATCAGGTTTCAAGTTTTGCAATAAACTATACTTTTATCACATAACATACAAAGATTCAATATCCAAAGATCAAGTTGTCAAACCATGCACAAGTCAACTTATAGGGTTAAAGGTGTATACGTAGCAGATTTGGACAGAATACAGGTTACCGTTTTCGCACGCATATTACGCAAGCTATACTAATCCATACAATGCAAGACCTAGATGAAAAGTTATCTACAACCTATGAATTTTCCATATATGTAAAGACTTGATTCAATATTTCATATCAAATAGCCTTTAGAATTTATTTTAAGTTACTGAGCAAATCAGTTTTGTCATGAACGTTCGATTAAGCATAACGGGAGCATTACAACTTCAAATAACATGATATCCTAGTTTAACTTGAGTGTTATTAAATTCTCTACACAATTATGATCAGTATATAACTCAATTCCATGCCCATTTTTCCAGAATTCGATTTACTCACAGATTCATCAATAAAACTTCATTAATCATATCTTATGCATACGGTAACGAAAATACGCGAATCCAAAGTCTAAAATTATTAATTCTTCGAGAGGATTCCAATTATGTGATAATATTTAACATTCAACAAAGTTAAGTTTCTGTAATCATGCAAAACAAATTCGGGGTTAAACCCTAATCACATCAAACAATCGATTTAACGTAAGCAATTGACATAGACGCGTAAAGACTTGAGCAATTGACATATTACACTATTCAACTTCATAAAAATCAGAATTTTAAAGATTAGGGTTCATATAAATATATCTTTGATCACAAAATCGTTTACACCAATGCGTAGCTAACGTTGTGAATTGCAAGTTTCGTGTTCAAGGTTTTATCCAAACGATCCATTTTTGATGGTGCTAGAGTGGTGGTGATAGGCGACGGTTGGGAGAGGGAGGACCAAGAAAGAAGTCGACTGGATTGATTGGGTGTGAGGGTTACAGTAGTTTAGGGTTTTAATAGTCTTCTTATAGGTAGGCCTAATGACACTAGTTAATACATAAGTCCAACATGTTAGCCCAAAACAAGAATTAAAGGGGTAGAGTGGGGCCATTCGGTCGAATGGGGCTCAAGGGTGTTCTCAGGCTCTCGTTGCCCAATTTTGTGTAATCGTGGTCAGTTTCAAGCGCCGTTTAAATGTACCGAAGGCCCGGAACGCTAAACCGATCGTTAAAACGTAACCAAACGTTTAATTTATTAAAATACCAATAAATTAAATAGTTTACAAAGTTAATAATTATTAAAATAATTATAAAAAAATAAACCCGAGCGATTCGTTACTCGAAAAGAAATTTTGCAGTTATTCAAACCGTATCATTTTTATCGTATTTCATTAACTGAAATAAGTTTATTAATTAATATTAACCCATATTAATTTACGTAACCCTCCAGGGATCAAGTATGCATTTAATACACTTAAACACATATAAATTCAAGTAATCACCATTAAAACGATTAACAAACAGTTACCAGAACGGAAAAAGTAGGGTTGTTACATTACCCACCTGTTATTGAAAATTTCCTCCCGAAATTTTAGTAAACGTCCGCTGGAGTAGTTCCTTCCGAAAACAGTTGCGGGTACTATTGCCTCATCTGATCTTCACGCTCCCACGTGAACTCTGGTCCTCTTCGTGCGTTCTACCGAACCTTAACAATAGGAATGTTACTTCGCTTTAATCGTTTGACCTCGCGGTCCATGATCTCGACAGGTTCCTCAATAAAATGAAGTTTTAATCGATGCGCAGTTCCTCTAATGGAATCACCAAGTTCTCGTCGGCTAGGCACTTCTTTAGGTTGGATACATGGAAAGTGTCGTGTATTCCACTGAGTGCTTGTGGCAGTTTCAATCTATAAGCCACTGGTCCAACTCTTTCAGTTATCTCGAATGGTCCAACATACCTAGGACTCAACTTACCTCATTTTCTGAATCGTACTACACCCTTCCAGGGTGATACTTTAAGCATGACTTTGTCGCCAACTTGAAATTCTAAGTCTCGCCTTCTAACATCGGCATAACTCTTTTGACAACTCCGAGCCATTTTCAATCGTTCTTGAATCTGTACGATTTTCTCCGTTGTCTCCTGAATAATCTCAGGACCTGTCAACGGACTATCCCCCAATTTGCTCCAACACACGGGAGATCTACACTTCCTTCCGTACAACGCTTCGAAAGGTGCAGCTTTAATGCTCGAATGGTAGCTGTTCTTATATGAGAACTCAGCTAGCGGTAAATACTTCTCCCATCCGTTTCCGAAATCAATGACACATGCTCGCAACATGTCCTCTAGAGTTTGAATAGTTCGTTCGCTTTGGCCATCTGTCTAGGGTTGATATGCTGTACTCATATCTAAACGAGTCCCCATTGCTTGCTGTAATGTTTGCCAAAATCTAGAAGTGAATCTGCTTTCACATCAGATATGATAGATACAGGCACTCCATGCCTAGAGATGACTTCCTTTATGTAAACTTGTGCTAATTTTTCCATTTTGTCTGTTTCTCTTATAGGTAAAAAGTGTGCAGACTTAGTGAGACGATCCACGACAACCCAAATGGTGTCGTAACCTCCCACAGTCTTCGATAGTTTCGTAATGAAGTCCATTGCAATACATTCCCATTTCCACTGGGAATATCTGGTTGAGTTAATAACCCTGATGGCTTCTGGTGTTCAGCCTTGACCTTAGCGCAAGTCAAGCATTTTTTGACGTAGGTAGCAATGTCAGCTTTCAGATTTGGCCACTAATAAAACGCCTTCAAATCTTGGTACATTTTATTTGATCCAGGATGAATTGAGTACCTTGACTTGTGTGCTTCCTCCAACACTAGTTCTCTCAATCCACCAAACTTTGGTACCCAAATTCGGCTAGCAAAATTGAAATGTCCCGTTCTTATTGATTAAAAACGTTCCATATTAATTGATTTCGTTGCGAGGTTTTGACCTCTATATGAGACGTTTTTCAAAGACTGCATTCATTTTTAAAACAAACCATAACCTTTATTTCATAAATAAAGGTTTAAAAAGCTTTACGTAGATTATCAAATAATGATAATCTAAAATATCCTGTTTACACACGACCATTACATAATGGTTTACAATACAAATATGTTACATCGAAATAAGTTTCTTGAATGCAGTTTTTACACAATATCATACAAACATGGACTCCAAATCTTGTCCTTATTTTAGTATGCAACAGCGGAAGCTCTTAATATTCACCTGAGAATAAACATGCTTTAAACGTCAACAAAAATGTTGGTGAGTTATAGGTTTAACCTATATATATCAAATCGTAACAATAGACCACAAGATTTCATATTTCAATACACATCCCATACATAGAGATAAAAATCATTCATATGGTGAACACCTGGTAACCGACATTAACAAGATGCATATATAAGAATATCCCCATCATTCCGGGACACCCTTCGGATATGATATAAATTTCGAAGTACTAAAGCATCCGGTACTTTGGATGGGGTTTGTTAGGCCCAATAGATCTATCTTTAGAGTTCGCGTCAATTAGGGTGTCTGTTCCCTAATTCTTAGATTACCAGACTTAATAAAAAGGGGCATATTCGATTTCGATAATTCAACCATAGAATGTAGTTTCACGTACTTGTGTCTATTTTGTAAATCATTTATAAAACCTGCATGTATTCTCATCCCAAAAATATTAGATTTTAAAAGTGGGACTATAACTCACTTTCACAGATTTTTACTTCGTCAGGAAGTAAGACTTGGCCACTGGTTGATTCACGAACCTATAACAATATATACATATATATCAAAGTATGTTCAAAATATATTTACAACACTTTTAATATATTTTGATGTTTTAAGTTTATTAAATCAGCTGTCCTCGTTAGTAACCTACAACTAGTTGTCCACAGTTAGATGTACAGAAATAAATCGATAAATATTATCTTGAATCAATCCACGACCCAGTGTATACGTATCTCAGTATTGATCACAACTCAAACTATATATATTTTGGAATCAACCTCAACCCTGTATAGCTAACTCCGACATTCACATATAGAGTGTCTATGGTTGTTCCGAAATATATATAGATGTGTCGACATGATAGGTCGAAACATTGTATACGTGTCTATGGTATCTCAAGATTACATAATATATAATACAAGTTGATTAAGTTATGGTTGGAATAGATTTGTTACCAATTTTCACGTAGCTAAAATGAGAAAAATTATCCAATCTTGTTTTACCCATAACTTCTTCATTTTAAATCCGTTTTGAGTGAATCAAATTGCTATGGTTTCAAATTGAACTCTATTTTATGAATCTAAACAAAAAAAGTATAGGTTTCTAGTCGGAAAAATAAGTTACAAGTCATTTTTGTAAAGGTAGTCATTTCAGTCGAAAGAACGACGTCTAGATGACCATTTTAGAAAACATACTTCCACTTTGAGTTTAACCATAATTTTTGGATATAGTTTCATGTTCATAATAAAAATCATTTTCTCAGAATAACAACTTTTAAATCAAAGTTTATCATAGTTTTTAATTAACTAACCCAAAACAGCCCGCGGTGTTACTACGACGGCGTAAATCCGGTTTTACGGTGTTTTTCGTGTTTCCAGGTTTTAAATCATTAAGTTAGCATATCATATAGATATAGAACATGTGTTTAGTTGATTTTAAAAGTCAAGTTAGAAGGATTAACTTTTGTTTGCGAACAAGTTTAGAATTAACTAAACTATGTTCTAGTGATTACAAGTTTAAACCTTCGAATAAGATAGCTTTATATGTATGAATTGAATGATGTTATGAACATCATTACTACCTTAAGTTCCTTGGATAAACCTACTGGAAAAGAGAAAAATGGATCTAGCTTCAATGGATCCTTGGATGGCTCGAAGTTCTTGAAGCAGAATCATGACACGAAAACAAGTTCAAGTAAGATCATCACTTGAAATAAGATTGTTATAGTTATAGAAATTGAACCAAAGTTTGAATATGATTATTACCTTGTATTAGAATGATAACCTACTGTAAGAAACAAAGATTTCTTGAGGTTGGATGATCACCTTACAAGATTGGAAGTGAGCTAGCAAACTTGAAAGTATTCTTGATTTTATGAAACTAGAACTTTTGGAATTTATGAAGAACACTTAGAACTTGAAGATAGAACTTGAGAGAGATGAATTAGATGAAGAAAATTGAAGAATGAAAGTGTTTGTAGGTGTTTTTGGTCGTTGGTGTATGGATTAGATATAAAGGATATGTAATTTTGTTTTCATGTAAATAAGTCATGAATGATTACTCATATTTTTGTAATTTTATGAGATATTTCATGCTAGTTGCCAAATGATGATTCCCACATGTGTTAGGTGACTCACATGGGCTGCTAAGAGCTGATCATTGGAGTGTATATACCAATAGTACATACATCTAAAAGCTGTGTATTGTACGAGTACGAATACGGGTGCATACGAGTAGAATTGTTGATGAAACTGAACGAGGATGTAATTGTAAGCATTTTTGTTAAGTAGAAGTATTTTGATAAGTGTATTGAAGTCTTTAAAAAGTGTATAAATACATATTAAAACACTACATGTATATACATTTTAACTGAGTCGTTAAGTCATCGTTAGTCGTTACATGTAAGTGTTGTTTTGAAACCTTTAGGTTAACGATCTTGTTAAATGTTGTTAACCCAATGTTTATAATATCAAATGAGATTTTAATTTATTATATTATCATGATATTATCATGTATGAATATCTCTTAATATGATATATATACATTAAATGTCTTTACAACGATAATCGTTACATATATGTCTCGTTTAAAAATCATTAAGTTAGTAGTCTTGTTTTTACATATGTAGTTCATTGTTAATATACTTAATGATATGTTTACTTATCATAGTATCATGTTAACTATATATATATCCATATATATGTCATCATATAGTTTTTACAAGTTTTAACGTTCGTGAATCACCGGTCAACTTGGGTGGTCAATTGTCTATATGAAACATATTTCAATTAATCAAGTCTTAACAAGTTTGATTGCTTAACATGTTGGAAACATTTAATCATGTAAATATCAATCTCAATTAATATATATAAACATGGAAAAGTTCGGGTCACTACAGTACCTACCCGTTAAATAAATTTCGTCCCGAAATTTTAAGCTGTTGAAGGTGTTGACGAATCTTCTGGAAATAGATGCGGGTATTTCTTCTTCATCTGATCTTCACGCTCCCAGGTGAACTCGGGTCCTCTACGAGCATTCCATCGAACCTTAACAATTGGTATCTTGTTTTGCTTAAGTCTTTTAACCTCACGATCCATTATTTCGACGGGTTCTTCGATGAATTGAAGTTTTTCGTTGATTTGGATTTCATCTAACGGAATAGTGAGATCTTCTTTAGCAAAACATTTCTTCAAATTCGAGACGTGGAAAGTGTTATGTACAGCCGCGAGTTGTTGAGGTAACTCAAGTCGGTAAGCTACTGGTCCGACACGATCAATAATCTTGAATGGTCCAATATACCTTGGATTTAATTTCCCTCGTTTACCAAATCGAACAACGCCTTTCCAAGGTGAAACTTTAAGCATGACCATCTCTCCAATTTCAAATTCTATATCTTTTCTTTTAATGTCAGCGTAGCTCTTTTGTCGACTTTGGGCGGTTTTCAACCGTTGTTGAATTTGGATGATCTTCTCGGTAGTTTCTTGTATAATCTCCGGACCCGTAATCTGTCTATCCCCCACCTCACTCCAACAAATCGGAGACCTGCACTTTCTACCATAAAGTGCTTCAAACGGCGCCATCTCAATGCTTGAATGGTAGCTGTTGTTGTAGGAAAATTCTGCTAACGGTAGATGTCGATCCCAACTGTTTCCGAAATCAATAACACATGCTCGTAGCATGTCTTCAAGCGTTTGTATCGTCCTTTCGCTCTGCCCATCAGTTTGTGGATGATAGGCAGTACTCATGTCTAGACGAGTTCCTAATGCTTGCTGTAATGTCTGCCAGAATCTTGAAATAAATCTGCCATCCCTATCAGAGATAATAGAGATTGGTATTCCATGTCTGGAGACGACTTCCTTCAAATACAGTCGTGCTAACTTCTCCATCTTGTCATCTTCTCTTATTGGTAGGAAGTGTGCTGATTTGGTGAGACGATCAACTATTACCCAAATAGTATCAAAACCACTTGCAGTCCTTGGCAATTTAGTGATGAAATCCATGGTAATGTTTTCCCATTTCCATTCCGGGATTTCGGGTTGTTGAAGTAGACCTGATGGTTTCTGATGCTCAGCTTTGACCTTAGAACACGTCAAACATTCTCCTACATATTTAGCAACATCGGCTTTCATACCCGGCCACCAAAAATGTTTCTTGAGATCCTTGTACATCTTCCCCGTTCCAGGATGTATTGAGTATCTGGTTTTATGAGCTTCTCTAAGTACCATTTCTCTCATATCTCCAAATTTTGGTACCCAAATCCTTTCAGCCCTATACCGGGTTCCGTCTTCCCGAATATTAAGATGCTTCTCCGATCCTTTGGGTATTTCATCCTTTAGATTTCCCTCTTTTAAAACTCCTTGTTGCGCCTCCTTTATTTGAGTAGTAATGTTATTATGAATCATTATATTCATAGATTTTACTCGAATGGGTTCTCTGTCCTTCCTGCTCAAGGCATCGGCTACCACATTTGCCTTCCCCGGGTGGTAACGAATCTCAAAGTCGTAATCATTCAATAATTCAATCCACCTACGCTGCCTCATATTCAGTTGTTTCTGATTAAATATGTGTTGAAGACTTTTGTGGTCGGTATATATAATACTTTTGACCCCATATAAGTAGTGCCTCCAAGTCTTTAATGCAAAAACAACCGCGCCTAATTCCAAATCATGCGTCGTATAATTTTGTTCGTGAATCTTCAATTGTCTAGACGCATAAGCAATCACCTTCGTTCGTTGCATTAATACACAACCGAGACCTTGCTTTGATGCATCACAATAAATCACAAAATCATCATTCCCTTCAGGCAATGACAATATAGGTGCCGTAGTTAGCTTTTTCTTCAATAACTGAAACGCTTTCTCTTGTTCATCATTCCATTCAAATTTCTTCCCTTTATGCGTTAATGCAGTCAAGGGTTTTGCTATTCTGGAAAAGTCTTGGATGAACCTTCTGTAGTAACCAGCTAGTCCTAAAAACTGGCGTATGTGTTTCGGAGTTTTCGGGGTTTCCCACTTTTCAACAGTTTCTATCTTTGCCGGATCCACCTTAATACCTTCTTTGTTCACTATGTGACCGAGGAATTGAACTTCTTCCAACCAAAATGCACACTTTGAAAACTTAGCGTACAATTCTTCCTTCCTCAATACTTCTAACACCTTTCTCAAATGTTCACCGTGTTCTTGGTCATTCTTTGAGTAAATAAGTATGTCATCAATGAAAACAATGACAAACTTGTCAAGGTATGGTCCACACACTCGGTTCATAAGGTCCATGAACACAGCTGGTGCATTAGTTAAACCAAACGGCATGACCATAAACTCGTAATGACCGTAACGTGTTCTGAAAGCAGTCTTTGGAATATCATCTTCTTTCACCCGCATTTGATGATACCCAGAACGTAAGTCAATCTTTGAATAAACAGACGAGCCTTGTAGTTGATCAAATAAGTCGTCGATTCTCGGTAGTGGGTAGCGGTTCTTGATGGTAAGTTTGTTCAACTCTCGGTAGTCGATACACAACCTGAATGTACCATCTTTCTTCTTGACAAACAAAACAGGAGCTCCCCACGGTGATGTGCTTGGTCGAATGAAACCACGCTCTAAAAGTTCTTGTAATTGGCTTTGCAGTTCTTTCATCTCGCTGGGTGCGAGTCTGTAAGGAGCACGAGCTATTGGTGCAGCTCCTGGTACAAGATCTATTTGAAATTCAACGGATCGATGTGGGGGTAATCCCGGTAATTCTTTCGGAAATACATCGGGAAATTCTTTTGCAATGGGAACATCATTGATGCTCTTTTCTTCAGTTTGTACTTTCTCGACGTGTGCTAGAACAGCATAGCAACCTTTTCTTATTAGTTTTTGTGCCTTCAAATTACTAATAAGATGTAGCTTCGTGTTGCCCTTTTCTCCGTACACCATTAAGGGTTTTCCTTTTTCTCGTATAATGCGAATTGCATTTTTGTAACAAACGATCTCTGCTTTCACTTCTTTCAACCAGTCCATACCGATTATCACATCAAAACTCCCTAACTCTACTGGTATCAAATCAATCTTAAATGTTTCGCTAACCAGTTTAATTTCTCGATTCCGACATATATTATCTGCTGAAATTAATTTACCATTTGCTAATTCGAGTAAAAATTTACTATCCAAAGGCGTCAACGGACAACTTAATTTAGCACAAAAATATCTACTCATATAGCTTCTATCCGCACCCGAATCAAATAAAACGTAAGCAGATTTATTGTCAATAAGAAACGTACCCGTAACAAGCTCCGGGTCTTCCTGTGCCTCTGCCACATTAATATTGAAAACTCTTCCGCGGCCTTGTCCATTCGTGTTCTCCTGGTTCGGGCAATTTCTAATAATGTGGCCCGGTTTTCCACATTTATAACAAGCTACATTGGCATAACTTGCTCCGACACTACTTGCTCCGCCATTACTCATTCCGACACCATTTGTTCCTTTCGTTCTGTTAACCCCTGGTCCGTAGACATCACACTTCGCCGCGCTATGACCATTTCTTTTACACTTGTTGCAAAATTTGGTGCAGAACCCCGAGTGATACTTTTCACACCTTTGGCATAGCGGCTTCTGATTGTTGTTGTTGTTGCGGTTATTATTGTTGTTAAGATGATTGTTGTGGTTGCTGTTGTTGTTGTTGTTGTTGTTGGGCCGTTTGTTGTAGTTGCGATTGATGTTGCGATTGTTAGGATAGTTGTTGCGATTATTGTTATAATTGCTGTTGTTGTTGTATTGGTGATTCTTATCACCGTTTTCCTCCCACTTTCTTTTGACTTGCTTCACATTGGCCTCTTCAGCAGTCTGTTCTTTAATTCTTTCTTCAATCTGGTTCACTAGTTTGTGAGCCATTCTACATGCCTGTTGTATGGAGGCGGGCTCGTGTGAACTTATATCTTCTTGGATTCTTTCCGGTAATCCTTTCACAAACGCGTCGATCTTCTCTTCCTCATCTTCGAATGCTCCCGGACACAATAGGCACAATTCTGTGAATCGTCTTTCGTACGTGGTAATATCAAATCCTTGGGTTCGTAACCCTCTAAGTTCTATCTTGAGCTTATTGACCTCGGTTCTGGGACGGTACTTCTCGTTCATCAAGTGCTTGAATGCTGACCACGGTAGTGCGTACGCATCGTCTTGTCCCACTTGCTCTAGATAGGTATTCCACCATGTTAACGCAGAACCTGTGAAGGTATGCGTAGCGTACTTCACTTTGTCCTCTTCAGTACACTTACTTATGGCAAACACCGATTCGACCTTCTCGGTCCATCGTTTCAATCCAATCGGTCCTTCGGTTCCATCAAATTCCAAAGGTTTGCAGGCAGTGAATTCTTTGTAGGTGCATCCTACACGATTTCCTGTACTGCTAGATCCAAGGTTATTGTTGGTATGTAGCGCAGCCTGTACTGCGGCTATGTTTGAAGCTAGAAAAGTACGGAATTCTTCTTCATTCATATTCACGGTGTGTCGAGTAGTCGGTGCCATTTCCTTCAAAATAGTTAAATGGAACAAGTTAATCATACATAATATTAAGAGTAGTTAATAGTATTTCGTAGCATAATATGAACTCATTTATAAAAGCTTTTTCTTCATATTAGCGTTTTATAAGTTTAAATTCGGGTAGTACCTACCCGTTAAGTTCATACTTAGTAGCTAATATACAATTCAACTACTACAATTCTATATGAAAAACTGATTATAATAATATTTCGCGTTCAAACTTTTATACAATATTTTACAAACTTACAATACCGCTTATTTTACATAAAGCATGAAATATAGCACACAATAACTTTGATACAAGATAGTTGTGAAGATAATTCTAGCTAGTACACAAGTCGTTCAGCAAAGGCAATAAAGACACGTAATTCATACGTCCAGAAACAAGTCATGCATTCTGGTTTTACTAGGACTACTTCCCATCCTTGGTCTTGTGCAACATAACCGTTATGGCCGTTGATAAGACAGCGTGTTGTAACGTCGTCAAAGGGACGAGGGTTACGTAATGTCCAACAGTCCCGTAATAATCTAAAAACCTCATTTCTTACCCCAATTACCGACTCCGTCACTTGTGGAAACGTTTTGTTTAATAGTTGTAGCCCGATGTTCTTGTTCTCACTTTGGTGAGAAGCGAACATTACTAATCCGTAAGCATAACATGCTTCTTTATGTTGCATGTTAGCCGCTTTTTCTAAATCACGAAGTCCAATATTCGGATATATTGAGTCAAAATAATTTCTTAACCCGTTGCGTAAAATAGCATTTGGGTTCCCCGCAATATATGCGTCAAAGTAAACACATCGTAACTTATGGGTTTCCCAATGTGATATCCCCCATCTTTCAAACGAAAGTCTCTTATAAACCAAGACATTCTTGGAACGTTCTTCGAATGTCTTACAAACTGATCTCGCCTTAAATAGTTGTGCCGAAGAATTCTGGCCGACTCTAGACAAGATTTCATCAATCATGTCTCCGGGTAGGTCTCTTAAAATATTGGGTTGTCTATCCATTTTGTGTTTTTAAACTGTAAAATAGACAAGAGTTAGATTCATAAAAAAATACTTATTAATACAAACAATTTTTACATATATCATAAAGCATAAGAACACTATATTCCATATATTACACCACACGAATACAACTATCTTATTCCGACTCGCTCGTTTCTTCTTCTTCGGTTTTGGTTCGTTTTGCCAAGTTTCTAGGGATATATGATGTTCCCCTAATACGAGCCGTCGTTGTCCACATTGGTTTAGAAAAACCTGGTGGTTTAGAGGTTCCCGGGTCATTGTTACAACTTAAGGACTTCGGGGGTTGACGATACATATAAAGTTCATCGGGGTTGGAATTAGATTTCTCTATTTTTATGCCCTTTCCCTTATTATTTTCTTTTGCCTTTTTAAATTCAGTTGGGGTAATTTCTATAACATCATCGGAATTCTCGTCGGAATCCGATTCATCGGAGAATTGGTAATCCTCCCAATATTTTGCTTCCTTGGCGGAAACACCATTGACCATAATTAACTTTGGTCGGTTGGTTGAGGATTTTCTTTTACTTAACCGTTTTATTATTTCCCCCACCGGTTCTATTTCTTCATCCGGTTCCGATTCTTCTTCCGGTTCCGATTCTTCTTCCGGTTCCGACTCTTCTTCCGGTTCCTCTTCGGGAACTTGTGAATCAGTCCACGAATCATTCCAATTTACATTTGACTCTTCATTGTTATTAGGTGAGTCAATGGGACTTGTTCTAGAGGTAGACATCTATCACATAATATCAAACGCGTTAAGAGATTAATATATCACATAATATTCACATGTTAAAAATATATAGTTTCCAACAAAATTTGTTAAGCAATCATTTTTCAAGTAAACACGGTCGAAGTCCAGACTCACTAATGCATCCTAACAAACTCGATAAGACACACTAATGAAAAATTCTGGTTCTCTAAGACCAACGCTCTGATACCAACTGAAATGTCCCGTTCTTATTGATTAAAAACGTTCCATATTAATTGATTTCGTTGCGAGGTTTTGACCTCTATATGAGACGTTTTTCAAAGACTGCATTCATTTTTAAAACAAACCATAACCTTTATTTCATAAATAAAGGTTTAAAAAGCTTTACGTAGATTATCAAATAATGATAATCTAAAATATCCTGTTTACACACGACCATTACATAATGGTTTACAATACAAATATGTTACATCGAAATAAGTTTCTTGAATGCAGTTTTTACACAATATCATACAAACATGGACTCCAAATCTTGTCCTTATTTTAGTATGCAACAGCGGAAGCTCTTAATATTCACCTGAGAATAAACATGCTTTAAACGTCAACAAAAATGTTGGTGAGTTATAGGTTTAACCTATATATATATCAAATCGTAACAATAGACCACAAGATTTCATATTTCAATACACATCCCATACATAGAGATAAAAATCATTCATATGGTGAACACCTGGTAACCGACATTAACAAGATGCATATATAAGAATATCCCCATCATTCCGGGACACCCTTCGGATATGATATAAATTTCGAAGTACTAAAGCATCCGGTACTTTGGATGGGGTTTGTTAGGCCCAATAGATCTATCTTTAGAGTTCGCGTCAATTAGGGTGTCTGTTCCCTAATTCTTAGATTACCAGACTTAATAAAAAGGGGCATATTCGATTTCGATAATTCAACCATAGAATGTAGTTCCACGTACTTGTGTCTATTTTGTAAATCATTTATAAAACCTGCATGTATTCTCATCCCAAAAATATTAGATTTTAAAAGTGGGACTATAACTCACTTTCACAGATTTTTACTTCGTCGAGAAGTAAGACTTGGCCACTGGTTGATTCACGAACCTATAACAATATATACATATATATCAAAGTATGTTCAAAATATATTTACAACACTTTTAATATATTTTGATGTTTTAAGTTTATTAAATCAGCTGTCCTCGTTAGTAACCTACAACTAGTTGTCCACAGTTAGATGTACAGAAATAAATCGATAAATATTATCTTGAATCAATCCACGACCCAGTGTATACGTATCTCAGTATTGATCACAACTCAAACTATATATATTTTGGAATCAACCTCAACCCTGTATAGCTAACTCCGACATTCACATATAGAGTGTCTATGGTTGTTCCGAAATATATATAGATGTGTCGACATGATAGGTCGAAACATTGTATACGTGTCTATGGTATCTCAAGATTACATAATATATAATACAAGTTGATTAAGTTATGGTTGGAATAGATTTGTTACCAATTTTCACGTAGCTAAAATGAGAAAAATTATCCAATCTTGTTTTACCCATAACTTCTTCATTTTAAATCCGTTTTGAGTGAATCAAATTGCTATGGTTTCAAATTGAACTCTATTTTATGAATCTAAACAAAAAAAGTATAGGTTTCTAGTCGGAAAAATAAGTTACAAGTCATTTTTGTAAAGGTAGTCATTTCAGTCGAAAGAACGACGTCTAGATGACCATTTTAGAAAACATACTTCCACTTTGAGTTTAACCATAATTTTTGGATATAGTTTCATGTTCATAATAAAAATCATTTTCTCAGAATAACAACTTTTAAATCAAAGTTTATCATAGTTTTTAATTAACTAACCCAAAACAGCCCGCGGTGTTACTACGACGGCGTAAATCCGGTTTTACGGTGTTTTTCGTGTTTCCAGGTTTTAAATCATTAAGTTAGCATATCATATAGATATAGAACATGTGTTTAGTTGATTTTAAAAGTCAAGTTAGAAGGATTAACTTTTGTTTGCGAACAAGTTTAGAATTAACTAAACTATGTTCTAGTGATTACAAGTTTAAACCTTCGAATAAGATAGCTTTATATGTATGAATTGAATGATGTTATGAACATCATTACTACCTTAAGTTCCTTGGATAAACCTACTGGAAAAGAGAAAAATGGATCTAGCTTCAATGGATCCTTGGATGGCTCGAAGTTCTTGAAGCAGAATCATGACACGAAAACAAGTTCAAGTAAGATCATCACTTGAAATAAGATTGTTATAGTTATAGAAATTGAACCAAAGTTTGAATATGATTATTACCTTGTATTAGAATGATAACCTACTGTAAGAAACAAAGATTTCTTGAGGTTGGATGATCACCTTACAAGATTGGAAGTGAGCTAGCAAACTTGAAAGTATTCTTGATTTTATGAAACTAGAACTTTTGGAATTTATGAAGAACACTTAGAACTTGAAGATAGAACTTGAGAGAGATCAATTAGATGAAGAAAATTGAAGAATGAAAGTGTTTGTAGGTGTTTTTGGTCGTTGGTGTATGGATTAGATATAAAGGATATGTAATTTTGTTTTCATGTAAATAAGTCATGAATGATTACTCATATTTTTGTAATTTTATGAGATATTTCATGCTAGTTGCCAAATGATGATTCCCACATGTGTTAGGTGACTCACATGGGCTGCTAAGAGCTGATCATTGGAGTGTATATACCAATAGTACATACATCTAAAAGCTGTGTATTGTACGAGTACGAATACGGGTGCATACGAGTAGAATTATTGATGAAACTGAACGAGGATGTAATTGTAAGCATTTTTGTTAAGTAGAAGTATTTTGATAAGTGTATTGAAGTCTTTAAAAAGTGTATAAATACATATTAAAACACTACATGTATATACATTTTAACTGAGTCGTTAAGTCATCGTTAGTCGTTACATGTAAGTGTTGTTTTGAAACCTTTAGGTTAACGATCTTGTTAAATGTTGTTAACCCAATGTTTATAATATCAAATGAGATTTTAATTTATTATATTATCATGATATTATCATGTATGAATATCTCTTAATATGATATATATACATTAAATGTCTTTACAACGATAATCGTTACATATATGTCTCGTTTAAAAATCATTAAGTTAGTAGTCTTGTTTTTACATATGTAGTTCATTGTTAATATACTTAATGATATGTTTACTTATCATAGTATCATGTTAACTATATATATATCCATATATATGTCATCATATAGTTTTTACAAGTTTTAACGTTCGTGAATCACCGGTCAACTTGGGTGGTCAATTGTCTATATGAAACATATTTCAATTAATCAAGTCTTAACAAGTTTGATTGCTTAACATGTTGGAAACATTTAATCATGTAAATATCAATCTCAATTAATATATATAAACATGGAAAAGTTCGGGTCACTACAAAAATATCGTGTTCCATCCTCTTTTATGTCGAATTTCTTATTCAACCCTTTGATAAATTCTACATCAACATTCTCTTGTTTCACGGCTTCCAGTTGTGCTTCGCGGATCTATGAGGTAAGGTTCGTACGTACAATCATGTTAGATCTTTAACTCTGAGAGGTTTCACTCTCTCTTTTCTGCTCAAAGCATCCGCTACAAAATTCGCCTTGCTAGGATGGTATTGAAGTTCATAATCGTAATTGTTAAGAAATTCCATCCATTGTCACTGTCTCATATTGAGCTTTTTCTGATCAAATATGTGTTGTAGGCTCTTATGGTCAGTGAAGATAGTAAACTTCGTTTCATACAGGTAATGTCTCCACATTTTGAGTGCAAAGACTACAGCCCCTAGTTCCAGGTCATGCAGAGTGTAATTCTGCTCGTGAATTATTAATTGTCGCAATCCATAAGCAATAACCTTGTTTCGTTACATAAGCACGCAACCCATTGCTTGACGCAAGGCATCACAATAAATAACAAAATCTTTATTTCCCTCGGGTAGAGACAATATCGGTGCAGTTGTTAGCTTCTCCTTCAATAACCGAAATGCAGTTTCTTGTGGCTCTGACCACTCATACTTCTTGCCTTTATAAGTCAACGCAGTAAATGGTCGAGCAATCTTAGAAAATCCTTCAATGAATATCCTGTAGTAACCAGCTAGCCCCAGGAATTGTCGGATCTGAGTTGGTGTCCTTGGGGTTTCCCAATTCTTAACCGTTTCGATCTTTGCTGGATCAACTTGTATTCCATTGGCACCTACAACCTGACCAAGGAATTTTATTTCTTGCAACCAAAAGTCACACTTTGAGAACTTTGCATACAATTGCTCTTCTCTAAGCATAGCCAGTATCGAACGTAAATGCTGCTCGTGCTCTTCTTTGTTCTTAGAGTACACCAATATAACAACAATAAACACAATGAAGAATTTATCTAGGTATGGCTTACACACACGGTTCATGAGGTCCATGAACACTAATATAACAACCCGAAAATTTCGGACAAAATTTAAACAAAAATCTTTACATGGATTCAATTAAACTTCGACTAGTTCCGATGACTCACGAATAATTATTTGTAAATAGATATTTATATATAAATAATTAAATATAAATAATTATATATAATATCTAGATATGAAAATTTATACATTTAATCTGTTATCAATATTACTAATATTATTGAAAACATTATTATTATAATTAGTAGTAAAATTATGACTTTAGTTATTATTATGATTATTAATATTATTATCATTATTAGTATCATCATTACTAATATTATTATTATTATTGTTATACTTATTAATTATCATATTATTCTCATTATTAATTATTAATAATATTAAAAGGATTATTATTAATATTACAAATATTATTATTATAAAAATAATACAATATAATATTATTATCATTTTAATAATTATCATTATCATTATTATTATTATCTTTATCTATTATTATTATTGTTAATGATATTATTGTTAATATTATTATAAAATATCATTACTCTTGCTATTCACATTATTATTATTTTTATCAATAATATTAAAAGTATTATTATTTTTATTAATATAAATATTATTACTATTAGTATTATATTTATTAATATATTTATAAAAATAAAATAAATACAACAGTTACCAAATTTGACCTAATCTGTTTATTCTTTTTTTATATATCAAGAACTGCTTTTTAATGTGTTTTATTTTTTTTATTGGATCGTGATAACTGCTTTTAATTTTTTTTAGCCAAACGTGATATGCTTTTGATTTTAAAAACCGATCGTGATCTTTGCTTTTCATTTTTTATTTTGATTGTGATATATTTAATTACTACTACTAGTTTTTATTTTGTATCCATTATCAATCAATCACATTATATAACATTACTGCAATTCAAAGAATCAAACACAAATTTTTTTTATATATAAGATCGTACCTCTATGTTCTTGGAGCTTTTTGTCAAAAATTCTAAAACGAATCCCATTTAAAAATCTATAAATGCCATCTTGTTAGAATTCTTTTAATCAAACTATCTGCAAAGTTTGATCTCTCAATTTCTTGTAACGATTCTTAATTTTGAAGTCAAAATTTGATTTTTAAAAAGTCAACGATGTGTTCTTCGCGAAATTCATTTTTGTTTTGATGATTCAGATTAAATTGATGATTTGGAAAGATTATACGAATGATATGTAATATATTTCATGTTGAAAAGATTGTCCAAAACAAGCTCATAATTGAAATCAATTTTTTTTTCTTCTTACTTTAAACAGGGACGGCAGTGGCTGCTGCTTACATTTTTTTTTTGTTATCTGTTGATTTAATTCACCAAAAAGGTTTTACCTGTTCCTATTAAATTACCTAAACCCAATAATTTAGTTAACTATTATGATGTTTATGGCTATGGCCGATCGAGTTATAAATGAAGAAGAAGAAACAGTGATGAACGAGTTATATATTTATAGTTTAGGCATATAATCAGATGAAACAGAAATGGTAGAGTGGTTAAGGGGTGTTGTGTGTTGAACGAGAGGTCTCGGGTTCGAGTCCCGTCCATGGCAAATTTTTTTAAGGAAAGCTTATAAGGTAGTTTTAATTTATTTTTATTATTATTATTATTATTATTATTATTATTATTATTATTATT
Organism: Rutidosis leptorrhynchoides; assembly: GCF_046630445.1. Lineage (NCBI taxonomy): Eukaryota > Viridiplantae > Streptophyta > Magnoliopsida > Asterales > Asteraceae > Rutidosis > Rutidosis leptorrhynchoides. The sequence goes on from NC_092334.1 coordinate 324,349,926, forward strand.
ATTATTATTATTATTATTATTATTATTATTATTATTATTATTATTATTATTATTATTATTATTATTATTTATTGTTATTATTATTATTGTTATTCTAATTATTATTACTATTATTAGAATAATCATTATTATTAAGAGTATTATTATTAAAATTTTAGAATTAAAATAGTTATTAATATAAGTATTATTAGTATTACAACCATATTAATATATTATTATCATTATCTTTACTAACTAGTATCATTATTATTATAAAGTATCATTATTATTATTATTAGAATTATCATTTTTACAAACACTATCATTTTTGTTATTACTAGTATTATTATTATTAATTACCATTATTTTTAAATATTAGTATTAACATTACTATTATTATCACTAGTATTAGCAAAATATTAATTATCATTATCATTATCATTACTAACAAAGTAACTAATGATATTATCAAAATTATTATTTTCAACATCATTATTAAATCTAATTAATAGTATTATCATCATTATTTTTAGTATCATCATTATTATATTACCATTATCATTATGAAAATTATTATTATTACAAAATAAAACAACTCTTTATTCATTGTCATTATTAAAGTCAGTTTATCAAACAAATACTTATACATAGAATATATATATAAGTATATATATACATAAAGATATAACAAGTTAAATATATATAAACTTATTCGATTACGAGTATATGTGTTAATATATATATATATACTTGATATAGGTTCGTGAATCCGAGGATAACTCTGCACTTGTTCAGTGTCGTCATATGCGTATTTACTACAAACTATCGTATTGTATCGTGAGTTTTCATAGCTCTCTTTTTACATATATTTTTGGGCAGAGAATACATGCGCAACTTTTATAACTGTTTTATACGTTAGACACAAGTACCAACTGTTAAACTATGCTATGCCTGGCTATGTCCAACAAAGTCCCTACAACGATATTTTTAATTTCTCGTTGAATGCATTCTTAATTATTGTGGGTAGGCCTATCGGGAGTAACGTCCCTGATACATTTGACTAAGTCTTTGTATTGCTTAATAATGAAATTAAACCGACAAGGACAGAACAACTTGTCATTGAGGCAAACTTTAAACGTTTAGTCTAAATATATTACAAACTGGCATAACTTTTTGATCCCTGCGAGATTAACTTTATAAAAATCTTGTGGTCTGTATCTATTACTGAAATCATTGTTTATGACAAACCTATGAACTCACTCAACCTCGTGTTGATACTTTAGAGCATGTTTATTCTCAGGTCCTACATAATGCTTCCGCTGTGTATTTGCTAATTGAAAGAAACATTTCAACAAGTCATTCATGGATAATTTGAAAGACTTGCATTTGCTAATTTGATGATGATTGCTTGCCATGCTTGGAGTCTTCATTACATATCACATCAATTAAAGACATTTAATGCGTTGTTCATTAAATACATTGTAATCTATTTATCTTCCGCTGCAAAACTCAATAAAGCGTCTCATATAGAGTCGTTCTCGTTTATACAACTGTGATTTTATGTAATTAGTCACAAATACCCAGGCCCTATTTGGGGGTGTGACAGAAATTGGTATCATAGCAGTTTTGTTGCAGAGAATCAGGATTGCATTTTATGTGTGCCTTATACAATTAGGTACCTTAGCAATGTAGGACTATAACTTTCCTTGACCATAGTGCCTTTATTTGTTGCCTTTAACTATTAAATGCTACACTATACTTTAGAAACTTACTTATCTTAGAATGCCAAGCCAATCTGAGAACTCTGTTCACTGTCCTAAGTACTATCCAATTCCGCCACCGCATTTAAACGCAACACCATGATTTCAGAAATTCTTGACATTCCTATGTCATTTATCATGGTTTTGTGTATTACATATGTATTACATGAAACATTATCCATGATTTTTGAAACTCCTATAATTGTTACTATTCATACTCAAACGTATATAACTCCCTGTTATATATCACGTACCTATATGCCTTATGCCTTTATGCATCGGTTTGCGAATCGAAAAATGTCATTGGGTTATCACAGTATACGAATTGAAAGTCTTTAATCGAAAGATTATTAGATTACATACTTATCATTTTATGATCTCGACACGTCATACTGCCATTATTGGAGTATAGACAAATCATATCTTATCATATCTATCCCAATAGACTTTGTCTTACACTTTTCCTAAATTTTCTTCGTAAATTACGGAAATATTTTGTTATATATACGTATTCAAGGAGACAAATATATCATTCAATATTCAACACCCATTTCATATCAAACCCTGTTCCAAACACATAATATGGATTTCTCACTTGATTCCTCGAACTCTTCGAGCTCCAATGGCAGCGTAACCGAAATGAACCAACTAATTAGTCATCACCTTTTCTGGATGAATTGGGGGTGGGTTCGTAGTCTACTTAATCAATGGAGAAGTGAAGAAGGTGATCCTTTTCACCCACCACATTGTCCTATTGGCGAATAACCTGAAGCGCTTACCGGCGAACCCGTCCGAAACACTATTTTCACCCTCATTTCCAGGATATCCCATCACGAATATATAATATCTAGAATTTCAGATCTTATTCATCCCCTTGTCCGAACCGCCAATCATCCCGGAATAATAGAAGAAGTCAACGAGCTTCGCGCTCAAGTAGTGGCTTTAGAAAATATGGTGCAAAACCTGCGAGCACTAGCAGTAGCACCAGCAGCATAACGAGCACCACCAGTACCATCAGCATCACCACCAGCAGCACCAGCACCACCAACAACAACATCCGCATCCCACGCCTCAACATCACACTCGGTACCTCAGATATCAACATCATACGCCCCTAGATACCAAGGAGTATTAGTAATAATGAGTTAAGATGTATTGACTCATTCTTCCTGAAGAATTATATATGTATACTTTATATATATATATATATATATATGGTTTGGAACAATAATAAATCTTTTCGTACTAAGATATTAAGTGTGAATCTTAACTAGTATATACTACTTGGTTAATTCATATCACTAATATGCCATGATGTACATCCTTCGTTAATAACTTAATAATCGTAAATCACTGCTTCAACACCATGAACTCCATTTCATAATAAATCAAGTGTGTTATTCAAATACGTTTGATTTTACACTTTCATTATCGAAGTACTCGAAACCTTCTAGAAAACATTATTCGTGCCTTGTGAATTTCACAAGAATTTCACGAGCATCAACATCATATACCGAGGTATATCAATAACAATGTACAATGAAGCATTGATTCATAACTTCATTAGCGAAATATTTCGCGACAATTATGAAATCTCTAAAGTTTTGAAGATTATTTATTCTCGTTCCAACAGTAAATCAAATGAGTTTAATATTATATTAACTCATTAAATCTATATTATACCTGAAGAATACATATATGAACATATATCTTCAAAAAGATTGTAATTAAAAATTCTTTTGTACAAACTGTTAATTGTGAAAATATTTTAACGGGTAGGTAAAACCCGAGAAAAATTTATATCTCACATTAATATGTTACATTGTACATTCTTCAATTCTGATTAAGTAGTCAGTAAATATACTACGTATAATCACAAGATATATGTATCCGTTCACTAAAGAACAACCATTTTCAATTACAAATTCTGATTTTGATATATCAGAATCCAAGTAAAGCTTTAGCAGGTGTTATCTTCCTAAAGATCACTACATTCATGAATTATATTCATTCGTATTCTATGATGAATTTTCACATCAAACCACCGAAATTATCATTCATTACTTTTGATATCAACAACGCCTATTCGTCAACCATTAGATCCATTGACGATTACAATCAGCGTTTAATCATCTAAAAATAAAATTTGTTGAAACCATCTCGGATTGATAATCAATGATTCAGATTCGTTAACCTTGAGAATGCTGACGAAGCAGCAAAAGCTATAAATGGTCTTAATGGCCAAAAGTTTGATGATAAAGAATGACGTATTGGAAAAGCTCAGATTTGGAACTGAAAAACGAATTGAGCTAACCATGAAGGAGACCAAGGGCAAATACAAGGACCAAAACCTATATTCAAAGAATCCAGGTAATTCTGGATCTGATGAAATCTTTAGAGAATATCTTGCTCCGAAGTCATGTTAAAAGCTTGCGGAAAATTTTTCTTCATCAACTTTCGAACCTAGAAATTCCAAAATATCATCTTAAATTTCTTCGATATTTCTGAAGATATTTTCATAAATATTCTCGTCCGAAATTATATACCTCTTCATGCTATCTGTATTACATCATAAAGGAAACTTTTTAGTTTCTATATTCTGTAAAATTCAAGTTTAAATTATAAATGTTTTGAAGAAGTGTTGGGAATTGAAGTATGAGTTAGTATAATATAATGACGTCAGGCCAATGTGATTATATTACAGTAAGTCATGCTAAATTTTTAATGGAAGATGATGATTCATAGACTTTATAATCATCATTCGCCATGTTACACGACTCTTACATTCTATTTAACCTCTAAACATATCAAGAACATATTTTTCTTGATGATTCGGTCTTTTCCGGATATTCTGGTAATTTGACAAATCAAATCGTGCTATTACCTTTCCTTTCTACTTTGTATATTATGATCATTCGAAACTCCATACGTACGAATTCTGGACCATTATTCGCTTGACTTAAAGCCGAGAAGTGAAAACAAGAGCATAGAGCTCTGACATATAAGGGAAAATATAAAGCCCGATAACAACACAGAAATTACAAACCGTGTATATCAATGCGTATAGCAATATAAAGACACGGGAGAACTAAAAACACTATAAAAACAAGAGCATAGTAGAAGTAAATAGATTCCTCTGGTGGTAAATGAAAAAGAGGAATGACTGCATATATGGTCAATATAATAACAAGTATCAATACTGAATTGAGCATATTAACAAATCTTTTAGAAGTATGAATTGAGAAAGAAAGTATAGAAGTGGTGAAGATAATGAAATGAAAGAAGCTAATTTATAGCAAAATTTCAGACACAGCAATCGAGGCAAATTCACCGCATTTAATCAAAGAAAATCCCAAATTCCTTAATTACCGGAGAATCAAATCTTATAAAGATTATGAAGATTTCTTTAAATCCCTTGAATTCTGAAAATCAACTTTAGCTATGTCAAAAGATCAGACGAACACTTAATTTCCTTATTTCACTCTTTTGTGATAGCTTCGCTAATACTCTTCCTATAATCAAATCGTTTTATCCATATTACCCAATAGTGATAAAACTCTATTTTCAACTCATATTCATCATTAAAATATTCTTTTTATCAACAATAACGATCTCTATCAAATTTCATGACCGTGATTTTCACGAACTCCTCTCTGTTTTGTCTGCCCTAATATTGCAGCATAAACGCTCAAGGTTTTAAATGAACTCAATATTATTCATAACACATTTCATGTATCCAATTTACTGAAATGACTTGTATAAAATCATCATTTTGAATGATCTCCGCATTAATAATAAAATGCACTTCGTCGAAGAACCTGTAGAATTTATGGTTCGTATGATTTAAACTCTTGAAACAAAACAATATTCTATTCGTTGGAATTCACACAAGGCCCCGAGCATACCTGGGAACGTGAAGACCAAATAAAACGAAAATATCCTCATCTAATTACAAACAACGCCGATTGATGGCAACAACTAAATTTCGGGACGAAATTTCTTTTAACGGGTAGGTACTATAACAACACATAAATTTTGGACAAAATTTAAACAAAAATCTTTACATGGATTCAATTAAACTTCGACTAGTTCTGATGACTCACGAATAATTATTTGTAAATAGATATTTATATATAAATAATTAAATATAAATAATTAAATATAATATCTAGATATGAAAATTTATACATTTAATCTGTTATCAATATTACTAATATTATTGAAAACATTATTATTATAATTAGTAGTAAAATTATGACTTTAGTTATTATTATGATTATTAATATTATTATCATTATCATTATTAGTATCATCATTACTAATATTATTATTATTATTATTGTTATACTTATTAATTATCATATTATTCTCATTATTAATTATTAATAATATTAAAAGGATTATTATTAATATTACAAATATTATTATTATAAAAATAATACAATCTAATATTATTATCATTTTTATAATTATCATTATCATTATTATTATTATCTTTATCTATTATTATTATTGTTAATGATATTATTGTTAATATTATTATAAAATATCATTACTCTTGCTATTCACATTATTATTACTTTTATCAATAATATTAAAAGTATTTTTGTTTTTATTAATATAAATATTATTACTATTAGTATTATATTTATTAATATATTTATAAAAATAAAATAAATACAACAGCTACCAAATTTGACCTAATCTATTTATTCTTTTTTTATATATCAAGAACTGCTTTTTAATGTGTTTAATTTTTTTATTGGATCGTGATAACTGCTTTTAATTTTTATTAGCCAAACGTGATCTGCTTTTGATTTTAAAAACCGATCGTGATCTTTGCTTTTCATTTTTTATTTTGATTGTGATATATTTAATTACTACTACTGGTTTTTATTTTGTATCCATTATCAATCAATCACATTATATAACATTACTGCAATTCAAAGAATCAAACACAATTTTTTTTATATATAAGCTCGTACCTCTCTGTTCTTGGAGCTTTTTGTCAAAAATTCAAAAATGAATCCCATTTAAAAATCTATAAATGCTATCTTGTTAGAATTCCTTTAATCAAACTATCTGCAAAGTTTGATCTCTCAATTTCTTGTAACGATTCTTAATTTTGAAGTCAAAATTTGATTTTTAAAAAGTCAACTATGTGTTCTTCGCGAAATTCATTTTTGTTTTGATGATTCAGATTAAATAGATGATTTGGAAAGATTATACGAATGATATTTAATATATTTCATGTTGAAAAGATTGTCCAAAACAAGCTCAAAATTGAAATCAATTTTTTTTTCTTCATGCTTTAAATAGGGACGGCAGTGGCTGCTGCTTACATTTTTTTTTATTTTTTATTTTTTGTTATCTGTTGATTTAATTCACCAAATAGGTTTTACCTGTTCCTATTAAATTACCGAAACCCAATAATTTAGTTAACTGTTATGATGTTTATGGCTATGGCCGATCGAGTTATAAATGAAGAAGAAGAAACAGTGATGAACGAGTTATATATTTATAGTTTAGGCATATAATCAGATGAAATAGAAATGGTCGAGTAGTTAAGGGGTGTTGTGTGTTGAACGAGAGGTCTCGGGTTCGAGTCCCGTCCATGGAATTTTTTTTTAAGAAAAGCTTATAAGGTAGTTTCCATTTATTGTTATTATTATTTTTATTATTATTATTATTATTATTATTATTATTATTATTATTATTATTATTATTATTATTATTATTATTATTATTATTATTATTATTATTATTATTATTACTATTATTATTATTATTATTATTATTATTATTATTATTATTATTATTATTATTATTATTATTATTATTATTTATTGTTATTATTATTATTATTATTATTGTTATTCTAATTATTATTACTATTATTAGAATAATCATTATTATTAAGACTATTATTATTAAAATTTTAGAATTATAATAGTTATTAATATAAGTATTATTAGTATTACAACTATATTAATATTATTATTATCATTTTCTTTACTAACTAGTATCATTATTATTATAAAGTATCATTATTATTATTAGAATTAGAATTATCATTTTTACAAACACTATCATTTTTGTTATTACTAGTATTATTATTATTATTATTATTATTATTATTATTATTATTATTATTATTATTATTATTATTATTAATTACCATTATTTTTTAATATTAGTATTATCATTACTATTATTATTACTAACAAAGTAACTAATGATATTGATAAGGCTAAAAAGGAACATATATTTCATAGCAATATCCCTCCTAAATAATAGGTTTTCATATATAATTGTATTATATTTTCATTGTAATTGTTTAAATAAATAAGTGCGAAGACAAAAGGCGAAAATAAAGATTTGAAGACACAAACGTCCAAAAAGCTCAAATGTTCATGATACAATTCAAAAGGTTCAATTTATTGATGAAAAACGTCTAAAAATGACAAGAGTACAAGTTACAAAACGCAAAGTACAAGATATTAAATTGTACGCAAGGACGTTCGAAAATCCGGAACCGGGACATGAGTCAACTATCAACGCCCGACGCAACGGACCAAAAATTACAAGTCAACTATGCACAAGAATATAATATAATATTTAAATAATTATATAAATTATTTATATATTATATATATTTAAAAATTATGTCGACAAGCTATGAGACAAATGATCCTGAGCTGGATTTTCAAACTCCGCGACTCGCGGAGTTTGAAGGCTAAAAACTCCACGACTCGCGGAGCTGTCAGAAATCAAAATTCCTATAAAAGGTCACGAATTCTGCGAGTAAAAAATATATAATAATAATAATACTCCCTAGTATAATATAAATAAATATATATATATGTATATATAGTATAGATTAGTGTTATATTAGATTAGTTTGGGTTATGTAAAAGTTATTTTTACGGGTTTTTAAAGTCGGAGCTCTGTCCGTGTAACACTACGCGATAAATAATCAATGTAAGCTATGTTCTCCTTTTTAAATTAATGTCTCGTACTTAAGTTATTATTATGCTTATTTGAGCCAAAGTAATCATGATGTTGGACTAAATATTAAAGACGGGGTAATTGGGTTTTGTACCATAATTGGGGTTTGGACAAAAGAACGACACTTGTGGAAATTAGACTATGGGCTATTAATGGGCTTTATATTAAATTAACGATACCTCGTTAATTTAATATAAAGGTTATGATTTGAAGTATCTATATATAACCACATACGCTTAATCGGACACGATGGGCGGGATATTTATAAGTACGAATTATTGTTCATTTGACCGGACACGGGGATGGATTAATAGTCAATGGACTCATTAAAATAGGGGTGGATTACATTCAAGGGTAATTGGTGTAATTGTTAACAAAGTATTAAAACCTTGGTTTACACACAGTCGATAACCTGGTGTATTCATTAAGCAAAGTATTAAGACCTTGTTACAGTTCGAATCCCCAGTTAGTTGGAATATTTGACTTCGGGTATAAGGTTAAATTTGCCGAGCAGTTTATAATTATGACCGATGAACTATTATGGACAAAAACCAGATAGGTTTCAAATACATCCAGGACAAAGGACAATTAGCCCAGGACAATAAATTAAAATCAAAACGTCAAACATCATGGTTACGGAAGTTTAAATAAGCATAATATATTTTATTTCATTTTTCCTCGTACTTTTATTTATTGTCATTTCAATTATTGTTATTTATTTTATATTGTTATTTAAATATCGTCATTTACTATACGCTTCGCTTAAAATATAAATCGACAAACCGGTCATTAAACGGTAATCCCCCTTTTATATATTATTATATATAATTATATATATTTTGTACAAATATAGTTGTTTAAAAATATAGTGTTCAATAAGCCCGCTCCCTGTGGAACGAACCAGACTTATTAAAAACTATACTACTCTACGATTAGGTACACTGCCTATAGTGTTGTAGCAAGGTTTAGGTATATCCCATTTGTAAATAAATAATTAAAACTTGTGTAATTTGTAACGTATTTCGTAGTAAAATATAGTACTATCACGTACCCCCACGCTACCACATCAAGTTGTTGGCGCCGCTGCCGGGGAACTTGGCGAAACGCTATATTTTTAATATATATTTGTATAAATATATTTTTAGAAAAACAATATTAAAAAAAATATATATATATATATATAAATCTAGTTTTACGATTTTTATTTATAAAATTATAAAGTAGTTCTATTTTTATTTTAGTTTTTAAATATAAGTTTTTATTATATAAATATTTAGATTTAAAAAAAAAAAAAAAAACACGTCGAATTAAAAACTGTACCAGAGTTGAATTTTGGAACCCCGCGACTCGCGGGGTTTGCTGCTTGAAATACCGCGACTCGCGGAGACACTCTGACACACGTGACAGAACCCTAATGTCACATTAATTACGGATTTTATTATTATTATTATTAATAAACCCTAATTAGTTTAATTATTATAATTAGTTTAAGTTTTTTTTAATTAAATTGTATTTTAAATTTTAATTAGTTTTATTATATGTAAAATTAATAGTTTTAATAAATAAATAATATAAAAATAATATTTTTATAAAAATTGTACTTTTTACAACTTTTTGTATATTTTTATATTTTGTCCCTTTTTAATCGTTTTAGCGTAATATTTGTATTTTTAGCTCATATTTAGTTTTAAACTTATTTGCCATAGTTATTTTTACTTCTAGATTTTTAGGCTTTGCCGTAAAATCCCTTAAGTGCTTTTTCTTTAGACTAAGATTTAGGTGCTTTAGAATTTTGCGACGCCGTTTTTATATTTTAGTATCTTTTTAAGTTATTACCATTTGGGATATAGTTTTTCTTTTAAGCTTTAATATTTTTAGACGCAACTTTTAATTCTTAGTTTTTAATTCCATTTTAAGTTACGACGCGCTATTTTCTTATTTTTATTTTTCGACGTTTTTCGACGCGCATTCTTTTTCTTTCTTATTTCTCGACGCTTTAGTTTTTAGGACTTAGAAATTTTCTCTATTTCTTAACTAATATCTCAAACAGAAAGAAAAATTATTTAAGTGGTTAAATTAATGGACGTTGACAATTTTCTGCTTCGTAGTAATAGTTGGATTTGTTAGTGGCTGAGTTGTGAGCTTCCGATTTAAAGGGTTCTGGCTCCCTGCTGCATCTTTTGGCTATTCGAAACGTGGGCAAAAGCAGAAAAGTCTATTAATTGGACAACTTATATAAGTTTTTCTATTTTTATAACTAATAGGATAATTAGTAAATGCACCACATTGTAGCTAAAATTTGGCCATCGCAATAAAATGGAAAATTTTGAAAACAAGGCTATGGAAACTCTTTTTGATATCCAAAATCAATTAAATCAATACTCTCAAACGAGTGTTGATGACAATTCGTTCGGTCAATCTTGGATCACGAATGACGAAACAATAACTGGTTGTGAAATCTGTGGAGATTATCACTCAACATGGGAATGTTATTATTCCGTTCCTATGAAAAATTACGCACCCACGGAACCTGAATGGAATGATTATGAAGAATACAATTCAAATTGGGATTATTCCCAAGAATATATCCAAACTCAACAACCAGTAGACGAGGAAAATTACGTGTCTGAAAATTTATTAGACAATATGAAAATCAAACTCGAAGAACTCAATGCTCAAAATGAACAAATGAGAGAGTTTGTAAACCGGCAAGCTGAAACTCTATCAGACTACACACCTGTTGATCTGAGGAGTCGTGTGCAAGAAAATCTCATATCATCGAATTTTGATGAATTCGAGAGCTCCGAAATCACCAACTATCCCGATGATACTTTTTATTCAGTCTTACCAATTTCACAACATATCGACACATTAGCCTCTACCGACGAAATCATCGATCCATCAATGGATAAAGAAGAAGTAAGGGTAACAAATTGGTACTCTTGGGAATACGATAACGTTGAAAATTTTACCCCCAAGGCCAAACCGAACTTCACCATTCCACAACCTTCCAACCCAATATTCTCAATAGACGAGTCATCAACCGGAAATGAACTACGAGCTGTAACAGATAATGACACCTCGAATTTCACCCAATTGGGTAATAGAGGTGAAAACTTTGACGTCGAGAATAAAAGGAAGGAAACGTTAGAAATTGTCCACCCTATAATATGTATGTCGGTGTATATCGATCCATTTAACCAAGAACCAGAAAAGAGACATATCCATTTACTAAAAGCTACACTTAAAAAAGAATTAAGTAGTGATAATCGGGCGAGTCTAAACTTTAAACCCATTGATATATTATACACCACCCGAGATGTAAATAACTGGCTCACTACTCTAATTCGTGGAACTTATTCTACCGACTTCACATGTCGTCAGCTAAGTGTGGGGAAGTTTAACCCCACTTAATGTTAAATTAGGGGTTCGGGTTAGTGCATAACTTGTTAACAAAAATGCATGATAAGTTAGGATAAAAGACGTTTTTTCAAATATTAGTAAACAGTTCAGAAAAGCAACCATTTTTGAAGAAAAACATGTGTGATAAAACAAGAAGGAATGAACGATGAGGTGCACCATCTATCATCCTGCAATTTTATGGTATCTTTAACTACTTTCTACACTAATCACCCTCATGAATTTATAATTAGAGTCTGATTTCATGCAAATGAGGGCATTGCATGATCTTAAGTGTGGGAAAAGGTTATAAATTCTCTCGGATCTATTCTTGGCTTATTTTCTAAATTTTGTGAAAATTTTTTTAAAAAAAAAAAAAATTTCAACTAAATGAATTCAAAATCATGTTTATACATATTTATGAACGGTGAAAACTAGGTGTTAATACCGAAATTATCGTTACCTCAGAAAGGACATAAATTGAGAAACACCCTAAAACGATTGAATTCATTTAAAATGGAATAAAGGAGAATAAAAAGGAAAAGAAAGAAACTAAGTGTGGGGAGAATGTACCAAGTTATTCAATTAAAAACTATATATCACATGTTTCTGTAAAGTTATTGCAGGTGCTTTTGTTTTGGACTAAATTAACTGTTTTACCCGATTTACTGTAATATATTTGAAAGAAAAGATGGATCTACACGATGAATCAATTCCATCATTAAAAGGAAGTAAAGTCTTCCGAAAAAGACACGCGCTTCTTGATTTAGGTCATGAAGTTGTCGTCCAGACCAGCTGTAGGTTGACGAAAAATCTAGAAAAGTCATCTCTAAAATCAGCAGGAAATCCACGGACCTCAGCATCAAACAGGGTCGCCAAGTGGTCAGATTTATCCTAACCATGAGAAGGATTTATCTCGTACAATGGGGGGGCACCGTGCAAATTAGCTTGATAAGACTAATGAATCAGATCCCCAGAAAGGATAATCTTCTTAAAGATCAAAAATCTGCTTTTAAGCCTGATATTACTCAATCCTTGAGATTGACCTTAAAGATTGAGAATTACAAACTCATGGAATTCAATGATATCTAAACTCGAGCTTGAACGAGAAAATATTTTGATCAAAAATAAAACTGATTTGATTTCTGAAAACCTATTTTCAATGCGTTCATTACCTTTGAACGTAAAATCCTAGGAATTCACCTGGAATTCATTAGGTCACCTGAACCAAATCGGGTGTCAACCGTAAGAACGGTGGTTGCATAGCATGGTCGGAGACAGGACCTTGTGCTAGACCGAAAAATCATAGGATGATCTTTACTATTGCTCCTACAAAGGATAGTAATAGCATCCGACACGTTTATAGACCATAATCAAAAGCAAGTCATGGAACATTGCCTTAACAGTTTCTTGTTCATCGCTTTCCTTTACAACCGGACGGTAGTTTACCGAAAGGTAATATACGGAGCAAGTATACTGGAAGTGTTGCTTTCCCAATACAAGGTTAGCAAGTGGGTAACACAAAACCACAAGTGTTGAGCTAAAATTTTCAAATCTGAAACCCACACAACCCACAAAAATAATTTGCAAACACCGGTGAAGGGTTATTCCGGAAAACTTATCTAGGGTAAAAACTAGATTGAATTTTCAAAAGATCAAATGTTTTCATAAAGATCCAATTTCCTTACGGATCTAAATTTGCATAGTCATGTGGGACTGTAAACCGCCTTTCAAATGTGCACTTTGCTTTAGAAACCGAAAGTAAATCGGCAATTTGATTGCAAGTGTCGTTGACCTAAACCCGAGGCAACTGTGGATGACACACCCACCTTTAACCATGGTTCTATCGTTACTATCATTGTTTATACCACCATATCAAAATCACTGATGTACAAAGTGTGATGAATAAAAAAATGATTCATGTATGTTTTTATTTCAAATTCTGTATTGCTTGAGGACAAGCAACGCTCAAGTGTGGGGATGTTTGATAAGGCTAAAAAGGAACATAGATTTCATAGCAATATCCCTCCTAAATAATAGGTTTTCATATGTAATTGTATTATATTTTCATTGTAATTGTTTAAATAAATAAGTGCGAAGACAAAAGGCGAAAATGAAGATTTGAAGACACAAACGTCCAAAAAGCTCAAATGTTCAAGATACAATTCAAAAGGTTCAATTTATTGATGAAAAACGTCTAAAAATGACAAGAGTACAAGTTACAAAACGCAAAGTACAAGATATTAAATTGTACGCAAGGACGTTCGAAAATCCGGAACCGGGACATGAGTCAACTATCAACGCCCGACGCAACGGACCAAAAATTACATGTCAACTATGCACAAGAATATAATATAATATTTAAATAATTATATAAATTATTTATATATTATATATATTTAAAAATTATGTCGACAAGCTATGAGACAAATGATCCTGAGCTGGATTTTCAAACTCCGCGACTCGCGGAGTTTGAAGGCTAAAAACTCCACGACTCGCGGAGCTGTCAGAAATCAAAATTCCTATAAAAGGTCACGAATTCTGCGAGTAAAAAATATATAATAATAATAATACTCCCTAGTATAATATAAATAAATATATATATGTATATATAGTATAGATTAGTGTTATATTAGATTAGTTTGGGTTATGTAAAAGTTATTTTTACGGGTTTTTAAAGTCGGAGCTCTGTCCGTGTAACACTACGCGATAAATAATCAATGTAAGCTATGTTCTCCTTTTTAAATTAATGTCTCGTACTTAAGTTATTATTATGCTTATTTGAGCCAAAGTAATCATGATGTTGGACTAAATATTAAAGACGGGGTAATTGGGTTTTGTACCATAATTGGGGTTTGGACAAAAGAACGACACTTGTGGAAATTAGACTATGGGCTATTAATGGGCTTTATATTAAATTAACGATACCTCGTTAATTTAATATAAAGGTTATGATTTGAAGTATCTATATATAACCACATACGCTTAATCGGACACGATGGGCGGGATATTTATAAGTACGAATTATTGTTCATTTGACCGGACACGGGGATGGATTAATAGTCAATGGACTCATTAAAACAGGGGTGGATTACATTCAAGGGTAATTGGTGTAATTGTTAACAAAGTATTAAAACCTTGGTTTACACACAGTCGATAACCTGATGTATTCATTAAGCAAAGTATTAAGACCTTGTTACAGTTCGAATCCCCAGTTAGTTGGAATATTTGACTTCGGGTATAAGGTTAAATTTGCCGAGCAGTTTATAATTATGACCGATGAACTATTATGGACAAAAACCAGATAGGTTTCAAATACATCCAGGACAAAGGACAATTAGCCCAGGACAATAAATTAAAATCAAAACGTCAAACATCATGGTTACGGAAGTTTAAATAAGCATAATATATTTTATTTCATTTTTCCTCGTACTTTTATTTATTGTCATTTCAATTATTGTTATTTATTTTATATTGTTATTTAAATATCGTCATTTACTATACGCTTCGCTTAAAATATAAATCGACAAACCGGTCATTAAACGGTAAACCCCCTTTTATATATTATTATATATAATTATATATATTTTGTACAAATATAGTTGTTTAAAAATATAGTGTGCAATAAGCCCACTCCCTGTGGAACGAACCGGACTTACTAAAAACTATACTACTCTACGATTAGGTACACTGCCTATAGTATTGTAGCAAGGTTTAGGTATATCCCATTTGTAAATAAATAATTAAAACTTGTGTAATTTGTAACGTATTTCGTAGTAAAATATAGTACTATCACGTACCCCCACGCTACCACATCAGATATTATCAAAATTATTATTTTCAACATCATTATTAAATCTAATTAATAGTATTATCATCATTATTTTTAGTATCATCATTATTATATTACCATTATCATAATGAAAATTATTATTATTACAAAATAAAACAACTCTTTATTCATTATCATTATTAAAGTCATTTTATCAAACAAATACTTATACATAGAATATATATAAGTATATATATACAGAAATATATAACAAATTAAATATATATAAACTTATTCGATTACGAGTATATGTGTTAATATATACTTGATATAGGTTCGTGAATCCGAGGACAACTCTGCACTTGTTCAGTGCCGTCATATGCATATTTACTACAAACTATCGTATTGTATCGTGAGTTTTCATAGCTCCCTTTTTACATATATTTTTGGGCTGAGAATACTTGTGCAACTTTTATAACGGTTTTATACGTTAGACACAAGTACCAACTATTAAACTATGCTATACCTGGCTATGTCCAACAAAGTCCCTACAGTGATATTTTTAATTGCTCGTTGAATGCATTCTTAATTATTGAGGGTAGGCCTATCGGGAGTAACGTCTTCGATACATTTGACTAAGTCTTTGTATTGCTTAATAATGAAATTAAACCGACAAGTACAGAACAACTTATCATTGGGGAAAACTTTAAACGTTTTGTCTAAATATCATGAACTGGCATAACTTTTTGATCCTTGCGAGATCAACTTTATAAAAATCTTGTGGTCTATATCTATTACTGAAATCATTGTTTATGACAAACCTATGAACTCACTCAACCTCGTGTTGACACTTTAAAGCATGTTTATTCTCAGGTCCTACATAATGCTTCCGCTGTGTATTTGCTAATTGAAAGCAACATTTCAACAAGTCATTCATGGATAATTTGAAAGACTTGCATTTGCTAATTTGATGATGATTGCTTGCCATGCTTGGAGTCTTTATTACATATCATATCAATTAAAGACATTTAATGCGTTGATCATTAAATACATTGTAATCTATTTATATTCCG
This sequence comes from Rutidosis leptorrhynchoides, assembly GCF_046630445.1. Classification (NCBI taxonomy): domain Eukaryota; kingdom Viridiplantae; phylum Streptophyta; class Magnoliopsida; order Asterales; family Asteraceae; genus Rutidosis; species Rutidosis leptorrhynchoides. The sequence goes on from NC_092334.1 coordinate 324,366,917, forward strand.
CTGCAAAACTCAATAAAACGTCTCATATGGAGTCGTTTTCGTTTATACAACTGTGATTTGATGTAATTAGTCACAAATACCCCAGGCCCTATTTGGGGGTGTGACAACTGCTGGTTCATTCGTCAAACCAAACGGCATCACTGTAAACTCATAATGTCCATAGCGTGTTCTAAATGCCGTCTTCGGGACATCAGCTTCCTTGACCCTCAATTGGTGATAACCGGATCTCAGATCAGTCTTCAAGTAACAATTAGATCCCTGTAATTAATCGAATAAGTCATCAATCCCCGACAGTGGATACCGATTCTTGATTGTCAACTTGTTCAACTCCTTATAGTCGATACATAACCTCATCGACCCATCCTTCTTCTTAATGAACAAGACTGGAGCTCCCCAAGGTGAAGAACTCGGTCGTATACATCCCTTGTCTAACAACTCTTACAATTGGCTAGACAACTCTTGAAGCTCTAGGGGTGCAAGTCTGTATGGTGCCCGAGCCACCGGTGCCGATCCTAGAACTAATTCTATCTGAAACTCAACTTCCCGATTCGGTGGGAGACCAGGTAGTTTCTCCAGAAAAACTTCAAGAAAATCCTTAACTATAGGAACATCTTCGGGTCTCCTTTCTTCAGGTTCAACTTGGCTTACGTGAGCCATAAATGCGATACATCCCTTTCTCACATACTTCTGAACTTTCAAACAATTAATGAGATGTAATTGTATGCTGCTCTATATATCATCATAGGCTCACCGTTAGAAATAGGAATACGAATAGCCTTTTGGTCACAGACCACCTTGGCTTTGTTGTCAGCTAACCAGTCCATTCCTACCACAAGGTCAAAACTTCCTAGTTTAATAGGTATCACATCAATGTTAAAAGGCTTACCCTCTAACTTCAAAATACAACCACGAATAATCTTATCAGCTCTCATCAAGTTACCGTTCCCTAGTTCTATGGAATACACATTATCTAAGGGAGAGATAGGGTTCTTAATGTTGTGAAAAATATCTTTAGATATAACACTTCTATCAGCACCAGTATCAAACAAAACATAAACATGTTGATCATTGAGTGAAAACGTACCTGTGACTAGCATCGGGTCATCACGATCTTCTGCGTAGTTGATATTGAACGCCCTGCCTCAAGCAGTTCCAGTGTTTTTGTTCTTGGGACAATCTTTCTTAAAATGACCAGACTGTCCGTACCCAAAGCAATTCTTAGTATTGTTAGTACTATTTGCATTGTTCGAAGTATTGTTGAGGTTAACCTTGCAATCCCTAGCCACATGGCCAAACTTCTTACACCGGTCACAAATTATAGTAGTACAGGTTCCAGAGTGATGCTTGCCACACCTTTGACATTGTGGCTTCTTAACCTTATACCCAGAGTTAGCTCCAGTGACCTCGATGTCATTTCTGTAAGTATCTTGCTTTTTGAACGGTTGTTGATTATGGTTCTTATCTTGTCCACCATTCCACTTCCTCTTACCATCATTAGACTTAACCTCATTAACAGTAGTACCCTTTCCTCTCTGAACGATCTGGTGCAGTAACAAACTTGCCATATTAATAGCTTCTTGAACGGTTGTGGGTTTGGAAGTAGTAACACCACCTTGAATATTCTCACTTAAAACCTCGATATATTGTTCAACCTTACGTTTCTCGGGAGTGACCATTTCTAGATACATCAGTGCCAACTTAAAGAACCTCTTGTTATAGGCGGTCAGATCACTGCCTACTAACTTTAAGTCACGGAATCTCATTATACGAATAGTATTCCTCAATCATCCTCTGTTTCAAAGTTTCCCATGGGAGGGCATACGCTTGATCATGACCCAGAGAGTGTGCATAACTATTCCACCAAGTGAGCGCACTGTCAGAAAGTGTGCCCGTAGCAAAACCTACACGATCAGCATCATTACACCCACTGATGCGGAAAACAGACTCTAGCTTTTCAAACCAGCGATTGAGAGCAACTGGTCCCTCGGTCCCACTAAAGGAGTGTGGGTTGTAGCTAGTGAATGTCTTGTAAGAGCATCCACTATGGCCCTGGTTGTCGTAGTTGTTGTTGTTGCTCGAACTACCACGATCGTTGCTATTGCGTGTGTTATTAAACTCCCTAAGCAATTCAGTTCTCTATGCTGCAATACCGTCAGCGACAAGTCTCCTGATTTGAGCTGCAGTAGATTCCTTCGGAGGCATGATCTTCAACACAGAAAACACACCAGGTCAGTGTCAAAACAACGCTATATATAAAATATACTAGCAGCGAGTGTTGAAGACTAGTAAATAATAATAATACGAAGAGATTCATTAGTAGTGAGAAGTAGTGTTAAGTAGCACTAGTAGTGGTAAGTAGTGACAGTAGTGATAGTAGTGACAGTAGTGCCACTAGTGATAGTAGTGATAGTGGTGACAATAGTGTTATGTAGTGATAGTAACAATAATGATAATCATAGTAGTATTATAATCACATAACATAAAGCATTATAATCATCACACATCGCTGCTATATATAGAATACCACTACATGCAATATAAGGATAAATAATCATTCATAAATGATAAGTAATCCACCATTTTTTTAAGTAATCCAAAAGTAATGATCCAACCAAATAAACACCAAGTACTAGTAGCCCGGTTTAAATCACCCGGTAAGTCATATGCAATAAAATAGTGGAAAGAATGGTGAAGAGGGAGAAGAAGAAAGCTCAAGGTCAAATGGCCCTTTACTTCCTCTTCTGTCTAGTATGAAAAGACAGCCCATCACTCTTAGGCTTAGCTAGAGCCGCCTCTAGCTTGGATATCCTAGCAGTCTGTGCTTCCATCATCCTCTCTTTATCAAAGAACCTACCCTCAATCTCATACAGGTAATCGTTCATACCCCTCACTGTTTCCTGCAATCCCCCGATCACTTCGGGATGTGGGTAAACTCTCATGATTTCACTGAGTGCATTCACACGATCATGTATGAACAGGTTCCAGTTAGTGTGGATTAAGTCCATAGCAAGAATGTTAACTGTAACAACCCATATTTTTCCGTTTACTTTCCGTTTATTTATTTTAAAATTCGTTATTAATTATAACATCTTTCGTTTACTCTACGTATTTAAGGTAATTTGTTTGGTTAATTCACGCACCCGCTTTTAAACTCGAGGGACTAAACTTGCCAAGGGACCAAAGATTTGACTAGGTCAACTAGTCAAACTCTTCTCCTCCACTCACTCATTCACCTCCCCATCTTCTTTTTACTTCCACTTTTTGCTCTCAAACACCCAAATCAAAGATTCATCATCTAAATTCGATCTAGCAAGCATTCTTCAAAACAAATTACATATTTTGAATCCTTGCATCTTCCTCTTCAATTCCATACCGATTTCATCTCTTTTGGGTAACTTTCTAAAAACTCTAGATTTCATGTTCTTAGTGTTTTTAACTTAAAAGTGTGCCAATTAGTGTCTATGGCTCAAGTCTAACATGAATATGTGATTTATTTGCTTGTTCTTGCCATTTTGGTTTAACTAGTTTAAATTTGAGAAATGACTAGTTTGATCTTGAGATTTGGTTGTTTAAATTTTGTTAGACGTTAAAAGTGAATGTATTAAATGTGTTACTAGCATCACTAGCTTCATTTTGGTATGTAGGTTGACTTGGAAAGACTCAATTAACATGATTGTTGAGTTTATGATTTTTGGTTAGGGTTTGGTAACTTTAAATGTGAACTTTGATACATTAAATGCTTTACAATGTTGTTTGTAAGTGTTTAGTAGTATTGTATGCATAATCACCTACGAAACAGCGTATTATATGTGTGTGTTAAGTTTTCGAATCATTAATTGCATTTATGAGCTTGAAACATTAAATGGTGAGCATTAAATGATCATTCGATGAGATTTCGGTTATCGTAAATGTTGATTTTGGTTGATGAAATGTGTTTAGTTGTATTCCTCGTTAAATTACCTTTCCAACGATATGAGATACGTGTTTTGAATGTTTACGGTTCGTTATTTGCGAATTAGTGAATTTTGGTTCGAGACTTAAATATTTGAAACAGCCCAGGAATCAGTTCACACCAATTGGCGTGGCGCGACCATCCTTCGGCGCGGCGCGGCATTTGCCGTGTTTGGGGGCTATTCAAATTTCCTTTTTAATGTTAAATTCTAACTATGCTACGCACCTCCGATTAACATGTAACTTGTTCTAAGATGCTCATATATGATTAACTAGTTCAGAAAAATTGTCCGAGACCCGACCCGAACGTGTTGACTTTTTTGTTCACTTTGACTTGACCAAAGTTAACTTTTATTCAAACTTAACCAATACTTTGTTTAATCGTTACAACCTTTCCCTTATACTTGCTTCTTACATGAAACTTGACAACTTGATTCACATGCTATATAATCGAGTCGTAACAAGCTATATGACTAATTGAACAACTTTGACCTACCGTGTTTTACCGTTATTGATACGACCTACTTGTTTAGGTCAAGACTAGCATTCGTTCTTGTACACGTTACTTTGTGAAGTACCTTTATACTCGTGCACTCAAGGTGAGATCATAGTCCCATCTTTTCAACAAATTTTATTCTTTAAATCATGGGATGAGAAACATATACGTTTTATACTTTTATACTTTGAACACAAGTACAGAAACAAACATTCCACATGCGAGTTAGAACAAAAAACCTCAATTCAATTATCATTAGTTACACTTGTAGGGTGTAAATGTGAAGCTTGACGCGCCCTCATTCCGACGGTTCGCTACCGTTAGCGGATGAAATATATTTTTGGGTATAGTGTAGGTTCTAACACTATGATAACGGAGTTCGTAAAATAGTTAAGTCTTGATAATTAGGTGCTCGCGAACGTACAACAACTTTGGAATACAAATGATTTGGATAATCAACTTTATATTAAATCTTGTGGTTCAATACAATATACTTACTAAACCTATGATTTCACCAATGTTTTTTGTTGACACTTTCTATATGTTTTCTCAGGTCCTTGAATGCTAAGTGATACATGCTTCCGCACTCTATTTTTGATACTTGCTTGGATGTCAAGTATACATGCATACATGGAGCGTCTTTTAACTTTACTTTAAATTGTGTGGCATAGGTTTCATATGTAGTTTAAACGCTGTAATGTAACTAGTTGTTAAACTACTTTCTAAACTTTAAAACATCTTTACATTTGAAATGAATGCGACATATTTTGGTCAAACTTGGTTTTAAAGACTTATGACCACGTTACGGGACCTAAGTTGACAGTACCGTCAATGACGATTTTGTCGGGTCGTCACATTAACAGGGTGGTTGGGCATCTGAACATGTGCAGGGTTAGCAGGTGCCGGAGCAGGTGCTACACTTGAATTGCTTGAGTTTCCTGATGAATGTGACATCTATCTCAACAGTATAAGAATAGATAGAAAAACAGATTAGTTAATCATAAAGTGTTAGTCAACGAGTAATCATATAATGACTAAGTCCTAGTTGTAGTCTAGACTCGCTAACGTCTCCTAATGACTCAATCAGGCCCACTAATGTAAGTCCTAGTTCCCTACGAACCGGTAGCTCTGATACCAACTAAAACACCCCGCCAAATTCTCATCTGACGGCATGTTAATCATAGGTCCCACAATTAACAGTTACGCCCTCTATATGAGACGTTTCAAAGCATTCGCATTTAAATTTATTAAAAAAGGTTGACTTCCAAAACATAAGTCAATAAACAAAATAAGTAATACTATTGCGATCGTAACTACAAGCCAATAGTATTAAACAGATGTAAAAGTTTAAATGCGAAAATAATAAATGTCTTTAGTTAAAGCATGCTGACTCCACAGCCAGACTAATCCTCAACAAACAATGGAAGCTATACCTCTTATGGACCTGAGAATACAAACACACAAAAATAGGTCAACAAATAATGTTGGTGAATCTACAGGTTTAAATAATATAAACAGTATCTGAAAAACAGTATTCAGAAAAATAGTTTAATTTCATTGGCCACGAGATTTCAATAAGTACAACCCAACGTTGCAAAATGTTACATAATCCATGAGCACCTGAATACTAGCATAAAGACCTCCTTTACCCCATAAAAATGTATACACTTGTTCGAGTATACCTAAAGTTCAAAGTAAATGCACCAAAGTTAATGTAGGGTGAGGTTCGTCTAACCTAGCGGATCCGTCCATCTAAATTGTGCTTACCCGAAGGTAAAAAAAGTATTCAAGCTAGGGGATTTATGAACAAAACTCAATATGTATAATATAGTACTCGTGTCAAACATAAAAGCATTTGAAAAATGTAAGTATAACAACGTGTATTCTTATCCCATAAAAATATGTAAAAAGCGGGATTGTAGACTCACCTTTGATAAGCTCGGAATGCAAAGTAAGCAAGTAACTTGTACGGTTTATTGTCGAGTAATGCAACCTAAGTATACGTATTTAGGTTGGTCAATGTTTATGTCTTATACAATATTGGTTTCATAGAGTAAGCTGTCCTATTGCTCGACTCTACGCATTTCAAAGAAGAAGTCAACACATAGTCAACTAGTTCATGCAAGTCAACAAAAGTCAACTAAAGTCAAAACCAAAAGTCAAACCTAAAAGTCAAACTTGGTCAAAGTGGTCAAATAAAGTCAACCATCAGTAGGTTCATGTCAAATGTTGGTCAACATGTCAATCCTAAGTCAACTAACATGTTTCAGTTCACAGTTTGTCAAGTACGCGTTCACAGTTTATCGTCTAGCATAAAGTTCATGAACAAGTTGCAATAAACGCATATAATTCATAGCACATAAATCATGGTAATATGAAAAACTACAGATCCCAACTAAACTCATAAATGTTTTCAAAAAGCATAACCAGGGTCTCATACGATGTCTACAAGTCGGGTTTCAGAATAGGTGCAGTTATGGTTCACCAAATCAGTTTCAAACTGCGCTCCATTATCGTAATGGTCATAACCGGTGCTAGGGACATGAAATTAATGCAAGGTCAGTGACAATGGTTCAAGGACAAGTCAAATTACTACATTTCAAAATATGAGACATTTTTGTTTAGCCAATTGGTACAGTTTATTAATGAAAGTTGGACATTCTGTTTCAGCTCAGTTAAGCAGTTACCAAATCTATGGCCTTAGTGTGCACAATATATCAGGTTTCAAGGTTTGAAATAAACTAGACTTTTATCACATAACATAAAAAGATTCAATATCCAGAGGATCAAGTTCTCAAAGCATGCACAAGTCAACTTATAGGGCTAAAGGTGCATACGTAGCAGATTTAGACAGAATACAGGTTACCATTTTCGTACACACATTACGCAAGCTATACTAATCTATACAACCCAAGGCCTAGATGAAAAATTATCTACAACATATGAATTTTCCAGATGTGTAAGGACTTGATTAAATATATCATTTCAAATAGCCTTTAGATTTATTTTAAGTTACCGAGCAAATCAGTTTGGTCATGAACGTTCAATTAAGCATAACGGGAGCATTACAACTTCAAATAACATGATATCCTAGTCTAACTTGAGTGTTTTTAAATTATATACACAATTATGATCAGTATATAACTCAATTCCATTCCCATTTTTCCAGAATTCGATTTATTTACAGATTCATCAATAAAACTTAATTCATCATATCTTATGCATACGGTAACGAAAATACGCAAATCCAAAGTCTAAAATTATTAATTTTTCGATTTCCAAATATGTGATAATATTTAACATTCAACAAAGTTAAGTTTCTGTAATCATGCAATACAAATTCAGGATTAACCCTAATCACATCAAACAATCGATTTAACGTAAGCAATTAACATAGACGCATAAAGCCTTGAGCAATTGACATCTTACACTATCAAACTTCATAAAAATCATAATTTTAAAGATTAAAGTTCATATAAATATGCCTTTGATCACAAAATCGTTTACACCAATGCATAGCTAACGTTGTGAATTGCAAGTTTCGTGTTCAAGGTTTTATCTAACGATGATGGTGCTAGAGTGGTGGTGATAGGCGACGGTTTAGGAGAGGGAGGAACAAGAAAGAAGTCGAATGGATTGATTGGGTGTGAGGGTTACAATAGTTTAGAGTTCTACTAGTCTTCTTATAGGTAGGCCTAATGACACTAGTTAATACATAAGTCCAGTTTGTTAGCCCAAAACAAGAATTAAAGTGGTGGAGTGGGGCCATTCGACCGAATGGGGCCCAAGGGGGTTCCCGGGCTCTCGTTGCCCAATTCCGTGTAATCGTGGTCCGTTTCAAGCGCCGTTTAAACGTACCGAAGTCCCGGAACGCTAAATCGATCGTTAAAATGCAATCAAACATTTAATTTATTAAAATACCAATAAATTAAATATTTACAAAGTTAATAATTATTAAAATAATTATAAAAAAATATACCCGAGCGTTTCGTTATGTAACGACCCGGATTTTTCCAATCGTTTTATACTTATGAGATTAATATTTACATAAATTAAACCTTACCAACATGATAAACAATCCAAATTGTTGAGACTTGTGTTTTTGAAAAGAGTTTTACACAACGTTTGACCGTCCAATTTGACCGATGATATCACGAACTATATAACATACGATAATTATACGTTTGTGTGTATATATGTATTTATATATATTTAACATGATCTAAGGATGGTTTAACATCTTATTGTATACTAATGACAATGAGTTATAAGTATATTTTGAAACTACTAACTTAAGCTTTCAAAACGATAACTATACGTAACATTCTTTGATATATATACTTATAACCTATAATGCTTATACATGTATCGTATATATAATGTATTTAATCACTTTTTAAGGACTTAAATACATAAAACAATATAAGTATATTCACAAAAGATAGCTATATTTGAATTCTCATTCCGTTTCCTCAAGATTTCTATACGTATATCTAGGGTATATGTACCCGTAGCATACCACCCGATAGCCGGAAAATCATTTCATATCGAAAAATCCTTTATTCAATCATATGAAATGGAACTCGTCACTAGTTGAAGTCCCTCGGATTCCGATATGGAATACCACTCAAGCTCCGAAAGCAGTGTGACCGGAATGGATCAACCAATCAGTCATCATCTATTTTGGATGGATTGGGGATGGGTTCGTAGCCTCCTCAATCATTGGAGACAAGAAGAAGGTGATCCCTTCCATCCACCAAATTGCCCTCTTGACGATGAACCTGAAGCACTTACCGGCGAACCTGTTCGAGAAACTATTTTCTCTCTCATTTCTAGAGTATCTCATCATGATTATATACTACATCAAATTCTAGATTTTATTTATCCACTCGTTCGAACCGACAATCACCCTGGTGTAATAGAAGAAGTCAACGAGCTTCGCACTCGGGTAGTGGCTTTGGAGAATACAGTACGAAGGTTACAAACACCATCAGTAGCATCAGCAGCATAACCAGTACCGTCAATAACATCAACATCGCAAGCCTCAATACCCTAAGCACCAGCAGCATCACCAGCATCAACGTTATCACCATCATCAACATCAACAGGATCATTACCACCACCAACAATCACATCCGCATCACACGCCTCAATATCACCATCCGTACCTCGGATATTAATGTCACACGCACCATATATACCAAGAAGTACCAACAACAACAAATGATGAAGTATTGATTCATAACTTCATTGGAGAAACATTCTATGGTGATTATGTAATCTCTAAAGACATAGAGATTACCTATTTCTGCCTTAACCATAAATCAGATGAGTGGACATAAATGATAAAAGGAAGAGTAAAAACCCCGACAAGAATGATGCGTAAGGTACAAGCTAGACTTGTTTTACCAACAGCATCAGCAGTACCCTTAGCCTCACCAACACAGTCAGTGCTGTCAACATCGCTAGAATCGTCAGCAACTTTAACATCACAAGCTCCACCAGTTCAAGAATCACCGTGGACATCATCAATAACGCGTATATTGCATCAACGAGTTATGAAGTATTAACTCATTCTTCTGAAGAATTTATATAAATATTTTATATATATGAATTCAGAAACCAAAATAAATCTTTTCGTACTAAGCTATTAAGTATGAATTGAAAAAGGGTAGATACTACTCGTTTAAATTCATACTACAAATATGCAATGAGGTACGTCCTTCGTCAGCAACTTAATCATCGTTAACTACAATCCCTGTTTTAATTCAATGAATTTCATTTTATAATAAACCAAGTGTATTATTCAATAATATATTTGATTTTACACTTTCATCTTCAATGTGCTCGAAGCTTACTGGGAAACAACATTCATATCTTGCGAAGTTAGCAAGAGTTCAATGAGTATCAGCATGATTCACTAAGGAAATATATATAAGAATAAATAATGAAGTATTGATCCATAACTACATTAATATTCTGTGAAGAATATGTGGTTCCTAATCGTTTTAGAGATTACTTATTATAGCCCAAATCAAAAATCAAATGAGTCTAATATTATATTGACTTATTAAATTCATGATTACATCTGAAGAAGATATATATGTACATATATTTTCATAAAGATTGTAATAAAATTCTCTGGTACAAAACATTACTTGTGAAATTTTTTTTAACGGGTAGGTAATACCCGAGAGATATATAAATTCACAATTAATATGATTATATTCTTCGACTCTGATTCAACAATCATCAACTATACTCACTACCTTCACAATAATATACATTCTTTCATAGAAATCAAAACAACCATTCTCATCCAAATTTGATTACGACAAAAAGAAATCCAAGTCAAGACTTAACAGAAGACATCACTCTTAGGACTCTTACATCTTTCAAAACTATACTTTGACTTCAAAACTATGCTAGAACATCATTCGATTCTTGGAAGCCAGAAAAATATTTGTATCATTCAAAGTCCTAAAACATCATATGTATATTAACAATTACAATCTATGATCAAACCCTTCGAAATTCCTGAAGACACTTCAAATAATGGACAATCGAGATGATGATCCAACCACACATTACCCGCAGTCTTGCACCTGAAAAGCTATCGAAACCAAGGATATAATTTAACACGTATCCGCGTTAAATCATTTAGCATTTATTAGCAAAAATAACTTTGCGATTCCTTTTCAAAATAGCAAATTTTGTCACAATTTCAGCAAGTCAACCTCGACTTTCCATTCGAAGTAGCCTTATTATAACCTGTAATACATATGATTACCCTTTTGTTACCAGAGAACCTTTTATATTCCACGACATTATCAGCAGATGTACCAGCAACCCGTTACCCCTTTGGCGGAATCAACAATTGGTATTTTGAAATCTCGCAGCATTTCTATTTCGGCAGTTATATATATATATATATATATATATATATATATATATATATATATATATATATATATATATATATATATACATATACAACGTCTATCCCCAAGAATTACATATTTCAAATGTGAAGTTTCTGAAAAATGCTCCAGTCTACGAATTAGTGCTATTAAGTTTTGGAAAAGACTGATAAAGTGATAAAGACAGTAGACAATAATTACGGTCAGAAGTTTGACAATAAAGAATAATAGATTGGAAAAGCTCGAACGAAAAATTTGGTACTGGAAAACGGATTGAGCAAAGTATAAAGGAGGTCGTGGACAAATCACAATGACGAAATCTACCTTCAAAGGATTCAAATGATTCAGTGTCTGCTGAAACCGTTAGTAAGAACCTTACTCCTTATTCTAAACCTTCACAGACAGATTTTCCGCGTCATTCCCTGATCTTAGATATTCTAAGATATCATCGTATTTTTCATTATAAATATCTCCGATATTCCTGAAGATATATTCCCAACTATCCTCATCAAAAATCATTTATCTCTTCACAATATTTGCGTTACAACATAAAAGAAACTGTGTTAGTTTCTAAATTCTGAAAAATTCGAGTTTAAAATATGAATGTTTTGAAGTAGTGTTGGAAACTGAAGCATGAAATAGTATAATATAATGACACTTGATCAACGTGATTATATTACAGTAATTCATGCTGAGTTTCTAAATGGAACATAATGATTCACAGATCATAAGGTCATCATGTGCCATGTTACACAACTCTTACATTCTACCCAATCTCCAAACATATTAAGAACATATCTCCTTGATAATTCTATCTTTTCAGACATTCTGGTAACTTACCAAATCAAGATCGTGCAATTACTATTTCCTTCTTATAACATTAACTATGTTTATTTCAAAAACCATACCTACGAATTCCGGACCATTATTCGCTTGACTCGAAGTCGGGAAGAGGAAACAGAAGTATGGAACTGTTGAATATAAAAGAAAATATAAAGCTCGACAACAACAAATAAATTACAAACCGTGTATATCAATACGTATTGCAACGTAAAGGCACGGGAGAATTAACAATACTATAACCCCAAGGTAATAGTAGAAATAAATAAAATCCTCCGGAGGTAGATGAAAAAGAAGAATGACAGAGATGAAAGTTAAGAGTATATCCAGGATCAGTACTGGATGAAGCATACTGATAAATGTTTTAAAGTATGAATTGAGGGAGGAAGAATAGAAGGTATGAGTTGTAAGGAAATGAAGGGAGGTGGATTTATAGTAAAAGATCCGACAGAGCAATCAAAATAGATGATCGCATTTAAAGCGGATTCTAATTTCCTTAATTATCGAAGAATCAAATCTCATTATGAAGATTTTACTCCAAATCTCTTGAACTTGGAAATCAATCCTATCTACGTCAAAAGATATGACGAATCTATACCTACTCATTTCACCCTTTGGTGATAGCCTCACTCGTACTCTTCACAAAAATCAAATTGCTTTATCAATATTACTTGATGATAATAAAACTCTAATTTCCAACTCGTATACGTCATGAAAACATACTTATTGTCAGCCATGACCATCCCATTCAAATTTCGGGACGAAATTTATTTAACGGGTAGGTACTGTAACGACCCGAATTTTTCCAATCGTTTTATACTTATGAGATTAATATTTACATAAATTAAACCTTACCAACATGATAAGCAATCCAAATTGTTGAGACTTGTGTTTTTGAAAAGAGTTTTACACAACGTTTGACCGTCCAATTTGACCGATGATATCACCAACTATATAACATACGATAATTATACGTTTGTGTATATACATATGTATTTATATATATTTAACATGATCTAAGGATGGTTTAACATCTTATTGTATACTAATGACAATGAGTTATAAGTATATTTTGAAACTACTAACTTAAGTTTTCAAAACGATAACTATACGTAACATTCTTTGATATATATACTTATAACCTATAATGCTTATACATGTATCGTATATATAATGTATTTAATCACTTTTTAAGGACTTAAATACATAAAACAATATAATTATATTCACAAAAGATAGCTATATTTGAATTCTCATTCCGTTTCCTCAAGATTTCTATACGTATATCTAGGGTATATGTACCCGTATCATACCCAGCTTCTATATGTATTTACTATTGATATATACACATCAAATCAACATCCTAATCAACATTATTACTGCCCTAGATATGAGGTAACTAGGATTTATCAAGTAGCATGAATTATTAGTAAGAAAACAAAATTAGGAATCCTTTTCTTTCTTTATAAACTAAAAACGTTTTTATGAATGAACACCATTTTTTCACTCCATTTTCTCATACCTAAACCCTCATTTCTCTCTCAAAATACTCCTAACTTCATACTTGATCATCTCCAAGCATTTTCCCCATCATTTAGCTTCAATTACAAGCCTTAAACACCATAAGAAAACTCTTTCAAGAACATATCAAAATAACCACCCATTTGAAGAAGTATACTTCCAACCTTTTGATCTAACTCCACCACTCTTTGATTCCAAGATTTTTTCTTATCTCTTACAGTAACTTTGTCCAAGTAACTTGAGGTAGTAACCTTGTTCATAATCTTGTTCGATTAATAATTATATGGCTATCTTATTTTATGTTGTAAAATTTTAACAACAAGAACATAGTTTGAATGATTTCAAACTTGTTTGTAAACTAAATAGATCCTTCTAACTTAACTTTTAAAACACTTCAAGATCTATAATATATCATAATGATATGCTAACTTAACAAGATATAACTTGGTTTTACAAAGAACACCTTAAAAACTGAATCTACATCGTCGGAGTGCAACCGGGGGCTGTTTTGGGTTGGATAATTAAAAACCATCTTGAACTTTGAATTGGAAGTTCATATTCTGGAAAAATGATATTTCTTATGAATATGTTAACACATAAAAATTTCATGGTTTAACTCAAAGTGTAAATATTTTTAGAAAAATGATCATTAAATGTTGTTTTTATGATGGAAAATGATCACTTTCATAAGTTTTACCAAAGTTTGACCTATAACCTGTGATTTCGAATACAAACTAAGGTATTTTCAGTCATATTCTTAAATTTTGACTCGATCCAAGGAAGTGGCAAGTTGAACCAACAAAAACGGAGTTGTAATGAAGAAACTACGACTAAAACAAGATTGGGTATCCAAAGCTAGTTTAGCTACGAAAATATTTGGAGATAAAGTAAATTAATCATATCTTTTCTAATTAATATGATATTTTATATATAATTACTTATGATTTGATTTTATATATTTCAGGACCACCGATGAAATTGGAACAAGTTGACCCCCTTTTTTTTTTCATTTCTTTGGACTCCGCGAGAATTTGTCGATATTTCCAATTCAATCATCTTGTTCCTAGATGTTCTATAGGAATAAATTGTAATTTCGTTCCTCCACAGAGAACCATTTATTCTAAGTTCTAAGTAAACAACACGAGAAGATTAATCATAAGACCTCATGATTGTACGCAACACGTCATTTGACAACACGGTACTTTATGTACGCAACACGTCATTTGACAACATGGTACCATGGGTCGAGATTAATTCTGATTAATACGAATACGATGGGGTCTTTATTTATTTTATTGAGCAACTAATTGTGGACCACTAACATCGGACTGCTAACTACGGACTAAGAAAATATTAAAAGTATTATAAGTATATATATATATATATATATATATATATATATATATATATATATATATATATATATATATATATATATATATGTAACGATTACTTGAAAAGAAAATATGTTGATATATTATATATATATATATATATATGGTTAGGTTCGTGATATCTATCGGAGACCAAGTCGAGTTAAATACCTTCAAGGCAAAAGTGAGTATATAGTTCCACTTTTAAACTCTAAATATTTCGAGATGAGAATACATGCATTTTATGATTTACGTTATGGACATAAGTGAAAAAAAAATATATTCTACGTTGAGTTGTACCACTGGCATACTTCCCTGTAGCTTGGTAACTACTATTTACATGTGGTATTGTAAACGCGAATCCTGTTGATAGATCTATCGGGCCTGACAACCCCAACCGGACTGGACGACCAGTATTCAACGGTTGTACAGTACTTCGTTTCGATGACTACACTTGGTACAGTGTAGTAAGATTTCATAATAAAGGGAATATGTGACGTTGATTAAATGTTAAGTATGGTTATCAAGTGCTCAACCACTTAGAATATTTTTATTAAAACATTTATGTATATGAAATCTTGTGGTCTATATTTATAACGCTGCTAGCATTAAACCTATATCTCATCAACTTTATGTTGACATTTAAAGCATGTTTATTCTCAGGTTCCTAGAAGTCTTCCGCTGTTTGAATATATGTTAGAGAAACCATGTGCATGGAGTCATACATGTTTTATTCGAGGAAGCATTGCATTCACAAAATCATCACCGTGTATTTATTTTGACTGCATTGTCAACGGAAGTATTCTTGTAAACTGTTATTTACGGTGATTGTCTATATGTAGAAATCATCAGATGTCGAAAACATTGAATTTTAAATATTCATTTATGGTATATCTTTTCAAAAGAATGCAATGTTTATAAAACGTATCATATAGAGGTCAAATGCCTCGCGATGTAATCATATGTTATTGTATTCGTCCCTATGGATTGGGTCGGGTCGTTTCACGTTACTCGAAAAGAAATTTTGCAGTTATTCAAACCATATTGTTTTTATCGTATTTCATTAACCGAAATAAGTTTATTAGTTAATATTAACCTATATTAATTTACGTAACCCTCCAGGGATCAAGTATGCATTTAATACACTTAAACACATATAAATTCAAGTAATCACGGTTAAAACGATTAACAGACAGTTAACAGAAGTGACGGAAAAAGTATGGTTGTTACAAGACAAAACACGCAAGAAGCAGTTCCCAACAGGGGACCTTTCAAAGTTAATTTCTAATAAATTAACCTTGAACGGGTATTCTATCAGAATGATTAATTTCGAACATAAGGTATCATTATTACGAAATCAACCACTAACCCTAACAATGTTGATAGAACAATAAGCATAATAACAAGCATACAACAATAAACATAACAACATTCGTACGTACACTATACTATATAGTTATATACTTATATACTAAATTATATACTTATACACTTATACTTATATACTTATATATTTATGTAGTTATACTTATATACTTATACACTTATACTTATATACTTATATACTTATATATAGTTATACTTCTGTACTTGTATATTTATACTTATATACTTTTAATCATTTAAACTACTTAATTTAAATTAACTAGATTAATTAAACATCATAAATGTAACGACCCGATAAAATCGTCATTGACTGCGCCGTTAACTTAGGTCCCGTTGCATGGTCATAGTCCCTATATGAGACGCGTTTGACCAAAATTATGTCGCATTCATTTGAAACGTACAAGACTTACAAAGTTTAGTTTACCAAACGGATCGACAACAAGTTTAAGTTTACAAAAGTATAATGTATAAATGATATAACTTGCGACATAATAAGTTGAAAATCACGGTTACTATAAATAGAGTAAGTATGTATGCTTTAAGTTTGAATCCAAAGGTGCTATCACTAGCGTATGCATGTATGCTTGACCTCAAGCAAGTAATCAAAGTGTGTGGAAGCATGTATCAAGTAGCCAAGTATGAACTTGAGAAACATATAGAAAACTGTCAACGAAAAACGTTGGTGAAATCATAGATGTAGTAATAAACGTTATTTTTGAATCACAAGATTTAGTATTTCCATAAAATTGATCATCCAAAAGTTGCATTCCAAAAGTTTGTTCGCGAGCACCCAATTATCAAGACTTAACGTTTCCTTCCATAGAACCCCATCACAATAGTGTTAGAACATACACTGTTTCTCGAAAATATATTTTATCCGTAGACGGTAGCGAATCGTCCGAAATAAGGGTTTGTCAAACCCGTATGGCCACACAATATAAGTTCTCGCTTACACCCTGCAAGTGTAACTAATGATAATCGAATTGAGGATTTTTGTTCTAACTCGCCGTGGAATGTTTGTTTTCCTTGTACTTGTGTTCAAAGTATAAAAGTAAGTAGTACAAAATGTAACAAAGTACAATTTAAAAGTATAAAAAGTTGTTGAAAAGGTGGGATTATGATCTCACCTCGAGTGCACGAGTATAAATGTACTTCACAAAGTAAACGTGTGCATGAAAGTTGCTTAGCCTTGACCTAAACAAGTAAGTTGTATTAATTACCGGTTACGACACAAGTTCGGGCGAAATGTGTTCAATTAGTCCTATGGCTCGTTACGACTAGATTATGTAGCATGTGAATCAAATTGTCAAGTTTCATGCAAGATACTAGTATAGAAGCAAGTTAGAAAGATTGCATAAGTATCCGGTTAAGTTTGGCTAAAAGTCAAACTTGGTCGGGTCAAAGTCAACGAAAAAGTCAACACGTTCGGGTCGGGTCTCGAACTATTTTTCCGAGGTTTTTAATCATATATGAGCATGTTAGAACAAGTTACATGTGAATCGGAGGTGCGTAGCATAGCAAACATTTTTCGTAAAAAGACCAAGTTGGACAGCACCTGATAGGCCATCTGGACGGCGTCCAAAAAGGTTGGACGGCGTCCAGCAATAAAGGACTGGACGGCATCCCAAAGGTTGGACGGCGTCCAAAATGGTACTCAGGCCTGCTTTGCTGAAATCACACAAATGCACGAACCAAACATCAAACATTCACAATTTATGATCCGCAAACGATTAAAGCATGTATATTATGTCATCGGAAATGTATTTTGACAAGGAATACAACTAAACACATATCATCAAACAATGACATCATTTACAATGGCCGAAAACTCGTCAAGTGATCATTAAATGTTCATAATCAAAGTCTCAAGTTCGCAAAATGCATTTCATGATTCGGGCAACCAATTTACATGTATGATATACCGTTTAGAAGGTAATCAAGCATACAATCCAGCCAAACACTTACCAACAATATTTCATGGCATTCAAATCATCAAAAGTCCATTTTAAGAGTTATCAAACCCTAACCAAAACTCACAAAATCAATATTCATGTGTTTGAAGTTTTCTTAATCAACCTATACAACAAAACGAAGCTAGTGATACTAGTAACACAATTAAAACATGAACTTTAACAATTTAACAACATTTAATAACCCAAAACTCAAGATTAAGCACACCCATTTCAAATGCTCAAACTAGTTACTCAAAACAATAAATCGAGCAAATAAATCATATATTCATGTTAGACACGAGCCATAGACACTAACTAACACCATTTCAAGTCAAAAACACGAATTTGAGAAAATCTAGAGTTTTAAAAATGTTACCCAAACGAGATGAAGTTGGTATAAAATTGTAGAGGACGAAGAGAGGATTCCAAATATGTAATTTGTTTTATTGCTAGCTCCCTAAACTAAATTTAGATGATGAATTCTTGTTTGTGTTCTTGAGAGAAAAAGGAAGTAAGAAAGAAAGAAAGAGGTGGATGAATGAATGGATGAGGAAGGTGTTGACCATTTGACCTAGTCACACCTTTGGTCTCTTGGCAATATTGGTCCCTCAAGTTTAAAAGCGGGTGCGAGATTTTACCGAACGAATATTTTAAAAACGCTCGAGTAAACGAGTGATGTTATAATTAAATAACGGAAATATTAGAACGTTAGTCAACGAAAAGTACGAATTTAGATAACAGAAGATATTATCTAAAAAAAAAGACGGGCGTTAAAATAATTTAACGGAAAAATGCGGGATATTACAATAAAAGTGTTTTAATACTTTTAATTATCAAATTAGAGTTAAACAAGATTTAAACTACATGTTGTTGACAATTTCATCACCAAACCCACCACTTTAATATCTAAATTCGGATTTAAAGGCTCAAATATTCAAGGAATCATCAAACATAAACAAAATAACAAACTAAACATGAAAATCATAAGCCTAACAATAATCAAACACAATAATCTTCCAAAAATAACCCCCAAATTTAGATTTAATGAAAGCCAAAAGCAACAAACTTTTCAAAAAATAAATGAAGAACATATCTTGTTAATGCTTTATGATAGAAGATTAAGTTGGATTTGGTTTGAAAAAGCTTGAAAACGCCGAAAGTCGCTCGAAATCGCTGGAAGTGAAGAGAATTTGGTTTTGGTAAAAATGAGAAAAAGGAAAGCAGTGCAGATCTATCTGGTTGTCTAATTTTTTTTTCCATACGACACATTTCCTGATGACTGGTTGTCCGGGAATAGGTTGGAGGGAAACGAAAACACATCCGCGCAAGTTTTTAATTGAAAATTTAATATTTTTTTTATTAATATTTTTTATTATTAAAAATATATATTTACTTAAATTTACTTTTATTAATTAATATTAACTTATATAACTATTATATTTACTTTATTAACTTATTATTATATATTAATGAATATATTATATAATTAATAAATATTATTTATTAATTAAAATAAATACAAATTATTGTATTTATATTATTATAGAATTTAAATATTATATTAATTTTTGATGAAAAAATTAACTTTTTATATATAATTAGTTAAAAATTGTTAGGATCCCGAAGTATGTATAGTGTTAATGTGAAACAGGCTTATTATGAGGTTCCTTAGAAGAGGGCTATATAAAGAACCTAAGTAGTCCTAATTAGATAGTCATTACATTGTAAACTAGTTTAAGAATTTGTGGAATGTAAATATACCGATTCTCTCTAATACCGAATCTGTTCTTCACTTACTGAGTCTCATTCTAACTCATCACATCTTCTAATCTCACTATGATCTGACCTATCATTTGGTATCAGAGTGTCCAGGGAGTGATATTACATCACTATATCAATCCAGAGATTGAAGATTACAGAATTTGTACACTCTCGGTTAGATTGAATCACATTCGGTATCATCGAATTTGATAATCTGACGTTCAGATTCTTGTGATAAGTTCAACGGAAGTTTATTAGGTGTATTAGAAAGAGTTTTGATCATCATTATAGCTTTTTAACAACAATTATGGAGAATCAAGTTGATTTTTAGAGTTCGTGGGTAAAACTCTCGGTATTGATCATTTCCAGCTTGATTCTGTATTTTAGTGAAGGTTTGTGGATTCAGTTGTGTTCGTGAGGTGTTTAATCACACTTTTGATGGTTCAATTTCATCAATTCTTCAAATATTGAAGATTTGATCTACACTCACTATCGTAACTGCCATATCGAGTCTGCTTCAAAGTTGAAAATTTATCTTAAGTGTTGCAGCTTGTGGTGTGTTAGTGATTCTATCACATTCAGTTTGATCATACGCAGCTAATTGGTGTGGTTTGAGAAAGGATTTGATTGATTTTTGTTAATGCATTTTCTATAAGTCCCTAGACATCTAGCTTACGTTTGTGATTAGTACTTCAGTTTATGGGCTACCATGATCGCTCGTTATTATCCTATATGTGTTTATATGTGATTACAGGTACTACAGGAATGCAAAAATTATAATTGACTTTATTAGACTCTATCACACGTACGAGTGAAGTCTCACTCGTACGGATGACAAGCTCATATGCACGGTTGAGCTGAACTGAGTCACAAATCTAATCTGACTAAACATACATGAGTGAGTGATCACCCGCACGGCTGAGCCAGATCACTCGTACGAGTGAGAGCTGACTCGTGCGGTTGACTCAACAGCAGGGGTATTTAAGTGTTATGTTCTTCATTTTAGGTTAAGCCTCTCATTACACACACATCACTCAGATCTGGTAGCCTTATCCGATTCTCTCTCAACCCAAATCACTCAAGAGGTGAATAATAGCTCTAGGTGTTAATCTAATCACACAATCCATTGTTTTGTTTGACTAAATTAATCCCAAAAAGCACAATATTCACTAGATTAGTTTGATTCACTAATTTCGCCTTTGTGTGGATTAATCCTGTTGATTTTGAAGTTCCTAGTCATGTTTCATCATTGGTATCAGAGCGTTGGTTGTAATTTCAACATCATCGAGTGATTTTTGGTGATTAAAGAGTTTGTTATTTTGGGTTTTTGAGTTTAAGAGTGATTTTGATCAAAAATGAGTCATTTTTACGTATGTAGTTGTGATTAGAGAGTGTGTTTATGTTAGTTTAGTGCTAATCTAGCTTGTGGACGAAGAAATTGAGGTTTAACATCAATTTCTAAGGTTTTTGAGTGAATTAGTGAGAACAGCAGCTCACACGAGTGGGGTAAAATTTTTGACTCACTCATGCGGTTGACCAGACGGTTGACATCACTCATGAACTCACACGCACGGTTTAGCATAACCTTTTAAGATTAAGTGACTACAGTCTGATCACACGAGTGATCAAATGGGTGATAGTGACACGTATGAGTAATCACACGGGTGATCCTGACTCGCACGTCTGAGGTTTGGTGTTTGGTTATTTTGATTAGTTTAGTCACACGTACGCTTAAGTTGTGACACGTACGGTTGATACTATCACACGTACGGTTGATCTCCTGAACCACACGATTTACCCTTTGGTAAGATTTTTTAAGATGTTTAATTCAAACGATTATGCATTAGCTGCACTGTTAGTTCAGAGTATTACGAATATGACTCAACGATTATTCCTTGCTGAGAGTGAATCTGGAAGTGGTACGAAATGTTTGAGGTTAATGAATATGGATAACTATTCCACTGGGAAGTCAAGATTTAAGATTTGGTCTGATTGTCATGACACGAAGCTTTGGAAGTACATTGAAACCGAATTTCAATAGCCACGTTCACCTGTTACAAATGAGTTATATACGTTGCATAATATGCCTTCGGAAGAACGTGAAGAGTATAACTTAGAGAAAAAGATGTACTGTAATTTGACAAGTGCTCTTGATGGTCCGATTTTCCATCAATTTCTGTGTCATGATAACTCATTCAAGATATGGGAAGCACTTCATACTTTCAATGAAGGAAATACATCTTACAGAACTAGAAAAGGTTTAGAATTGAAAGCTGAGTTTGATCGTTTTCACTGGCAAGTCGGAGAATCTATTACAGAATTGGTTGAAAGATATCGTCATTTGCTAGCTAAACTACACAAGCATGATGTGACAATTGCTGAAAAAGACAAAGTAACATGTCTAGCTGGAGTATTACCTTTAGAATGGAATGGTTTTGTATTAACTATGAAAACTAATGGAGAACTTGCTACTGCTACAGTTAACTCGTTTATTGCAAGACTTCAGGAAGAAGAACTAGAATTGTTAAACAAAGTCAAGAGGTCTAAACAAGTTCAAGACACCAAAATGTATTGTCCAAATTGTTACACACCGCCTAAGTCAGCTCATGCACCATTTGAAACAGCTTTTGCTACGAACAATCAGAATATGCATGGTTTGAATGTTAGCAGTGCACCTATTCAACAACCTTCGTATCCACCACAAGTTTCACCATGTTCTCTCAATACTCAATCACAGCCTACTTCCAACACTACAGAGTCATCTACATCGACTGCATCAGATGTTCTTTCTGCACTTAAGATTGAAAACATAAGGAAAGTTGGGAAAGAAAAGATTAGTGAGGATATAGCTTTGCTGTCAAGCCTGGTTAATTCTTATGATAGTTATCTTGATGGTCGTGTGGGTAACATTCATCTAACAACAGAAGATTATCATCAATTAGATAGAGATGAAGCAGAAAAGATGGATATTATGTGGGGTATGACAAATATTGTGAGAAGAGCAAGAGATTACGAAGATCGAACTGGAAAACCGATTAGTCTGACAAAAAAATACAAAAATGGGTTTTGATATGAATATTGTTACTTGTTACAACTGTGGAGAATTAGGTCATTTTTCAAGACAGTGCACAAAACAAAAGAAGCAGGGTAATCGTAATCCGTTCAAGAATCAGAACTACAGTTCTCAGAGTCAAACTACTAAGCATGAGATCTACATTACTGATAAAGTAAATGAACAAAAAATAGCTGAGACTCCTAACAAAGCTTTGGTTGTCATTCATGGAGGAGATGATGATTGGTCTATCAAATTGAATGTAGATGATCAACAACCTGAATCTAACATGGCAAAAATCACTGAATCTGAAGCAGATTGTGTTATTGATCAGAATTTAGTTAAGAAGCTGACTGCTCGTGCTGAAAGAGCTGAAAGATTGTCTCGAATAATTCGGAAAGAGAAGATTCAGAAAAAGGTTAAAGATAAATTCAAGAAGGTACGTGATTCAGTTCCTCGTACACCTGAATCTGGAAGTGTTTCACCAACATTGTCAGAGGACTTCTACTTCAACAATTGGAAGGATAAATATGGTGATACCTTAGTGTTTGAAGAAAGTCTAGAAGCTGATCAAAGTAAAGAAACATTAGTTAATGCTGATAAAGAACTAGACGAATGGAGTAAAATGATTGCCAAAGAGTTGGAGATGTTAGTTGTTATGGTGAAGGTTCAGATTTTGAGAGTGAAAATTCAGAAGTTGATGATTCAGACAAGAAGTCAGACTCAGAAGTTGAGAATGAAACTGATCTTACTAGAGTTAACCAAAATGTTTTTGAAGCATGGAACAAGCAAGTAGTAGACTTACTAAGGAGTTGCTTATTAAAAAGTGATCTTGAGAAGGTCTCCGGGTTAACTAAAGCCAAAGATTTTTGGGACAGACTTGAACAGATTCATTTGGGTAAAGATGCTGATAAATCAGAGTTCCTTACAGACTCGTCAGAATCAGAAGATGAGCTCGATGATGGGAAGAAGACAAATTACTTTGCATTTATGGCTGAGACTTCTTCATCAAATAACGCTCAACAGGTATCTTCTGATCCATCTACTGTTATTGAATGTGTTAAATATGCTGAATCTAAGATAACTATAGATAATTTAAAAAAGGCATATGCGGAGATGAAAGAAAAATGGCACGCAGACCATGTGGCCACTAAGGTTGAAAATGAATTGAAAGAGCAAATCAAAGTTTATAAAAAACAACTTCACGATCTTAAATGTTATAACTTTGACATAAATCAATTTTTAATTAAACGTGTTAACACAATTAATGAACTAAAGAAAGAAAATGAATGCGTTAAAGCTGATTTAGAAGCGATTTCAATTAAAATGAAGTGTTGGGCAAGTGCGTCACAATGGAATGCATTAATGGTGGAACTTAATGACACCAAGGGCAAGGGTATTGGATATAGTTCTGCATCTCCTCCTTTTCAGAAAATATTTGTTAATGCAAACGTAGTTGACGGTCGACCAGAAGATTGTATCCCTCCTAGTTATGAGTATTATGTTGAAAAGAATAAAAAATGTAGTTTAACTAAGAATACAACTTTTGATGATACTGCTGAAGGTGCTCTAGATCATGAGGAAGATAGGAAAACTGGGTTAGGAGATAACTCTAAGACAAGTAGAGTTAGAACACCAAAAGGTCCTGTTAAAATTTTAAGAAATCCTAAATTTTCTAACAGACCAGTTCCTCCTGTTACACCTAAGCCTGTTCCAAGAAATAAAACAAATGATTCTCCTGTGTTTGTAAGAACACAAGATCCGTCATCTTTAAACTCTAATAATATGTATGAATTTAGAGGATATAGGGAGTTTCTTCAATGTTTTAATTGTGCTATTTTTGGACATATTGCTACTAATTTTCCTAGAAGATATAGATCACCCAGACAGAAGATTGACCTCACATATGATGATCGTAGATCATCTTATGCTCATAAAACAAGTTCACCTGTTAATGATGAAGTTCGGGTTAAAAATCATACGCAAATGTTGTCTATGAAGAGTATAAGAGAAAGAACTTCAATAGGTCAATTTCTCATGTGAAGATTAAGGTTCCTAAACAGGATACTGAGACAAGAGTTTCCAAATCAAGGGATCATAGTAGAGCTTTTGAACCAAAAGCACGATCACCTTCGCAAAAAGCTAGTCGTCGAAAATACTTTTCTCGTACTAGACCACGAGTGAATCGCTCTGAAAATGAGCAAAATGTAAAAAACCAGAAGAGCAATATTGCTACTTCTAAACTATCTAAGTTTACAGTTTCTAATGATGAGATTCCACCGGACTCAAACGAGAAATGGATGGAAGTTCAAGCTATGGGTGTTAATGGACAACCTACTGCCGTCCGAGCGTGGGTTCCCATTATCAATTAATTTTCTTAATGTGATGTGCAGGGAACCAGGGTACCTGCAAACAACACCTGGATAGTGGATAGCAGTGCTTTGAGATATATGACTGGACATCTATCTCTTCGTTTGGATGTACACCCAATTAAGGGAGGTTATGTAGCATTTGCTGGAGATAAAGGAGGTCACATTTCAGCTCAAGGTTTATTGAAGAATGAAAAAGTTAGTTTCAACAAAGTGAACTATTGTCAAGAGCTTGCAAACAATCTGTTGTCGGTTTCACAAATCTGTGAAAAATCTTTCAAGGTAGCATTTGATGATGAATTTAGCTACATTTTGAAACTAGAGTTTGTGATTCCTCCAGAAATGATTTTGATGAAGGCTCCTAGACAAGCTGATTTATATATGATAGATATGAATGTTGCTACTTCAACTACTGAACATCATCAAGCTTTTGTTTCTAAAGTAACTGAACAAGACTCTATTACTTGGCACAAACGCATGGGTCATTTAAGTTTTCGGAAAATTAATCACCTTGTCCACAACAATCTTGTAGAAGGTGTTGATCTTCGATCTTTTCAGATTCCAGGAACATGTGTTCCGTGTAAGAAGGGTAAGCAGTGTAAGAAAGCTCATAAGCTGGTGAAGTATAATCCAATCTCTGCTCCACTTGAATTGTTACATATTAATCTTTTCGATCCAATTCGTTTTGAAAGCATTGATGGAAGTAAGTATTGTCTGGTTGTAACTGATGATTATTCAAGATTTTCTTGGGTAATGTTTTTGAAAGAGAAGTTCGATACTTTTGAGAATTTGAAAGTTCTAATCAATCGATTAGAGACAGGTTTTAATCTAAAGGTAAGAAAGATTCATTGCGAAAATGGTACAGAATTCAAGAATCAGTATCTTGCAGGTTTTTGTATCAAAAAAGGTATCCATATGCAGTTCAGTTCTGCATACGCTCCTCAGATGAATGGTGTTGCTGAAAGAAAGAATAGAGTATTGATCGAGACATCTAGAACAATGCTAGCAGATTCATCGTTACCTGTTCATTTTTGGAGTGAAGCTGTTGCAAATGCGTATTTCACTATGAATCGAGTTCTGACTGTTAAACGACTGGGTAAAATTTGCTATGAGCTATTGCATGGGAGAAAACCATCTTTGAAGCATCTAGAACCATTTGGAGCACCGTGTACCATCTTGAAGAGAAAACCAGGAAGTAAGTTTGATTCAAAAGTGGTTACTAGAGTATTTCTTGGGTATAGTTCTCCTAACAAGCGAGTTTTCAACAATGAGACAAGATGTGTTGAAGAATGGTCTGAAGTTGATGTCCAAAGGAATTATACAAAGAGTGCTTCTAAGAGTTATCCTTGGATTTACAACTATGATGAGCTGATTGACTCATTCAATCTTGCTCCAGATCAGACAGAGAATGAAGTTGAATTACAAATGCTGTTTGATTTACAAAATGAACCAGAAGTATCTGCACCTACACCAACTCCAACTCTATTACCCACTGTCAATGAACCAGTTCAAGATTCAGATCAAGACATTGATCCAGTGTACGATACCTATGTATCTGATATTTCAAGTGAGAGTTCTGATAATCCTGAAGATATTGGTAATATTACGAATCTACATCATGAGATACCTGTTCCCGCACAACCAGTTCCCAGAACTACAGCTTATCATCCTAGAGAGAATATTATTGGAGATCCAAATGCATGTGTTAGAACAAGAAGGCAAGTTTAATTTGATGGTCAAGTTGATACTCACATGACAGCTGCTGCTGCATACTACGAGTACTCATGTCATATTTCTATAATAGAGCAAAAGACAACAAAGGAAGCCTTGAAGCATGTTGATTGGGTCATGGCAATGCAAGAAGAGATTCAGCAATTCTATCATTTAGATATTTGGAAGCTAGTTACTAAGCCGCATGGTTCTAAAGTAATTGATCTCAAATGGGTTTGGAAGTAAAAATTTGATGAAGATGGCAATGTTATCCGTAATAAAGCAAGATTAGTTGCTAAAGGTTATCAGCAAGATCTTGAATTCGATTATGATGAAGTTTTTGCGCCTGTTGCCAGTTTGGAAGCCATTCGCATTTTCTTGACTTTTGCTTCATTTATGAAGTTCAAAGTGTTTCAAATGGATGTCAAGAGTGCATTTCTTTATGGCAAGCTTGATGAAAGAGTATATGTCAATCAACCACCGGGTTTTGAAGATCATCTTCATCCTGACAAAGTTTACCGTTTACGAAGAGCCCAATATGGTTTACATCAAGCCCCAAGAGCTTTGTATGGACGTTTGTCAAGTTATCTGATCAAAAAAGGTTATCAAATGGGCACGGTAGATTGTACTCTATTCACGAAGGTTAAAGATGATGATATTATTTTGGTCCAGATCTATGTAGACGACATTATTTTCGGTTCTACTAAGAAGGAACTCATCGATGAGTTTGAGCAGGTTATGAAGGACGAATTCGAAATGAGCAAATTAGGTCTCTTACACTACTTTCTTGGTTTACAAGTCGAAGAGACTGATAATGGAATTTTTCTTCATCAAGCAAAGTATGTAAATGATATACTCGAACGTTTCAGTATGACTCAAGAACGTCCTGTGTCGACCCCGCTAGCTGTGAATCACGGTATTTCGTTAGACTGTGAAGGGGAGCCTGTTGATCCTACATACTGTAATCATCGAATCGCTCATGTATCTCACTGCATCTAGGCCGGATATTATGTTCGCAACATGTCTGTGTGCTCGTTTTCAAGTTAATTCGAATACAGTTCATCTTACAGCTACCAAAAGAATTCTTCGTTATCTGTTACATTCTCCAAATCTCGACATCTGGTATTCGAACGAAGACAGGTTTGATCTTGTAGCATATAGTTATTCAGACTATGCAAGTTGCAAAATCAGCAACAAATCTACATCAGGAGGATGTCAATTTTTAGGTGAAAGGCTGGTGACCTGGCAATGCAAGAAACAAACTGCAGTTGCGCTTTCCACGTGTGACGCTGAATACATCGCTACTGCTAGTTATTATTCGCAAGTTGTTTGGATTTAACAACAACTTCGCGATTACGGACTAAGAATCTCTTTCTCTCCTCTTTATATTGATAATACTGCTGCTATTGCAATTACTAAGAATCATGTGCAACATTCTAAGACTAAACATATAGATGTTAAATATGATTTTCTTAGGGATTGCCATGAGAAAAAGATAATTGAGGTTAAGAGAATAGGTACTAAGGACCAGAGGGCTGACCTTTTCACTAAGGCTTTCGATAAACTTAGGTTCTTGCTACTTTTAGAGATGAATGGCATTGTTGATCGAAACAAAGTAATTTCGGATGTTGTGTGTGAGGGTTAATCAAACTTTTAGGCTTTGCATGTAGGATGCATGACATATAGATTTTAGTTTCTTATTATATGTATTGCATATTTTTGCTTCCTGTCTGCATCTCTCAGTATGATTTCTTACATGTTTGCATGCTAGTCTGTAGTTATTTTCTGTTTCTTTTGCTAAAATGCTAAAAGTAAAAAAAAAAGATTTTATGTTTTAGTATTTTAGGGGGAGTATTTGTTATCAACAAAAATACCAAAAAAGTGTAAAATGCCTCACCAGAAAACCCTAAAAAGTTGAAAAATTTCGAAAATGAGCTTGTTTGATTAATATGCGGGAGATGAAGAAATTACCGTACTGAGAATTAATATATTTGATTAGTAAGGACTGATTTGAACGTTTATGTTTATCTGTTGTGTGATGTACTGATAGATGTGACTTATGAATTCTTGGTATTAGACAATCATAATAAGAATAACGATCATCTAGGATTCAGAAGTCATGAAAGATCTATAGCATTTGAAGGTAGTCACCTAATTATCTCCGAAACTGTATCTAATAATAATTTTTGAGGAACTCAATAGTCGGTTGAGGGTATCCCCTATCATAATTGATAATCACTAGAAAAGGTTGGGGGTGGATTTTAAGGTTGAGGATTATCTGTTTGGCTGGTGCATACAACGTTGTCACGGGCCTAAGACTTTATAATCGAAACTAAACCCCGAAAATATCAGAGAAAATTATTTATGTCGAAAGTAAGTGTCCCTTCTCGCTTAAGGTTGAAAAGTATAATTCCTTATTGCGGACCGTACAAGCATTTAAGGGAGAACACCTTTGAGTGATCTGAGCACACAACAAAGAAACACGAGTTTATGCATAACAATGGAAAATCCATTCATGATGGCATTCAAAATCAATATATCAAAAGACAGTGATATGCTGAAAAAGATAAATATCAAAAGAAAATTAAAGTCAAAAAATAATTGGCGTATCAAGATGGTAAAGTCCTGAAAGTATAAAGAATGCTGATTCATGATGTGCTCATAAAGAACTCGGATCATTCTTAGCGTGACGCCTCCGTGCAGCTTGAATTGCTTAATCACGACGTTCACACTGAACTATCAAGATTCTTGTCATCTGCAATATAGAGTTATACATATTAAGACTGTAAGTTGGAAAGATAATTACTATATATATATATATATATATATATATATATATATATATATATATATATATATATGAAAGTTTAACTTTCGATTCCGTTTTCCATGTCAACTTGAACATAAAGAAGTTAAGGGCCTTGAGATTTATTTCGTGTGACGACTGGTCATCAGGCAAGTTAGCTTTAACTGTAGACCAATCCCCGCGGTAAATAATGCGCCTGTTCGGATAATCTAATATACTCTAAGATCTGCCGTACCAACAAGATTGAAGATTGTCAACACACTGATAGAAGCCAAATGCTGACAGGGTTATTCAAAATGCCGTGAGAACCATCCTGTTCAATTTGAATGAAGTACATAGAAAGATATAACGGAAAGTTACGCGGAATGAATTGACAATCTAATAAAAACGCACAATCATAAGTGATGAAAGAATCAAGGATCAATGAACTTAGCGTGATCTCAAAAATCACTACTTTATAGTGTTCAAGTAATTAATGCCAACATGATTGTCGAAGTGTCCGGGATGAATATGTTCATGTTTAATAAGGATTGATATCAGTAATTGCATGATAATAGACATAGACTGGATAATTAGGAATGAACAACAGAAGTTGATTCAATATGTCAGTTCTGATCCATTTTTAAATTGTTAATCATCTTGCTCACAAAAAGAATGTGGATTTATGTGTTTGTTTATCTTTCTGTTAAATAGTTTGCATTGAAAACTGTAAAACAACAAAAAGATTTTGATTTTGTATGTTATTGCACTTCATGGTAGAATGTCTTATATTTACATATTTTTAGTTGCATGACATTATACCTCAGAAAATTTATAAAGATTTCTTTCGTTCTTTTGTTTTCTGATTATCCTCTGAATGCACAATGACATCTGAAAGAACCTTATCAAGATCAAGATATTTTTGTCCACCAAATCCATGAGATAGAAGTTTGTAGGGCTCGTGATTATTTGAAGGTTTTTAATGATTTAAGGTATTAGTGAAGTTAAGATGACATTACACTGTAGGACTTAATCATGTGAAACAGAATGTTTAGAGTAATAACCTTGCTATGGTTAAGATTTTTGATATACCTAAGTGTCAATGATCATTTCTTGATCGATTAGTGATTTTTGACTCAAATTGAAAGTGCTAGTTAGCTCTAAGATTGCCAAACGAGTCGAAATCCTAAGTTTTTGAAAATTTGAAAATTTAAATTTGCCTAAGTGGCTCACTCGCACGATTAATGTGTGAACCGTACGAGTAACCACACGTGTGAGGTTAACCGTACTGATGACCCTGTTCTAGAATTGTCCTAAGACATTTGGGTCACACGCACGAGTGATTGTGAGATGCGCGGTTGAATGGTGAATTGTTTGATCAACCGTACGGTTGATCACGAGAGTATAAATAGGGGGTGACGAGCACAGGAGCTCACACTTGTGCACCTATTTCATTTTCTCTCTCAAAAATCAACCTTCACCAATCGAATTTTCCACCGCAGTGTTCGTTAAGCTTGTTAATCTGACCACTGCCCCACCAACTAGGTATGATTTCATCAAGTTTTCATAGGTTAATTTGTTGTTTTAATGTGTTGAAACCCTAAGGGTTTTTAACTTGAATTCTGTGAAATTGAAGTGCGTTTTGATATGTATCTTTTATTGTTTTGTGTTAAAC
This sequence comes from Rutidosis leptorrhynchoides, assembly GCF_046630445.1. Lineage (NCBI taxonomy): Eukaryota > Viridiplantae > Streptophyta > Magnoliopsida > Asterales > Asteraceae > Rutidosis > Rutidosis leptorrhynchoides. The sequence continues at coordinate 324,398,708 of NC_092334.1, forward strand.
GGAACCTAATGTTGCTATTGTGATGTAAATCGGCCCCTAAAGCGATCAAACATGTAAACTCAGTGATTTAAAATGCATTTAATATAGGTTTTATCATATATGCACGAGTGACATCACTCACACGCATGACACATGACTCGCACGAGTCAGTACGCGGTTGATGATTAACCGTGCGAACCTTTGAACTCACTTGTTCAATTTGATTTGATTGCTCACTCGCTTTCCAGAGCTGACACGTGTGATTAACCGCACGAGTCATGACATGATTGACTCACTCGCTTATAAACAGTACCTCAACCGTGTACCTTGTCTGAAACCATATTACTGCTCAAATGTGTCAATAGTGGCACAAGTGACTATATCACTCACACGGTTGATCACTCAGCCGCACGTGTGACATTATCACTTGCACGTTTTATCATGTTAACAAGTTTATGACACTTTGTTGCGAATGCTTTGATATTTTATGATATGTGGGTTGTATTTCTAACAATTCTATTAATGTTTCAGTTTGTTAAGATATCATCAATGGCTGATCAACAAGTCAATGTGCCAATTGTTAATCCAGAAGTAGAGGGGGATCAACAAGCAAATCCTCAAGTGAATCCTGTTAACCAACCTGCTCAACCAGAAATTATCCTAGAGAAGGGTGATCAAAACAATCAAGTTGCTCTATATGATACTACTCTTGAGAGAGGTGATCATTTTACAGAGATTGTAGCTTTCCTTCAGCGTTCAAGGATACATACATCTATTTCTACTCCATGCATGGCATACTACGGCCATCAGAGAGAATTCTGGAGAAATGCTATACTTGATGTATCGGAAGATGAGACTAAGATAGTCAGTACTGTTCAAGGGCATGCGATCATTGTTTCTAAGACTGTGATAAGAAGGATTTTGGGCTTTAATGATGAGAACTGTGCTCATATGACAATCGATCATGAGAGAATTCACGGATGCTTTAAAAGATGTGCTTATTCTGGTTATATTGCTGGAAAATCTGAACTGATGAAGACGCTTCTGCCTCCACAGTTTCGATATCTTGCTCATGTGATTATGCATTATTTAAGTGGACGTAAAGCTGGTTTCGATAAGCTGAACGAGAAAGTGCAAAGTATGTTTGTGGCACTTGTTCTAAAAGCTCCATATGATTTCTCGAGATTCGTCTTCTATTACTTCAAATCGAATCTTTTCAGTTCTACTCAGAGATATCTCATTTATGCCCGTTTTCTTCAAATGATTATTAATGATGCTGCACCTGATCTACCAAAGCTTGAAGAGGATATTATTCACCTTAAGCCAATGAATCCAATAACTTTCCAAAGAATGGAGGAAACAAGAAACGAGGGTTTAAAACCTGACTTTAACAGAAAGCTTGTTTGTCATTTGATTAAGGAAAATTATCGATGTCCAACTGGTAATGCTTGGAGGAATGAGGATTCCGACTCTAACTATGAAGTTATTGATGAGGAGGAAGGTAAATGAGATAATCAGAGAGCTACCGGTGAAGTTCAAGGAGGAGGTAATGTTGATAATGAAATTATTGAAGGTGATGATGAAACGACATTGGAAGATGTTAGTTTGATTTAGAGGAAGAGGAAAGAGAAGGAAGCGATGACTTCAGAACAGCCCAAGAAGAAGGAGAAAAGGACAAAACATCATTTTGATTCATCTCAAAGGTCATCTCAGGGAGGTTCAAAACAACAAGCTCAGAAACAACCATCCGGTTTCATGAAGGATGCAAAAGCAGCTGTTACCTCACCGATACCTGCCACCACAGCACCTCAGGTCACATCAGCCGAATTCAAGACACAGCAAAATCTACTGTTGTCTTTGATCATGAATAACCAATCTAGAGAATCAAGCCATTGAGGAGAAGAAGATCAATGAAGCTAAGATTGAGTCATTGGTGGAGGAAAACAAGAGGTTATCAAATAGATTGGACCGTCAGAAGGGTAGAACGGAGAAGTTGAAGAAGAAGGTGTTGGCGATTAAGAGTGAGAATAAGGAGAATTTAAAGGAGTTGAACAATAAGATCGAATCGCTTACCTCTGGTATAACAAAGTTGATTAAGGAGAGAGGAGAAGAATATTCCTCTGATTTGGGTGGTGATGACGAGAAAGATGATGAAGAAGATGCTGGAACTGGAGGACCCTCTTTTGAGATTCCATTAGTGATACCTATTCGAAGCTTTAATGAATATGGTGAGGTCTTTACTGCTGAATATTATATAAATTATTCAAATATTTTTAATGATGCAGAAAAGGGGACGTTCCACCAAGCGATTTCCCGATGGAACAGCTTGCTGCTCTGGCATACGATAGTGAAAATGATACAGAGGATGCAGAGACAGCTGAAACTGAGAACAAGGTTCCACAAGAAGAGTCATTTGCCAGTATCCCTCCCGAATCAATCCAAAATATCAACTTAAGTGATTTCGATAATTTGTTTGCGGATGAGAAGAGTGAAGATTCTGTTGGTAAGGATAGTGTGAAAGAGGATGTGATTGTTGAATCTGAAGATGAATTGGTAACAGAATCTGATAAAGAAGAAGAAGAAGAAAAAGAAGAAGAAGAAGAAGAAGAAGAAGAAGAAGAAGAAGAAGAAGAAGAAGAAGAAGTTGAGATTGTTATGCCTTCGATTGAGCCATACTCAAATCCGTCACTCAACACTTTAAGTGACTTCTTCAATTTGAGTAGTGAGGTGAAAACAAATAGATTGAATGATTTAGAAGAAGCAAGGAAGGTATACAAGGAACAAATCAAGGAAGTTGATGAGTTAATGGAAAGGAATAAGAAAATCCGACTTAAGAAACTGCTCGTTGAGAAAGAAAGAAAAGAGATTGAGCTGAAGGAGAAGAAACTCCGAGCCGATCAAGCTAAAGCCGAGGCATGGAATGAGATTAATGAATGGTTCAAACGCGATAGGGTTAAAGTTAACAGAAACTTTGAAGAAGACGAGATCCGTCAGAGTTGGTGGAAACAGAACGTCGTTAACCCTGATCAGTTGAATAAGCCAGAACTCGAGCCGAAGTTTGTTAGTTTCTACGAAAGGGGAAAGAGAACCAAGAAGTATTCCAAGGGTAAAATTTTGAGCTGAGGTTACTTCAAGGAGATTAATTGTTTCGCAATCAAGAGGGAAGGAGGAGTTGATTACATGGCACATCCTAGTCACTTCAAAACTCTACCTTACTTCGAGATCATGCAACTTGCTAAGCTAAAGATGTTGAACGTTGAAGATAGTGACCTTTCCAGGTGGTTTCATAGAAAACTCAGATATGAGTATAAGACAGGGAAATGGGATATCTTTAAGTCAACAGCCTCCAGGTTTTCCATGCACCCGACAAAGAGAAATTCTAAAGGTGGACCTGTACGCGTTGTTAAGTTCCGTCCAGCCAAGTACATGAAGCAATCTACATTGATGCCCTTACCCAAGGATATATGCAAAAACTTCAGATAGTGGTTCTATGATGAGTTGTCAGAAGAAACAGTGATCTTGACTGCAATTGAAAAGGTAGATGAAAGAATACAGTTCGACAATGTGAGGATTTTAGATCCTATGTGGCTGAGGAACTTATCGAGATTTAATGTGGAGACCCTTCAATGCCATCACATTACGTTTAGAGATGATCGAAAAGAGGAAGCTATGAGATATCAACGTGTGATCGATGTCTACCATGCCTACCTCAACAGAGAAAGTGATGCTCAAACCTCAAACCAAGTTCAAGCCAGCTCATCTATGTCAGATATTGTATTGCTAGTTTGTATTTTTGTTTTTGATGATGTATTTATGCGAGAGAGAAAATCTGGATATGTATTTGATGTTAAATTAATGTTACTTTTGGACTTATATGTATTTCATGAACGTTTACTTTATTGTAATCGATGGTCTAGGTCCTAGGGGAAGTTGTTGATGCATTTTCTGTAAGTCCCTAGACATCTAGCTTACGTTTGTGATTATTACTTCAGTTTATGGGCTACCATGATCGCTCGTTATTATCCTATATGTGTTTATATGTGATTACAGGTACTACAGGAACGCTAAAAGGATAATTGACTTTATTAGACTCTGTCACACGTACGAGTGAAGTCTCACTCGTACGGATGATAAGCTCATACGCACAGTTGAGCTGAGCTGAGTCACAAATCTAATCTGACTAAACTTACACGAGTGAGTGATCACCCGCACGACTGAGCCAGATCACTCATACGAGTGAGAGCTGACTCGTGCGGTTGACTTAACAGCAGGGGTATTTAAGTGTTATGTTCTTCATTTTAGGTTAAGTCTCTCATTACACACACATCACTCAGATCTGGTAGCCTTATCCGATTCTCTCTCAACCCAAATCACTCAAGAGGTGAATAATAGCTCTAGGTGTTAATCTAATCACACAATCCATTGTTGTGGTTTGACTAAATTAATCCCAAAAAGCACAATATTCACTAGATTGGTTTGATTCACTAATTCCGCCTTTGTGTGGATTAAACCTGTTGATTTCGAAGTTCCTAGTCATGTTTCATCAATTTTCTAAGTTTTACACTTAGACTCGGTTTGTCAACTGCTACAGTTGCCATTCGGTATCCTAAACACTCGGTTTCAATGATATTTTAATTGTTACAAACTTTTTTCCTTGTACAGCAAGGTAACCGAGTCTGTTCTAAAGGAGTTGGATTGATTTTAATTTCAAATTTTACAGAATTTGGCTACCGAGCCAGATACCGAACCAAATACCGAAACAGAATCTCTGTTTCACTTGATACTTTGAGTTTTAAGTGACTTAAGGCTTATTATTATGTGTTAACCGAATCTATACCGAATCTGGGTGTGATACTTGTTATTCTTATCAGTTTCTGATACAAAATTTGATATACCGAATCTGCTACAGTACCGAACCAAATACCGAGTCTGCTACAGTACCGAATCAGATACCGAATCTGACATTTTTGTTAGATTTTTTTTGAACGAGAATCTTAGATTTGTGTGTAATACCAAATCTTTACCGAATCTACCTCATTCTCAACATGTCTACTCAAGACACATTGATCATAGGATCAGATTTCCGACCTCTAGTGTTGTTTAATGGCAAATACACTCAGTGGCTCCACCGTATCACTCAGTACATAGGCTACAAGGGTGAGAAGGAAAAATACATATGGGCTTCTTTGAGAGATGGTCCAGTTGTAGAGTATCTTCTGAATACTGGTATGCCAATTCCAGTCTATGAACTTTCTGGAGAGAAACGTGAGAGAGCTCAGGGTGACATAGAAGCTAAGAATATATTGTTATGCAAGCCATCTCGTATGAGTTGTTTAAAAATGTTGGTAGCAACACCACTGCAAAAGACATATGGGATGAGATCAAACAACAACAAGATGGTTATGACATGTCGGATGTCACCAAACTAAATAAGGCTCTGGATCTTATGAAGATTTTAAGCAGGAACCAGAAGAACAACTCAAGGATACCTACCGACATTTCAATGGTGTCCTTAATGAGTTGAAAAGGTGCAAGATTACAAAAGTGAATGCTGAAATCAACATGAAGTTTTTCAAAAAGTTCAATGCTGATTGGCTTCCTTATTGAACCATCATTCGATCTACCAAAGAGATTGACAAGTTGAATATTCATGAGCTTGTTGGAGTTCTTATGCATTATCAACCGGTTGTGTCTAAATTTCAAGAGAAAAGGAAAGAGTCTTCTCCGAGTGATCCACTTGCCCTCATAGCTAAAAAGAAGAGTAAATCTTTTACCACTTCTAGAAGCTTGTCCAAGAAAGTGCTTGTTGAAGAATAAACTGATTCTGAAGAGTTGTATCTTTCTGATGTTGATGATTCTCATCTTGAACTAGTCAAAATGGCTGCCATGTTCACCAAAGCCTTGAACAAATACAAGTTCAAAGACAAATCAAGCAATCAACGCAAGAACTCATCTTCTTCCACCTATTACAAGAAACCTGATCCATTAAAACATCAACATGCTGATGATTCAAACAAGGACGATTCAATCTGTTTCAATTGTGGCAAAGCAGGTCATTACTCTCGTGAGTGCAAGATGCCTAAGAAAAAGGATGCATCTTACTACAAGAAGAAAATGTTGATGGTGAAGATTCTGGAAACTGGGGGAGAACTGTAATCGGTTGATAATACTTGGTTTAGCTGGACTGATGATTCAGATTCAGAGATGGAACATGCAAATGTCTGCAAGGTAACAAAGCTCATCAAAGCAAAGGAAGCAATGGAGAATTCTGACTCAGCATCTGACGATGATGAGGTACAATCAACTGAAATCCCACCTGATTTTATCATAATGCAAAATGATTTGATAAAGAATTTGGTCTCAATATCAAAAGAGGTAAAATGTTTAAAATCTGAAAATAAATTTTTGAAAGATAAAATCAAATTTAATGAGACTAAACCTTCATCATCCAAATCACAATCGGAAATGAATCGATTAAAAGTCCAACTCAGCTCTACAGAAACTGAGTTGGAAGATCTTAAAAAGTCAATTCATCCGATTAAAGTCGAACGAACTGATTATCGTCTAAAATCAGAACGTCTTGCGGAGAAAGTTCAATTCTTAGAAAAAATCTTTCTGAATTAAAAAACCAACATGAACCCATACTTTCAAAGCTAAATAAGAAAATTGTTGAATTGGAGACACCATAATTAAGAAGAACGCTGAAATTTCATTATTCACCAAAGAGTATCTTCAAATGAAAGCTCAACTTGCTCGATATGAGGAAAAACTCTATCGAACAGAGCAATCAACATGTATCATTAATATGGAACTTTCTAAACAAATAATTTTCATGAATAGACCAAAAACGATTCATGGTGATAAGTAGGGGTTGGGTTATGAAGATCCCAAGATGTTAGACGATGTTTCCAAAAAGATTCCAGGATTATATCATTCTGATTATTTTCAAGCTGGTTTACCATCACATTTTGTGCATGCATCTGATGCTGATTTTGATAATATTATTGTTAAATGCTCATTTAGAAAGTATCATCAAATTACCTTAATGTATGAGAAAATTAGTGCTAAAATGGGTAAATCAAATCCTGATTTCTTGAAGGAACTTGTTGATTATGAAAAGAATATGCAACGTGCAAACTATGTGCCTAAACGTAGACTGGTTTATATTCCTACACTCATGCTAGAGAAATATATTTTAATGCTTGAGAATAAAGTGTTTAACAAACCTAGTTCTAGCATTATTACCATAGATAAGGTGTTTGATGAACCAACTTTTGATATAAAACCAATGCTACCGGCCTTACCTGCATGTTCTGTTTCTGATGACATAATCTGTGAAGACCTAGCATATGAACTTACTGTCTTATTTGAGTCAGTATCTCTAGGTCAAAAGGCTTCAGATATTAAGGTAGAACCTCAGGTAGAACTAAAAGTTGAACCTAAGGTAGAACCTAGAGAGGAAAAGCCTGAAGAGCTAGATTTGTTTCATCTAGTTGATAAAATTGAAAAAGAAAACATAGAATTGCAACTTAGATGCAAACATTTGAAAAAAATGCTTGAATTGTGTGAACAATTGCCCTCACTTCCTAGGAAAGAATGTTCTTATGATTTTAAGGAAAGTGAAGTTTTAGTGTCTGCTGTGGATTTTTGTCTTGAAATTCAAAGCTTAAATCGTAAAATAGTTCAACTAAAATAGGCAAACACATAACAACACATTTGTTTACAAGCACACACATCACAATTAGCTTGTGTGAATGATTCACTTCTAAGGTTGACTTGTGTGAATAAAGTTTCTGTGTGTGCTGATGGGATCGATAAAAAGGTTAAGGGTAAATCACAATCTAATGCTTCTAAACCCATTACCATTCTTAAAAATCCTTTACGTTCTCAATTTAAGAAAAGTGTTTCAAAGGTTGCACCTTCAACACAAATCATTGTGAAGAAGGTACATCATCCAGATGGTTCTTGTTCGAGCGAAAAACTTCCTCTGATGTTAATGATAAAACATACAAAGGAACGTCTTTTAACAAAACCAATGAAGTCTTCAAAACAACACATGAGTCTAAAACCTGATTTGAATGAGTATGATGCAAAGGAATGTAAAATCAAAATGGAAAGTTTGCAAACTCAAAATACTCAAATGTCAACTGAGAAGTTTGGACGTCTCACTAACAAAGGTGTTTTTCGCGTCACAGGTTATAATCCAAACTTGAATTACAAGTCTGTATGGGTTCCTAAGTCAACAACTAAGAAAGTAGCAAATCAAACCAAGAAATCTGCTAGTCGGCCTAGGAAGTCATCACATGTTTTTCAATTTTCTTGTGTGAACAAAACATCTACTTGGAATAAGTTGTGTGTAAAGACTTCTGATGATTGTGTAAACCTTGATATTGCTAATGAGGCTTCATGTAATGTGGTTTTAGATGATGCTTTAATGTCTAAATTGCATGCCGCATTACATGATACATTAATTTGTGATTCAAAATTTTTTGTTGGTACTAACCGTAGAGGACCCAAGAAACTTTGGGTACCTAAACTCAAGGAAACTTAACATTTACAGGGTTTTGACGTCTGTGTTTGGTTCATCGACACCGGTTGTTCTCGGCACATGACGGGCGATAAATCCTTGCTTGTCAATTACGTTGACAAATTCCTAGGAATGGTTACTTTTGGAAATGACGAGATTGCAGCGATAACGGGATATAGAGATTATGTGAAAAATGGCATAACAATCAAACGGGTCTAGTATGTTGAGGGTTTGGGGTGCAGTTTGTTTAGTGTTAGACAATTCTGCGATGAAGATCTCAATGTTCTATTTGAACGTCGTTAGTGCTCGGTGCAATCCACCGATGGAAATGATCTCCTTGTTGGTAAACGTTGTGCTTCACTATACACTATTGACCTCAACGATGCACCATCACTTGAAGCCATGTATATGGCCACTCGTTCCACAAAATAAAATTCATGGTTATGGCTTCATTGGATGTCACACCTGATTTACAAGGTTATCAATCGACTAGTCTCTAAAGACTTAGTTGATGGTATTCACAGCTTTGAATATGATAAGCATCATGTGTGTCCATCGTGTGCAATGGGTAAGCTAAAACGGACTAATCATCCGCTTAAGCAAAACACCAGTACTTCATCGTCTTTGCAATTATTGCATATGGAATTATGTGGACCCATGAGAGTTTCTAGCCTCGGTGGCCGGAAAAATGTGCTTGTCATTGTAGATGACTATACATGATTTACATGGATTTTTCTTTTGAGGACTAAGTCTGAAACTCTCGCCATTATCGTTGAGTTCATCAAAAAGACTCAAAGCTCTTTTAACAAACATGTTAAGAGCATTCGAACTGATAATCAGATGAAATTTAAGAATGACCTGCTTGATAGTTATTTGAAAGACCAAGGCATTGAATATTAGTTCTCTGCTGCAAGAACCCCCCCAACAGAATGGAGTAGTCGAACGACATAATCGTACGTTGTGCGAGGCAGCTCGAACGATTCTTGCCTACTCCAAACTACCTCTGAAAATGTGGGGGGAGGCTATTTCAACTGCATGTTATACCCAGAATCGCTGCATCATAAACAAACGCTTTGATAAAATTCCTTATGTGTTGCTATATGGTAGACGCCCGAATGTCAAATATTTCCGTCTCTTTGGTTGTATATGATATGTGCTTAACGATTTTGACAGCCTCAGAAAGTTTGATCCTCATCGCGATCAAACCATAGTTCTCGGTTACTCGTCAAATAAGGTTGCTTATCGTGTTTATCACAAAAGGACAAAGATTATCAAGGAAAGCATAAATGTTAAATTTGATGAGTTATCGGGAATGGCTTTTGAACAATTCAGTTCAAAACCGGATCCTAACCTGGCAACTACTTCTTTCGCACAAAACTCAATTTTCTTGAAGAAGGGTGTTCCGACGGTTACAACAGAGGAACTAGATATCTTGTTTGATAGTCTTTACACTCCTCAACGGAATTCAGATGTTCAAACCGTACCAGTTACACCATCACAACCAATAACTGAGGAGACACAACCAAGTCTCTATGATGAAGATACAACACCAACTGATTCACCTGTAATTTCTTCATCCTCCCTCCCACCTCATGATGATTATCTTGAACCGATTCAAGATATATCCGTTGATACAATTCCAGTTGTTTCTCCAGATACTCAAAAGAATTCATTAGACACTGTTACATCAGAACAAGAGGATCATGGCTCGACATCAACACCAGTTGATATTTTAATGGATACCACTGATGTAGGACCTCTTCCACATAACAACCTATGGACTACAAGTCATCCAATTCATCTTATCATTGGTGATGCATCTGCTCTAGTTTCAACTCGAAGGGCTACTCAGAATATGTGTTTATATACTGCCTATCTTAGTAAGATTGAACCAGCTTCGGTTGCTCAAGATTTACTAGATCTGAACAGGGTGATAGCAATGCAAGAGTAGATCAATCAATTTGAACATTTGAAAGTATGGTGATTAGTTCCAAGACCAGTGGGTCAATGACCAATAGGGGTTAAGTGGATTTTCAAGAACAAGAAGGATTCTGATGGAATTGTGGTTAGAAATAAGGCACGTCTTGTGGCCAAGGGATATCGATAATAAGAGAGTATTGACTATGATGAAACGTTTGCTCTGGTTACAAGGATTGAGGCTATTCGTCTTTTTCTTGCATTTGCATCTCATATGAAGTTTACGGTGTTTTAAATGGATGTCAAAACTGCTTTTCTGAATGGTCATCTTCAAGAGGAAGTGTATGTTGATTAACCAAAATGCTTTGTCAATCCCATTCATCCAAACCACATCTACTACTTGGAGAATGCTTTGTACAGTCTAAAGCAAGCACCGCGTGCATGGTACGAAACCTTGACAAAGTATTTGCTGGATAATGGCTTCTCTCGTGGAACAATTGATATAATGCTCTTCATCCGTAAAAACCACGGTCACATTCTCTTGGTTGAAATTTACGTTGATGATATTGTTTTTGGTTCCACGTCCCCGGCCTTATGCAAAGAATTTGGTGACCTTATGGACAGCAAATTCGAAATGAGCATGCTTGACTTGCTCAATTTCTTCTTGGGGTTACAAGTAAAACAACTTCCAAATGGCATTTTTATCAGTCAAACAAAATACATTAACGACATGCTAAAATGTTTTAAAATGACTGATTTGAGAACAATGTCAACCCCAATGAGGAGTTTGTTAAACGCTGATGAAAATGGGGAACCCTTTGATACAACGCTTTATCGAAGCATGGTTGGCTCTTTAATGTATCTAACTGCAAGTAGACCAGACATTACACTTGCTGTAACTGTCTGTGCCCGCTTTCAGTCAAACCCTAAGAAATCCCACTCTAAAGTGGTGGTTAGGATTTTTCAGTACCTAAAAGGTACTCCTAATCTTGGAATCTGGTATCCACATGGATCTGATTTCAATCTCACTGCTTATACTGATGCGAATCATGGAGGTTGCCATGTTGATAGGAAAAGCACATCTGGATCAAATATCAATTCAGATGTTGGGGAATAGGTTAGTTGGTTGGTCATCCAAGAAATAAAACTTTGTTCCTCTGTCAACAGCTGAGTCTGAGTATATTGCTGCAGCTCATTATTGTTCACAAGTTTTGTAAATGCAAACTCAACTTCTAGACTATGGCTTTAAGATCACTAAGACCCCTGTGATTCACAAAGTGCTATTGCCATTACTAGCAACCCGGTCCAGCATTCTAAGACCAAACACATAGATATTCGTTATCATTTCATAAAAACCATGTTGAAATAGGAGATGTAGAATTATACTTCGTGCCTACCAAAGTGCAATTAGCCGACATGTTCACTAAAGGTTTAGATGAAGTTAGGCTAAAGTTCTTGATTCAAGAATTAGGCATGGTTGAGTATAGTGCTTAATTCCTTAGTTCTATGGGGCCTTATACCTGAGATCTTGTGTTTAGGGGGAGTACATACTTTCTAGGGGGAGCAACTGATTTCTCATGCTTTAAATACTATATTTTAAGGGGGAGCTTTTGTTTATTGTTAACTTCCCGGGCTTATATTTCAATAGTTACGACAGGGGGAGGTAACTGATTGATATCATTTTTCAAAGGGGAGTTATAAATTTTCTTGGGAATATCAAAATAGTGATTTACTTAACTGTATATCACATTTTGAGGGGGAGAAAAAAAGGGAGAAAATGAAAAGAAAATTGATTTTCAAAAGTGAATTCATAAATCTTGTGTTTTGTTTTGTTAAAATTCACATTGGCTTGTATACATCTCAGTATGCAACCCGTTTTAACAATTGGTATCACTGAAGATTTGTGCTTTGTACATAATTCAAAGTTTTTCTAAGTACAAATCTTGATTTTATAAAATTCATAAAAATTGAAAAAGTTAAAATTCAAAAAGAGTTGAGTTTTTCATGAATAAATGCTATATTTAGCATCATACCGAATCTGACAACCAAACAGTGCAAATTCAGTAAGTTCAAAATCTTTCAAAAAATTACTCAGAAATGTTGTTTAATGAAAATGTAATAAACTTGTGAGATTTTTGATAAAGAGTTGTCAAAATTTAAGTCAAATTGATTTTATTTTGAATGTGGACTGCATTCGGTATTTTAGGACTATTCGGTAAGGCCCAATATTTACCTAATCTCGGTATCTATAAATTAAAGAGTCAAAGTCAAAGACTCTCACGCTTTCTTAATTACATACCGAGTCTGTTTAATTTACCGATTTTGCTCTAATCTACCGTGTCCGTTCATCTTTTACTTCAAATCTTTGGTAATTCCTATTTTTAATCAAGTTTATGTTACGCATGTTATAGATCTGAGATAAATGAAAGATTGTAAACCAGAAAAGATCAAAAATAACAAGAATAAGACATTTAATTTTGAAATATTGTTAAAAAACCGAATCTGAGTTTGAAACTTTGATTCTTTGATTAAATCTGATTGATTTGGTTGATTGACATGAAATTAAGTCTATTCGATGTTAAATTAGTTGATCTATTAATAGACTGAGTCTGATTGCATGGTTAATTGATGTTTTGATAGAGTCTATATATACCGAGTGTGTTCGTGCTACAGTGCCGAGTCTGTTCAAACAATTAACATGTTTATCTGATCTTTTGTGCTTTAAATTAATTCTGGTTGATGTTCTCAATGATATGTGACTGCGTATGCATGTCTAAGTGATAATATGTGAGTTTTGAAGATACCGAATCCGATTTTTGGCTAGATATCGAGTCTGGCTTCTGGTATTTTGAAATTGTTTGATTTTAACTTGGAAAACTTGCATGCTTATTCCAGTTCATTGATATGAAACAAAAAGAAATTTTGGTTATCGAATCTGTAAAATTTCATAGTTACCGAATCTGCTCAAGTATGTTTTGGATAATTGACTAAGTGTTGATTAGATTCTGTATGTTCTCATGTTTGATTATTCATGATGGTTTTGAAATGTATGAAACTTTATTTGAATATCATGATTGTTAAATTTTTGTGCATAATTGGAATAAAAGATTTTTATAACTTATAAAATCCATAAAAATCATACTTCACTGGAAATATGGATAGAGATATGTGTTTTATGATAACATTAGTTGGTCTTCTATTTCTTATTCATACAGCTAAATGGCGAACAATCACTTTATCAATTCTGAAACCAACATTCCCGGCAACTACTGGATTGCTATTCTGGAAAGGAATACTTTATGGCCTGCATTAAGCTCAACTGTCAGTGTACCAGTAACAGACTTGAGACTTCTCAACAGAACTATCAAGTTTGTTGAGGCTACACAACCTACTGCTGTTAATCCATAGGGAGAACCTGCTAGGTTTGATTTTGAACTCCGAGGAGTTAATGGATTGAGGAGAATAACAAAAGCTGACTTCATGAGGATATTTCAGCTTCCTCTTATACAGAAAGCTCCTGCTTTTCCATCTACTCAACAGATGATGAACTCAGTGTTCCAGCTTGGATATAGTGGAGACACTAATGTTCCTCCAGCTAAGTTCCAAAAGAAATACTTACACTCCCGGTGGTATGTGATCTTCTCTATCATCAGCAGATGTCTACTGATGACTAGGAGCGGGTCTGACAGCCTAACAGTGCCAATGCTAAATCTTTTCTACTCATTCACAAGAGTAGAAAACCCAGATTATGCCGAGCTTTTGTGGGATCTGGTCCAAGCTCAAGTAGATAAGACAAGGAATTCCTATATTCCTTGTGAAAGGTTTTTCTGTATCTTTATTCACGATGCTATAACTGCTTGTAGAAATGAAAATATTTTTGTACCAGGTACACAGGGAATACAGATGGTTAGATTTGGGAAGGTAAAGATGAATACCCCGGTGATCTCAGACAATCAATTCACTGCACCAATTCCAAATTGTTTAGTGAGGCTAGCTAAACCCCTAGATGCTAGAATGCATTCTTATTTTGAGGCAGTATGTATACCTCTTCAAAACCCGACACAACAACAACAAGTTGAACCACCTGTGGTTGGTTCAAGCCCCAGAGGTTGTAGAGGAACCTGTAGTACAACCACCCGGGCCAGCTAATCCTCCACTTAGGAAAAACCTAAAACGCCCTAGGGTAGCTCGACAAGCTCAACCCGTGAGGATCAGGGAACCTAGTCCACCTAGGATTGAACCAACCCTTTCCACAACACCTGAGGGCAGTGACACCGATTCATCAGCAACTGAATCATGTCCTAAATGAATTCAGAAGAGGACACGATATATGCCCGATGAGATGATTCAGAATCCGCCAACCCAACGAGTAACTAGATCTCGGACTTCAATTCCTATCGTCTGCCAAACAGTTACTCCAACCACTGGTGATACGGACCAAGACCTAGAGCCTATTAGGTCACCCTCATCCATCTCTGTATCACATCCAATAATAACAGTAAGCCCTACACTAAATGAAGCGCAAGCTTCGGTAGGCAAGAGAGCTGAAAGTACGGATGGTAAAAAGACCAATCATCCCATCCAACTTAATCAACACTTAATAATAAATCCTACTAAGTAAGGTGCTTCGGCATCTCAAAAGGAAGTAAAGTCTTCCTCTGCAGTAAAGTCTGCGATGACTCAATCGATTGAGGAAACTCGATCATTGAAGTCCAGAACGGCCGAAGGGGAGCCGAAAAACCTTGAAAAGGCACCCTGTGTATCAACTGGAAATCCTCTTGATATACTTCATCCTTGTGATGTCGTATTGCCTCAACGTACAACAGGGCCTGGAGGTCCGGTGTGACGACCCGAAAATTTCCGACCAAATTTAAACTTGATCTTTATATAATTTAATGTTTCTGACACGATAAGCAAAGTCTGTAATGTTGAAGTCTCAAAAACTTTGAACTGTGTTCATCTATTCATTTACCCTTTGACAATTCCCGAGGATTCACGAACGTTTATTTGTAAATAGAAATGAATATATTTAAGTATATATTATATATATAATGGTAAATTGTAATATTACAAATATTAGTTATTTGAATTAATAAAGTAATATATGATATTATAACTTAAATGTATCTATATATTGAATATATATATATATATATATATATATATATATATATATATATATATATATATATATATATATATATATATATATATATATATATATATATATATATATCTGATTTCGAAAATGATAGTAACACTCAATTATCATTCGATTGATAATAAACAAGTTATAAATGAACTTATGTGATTTTAAAATAAACGGTGATCCGAAAATGAGTTATATAAATTTTAGGCTTATTAAAAATGTATTTAGGAACTATTTGTTAAGTTTTAACACTTTTTATATTTTACCCAGAAATGAGAGGGACAGTTGATGTAATTTTTATTTAACAAATTAAGGATTGAATTTTATACAATAATGAACAAAATAAATAAATATAGTTAATCTAAAAATATGGGATTTTTCTGAACACTTTTATCCACCACTGAATCATCAACGGAGCACGAAACACTATTCTGCGAAAAGTGTCGGCAGAACTAACTGTTATTTTCCCCGTGAATTATATGATTAACAAGGTACTATGTTCTCATTTTTTTTTTTCCTAATATAAGTATTATATATGCATATAACATATATACATTTACAGCATACAACATACAACATATACATATATACATCGTTAGATCACTTTAGTCTTCCATCATCACTAAACCACCGTCGGTCATCTCCACCACCTATGACAACCACCATCGGATATCATCAACCACCTTCCACAACCATATCTAACTCTCTTTTAATTCTGCAACCAAAAACAACACCACCGAAACAAACACTTTCTATTATGCAACCACCACCGAAGACCACCATGAACTATCACCTAGAACCTACGGTAATCACCATCTTCTTCATCTAACCCAATTCCATTATTTATTTATTTTTTCTTCTTTCTTTTTGTTTTAATTCGACCAATAAAACGACCAACATCACTCAAACACCTCAAACCACCCACAACCCACAACCTTTAAATCACCATCTTCACTAATGAAACACCAAAAACCTCGATCACTTTGATTGTGTTGTTACGATTATCATCACCATCAACTAAGCTAAAACCATTCATGACCACCACCGTGATTACAACTTCCACACCTACGATCACCATGCTCGAACAGCCACCACCCAGCAACCTTCACCCTACCCGTCGCCATGAACCATCAATATCAATCACTGAAACCATAACTACCTATCACCACTCCAACACCATTTTTGTGTTTTCTCTTTGTAACCACCACAACAATCACCATCATTAAAACACCCTTACCACCATGGTGAACCCGCCATCGAAACCACACATGATCACCTTTAAAGAACACCCTCAAACAACCACTGTTATTCTTCATTAATCAGACTGTCTTCTCCTTCACCATCTTCAAACTCTATTCTCTTCAATCACCACCTTTCTAGTATTCATTGTTACATGCTTAGATACTTTTGAATTCGGTTATAATACAACAACAACGATGAATTGATTGATATTTGCTTTTTCAAATAAAAAGTAGAAAGGTGATAAAGACATGTTTGTTGGCCGACCAGTACGTGGGTTACACATGATATCGATTGCCTTTTTATATATATATTTTTTTTCTTATACAATCGGTTACTACTTTTGGAGTTTGTGTTTTGAGCCGCCAAAAACTATATATATATATTATATATATAAACCTCGGAGATACTCATATTTGATAAAGGAACTAGGGTGGGCCGATGGGAAATACAGATTAGAAATTGTTTTTGCTAATCCTAGAGGTTTTAGATTTGGGCCGATGGAATGGGCTGAAATTGAGTTATTGTTAGTTGGGCCGAATAAACGGGTTAAATTGTATTAGGTCCGTGATTTAATTAGAAAAACGGTTTAGTTCAGCTGGTTTGGTGTGGTGTCGGGTTAGCGGGAGATCGCGGGCCGGAGTCCCGTTTGGGGCATTCTTTTTATAAAAAGCTTTACAAGAGGGTATTCTCCTTATCCTTATTTTTATAATTATCATTACTATTATTATTGTCATTATTATTATTGTTAGTAATATTACTAGTATTAATTATAACTAGTATTACAATTATTATTACAAGTATTATAAATGTTATTATTATTATTATTATTATTATTAAAAATAATAATAATAATAATAATAATAATATTATTATTATTATTATTATTATTATTATTATTATTATTATTAAGTATGATTGTTATTATTCTTATTATTAATTAAGTATTATGAATATCATCATTATTATTATTATCTTTAATCTAATTAGTATTATTATTATTATTATTATTATTATTATTATTATTATTATTATTATTATTATTATTATTATTATTATTATTATTATTATTATTATTATTAATAGTATTAAGTATTATTAGTATCAATTTATAATTTCTAAATAATAATATTACTATCAATAATATTACTAATATTATATTGTTAGTATTATAATATGATCATTTAAATATCTAATAACACCTATAATTATTATTAAACTTACTACTATTATTAAAAATTTTATTTTTGCTAAAATTATCATTTTTACTTTATAATTATTAGTGAAACTACCATTTTATCATTATTATTATTATTATTATTATTATTATTATTATTATTATTATTATTATTATTATCAAAATTAATATTATTATTAATCATTATTAGCATTAGGTATTATTATTATCATCAAGATTTTTATACAATATTAACATTTTCTTTACTAACAATACTACTAGTATCATTATTGTTACAACTATATTATTATTACTATCAATATTACTATTAATATCATTAATATAATTAAAATAAGAGATAATCATATAAAAATATACTTAATAAAACTATATTAAAAATTTTCTTTATATAAAGAATATAAAATAAATATAAAATTATTACTATTATTATTATTATTATTATTATTATTATTATTATTATTATTATTATTATTATTATTATTATTATTATTATTATTATTATTATTATTATTAAGTATGAGTGTTATTATTATTATTAATTAAGTATTATGAATATCATCATTATTATTATCATTAATCTAATTAGTATTATTATTATTATTGTTATTAATAGTATTAAGTATTATTAGTTTCAATTTATAATTTCTAAATAATAATATTACTATCATTAATATTACTAATATTATACTATTAGTATTATTATTAATATGATCATTTAAATATCTAATAAAACAATAATTATTATTAAACTTACTACTATTATTAAAAATATTATTTTTGCTAAAATTATCATTTTTACTTTATAATTATTAGTAAAACTACCATCTTATCATTATTATTATTATTATCATAATTAGTATTATTATTAATCATTATTACCATTAGGTATTATTATTATTATCAAGATTTTTATACAATATTAACATTTTCTTTACTAATAATACTACTAGTATCATTATTATTACAACTATATTATTATTACTATAAATATTACTATTAATATTATTAATATAATTATAATAAGAGATAATCATATAAAAATATACTTAATAAAACTATATTAAAAATTTTCTTTATATAAAGAATATAAAATAAATATTAAATTATTAATGAAACACATAACTTATTAAGATAATAATTATATCACTAATTAGATATAAAATCATTCGATTTCAATTATATGTGTTAATATATATATATAAATGATATAGGTTCGTGAATCCGATGCCAATCCTGCATTGTTCAGTATCGTCGTATACATATTTTTACTACAAAATATCGTATTGTGAGTTCATTTGATTCCCTTTTACTCTTTACATTTTTGGGACTGAGAATACATGCATCGTTTTTATAACTACTTTATTAAATGCTTTTGAAATATATTTTGAACTACAAATACATGAAATGCTTTTATAAATGTTTGACGAGATAGACACAAGCATAACATTCCTCGAATGAATTATTATACAGACAGAAGTTCTGTGGATTATTATTGAATTATGTGGACATGATAATTGCCAATAATTGATGTGAATATTTTTTCCCTGATTATTATTTCTTGGTAACCTAAGAATTAGAATCGGGTATGGCCCTAATTCACGCGAATCCTAAAGGTAGCTACCGGGTCTAACACCCCCACCCAGAATGTTCACTAGATAGAAGAGCTAGTGGGCGTGGTGCTTAGTACTTCGAAGTTTATTATTATTATACAGACGAGATGTTCTGTTTTGGGGATATTATTGATGTGCATTATATGTTAAGGTCAGTTACCATGTTGAGCAATAAAATCAAAATGAATGTTATGTATCGAGAGAATGATTTTTATACACAGGTTATGTGTATTAGTTTTGTGCACGAGATATGTGCACGATTATTTAAAAATCGCGAGGCAACCTACGGGGGAGAAAAGGATACGAACCTACTCTGCTAAGCATTATGAAAAATGGTTTCGTACACGAGATAGGTGTACTGTATTTGAATCTTGTGGTCTATCAAAATGATGAATTTTATTTTTTACGATAAACTTATGAACTCACCAACCTTTGGTTGACACTTTAAAGCATGTTTATTCTCAGGTATGAAAGAAATTTTTCGCTGTGCATTTGCTCATTTTAAAGACATTACTTGGAGTTGATCATCGCAATGGGACCAGATGTTGGTGACTTCGTCCAGATGGATTAGGACGGGGTATGACATGTGGTATCAGAGCTGTGGTCTTAGTGAACCAGGTCTTGCATTAATGTGTCTAACTGATAGTTGTTTAGATGCATTAGTAAGTCTGGACTTCGACCGTTTCTGCATGTCAAAAGTTTTGCTTATCATTTTGTGTCGAAAATCATCTACTTATCATCCTTAGGAAATTACCTGCTTATCATTCCTAGTCTAGACGCATCTTACTTCATTGATTGCATGAATAGTGTATAGACAAAATTTATATCTTAGCGTATCTGATAATTCATATCCTAGCGTATCTGTTACTGTAGATTTGCCTGACATATGCCGTAAATTCCTCCGTAATCTACGAAATCTTTTGTTCTATATATATATATATATATATATATATATATATATATATATATATATATATATATATTTATATATAGAACAAAAGATATATATATATATATATATATATATATATATATATATATATATATATATATATATATATATATATATATATATATATATATATATATATATGTATATATATATAGATATATATAGATATTTTATGTAATTAGAATACCATTCGATAGCCGAAAATCATTTCATATTGAAAAAATCCTTTTTCCGAAAGTACAAAATGGGACTCGTCACTAGTTCAAGTTCTTCGGAACCCGACAGCTATTCCGACATGGATGTTCACCTAAGCTCTGGAGGCAGCATCACCAGAATGAATCAACCAATCAACCATCCCTAATTCATCTGATGGGTTCGTAGTCGACTTAATCAATGGAGACGCGAAGAAGGCGATCCCTTCCACCAACCGAATTCACCTCTTGGTGAAGAACCTGAAGCACTTACCAGCGAACCTGTTCGTAATACCATTTTCTCTCTCATTTTCAGAGTATCTCGTCATGATTATATACTATCTCAAATTCTAGATCTTATTCATCCGCTCGTTCCGACCGACAATCATCCCAGAATAATAGAAGAAGTCAATGAGCTTCGCGCTCGAGTAATCAATTTAGAAAAATGTAGTACAAAACCTACCAGCTTCAGCAACATCACCGACACCAATAGTACCACCAATAGCAACACCAGTAACACCAACAACCCAAGTTTCAACACCACACGCCTCAACATTTCATTCTGTACCTCGAGCATAATCATCGATCTTCGTTCTACATGGCGATTTTGTAATTTCTAATGTTTTAGAGATTATATATTCTAGTTCTAACGGTAAATCAAATGAGTTAAATATTATATTGACTCATTAAATCCATGATTACATCTGAAGAAAATATATACGTATATATGTTTTCATAAAGATTGTAATTAAAAATTCTTTTGTACAAACTGTTAATGGTGAAAATATTTTAACGGGTAGGTAATACCCGAGGAATATTTAGATTCTACATTAATAAGTTACACTTTACATTCTTCGAATCTGATTCAACGGTCATTTACTATCCTACTTACATCCACAGATATATGTATCCGTTCACCACAGAATAACCATTTTCATTAAATTTCATATTTTAATTTTGACCTATCAGAATCCAACAAGTGGCATAATGAAGAAAAAATTGGACAAAAGTAAAATTTGTTAGAAACAAACAAATTAACTATTAGAAATTTTGTTAAGAATCCACGCTAACGAAATCCTAGCTTACTGTTCCTAGCTAACTGTTAATTCATTATTATATTTTATTTATCGCAATTTATTTATCGCAATTTTAATTCTCGCAATTTTATTTATCGTCATTTAATTTCTGTTATTTATTTGATGCACTTTATTTATCATCATTTAAATACTGTTATTTACGCATTTTAAATATCGGGACACGTATACAATGTTTTGACATATCATATCGACGCATCTATATATATTATTTGGAATAACCATAGACACACTATATGCAGTAATGCTCGAGTTAGCTATACAGGGTTGAGGTTGATTCTAAAATAATATATATACTTTGAGTTGTGATCGAGTCTGAGACATGTATACAATGGGTCACGACACGTATTAATTAATTCGAATATTATATATCAAACTATATATGAATTGTTGAACTAAAAATTGTGGACTACTAACTGTGGACTAATAACATTGGACAATTAAAATGAATTAAAATATTGATTATAACATATAAAACTAAACATTTCTTCAACTTTGCCACTTGATTTCATCTTAAACCTCATTTGTATCTTGACGATTACAATCTGCGTTCAAACCTTTCATGATTCTTAAAGACACCTCAATTGAAAGGGTGAACCAACCGCACTTCATCTATGGAAGAAAAGATTGATGTATACAGTTATGCACCTAAAAACACTCGGAACCTGAATAAACGCTTAACACATATCTGTGCTAGTTTCTTTGGCGTTGTTATTATCGAAATCACTTTACAATCCCTATCCAAATTAGCCAATTTTGTCACAGCTCTAGCAAATTAACTTCGACTTTCATTTGGATCAGCTTTATTATAACTTTGATATAAGTTTCCTTTCGTCATCATTACCGGGGAACCATTTATATCCCATCACATTAGCAGTAAATTTACCAGCAACTTCATTACTCATTGGCTTGAGTCTCTCCGAAAAACCATTATATTTGTTCATTAAAACCTTATCATATATTCATCTGCATTTTGTAATGAGAATTGCCATACCGATTACCAAAAATCAGCAAACAGTATTAGGAATCTCGCAGCGTTTCTACATCAACAGTTATATGTATACATATAACCTTTATCTCTTAGAATTATATTTTTTCATTCTAAAATTTTGAAAAGCACCCAGTCTACGAATCAATACTCCAAATTTTGAAAAAGCTGAAAGAAGCAGTAGAAACTGTAGACAATTGTAAACGACCTTAGTCGTCGGAGGTTTGATGATAAAGAATAGTATGTTGGCAAAACTCAGAAAAGTTGGTACCGAAAAGCGAATTATGCGAAACTATGAAGGAGGCTGTAGACAAATCACAAAGACTAAACCTGCCTTCAAAGAATCCAAATGATTTAGTGTCTGCTGAAGTTATTAATGAATATCTTGCTCCTTACTCTAAACTTTTACGGACAATCTTCTTCATCATCCTGCGATATTAGAAATTCTAAGATATCATCGTATCTTTCATTATAAATATCCTCGATATTTCCGAAGATATTTTCATAACTATTCTTATCTGAAATCATTTATCTCATCACGATATCAGTGTTACATCAGAAAGGAAACTAATTTAGTTTCTAAATTCTGAAAAATTTGAATTTAAATTTTGAATTTTTTTGAAGTAGTGTTGGGAACTGAAGCATGAATTAGTATAATATAATGACACTTGATCAACGTGATTATATTACAGTAAGTCATGTTGAGTTTCTAATGGAACTTGATGATTCACAGACTATAACGTCAACATGTGCCATGTCACACGACTCTTACATTCTATCTAATCTCTAAACATATCAAGAACATATCTTCCTGATAATTCTATCTTTTCTCTTAAATTCTGGTAATTTAACCAATCAAGATTGTGCTATTACAAGCGCTCTCTTAGAACATTAGTCATGTTCATTCAAAACTTCATACCTACGAATTCTGGACCATAACTTGTGATACTTAATGACAAGAAGAGAAAACAAAAGAATAAACGGTATGAGTTATAGAAATAAGGAAAACGAAGGGAGTGGATTTATAGTGAAATATTAGACAAAGCAATCAAGATAGATTATCGCATTTAATCAAAGAGGATCCTAAATTTCCTTAATTTCTGAAGAATCAAATCTTATTATAAAGATTTACTTTAAATCCCTTGAATTTCAGAAATCCACTGTGACTACGTTAAAAAATTAAATCTCGATCTTTTGAGACAGCTAATTTGAATGTTTTTGAAGTAGTGTTGGGAACTGAAGCATGAATTAGTATAATATAATGACACTTGATCAACGTGATTATATTACAGTAAGTTATGCTGAGTTTCTAATGGAACGTGATGATTCACATACTATAACGTCAACATGTGCCATGTTACACGACTCTTACATTCTATCTAATCTCTAAACATATCAAGAACATATCTTCCTGATAATTCTATCCTTTCTCTTGAATTCTGGTAATTTAACCAATCAAGATTGTGCTATTACAAGCTCTCTCTTAGAGCATTAGTCATGTTCATTCAAAACTTCATACCTACGAATTCTGGACCATAACTTGTGATACTTAATGACAAGAAGAGAAAACAAAAGAATAAAAGGTATGAGCTATGAAAATAAGGAAAACGAAGGGAGTGGATTTATAGTTAAATATTAGACAAAGCAATCAAGATAGATTATCGCATTTAATCAAAGAGGATCTTAAATTTCCTTAATTTCTGAAGAATCAAATCTTATTACAAAGATTTACTTTAAATCCCTTGAATTTTGGAAATCCACTTTGACTACGTCAAAAAATTAAATCTCGATCTTTTGAGACAGCTTCATTCGTACTCATCGAGTAATCAAATTATTTTATCTATACTACTCTATGGTAATAAAACTCTATTTATCAACTCGTATGCGTCATGAAAACATATTTATTGTCAGCCACGACGACCCCAATCAAATTTCGGAACGAAATTTCTTTAACGGGTAGGTACTGTTACGACCCGGAAATTTCCGACCAAATTTAAACTTGACCTTTATATAATTTAATGTTTCCGACACGATAAGCAAAGTTTGTAATATTGAAGTCTCAAAAACTTTGAACTGTGTTCATGTATTCATTTACCCTTTGACAATTCCCGAGGATTCACGAATGTTTATTTGTAAATAGAAATGAATATATTTAAGTATATATTATATATATAATGGTAATTTGTAATATTACAAATTTTAGTTATTTGAATTAATAAAGTAATATATGATATTATAACTTAAATGTATGTATATATATATATATATATATATATATATATATATGATTTCGAAAATGATAGTAATATCATTCGATTGATAATAAACAAGTTATAAATGAACATATGTGATTTTAAAATAAACGGTGATCCGAAAATGAGTTATATAAATTTTAGGCTTATTAAAAATGTATTTATGAACTATTTGTTAAGTTTTAACACTTTTTATATTTTACCCAGAAATGAGAGGGACAGTTGTTGTAATTTTTATTTAATAAATTAAGGATCGAATTTTATACCATAATGACCAAAATAAATAAATATAGTTAATCTAAAAATATGGGATTTTTCTGAACACTTTTATCTGCCACTGAATCATCAATGGAGCACGAAACACTATTCCGCGAAAAGTGTCGGCAGAACTAACAGTTATTTTCCCCGTGAATTATATGATTAACAAGGTACTGTGTTCTCATTTGTTTTTTCCTAATATAAGTATTATATATGCGTATAACATATATACATTTACAGCATACAACATATACATATATACATCGTTAGATCAGTTCAGTCTTCCATCATCACTAGACCACCGTCGGTCATCTCCACCACCTATGACAACCACCATTGGATATCATCAACCACCTTCCACAACCATATCTAACTCTCTTTTAATTCTGCAACCAAAAACATCACCACCGAAACAAACACTTTCTATTATGCAACCACCACCGAAGACAGCCATGAACTATCACCTAGAACCTATGGTAATCACCATCTTCTTCATGTAACCCAATTCCATTATTTATTTATTTTTCGTCCTTCTTTCTGTTTTAATTCGACCAATAAAACGACCAACATCACTCAAACACCTCAAACCACCTACAACCCACAACCTTCAAATAACCATCTTCATTAATGAAACACTACAAACCTCGATCACTTTGATTGTGTTGTTACGATTATCATCACCATCGACTAAGATAAAACCATTCATGACCACCACCGTGATTACAACTTCCACACCTACTATCACCATGCTCGAACACCCACCACCCTTGAACCTTCACCCTACCCATCGCCATGAACCATCCATATCAATCACTAAAACCATAACAACCTATCACCACTCCAACACCATTTTCGTGTTTTCTGTTTGTAACCACCACAATAATCACCATCATTAAAACACCCTTACCACCATGGTGAACCCGCCATCGAAACCACCCATGATCACCTTTAAAGAACACCCTCAAACAACCACTTCTATTCTTCATTAATCAAACCGTCTTCTCCTTCACCATCTTCAAACTCTATTCTCTTCAATCACCACCTTTCTAGTATTCGCTGTTACATGCTTAGATACTTCTGAATTCGGTTATAATACAACAACAACGATGAATTGATTGATATTTGCTTTTTCAAATAACAAGTATAAAGGTGATAAAGACATGTTTGTTGGCCGACCAGTACGTAGGTTACACATGATAATGATTGCCTTTTTATATATATATTTTTTTCTTCTAAAATCGGTTACTACTTTTGGATTTTATGTTTTGAGCCGCCAAAAACTATATATATATATATATTATATATATAAACCTCACAGATACTCATATTTGAGAAAGGGACTAGGGTAGGCCGATGGGAAATACATATTATAAATTGTTTTTGCTAATCCTAGAGGTTTTAGATTTGGGCCGATGGAATGGGCTGAAATTGAGTTATTGTTAGTTGGGCCGAATAAACGGGTTAAATTGTATTGGGTCCGTGATTTAATTAGAAAAACGGTTTAGTTCAGCTGGTTTGGTGTGGTGTCGGGTTAGCAGGAGATCGCGGGTTCGAGTCCCGTTTGGGGCATTCTTTTTATGAAAAGCTTTACAAGAGGGTATTCTCCTTATCCTTATTTTTATAATTATCATTACTATTATTATTGTCATTATTATTATTGTTAGTAATATTACTAGTATTAATTATAACTAGTATTACAATTATTATTACAAGTATTATAAATGTTATTATTATTATTATTATTATTATTATTATTAATAATAATAATAATATTATTATTATTATTATTATTATTATTATTATTATTATTATTATTATTATTATTATTATTATTATTATTAAGTATGAGTGTTATTATTATTATTAATTAAGTATTATGAATATCATCATTATTATTATTATCTTTAATCTAATTAGTAGTATTATTATTATTATTATTATTATTATTATTATTATTATTATTATTATTATTATTATTATTATTATTATTATTATTATTATTATTATTATTATTATTATTGTTATTAATAGTATTAAGTATTATTAGTATCAATTTATAATTTCTAAATAATAATATTAATATCATTAATATTACTAATATTATATTGTTAGTATTATAATATGATCATTTAAATATCTAATAACACCTATAATTATTATTAAACTTACTACTATTATTAAAAATTTTATTTTTGCTAAAATTATCATTTTTACTTTATAATTATTAGTGAAACTACCATTTTATCATTATTATCATTATTATTATTATTATTATTATTATTATTATTATTATTATTATTATTATTATTATCATAATTAATATTATCATTAATCATTATTAGCATTAGGTATTATTATTATCATCAAGATTTTTATACAATATTAACATTTTCTTTACTAGCAATACTACTAGTATCATTATTATTACAACTATATTTTATTACTATCAATATTACTATTAATATCATTAATATAATTAAAATAAGAGATAATCATATAAAAATATACTTAATAAAACTATATTAAAATTTTTCTTTATATAAAGAATATAAAATAAATATTAAATTATTAATGAAACACATAACTTATTAAGAATATAATTATATCACTAATTAGATATAAAATCGTTCGATTTCAATTATATGTGTTAATATATATATATATATATATATATATATATATATATATATATATATATATATATATATATATATATATATATATATAAATGATATAGGTTCGTGAATCCGAGGCCAACCCTGCATTGTTCAGTATCGTCGTATGCATATTTTTACTACAAAATATCGTATTGTTAGTTCATTTGATTCCCTTTTACTCTTTACATTTTTAAGACTGAGAATACATGCGCCGTTTTTATAACTGCTTTATTAAATGCTTTTGAAATATATTTTGAACTACAAATACATGAAATGCTTTTATAAATGGTTGACAAGATAGACACAAGCAAAACATTCCTCGAATGAATTATTATGCAGACAGAAGTTCTGTGGGTTATTATTGAATTATGTGGACATGATAATTGCCACCAATTGATGTGAATATTTTTCCCCTGATTATTATTGCTTGGTAACCTAAGAATTAGAATCGGGTATGGCCCTAATTCACGCGAATCCTAAAGGTAGCTACCGAGTTTAACACCCCCACCCAGAATGTTCACAAGAAGGAAGAGCTAGTGTGCGTGGTATTTAGTACTTCGAAGTTTATTATTATTATACAGACGAGATGTTCTGGTTTGGGGATATTATTGATGCGCATTATATGTTAAGGTCGGTTACCATGTTGAGCAATAAAATCGAAATGAATGTTATGTATCGAGAGAATGATTTTTATACACAGGTTATGTGTATTAGTTTTGTGCACGAGATATGTGTACGATTATTTAAAAATCGTGAGGCAACCTACGGGGGAGAAAAGGATATGAACCTACTCTGCTAATCATTATGAGAAATGATTTCGTACACGAGATAGGTGTACTGTATTTGAATCTTGTGGTCTATCAAAATGATGAATTTTATTGTTTACGATAAACTTATGAACTCACCAACCTTTTGGTTAACACTTTAAAGAATGTTTATTCTCAGGTATGAAAGAAATCTTCCGCTGTGCATTTGCTCATTTTAAAGACATTACTTGGAGTCGATCATCGCAATGCGACCAGATGTTGGTGACTTCGTCCAGATGGATTAGGACGGGGTATGACATCCGGCTTATCTTGATGAGGGAGATCTGCCGCGTCCCATGGAAAAGAGGCAACGTGAAAATCCTTCAGGATATTTATCAGACTTCCAGCAGACTGTTCTTTTGGTACAAGAAATTGATCCATTGGTTCAAACCACTTCTCTTCCGGATTCTGAATCTCAGGGTTTGGAGGATGAGTTCTTAGCTGAAAGAGTCGTGCCACCTCATGTTACATTGATGACTTCAGCAGTCGGAAATATTCATATCTCTGCGAGAGCTAAACCGTCATGTAGTTCTGCTACTTTGTCAGAGTCCCATGAGACTAAAGTTATGGAGGCAGATGATTTGAAAGAATCTTCACCGGTGACAACTCTGGTTGTTGCCCAACCTCCATCAGAAGGGGATATCACTAATCTGAATACTAGTATGTACAGCCCTACATATAAGAATAATACCGCATGTATGTCCTTACCTGCCCTCACGACAACTCAAACACTTCCACCGACATCACCTTCAACAGATGCTGCTACTGCTGCTCTAGGTTACACCGTTGTTTCACTAACTGGGTCACCTTTTCGGGCTTCAAATAGATATGGGTTCAGATATCTCTCTGATAATGAAGTGGGGGAACTCTATCTTTCTGAATTTGCAAAATGAACTGATCTTGATAAAGTTCGTGACACAATGATGATTTATCTTGACCAAGCAAGAGTAGTGTTTCCTTTATCTCTATGTAAGTCACCTGGACCCATCCATATGCCAAATCATAATGATTTCGATCCCAATAATCATCATGAGGGGGAGAATAGACATGGATACAGGTCTGGTGCTTTTCAACGCTCAACGTATGAAGCTGGTTCGTCTAGTCAATGGAGAAATGATGATGTAGTTAATATTTATGATTTTTCTGAAAGTGATGGAGTTGAGGAAATTCAAAGTGAAAGTTTTCTAGATGAATCGGTAGATCAGAGAGAAGGTGACTTAGGAACGTTAATGATTATGGATGCTGTTGAACAATCTGAGGATAAGTTAGCTCCAGAGGACTATCGAAATTTTGATAAAATTGAAGATATCTCGAAGGGGACAAGTGTTGCAAACGAATTTAATGAACATCAATTTTTCAACATGACATCTACAACTGATGAATTTTGGATACATTTTGAGAAGGAGATTTTCTCAAACGGTGAAGTTGATACCACTACACCTCCTGATCTTAACGTTCCCTTTCAAATTTCAGAGATAGTGCTTGAACGTGATGCTGATTATCAATGTGATGAGGAAGAGGAGAAGCTGATTCTTCGTTCACCATTCATTGAACAACAAGCTTACAAGATTTATGGTGATACCGATCTCGTCCTTGATGCCTCAATGAGTGTTCTTGGTGCATAGAAATATCATAAGAAACTAGAATACCTCAAAGGTTATATGAATGTTCGTAACAAATTGTAATTGAAGAATGAAGAGAAACTTCAAGAACAACAGAATTCAGAAATCAAAAGCATAAACAAGATCTTAATGATTAACAAGGATGGAGTGAGGATGCCTCTTTTCTATGTGACAAGAATGGATGATGAGGACTATCAGTTCTCAGAGGCGGATTTTGACAAGCTAAAGATGGACGACATTATCTACATCTATAATTACTTAACTGACTTGGATGAATCTGTAATAATTTATCATGCTACTACAATGAAGACGGTCTATAGATTTATTCTTGATTCTATGAGATGGATGTCAGTTCATGATTTTCAGATGGGGTTAGAATCCGGACACACAAAGATTAGAATTAAACTGCCAAATCAAGTGATTGAAGAGCTAAGATACATGTCCTTGCTTGAAGTAAGTGATTGTCCATATGGGTTTGTGTTTATCAATTCTCACTACACAAAGGTCTTCATCAGATTTTTAGATTTTGGAAGATACTCGGATGGATCGTTGATGTATGCTTTCAAATACTTAAGATGGAGACTAATCAACAAATTCTATTCAACAAATGATAACGAGATTGACAAATACATTCTCACAAGATTGAAGAGTCGTCTCAAAACAAGGGTGATTATAAGAAGATATGAGAGTCTCAGAGGATTTAAATCTAAAGTTCATTTAAGAGGAACAAAGTTCCTTTAGATGTTTTTGATAGGATTACATTGTAATTTTCACATTTAACACTAAGGGGAGATTGTTAGGACCCCGAAGTATGTATAGTGTTAATGTGCAACATGCTTATTAGAAGGTTCCTTAGAACAGGGCTATATAAGGAATCTAAGTAGTCCTAATTAGATAGCCATTGCATTGTAGAGTAGTTTAAGAAGCTGTGGAATGTAAATATACCGATTCTTTCTAATATTGAATCTGTTCTTCACTTACCGAGTCTCATTGTAACTCATCACAACTTCTAATCTCACTATGATCTGACCTATCAAAAATTCTTTTATTTACTTTTATATATATATATATATATATATATATATATATATATATATACATATACATATATATATATATATATATATATATATATATATATATATATATATATATATATATATATATATATATATATATATTTATATATTTCTTTAGTTATATATTATCGTCGTCATCATCGTCGTCATCGTCTTCAACATCGTCACATTAGGGTCGCGCTTGTCGTTGTCGTTATCGGGTGAACATTGTAGAAACCTACTGATTTGGATTAATCCGTTCTGGTTTGATAGGGCGCCGGAAGTAATACCACCATTGTTAAGGTCCAAGAGAGCTCTAGAGATCGAATGAGTAATACCACCTACTGATTTGAATTGGATATGGTCAAGTACATTACCCCTTTATATTACGCTGTTGCATTTGGTGGGAAATCTTGGGCAGTCATCATCACCGTCATCATCATTGTCATCATTGTCACATTAGGTTTTCTCTTGTCGTTGTCACTGTCGGGTGAACGTTGTAAACATCGAATGATTTGGATTGATCCGGTATGGTAAACATCAAACCGTTATCGTTGTCGTTGTCAGGTGAAAGTTACATTACACTGTTACATTACATCGTTACATTCTACAGTTACATTACGACGTTATCTTACGCCGTTACATTGGGCGGGAAACTGATGGAGGCTTTTTGAGCGAGATAACTGATGGTGGCTTTTTGAGCGGGAAATGAGTTCTATATAACAAAATCAAACATCAACAGATTAGTTGATTCTGCTCCACAACATGGTTGACGACGAGTTCCGATATGGTAAACATCTGAGATATGGTCGTTGTCGAATAAGCCGTTCAAATTTAGTTATCAAAACTTGTTTCGACGATGAGTTTGAATATGGTCGGCGATATTATGGATGCAGTGCTTTATTGGTGCTACTGTAAAACTCTTTTTTTTTTATTTATGTAAGTTCAGTTACCATATAGATTTTGTTCTTAAATTAATTTTATTTTTATTTACGGACAGAAACTTGTAGCAGGCGAAAGATTTGGATGGAACTACCCCTTTGTGAGAGGGCAGGTCTTGAAGTGATACTACCATTGCTAAAGTCCAAGAGAGCTCTTCAACGTTCACTCAGGATCACTGAACATCAAGAAAGAAGGTTGAAAATAATGTTGATTTGTAGTTGGGTAGCATTTGTGTTGTTTTTAATTTTCAAGTAACTGCTGTTAAGTGTTAGTTTCAATTTTCTAGTGCCTATTGTATTTCCTTTTTCAATTAACTAAAGTTAAGTGTTAGTTTCAGTTTCTAGTGTATGTTGTATTTTATTTTTTAAGTAATGTGTTATATTTTCTTCAAGCTGGAATGAATGTTAAGTGTTAGTTTCAGGTTTCAGTGTCTGTTGTCTTTTATTTTTCAAGTAATGTGTTGTATTTTATTCAAGTTGGAATGAATGTTAAGTGTTAGTTTCAGTTTCTTGTATGAACATGATTGTATATGGTAATTGTTAAATGAACATTGTTAGGTTTAGTGGTTATTTGATATATATATATATATATATATATATATATATATATATATATATATATATATATATATATATATATATATATATATATATATATATATATATATATATATATGCAAATATGTATATATGCTAATTGTTACATAAACACCATGATATCGGCTAAAAAGTCACATTTTTACCTCGATATTAGAGCCCAAAAGTAATAAAGTTCCATGCTTTGTTGACAAAATACTCACTTTGTTGGTTAATTTTGTAGAATTAATAATTACGAAGACGATGCAAAAAGAATCAAGGAAATCGGAGCTAAAACGAATATTCTAGAGCGAAAACGGTGAAAGACAATTTACGACCAAGGAAATCAAGTTACGATCCAGGAAACACAAGCTGACCAGGGCATGCCATACAACTTGCCATATGGTCTGCCAATATAACAAATGGCCTGCCATACGTCCTTGGCAAACGGGCGTGCAATCCGACATGCCAGACCATACGGCCTGCCATACGGCCTGCCAGCCATATGCAGGCATTTTTCAAGTCTATTTAATGGCTTTTGTCATCCATTTTATACACACCTCTTTTCACTCTCTCACTACAATAAACTCTCTCTCACTAGAGCTTTCAAGGCCTTCTCATCTCCGAGCGGGAAATTAAGTACCCGGAGGCGAATGCCGAAGATTGTACTAGGAGCGGTCTAGAGGATGTCAGCACATGTAATGGTCCAGATCTCGTCTGTAAACGGTGAACGCTTTCCTTAATTTAATAAAGTTATTTTGTTACTTTAAGTTGCTTTCATCTTGCATGCTTATCTATCTGTTGCAAATGTTTATTATATGTTGAATATCTTATCTAAAACATATGCTATTGTTATACTGAAAACTTGACGATTTTAGAAGTCTAATTTACAGATCACCCTTTCCACTTATTCATGTGGCTATAACCTAGTATTAGGACTTGATCAACCCTAGGATACAAGGTAAGTAGTTATGTGTGCTTAACATCACAATAGGGATATAGTACCTACGTACGGTTAAACATTTATCCGTCAAAGAAGAGCTGCCCATTTAGGTTGGGATTAGAGTAGGTAATATAGAGTTCAGTGAACACTGGTTTACTCAAAATCATGATTCGTGTCAGAAGCAACATTCTTGAGATGTTGTAAGATGATACAGGGTTGAGTAAGTGATCGCAAAGGAGAGACCTCTAATCCAATTAGCAGTACCTTAGAATATCTAAGATTGCACACCTATTAATGTTAAGGCATAGCTTAGTATTAAGTGGAGGAATGTCACTGTAGTTAAACCAACTAGGATTAAGAAAAGCTGAGATTTTCCTTTAGGGATATACCACTTTATTCATGTACCAAGGATTCTATCCATAAGGTCGTTTAAACCCTCTAAGGTTAACGTTGGGTGTAGGGATATCCGTCTTAGCCAGAATCTTCAAAGCCTAAACTCTTAGTAACAAATCGATTAGGATCATAGCCCAGTTGATTGAGGTTTAGTGTTTATTCTAGGAAGTTAAACTCTTTCAACAACCCTCCGTTAGTATTCTATTTTTCATACCTATCGCTTTGTATTTTACATTATCTTAGTTAATTTTAATCTATCACCACTTGTCACTAGGGTTAACTATGTAGGCACTTTTATCCCACATTACTGAGCAAACATACAAAATGCCAAACCTGAGTTATACTTATCACTTACTCGTTAAAAGGAAGACAAGTAGGTGAATTGTAGCTAGGAAAGCCAGCTAAATATAAATAATAAAACCATTACTCCCTCTTGGTAACTGATTCCGATGTTTTGCGACCTAACGACATCGCACAAATAAAACTGCCCGTTTCGGCACATCATAAAGAGAGTAAGTTTTCAGCGATGCTGCCGGGGATCGAATTTTCTGCTTGTGGAGTTAATCGTTGATTCTATCAAGATATCTGAGATTCTTGAGTGGTGTCTAAGAAAGACAAGTATACACGAACTTGGTTGTTGGATTTTCCGAACAATCTCCAATTATATTGGAACTAAAAGGATCATGCCTCTCCGTTGTCGGCCTGGCCACTTGTTTCAAAGATAAAAAGATAAGAAACACACATGCTTAACAAATAGAGAGTTTGTCGGTATAGGATTTAAAGTCGCCATTATAGTAAACCCTTTTAAAACTACAAAAACAAAATATTAATTATGGTATTAATTTCTGTAGATTCCAGTTCAAACTTAACCGATTACGAAGAAAGTGCGAAAGCCATTTACTCTCCCACAACTTCAGAAACAGGAGACGTTTTTATCTTTAAATATAAAAATGAAACGAATCTAAACCCTAATGAGTCTCATTAATAACTAGTTCTTGATCCTTGTAGTCCAAGAAGCCAGATAACTTCATCCGACTATGAGATTTCATTGCTGTTGGATATATTTTACTCAAATGAACCAGGATTCAACCCTATTCACGATCCAAAAGAGAGGCTCAGTCTTTATGAGCTCCTCATTATGGAAGATGATATACGGGAAGAATATCCAACTATTTTCAAATATCCGGACTTGTTTGAATATATTAATAACTCAGATCCTCCATTTACTGAAAATCTGTTAAATCCTAGCAGAAGGTTAGACGTCTATAGAGAATTTGTTAGGCACCTCTATTCCTCAGACTTCCCATTTTCAAAATTTCATATAAATTTACTAAAGGAATTGCGTAATCAAGTTCGTTCTCTTCACAACTGTTAAAGGAATGTGGGGATGATATTTTTGTCAAGTATCGGGATGCAGATATTGACCTCAAATTTGATTTAGAGTCATTTATCTGTTTTCTACTTCATATCGATGATAAGGAGTTTTCCCAAATTCATATCAACCGTTATGTCGCCGCAATGATTTCTGAATTAGAATTTTTGATTGAAAGCAAAAAACCTAACCCTCTTAATTATGTACATTCCTTTGAATATTTCATAAATTATGGTAAATTTACATCTTGGACCGCCTTAGAATGAGTTAGTACTTACACCCAATATGAGGACTTATTTGGAGTACAATTATCTCCACTTGAACCTTTGCCCATCTATGAGCCCTTTGTCTTATTGGGTTTGTGACAACAATAGAGCGACATCAGGTTATTTCAACTTTGAGGCATTCTTCCCCTCGCAGAGACATGATAATCAGTTCTTTCATTTTACACTCTACCCTTTGCGTATTATAATTGTGTAAGTAACTAGGGGGTGAATAGTTACTTAGTTGATTTTTCAAAATTTTCTTTGCATTTTGTTGAACTTGAACTTGATATAGTGTGACTTGAAATGTTTGTTCTCTAATAATACTAACAATATAAATATATGTAAAATTATAATCAAAAGATAAGGGAAGAGAGAACAAACACAACGATTTATAGTGGTCCGGAAAGATGTTAAATAATCTTCCTTAATCCACTCCTCAATTCTACGTATTGAGAATTTTCTTCACTATGATACTCCAAACTCGGTGGAGTGTCCGGATACAACACTAGTACTTCGATAAGCCGCAACTTGTGAACTCTTATGTCCCTTTGAAGACATCACAAACACCTATAGCTCTTACCACAAGATCTTAATGAACTATCCTAGTGAAAACATAACTATCCTCTAGATCCCTTTAAGAAGATAGTTTACAAGTAAACTTACAACTTTAACCTTACAAGTACTCTTGCTAGAATCACTCCAAAAGATTACAATTTAATTATAAGAATGATATCAGTAAGTATGAGAAAATATGAGTGCAAGACGTGGTCTTCAAATACTTCAAAGCTTGGCTTTTATAGGAAAGAGAAATCTGCCTGGAAGCTACACGGCTCGCTGCACGGTCGACCGTGGTTCGACCGTGTACCTCTGACATCTGATTCATATGGCCATTTTTGTCCTTTGAAAATTGTCATTTTCCCTTATTGAATAGCTGAAACTAAAGGCCAATTATCTCTGAAATCATCCCTATTACCCCTTTTGTTTTGGACATAAGCATGGAGGTTGACATGTCCATAAAAGAAGAAAGTCTTCAAGCTTTGACCATTTGTCATTGATTACTTAAAGAGGCATTTGCAGAATTTTGTCTCTTGACAAACCATTATCTTCCAAACACTTCATCAACCTTTCTTAATTGCTTGTCATCTTGCTAATGGGAGTATATTTCCCTTTGGAACATTGTTACAACTCAAATAAACTAGTTTGAGTCTAGTTTGAACATAATGATTCTTGTTACAATTTGACTAGACTTGAACTAATTACATTCTCATACAAATAATGATACATAGAACTAATGGGAGAGCAACTCTTTAATTGGGACTTTAATGGCCATTATTAGTATGTTTAAATGACACTATATATTAGGATAAAGAGATATAACACTTGAGTGTTTTAGTCTAAATCAAGCTTAAAATGTCATTAAGATGTCATTAGGTGTGATTAGTAAAAATTAACATCTTTTGGTTCAAAACTCTTTTGAGATCAAAAAGGGAAACTAATATAAGTATGTTTAAAATGCAAATTATAGATGCCTCAAAGTGGTCTAACTTAAAGTGGATGATTTTGGTAACAGAGAAAACTGCAGTCGAGCTGTGGTCGTCCGTGAGGTTAGCCGTAGATTGACAGTTTTAGAAAAACTTGAATTCGTTGGTACAGGACATACACAGTTAGTTTCACGGTCGACCGTAGTGCAGTTGCGTAACATTTTTACCAAGACAATTACTTATGTATTGGTCTTTTGCCAGAGATAGTTTAGGCTTATGAACCCATGTCATCCTACATATGATTAATCACTTATCTCTTGTGTGTCATCATCAAAACAAAGTGATTAACCTTTGAATATTATGATTGGAATCTTAACCAACATTCTCCCCCTTTTTGATGATGACAAACATATGAGTAAGTGTTAACTATGTAAGCCAGCATAAGTGTTAACATCACTTACCATACAAT
This sequence comes from Rutidosis leptorrhynchoides, assembly GCF_046630445.1. NCBI lineage: Eukaryota > Viridiplantae > Streptophyta > Magnoliopsida > Asterales > Asteraceae > Rutidosis > Rutidosis leptorrhynchoides. The sequence continues at coordinate 324,436,646 of NC_092334.1, forward strand.
TTCTCCCCCTTTTATCGAAGCAAAAAGGTTAGTTCCACTTGAAACTAAGCGCGCCCTAGAGTAATGCTCCCCCTTAAATCGTATACACTTATCAGTTGTTCCTGTTTATCAATAGAATGGCTCCTCCTCGAACCAATATTAAACATAAAGAGTAACAAACATAATAAGTGTGGCAAGTGCATTACAATGATTAATACATAACAAGTTTCAATCTTAGGAAAAGTGTTGTATACCCGCCCTTAAAATTATTCTTAACCAACATTAATTGTTCTTAAGGATAAATGCCGTGGGTGCTAAACGCATCGGAGATTGTTGAGCTTTCATTGTCGGAAGAGAGAATGATTACCAGATGAGCTTCCCAATAAGTAAGAGGAATTGTTGACACGGGTTGAGGGATATGAGAAGCGTTGAGGGCATCAACAAATTGAAAAAGTCGATTAAGATGGTTTGAATACAGAAGTGGGCGAGTTCCTAGTTCTCGAAGGTAACCCATTCTTTGAGTAGTGAGATAAGTGAGATTTATGGGTTCATGAGTAAGAAGAGACCACATGACAACAATTTCGATTCCGGAAATGTGAGTAGCGGTAGGTTATTGACAATAGACATTGTTCTGAATGACATTTAGAATGAGTTGAAGATCATGGCGGATTTCATAATCTTGAATGCGAAGCCGTTGGTTGAAGTTTTGTCGTACTCCCGGAGTAGTGATGAGATCTAAGATGGATTGCAATGGAAATGTAGGGTTAAGTGATCTTATATCGGTTGAAGGAGTACAGAAGGAACGCCCATTGGAAGGAATTGCCATAACGGTTGCGAATTATTCAAAGGACCAAGTGTAAGATGTATTAAAAAGTCGAAATGTAACTTGGTCGGGATTTGAAACATCAAGATTATCATAGAATTCCCTAATTAACATTGGATAAATTTTTTCATCAAGCTCAAGAAACGAGAAGTAATTGTTATGGGTGAAAAGTTGAGTTAGTTCGGGAAATTTGATATGATGAACAACACGCTCTTCATGAAGTGTTCTAGTCTCCATGTGTTGCCTATTGTTCATAATACGTTGATTTCTAGTGTTGGTCATTTCCTAGAAAAACCACAATTTTAGCAAAATAATCAAGTTTATAAGTTTGAAAAACTATATGCTAAACATGTGTAGATTAGTCCTTGTCTAGACTCATTTTGAAAACTATGAATTTGAAATTAAATTGTACTATTTTTCTTTTGAAAATTTAGACAAGTTTCATGATTTTGCTTTATGTTTGTCAAGAATAGATACTAGTAATGAGATTCACAAGTATCATAATGATTTGTTCAAACATATGTGTGTGTGCATGAGTGAGTTCAAAGATTTAAAACATATATGAGTTTTTATGCAAGAAATCACTATTATGACTCATAAGAAAAGCCTTTTACAACAATTTTACTCATATATTTAAGGAATTCATGCAAGAAACAAGTGTTCCTATTAGTTTGGAAAGACTAAAATGTAATCAATCTAGTAAAATTGAAAGTAAGATTTTGGATGCTTACCTTAAAGAGAATTGAAAGAGTATGGACCACTTTTTGAAAAGTACTTGAAGGTAGGACAAAAGTAAATCTGTAAATCCAGTGGTTGGGGTTTAAAGAAGAGATGTGGTTGGTGGAAAAGTTGTTTAGATATTAAAGAGAAAGCATAAAGGACAAAGAAAATCGTCAGACGTCAGGCGGCTGCTAACACGGTCGACCGTCCTTCGACCGTGCGTGATCTGCTGCAGAATTTACGGAGTATGTTCCATCATTCCCAACCCATTCCTAAGCAAGCTAAAGGTCTCCTTTTTAAGGGACTTAGTAAATATGTCAGCTATGTTTTCAGCAGATTCTACCTTGTCTATCACAATATTACCATTTTGGATGTGGTCACGAAGGAAGTGGTGCCTAATGTCTATGTGTTTAGTCCTAGAGTGTAATATTTGATTTTTAGATAGGTCTATAGCACTTTTGTTATCACAACATATTGGTATTTCGGATGAGATAATACCGTAATCAAGGAAGGTTTGCTTCATCCACAACACTTGTGCGCATGCTCTTCCCATAGCCACATACTCGGCTTCGGTGGTAGATAATGCAACAGACGTTTGCTTCTTTGAGAACCATGATGTTAAGCAAATCCCCATGAACGCGCATACTCCACTTGTACTCTTTCTATCAATCATTGATCCACCGTGATCGGAATCCGCAAAGCACATAATATCAACCCGGTAAACTTTGGATACCATAACCCAAGATGCATTGTCCCCTTTAAGTATCTAAAGATCCTTTTAACGGCCTCTACGTGTGATGTCTTTGGATTTTCTTGAAATCTTGCACATAAACACACCCTAAACATGATGTCGAGTCTACTTGCCGTTAAATATATAAGGGATCCAATCATTCCCCTATATTTAGTACTATCGAACGATTCTCCTTCTCCTTCCAAAGTGAGTTTCACGTTTGTTGCCATAGGGGTCGCCATTGATTTCGAGTTCTCCATTCTGAACTTTTTGATCATTTCATGAATGTATTTTTGTTGATTGATGAACGTTCCATCTTCTAGTTGCTTGATTTGAAGTCCAAGAAAGAACTTGAGTTCACCCATCATGCTCATTTCAAACCCCTTATGCATTAACTTAGAAAACTCATTGCTAAGAGATTCGTTAGTAGATCCAAATACAATATCATCAACATATATTTGAACTATAACTAAATCTTTTTCATGCCTTTTAATAAAGAGTGTATTATCAATTTTTCCCATTTCATAACCATGATTTATTAAAAAGGTTCTAAGTCTTTCATACCATGCTCTAGGGGCTTGCTTAAGTTCATAGAGAGCCTTTTTAAGTTTGAAGACATGATATGGTTTTTCGAAATCTTCAAACCCCGGAGGTTGTGAAACATATACTTCCTCATTTATGACTCTATTCAAAAAGGCATTTTTGACATCCATTTGATAAAGTTTAAAGTTATTAGCACATGCATATGCAAGAAGTATTCTTATTGACTCTAGCCTAGCGACGGGAGCAAATGTTTCATCATAATCAATTCCCTCTTGTTGGCTATATCCTAGTGCAACTAGTCTAGCTTTGTTTCTAACTACATTGCTATCTTCATCTAGTTTGTTTTTATAGACCCATTTGGTACCTATGATATTGCTCTCACTAGGTAAAGGAACCAAATCCCATACATCGCTTCTTTGGAATTGATTTAATTCCTCTTGCATTGCTTCCACCCAACTTTCATCTAAAAGGGCTTCCTTAATATTTTTGGGTTCTATTTGGGAGATGAAAGCGTAGTTGGCAATTAGGTTGAATGCTTGTGACCTAGTGGTTCTAGTATTCATGTCTCCTATGACTTGATTTTTGGGATGATCCTTAACATGTTTAAGATCAATTGAGGATGCTAAGTTATCCTTACTTGGTTTTAAATGAGATCCATCCTCATTTGTGTCATTGGACTCGATTTGAGTTGGCATTATTTCTATAGAATCTTGTTCTATCACATCATCATCCTTTAAAGGTTTAGTCTTAGGTGGTGGAGGAGTTTCATCAAATGTGACATCTAGGGATTCTTCTATGACATTGGTGTATTTGTTTAGAACCCTATATGCCTTACTTTCTAGCGAATATCCTAAGAACACTCCTTCGTAAGCTTTAGGTTCAAATTTTGTAAGATATTCCTTTTTGTTTAAGATAAAACATTTGCACCCGAATACTCTAAGATGACTAACGGTTGTTTTTCTACCATTTAAGACTTCATAGGGTGTTTTATCTATTGATGGTCTAATTAAGACTCTATTTTGAATGTAAGTGGAGGTGGCAACAGCTTCACTCCAAAACTTTTGAGGTATAGAATGTTCATTTAGCATTGTTCTACTCATTTCTTGAAGAGTTCGATTTTTCCTTTCAACAACCCCATTAGATTGAGGTGTGCGAGGAGCCAATAAATTATGGGAGATACCATTTAAATCACAAAATACTCCAAATTGAGCATCATTATCAAATTCTCTACCATGATCCGTTCTTATTGTTACTATAGTACAACCAAGCAAATTTTGTATCTTAGTAGCAAAAATTATAAATCTTTCACACGCTTCATTCTTATGCTTTAGAAATAGTGTCCATGTATATCTTGAGAAATCATCTATTATTACTAAAGTATAAAAATTTCCTCCATAACTTTAAATGGTCGATGGCCCAAATAAATCCATGTGTAAAAGTTCTAGACATCTTTTAGTGGAGATAAAGTTCTTAGGTTTATGACATGCATGAACTTGTTTTCCTACTTTGCATGCATCACAAAAGTGACTTTCATATTTCAATTTAGGCAAGTCTCTAACTATGTCCTTTGAGGATATGTTATGAATTAGTTTCATATTAGCATGCCCTAGTCTCCTATGCCACAAGGTAGTAGTATCATGTATAGATGTGTGACAAATATCTACATGTTTGAAATCATCTAATTTGCATGTATAAAGACCTTTCTTTCTAATTCCATTTATAACACTTTTACCATCTTTTATTATGTGTGAGGATGTTTTGGTAAAAGTCATGTTATATCCTTTATCACATATTCTTCCTACACTTAGCAAGTTAAAACTTAGATTTTTAATGTGTAACACATTATCAAGTGAAATCTTTTGATTAGTAATGTTACCTTTACCGATGATTTTTCCTTTTACATCGCCACCAAATATTACATCACCTCCATTGTGCTCCGTATACTTTGTGAAGAACTCTTTGTTTCCCGTCTTGTGTGTTGTACATCCACTATCAATTATCCATTCTTCACTTTGTACAACACCGTTGAGACAAACCTATATTTAATCAATCAATAATTTTGGTACCCAATATTTGTTGGTTCCAGGATGATTAGCACTAAAGATTCCTACTCTAACCCATCTTTTCACAATATTAACATTGTTGTTCCTTTTGGTTTCGGACTTTCTTCTTCCAAAGTTTTGATTGATTATTCTTCTTGAAGGATTTTTCACAAGTGTCTTAACTTCTTTTCTACTTGTTTTAACTTGATTATTTATGGAAGCCTTAGGTTTTGGTATTTCCACTAATTTGGGTTAACAAACATCATTGGCTTATGTTTGGATGTATTTACCTCAAAAGTATTTTCCTTATATCCTAGCCCTTGTTTGTTACTTGTTGGTCTTTGAACACTCAAAATGTTTTCTAACACTTTACTACTTCCATTAAATTTTGAAAACTTAATTTTGTTTTCAAGTAGTTTGTTAGTTTTGTTTAAAACAAGATTTTCATGTTTTAAGTCATCACATGTAAGACATTCTTGTGAGTTAGATATTCTTTCTTTAAGTTGTAAGATTTCTAACCTAAGCATGCTATTTTCTTCCTTTAGACTTGTGTTTTTATTACTTACTTTACTACTCAAGACATATAATTTAGCAAAGTTGTCAAAACTAAACTCAAAAGAATTTGAAAGTACCTCATCTTCGGTTTGTCTGACTTGCGATGTCTTGTCGTCATTACTTGGATTATCAATGGCCATGAGACACGTTTCCTTTCCTTCTTCTTGTGAGTCATTTTCTTCATCATCCCATGCACCTCCAAGAAATGCCTTTTCATTCTTTCTCTTAGGACATTCACTTATCAAGTGGTTTAAATCACCGCACCCAAAGCATTTTGATAGGTCAGATCATGTTGAGATTAGAAGAAAAGACGAGTGAGAATGAGATTCGGTAAGTGTAAAGGAGACTTGGTATGAGAGAGAATCAATAAGATTTACATTCCACAGCTTCTAGAACTCAGTTACAATGCAATGGCTATCTAATTAGGACTACTTAGGTTCCTTATATAGCCCTCTTCTAAGGAACCATCATTTAAGCTTATTTCACATTAACACTATACAACTTCGGGGTCCTAACAATCTCCCCCTTAGTGTTAAATGTGAACTTTACAATATAATCCTATTGAGTAATCTAAAGGAACTTTGTTCCTCTGAAGTGAACTTTAGTTTTGAATCCCTTGAGATTCTCATATCTTCGTATATTCACTCTTGTCTTTAGGACTTTTCAATCTTGTGAGAATGTATTTAACAATATCATTATCTTCAGTTGAATAGCAGTTATTGATCAATCTCCATCTCAAGTATTTGAAAGCATACATCAACGTTCCGTCTGAGTACCTTCTGAAATCTGATACTCTAATGAAGATCTTTATATAGTGAGAATTGACAAACACAAACCCATAAGGACAGTCACTCACTTCAAGTAAGGATATATCTTAGCTCTTCGATTACTTGATTTGGCGGTTTGATTCCGAGCTTTTTGTGTCCAGATTCTAACCCCATCTCAAAATCGTGAACAGACATCCATCTCATTGAGTCAAGAATAAATCTGTAGACTGCCTTCATCGCAGTAGCATGATAAATTGTTGCAGATTCATTCAAGTCAATCAAGTAATTGTAGATGAAAATAATGTCGTCCATCTTCAGTTATTAAAATCTGCTTCAGAGAAATGATAATCCTCATCATCCATTCTTGTTACCTGAAACACTGGCATCTTCACTCCCTTCTTATTAATCATTAAAACCTTATTTATGCTTTTGATCTCTCAATTCCGCTGCTCTTGAAGTTTTTCTTCATTCTTCAATTTAAATTTATTGCGAACACTCAGATAAGCTTTGAGATATTCCAGATTCTTATGATATTTCCATGCAACCAGAACACTCATTGATGCAGAAAGGAGGAGATCAGAATCACCATAGATTCTATACGCTTGTTGTTCAATGAATGGTGAACGAAGAATCATCTTCTCTTCTTCCTCACTTAGTTGGAAATCAGCATCACGCTCAAAAACTATCTCTGCAATTTGAAATGGAACTTTCAGATCAGGAGGAGTCGTAGTATCTTCCTTGCCGTTAGAGAAAATCTCATTTTCAAAGTGTATCCCAAATTCATCAGTTGGAGATGACAAGTTAACAAATTGATGATCATTGAATTCATTGGCGACACTCGACGACCCCTTCAAAATATCTTCAATATTATCAAAGTTTTGATTGTCCTCTTGAGCTGACTTATTCTCTACTTGATCAGCTGAATCCATAATCATAAGCATCCCTGAGTCACCCTCTCTCTAACCTTCTGATTCATCTAGAAAACTTTCACACTGGATTTCCTCAATTTCATCACTTTCAGAATCAGATATATATCAACAACATCTTGATACTTATGTTGACTAGATGCTCCAGTTTCATAAGTTGATCTTTGAAAACCACTGGACCGATAACCACTTTGTTTATTCTCTCCCTCATAAAGATTGTCGGGATCGAAATCATCATGATCAGGCATGTGAATTGGTCCAGGTGACTTGGATGGAGATAAAGGATATACTATCATTGCTTGCTCAAGATAAGTCATCATAGTCTCGCGAACTTCATCAAGATCAGTTCGTTTAGCAAAATTAGCAAGATATAGTTCCTCCACCTCATTGTTAGAGAGATATCTTAATCCATATCTATTTGAAATCTGAGAAGGTGATCCAGTTGGTGAAACAACAGTGTAACCACGAACAACATCAGCATTCGCAGCAATTGTTGAAGGCGATGTTGGTGGAAGTGTTTGATTTTCCATGAGGGCAGGTAAGGATATACGTGCGGTATTATTCTTATATGTAGGGCTGTACATACTACTAGTCAGATTCGTGATATCCCCTTCTGATGGAGGTTGGGCAAAAATCGGAGTTGTCGCCGGCGAAGTTTCTTTCGAAGCATCCGCCTCCATGACTTTAGTCTCATGGGACTCTGACAAAGTAGTAGAACTACCCATCGGTTTAATTCTCACATAGATATTGCTATCTTCGACTCCTGAAATCATTGATATATCATGAGGTGTTACATCTCTTTCAGTTAACGACTCTTCCTCCAGACCCTGAGTTTCAGAATTCGGAAGAGAAGTGGTTTGAGCTAATGGATCACTTTCATGAACCAAGGAATCAGTCTGCTGGAAGTCTGATAAATATCCCAAAGGATTGTCATGTTGACTCGTTTCCATGGGACGCGGCAGATCTCCCTCATCAAGATAAGCCGGACCTCGAGGCCCTGTTGTACGTTGAGGCACAGGAGGATTTCCAGCTGATACGCAGGGTGCCTTTTTAAGACTTTTCGGCTCCCCTTCGGCCATTCTGGACTTCAATGATTGAGTTTCCTCAATCGATTGAGTCAACGCAGACTTTACTGTAGAGGAAGACTTTACTTCCTTAGATGCCGAAGCATCTTGCTGTGTAGGATTTATTATTAAGTCCTGTTTAGATTGGATGGGCTTATTGGTCTTTTTATCATCCGTGCGTTTAGCACTCTTGCGTACCGAAGTTTGCGCTTCATTTAGTGTAGGGCTTACTGTTATTATTGGATGTGATACGGAGATGGGTGAGGGTGACCTAATTGTCTCTAGGTCTTGGTCCGTATCACCAATGATTGGAGTAACTAATTGGTGGACGATAGGTGTCGAAGTCCTAGATCTAGTTACTCGTTGGGTTGGCGGAGTCTGAATCTTCTCATCAGGCATAAATTGAGTTCTCTTAGGAGAATGTTCAGGAGATGATTCAGTTGTTGAAGAATCAGTGTCACTGCTCTCTTCGGGTGTTGTTGAAAGGGTTGGTTCAATCCTAGATGATCTAGGTTCCATGATCCTCACGGGTTGAGCATGGTGTGCTACCCTAGAACGTTTAAGGTTCACCCTAAGTGGAGAATTAGCTGGCGCGGGTGGTTGTACTACAGGTTCCTCTACAACCTCTGGGGCTGGAACCGCGGCAGGTTCAACTTGTGCTTGTTGTACCGGGTTCGGAAGAGATATTCCTACAGCCTTAAAATATGAACGCATTCGAGCGTCTTGAGGTGCAGCTAGCCTCACAAGCCAATTTGGAATCGGCGCAGTGAATTGATTGTCAGATACCATCGGGGTATTCATCTTCAGCTCCCCAAATCTTTTCATCTGTAATCCATGTGTACCTGGTACAAATATATTTTCATTTCTGCAAGCATTTATAGCATCATGGATAAATATACAGAAAAACCTTTCACAAAGGATGTATGAACCCCTTGGCTTATCAACTTGGGCCTGAACCAAATCCCATAGAAGTTCTGCATAGTCAGGAGTCTCTACTCTTGTGAATGAGTAGAACAGCCTTAGCATTGGCACCGTCAAGCTGTCTGATCCACTCCTTATCATCAACAAGCATCTGTTGATGATTGAGAAGATCACATACCACCTTGAGTGCAAGTATTTCTTCTGAAACTTAGCCGGTGGAACATTGGTAGCTCCAACATAACCAAGATCAAAAATTGAATACATCATCTGCTGAGTAAAAGGGAAAGCAGCAGCATTTTGAACAAGAGGAAGCTGAAAGATCATCCTGAAATCAGCTTTTGTAATACTCCTCATCCCTTGAACTCCTCTTAGCTCAAACTCAAATCAAGCTTGTGTACCCTCTGGATTTGCAGCAGTAGGTTGTGTAGCTTCCACAAACCTAATAGTTCTGTTCAGTAGATCCAGATCTGTTACAGGCACACTGACAGTTGAGCTTAGAGCAGGCCACAGTGTATGCCTCTCTAGTATTGCAGTCCAGTAATTGTAGGGAATGTTGGTTTTAGAGTTGATAAAGTGATTGTTCGTCATTTAGCTGTATAAATAAGAAATAGAAGACCACAAGATGTTTAACATAAAGCAGATATCTCTATTCTTATTTTCCTTTGAAATCCTTTGTATTTTTCAAGTTTTATAATTTTTATGGTTTTTCTAAGTTATAAAAAAAAAATTTTATTCCAAATATGAACAAGTGATTGACAATCATGCATTCATATGATATTCATTACAGTACAAAATCATCATGCAAAGTCAATTATATGACACAAAGAATCAGAACAACACTTAGTCATATTTAAGCACAAATCAAGCAGATTCGGTAGTCATGAAAACTTGAGATTCTGTAACCAAATAAGCTTGAGTTTTCATACCAAAGACTTAAATAAAGCATGCGAGATCTTTCAAGTTGAAAAACACATTATTTTTAAAGTACCAAATTACAGACTCGGTAAAATTCCAAGAACAGATTCGGTATCTTCAAAAATCACACATAATCATCCAAACATGCATATTCAGTCTTATATCATGCAAAAAATATGATCATAATAAATTAACAACTTAATCAAAGCAGAAAAGCATGCTAATCATTTGAACAGACTCGGTACTGTAGCAAGAACACATTCGGTATGTACAGAATCCATTAAATACTCAATTAAACATGTAATCAGACTCGGTCAAATGATAGATCAACTAATTTAACATAGATTTGACAAGAATTTATGTTAATTAACCAAATCATATGAGTTTAATCTAAGAATTAAGAAACTCGACTCATATTCGGTATAATCAACACTTTTTCAAAATTAAGTGTCACAATCATGTTATTTGCATTATTTTCTGGTTTACAAATGTTCAATCATCTCAGATTTACAAAATGTGATACTTAAATTTGATTAAAACAAGAATATACCAAAGATTTGAAGATACAGAGAGACGGATTCTGTAGATTAGGTAGACTCGGTAGATTAGTTCAGATTCGGTATGCAATCAGAGTAGAGTGAGAGAAAGTTTGACTTTGACCCTGCTATTTATAGATACCGAATGTTTTGAAGACATGGGCTTTACCGAATGGGCCTTAAATACCGAATACAGTCCAATTTCAGATTTAAATATATTGACTTCAAATTTTGACAAATCTTTATCAAAAATCATTCAAGACTATCACATTTTTTATGAAAAACATTTCTGAGACAATTTATGAAAATTTTGAACTTACCGAATCTGTACTGTTGATTGTCAGATTCGGTATAATGCTAAAATTAGCATTTATTCATTTAAAATTCACATCTTTTTGGATTTTATCTTTTCCAATTTTATGAATTTTATAAAACAAGATTTGCACTTAGAAAATTTTGAATTATGTACAAAGTACAAATCTTCAGTGATACCAATTGTTAAAACGGGTTGCATACTAAGATGTATACAAGCCTTAGTGAATTATTTTCTGATATAAACAAAGAATTTAAGAAATTCACTTTTGAAAAACAATTTTCTATTCATTTTCTCCCATTTTCTCCCCCTCAAAATGTGATATACAAGAAAATAAATCACCATTTTGATATTTTCCCAAGAAAATGAATTAACTCCCCCTTGAAATATGATATCAATGAGTTACCTTCCCCTTTTGTAACCATTGAAACTTAATCCCAGGAAGTTAACACATATCTAAAAGGCTCCCCCTTGAAAGATGTTAACTAAAGCATAAGAAATCAGTTGCTCCCCCTAGAAAGTATCTACTCCCCCTAAACACAAGATCCCAAGTATAAGTCCCAACAGATATAAGGAATATCAAGCACTATACTCTACCATGCCAATCTCTTTGATCAAAAACTTTAGCCTAAGCTCATCTAAAGGCTTAGTGAACATGTCAGCTAATTGCACTTTGGTAGGCACAAAGTATAACTCTACATCTCCTTTTTCTACATGGTCCTTAATGAAATGATAACGAATATCAATGTGTTTAGTCTTAGAATGCAGGACCGGGTTGCTAGTAATTGCTATAGCACTTTGTGAATCACAGTAAATTGGGGTATTAGAAATCTTAAAGCCATAGTCCAAAAGTTGAGTTTGCATCCACAAAACTTGTGAACAACAGTGAGCTGCAGCAATGTACTCAGACTCAGCTGTTGATAAAGACCCACAGTTCTGCTTTTTGGATGACCAACCAACTAGCCTATTCCCCAACATCTGAATTGATCTAGATGTGCTCTTTCTATCAACATGAAAACCGTCAAGATCCGCATCAGTATAAGCAGTGAGAATGAAATTAGATCCATGAGGATAACAGATCCCAAGGTTAGGTGTAACTTTAAGGTATTGAAAAATCCTAACAACCGCTTTGGAGTGGGATTTCTTAGGGTTTGACTGAAAGCGGGCACAGACAGTTACAGCAAGTGTAATATCTAGTCTACTTGCAGTCAGTTACATTAAAGAACCAACCATGCTTCGATAAAGCGTAATGTCAAAGGGTTCCCCATTAGCATCAGCATCCAGTAAAGTCCTCATTGGGGTTGTCATTGGTTTTAAAGCAGTCAGTTTAAAATGTTTTAGCATATCATTGATATACTTTGTTTGACTGATAAAAATCTCATTTGGTAATTGTTTTACTTGTAACCCCAAGAAGAAGTTTAACTGGTCAAGCATGCTCATTTCGATTTTGTTGGCCATAAGGTCACCAAATTCTTTGCATAAGGCCGGGGACGTGGAACCAAAAATAATGTCATCAACGTAAATTTGAACCAAGAGAATGTGACCGTGGTTTTTATGGATGAACAGTGTTGTATCAATCGTTCCACGAGAGAAGCCATTGTCCAGCAAATACATTGTTAAGGTATCGTACCATGCACACGGTGCTTGCTTCAGACCATACAAAGCTTTCTCCAAGTAGTAGACGTGGTTTGGATGAATGGGATCGACAAACCCTTCTGGTTGATCAACATAAACTTCCTCTTGAAGATGACCATTCAGAAAAGCAGTTTTGACATCCTTTTGAAACACCGTGAACTTCATATGAGAAGCAAATGCAAGGAAAATATGAATAGCCTTAATCCTAGCAACCGGAGCAAATGTTTCATCATAATCGATACCCTCTTGTTGTTGATATCCCTTGGCCACAAGACGTGCCTTATTTCGAACCACAATTCCATCGGAATCCTTCTTGTTCTTAAAAATCCACTTAACCCCTATTGGTCGTTGACCCGTTGGTCTTGGAACTAATAGCCATACTTTCAAACGATCAAATTGATTGATCTCTTCTTTCATTACTACCACCCAGTTCGGATCTAGTAAAGCTTGAGCAACTGTTGTTGGTTCAATCTTACTAAGAAAGGCAGTATATAGACACATATTCTGAGTTTCCCTTCAAGTTAAGATTGGAGCAGATGCATCACCAATGATAAGATCATTTGGATGACTTTTAGTCCATCGATTGTTATATGGAAGAGGTTGTACATCAGTGGTATCCATTAAAACATCAACCGGTGTTGACGTTGAGCCTTGATCCTCTTGATCTGATGTAACACTTTCTAATGAATCTATTTGAGTATCTGGAGAAACAACTGGAGTTGTATTAACAGATGTATCTTGAATTGGTTCAAGATTAGCATCAGGAGGTGGGAGGGAGGATGAAGAAGCAACAGGTGAATCAGTTGGTGTTGTATCTTCATCAAAAAGACTTGGTTGAGTCTCCATAGTAGTTGACTGTGATGGTGTAACCGGTACGGCTTGAACATTTGAATTCCGTTGAGCAGCATAAAGACTATCAAACAAGATATCAAGTTCCTCTGTTGTTACCGTAGAAACACCCTTCTTCAAGAAAATTGAATTTTGCTCGGAAGAAGAAGTAGTCGGGTTAGGATCGGGTTTTGAACTGAGTTGTTCAAAAGCCATTCCCGATAACTCATCGAACCTTACATTAATGCTTTCCTTGATCGTCTTTGTCCGTTTGTGATAGACACGATAAGCTACTTTGTTCGAAGAATAACCGAGAAATATGGCCTGATCGCCATGAGGATCAAACTTTCTAAGGCTGTCAAAATCGTTAAGCAAATAGCATATACAACGAAAGACACGGAAATATTTGACATTCGGGCATCTACCATATAGTAACTCATAAGGAGTTTTATCAAAATGTTTATTAATGATACAGCGATTTTGGGTATAACATGCAGTGTAAATGGCCTCCCCCCACATTTTCGGAGGTAGTATGGAGTAAGCAAGCATCGTTCGAGCTGCTTCGCACAACGTACGATTACGTCATTCAAATGCTCCATTCTGTTGAGGGGTTTGTGCAGCAGAGAACTGATGTTCAATGCCTTGGTCTTTCAAGTAACTATCAAGCAGGTCATTCTTAAATTCCGTCCCATTATCAGTTCAAATACTCTTAACATGTTTGTTAAAAGAGCGTTGAGTCTTTTTAATGAACTCAATGATAATGGCGGGGATTTCTGACTTAGTCCTTAGAAGGAAAATCCACATAAATCGGGTATAGTCTTCTACAATGACAAGCACATGTTTTCGGCCACCAAGGCTAGAAATACGCATGGGTCCACATAAGTCCATATGTAATAATTGCAAGGACGATGAAGTACTGGGGTTTTGCTTAAGCGGATGATTAGTCCATTTCAGCTTACCCATCGCACATGATAGACACACATGATGCTTATCATATTGAAAGCATGGAATACCATCAACTAATTCTTTAGAGACCAATCGATTAATACCCTTGTAATTCAGGTGTGACATCCGGTGATGCCATAACCATAATTTTTCTTTGTTGAACGAGTAACCAAACACATGGTTGCATGTGAGGGTGCATCATTGAGGTCAATAGTATAAAGTGAAGCACTACGCTTACCAACAAGGAGATCGTTTCCATTGGTGGATTGCACCGAGAATTGACGACGTTCAAATAAAACCTTGAGATCTCCGTCACAAAATTGGCTTACACTAAACAAACTGCACCCCAAACCCTCAACATATGAGACCCGTTTGATCGTTATGCCATTTTTCACAAAATCTCCATAACCCGTTATTGTTGTAATCTCATCGTTTCCAAAAGTAACCGTTCCTAGGAATTTGTCAACGAAATTGACAAGCAAGGATTTATCGCCCATCATGTGTCGAGAGCAACCGGAATTGATATACCAAACACAGACGTCGAAACCCTGAAAACGTTAATTCCCTAGAGTTTAGGTACCCAAAGTTTCTCGGGTCCTCTACGGTTAGTACCAATAATAAACTTTTGATCAACAATGAGATAATCACGTAAGGAATCATGCAATTTAGACAATAAAGCATTATTTAAAACCACATTACATGAAGCATTGTACGCAATATCAAGTTTTACATCATTATCAGAAGTCTTAACACACAACTTATTCCAAGCAGATGTTTTGTTCACAGACGAAAATTGAAAAACATGAGATGATTTCCTAGGACGACTAGCAGATTGCTTTGGTTTGGTTGCTATTTTCTTAGTCGTGGACTTAGGAACCCATACAGACTTGTAAGTCAAATTTGGATTAAGACCTGTGACACGAAAAACACCTCTGTTAGTTAGACGTCCAAACTTTTCAGTTGACACATGAGATGATTGATTTTGCAAAATTTCCAATTTGATTTTACGTTCCTTAGCATCATACTCACTCAAATTAGGTTTTGGATTCGTGTGTTGTGTTGACTTGACTAATTTCGTTAAAAGACTTTCCTTTGATTGATTTGACATTCGAATCATAGGAATCTTTTCAGTTAACACAGAACCTTTTTGAGAATGAACTCTCTTGACAACAAATTGGGTTGAAGGTGCAACTTTTGAAACATGTTTACCAAATTGAGAACGTAGTAGGTTTTAAAGAATAGTAATGGGTTTTACATCTGTAGATGTTGTTGTTCCCTTCCCTTTCTTAGTAATCCCACCAACACATTCAGGTACATTGGTTTCTGAAATGTCCCGTTCTTATTGATTAAAAACGTTCCATATTAATTGATTTCGTTGCGAGGTTTTGACCTCTATATGACACGTTTTTCAAAGACTGCATTCATTTTAAAACAAACCATAACCTTTATTTCATCAATAAAGGTTTTAAAAGCTTTACGTAGATTATCAAATAATGATAATCTAAAATATCCTGTTTACACACGACCATTACATAATGGTTTACAATACAAATATGTTACAACAAAATAAGTTTCTTGAATGCAGTTTTTACACAATATCATACAAGCATGGACTCCAAATCTTGTCCTTATTTAAGTATGCGACAGCGGAAGCTCTTAATAATCACATGAGAATAAACATGCTTAAAACGTCAACAAAAATGTTGGTGAGTTATAGGTTTAACCTATATATTTCAAATCATAATAATAGACCACAAGATTTCATATTTCAATACACATCCCATACATAGAGATAAAAATCATTCATATGGTGAACACCTGGTAACCGACATTAACAAGATGCATATATAAGAATATCCCCATCATTCCGGGACACCCTTCGGATATGATATAAATTTCGAAGTACTAAAGCATCCGGTACTTTGGATGGGGTTTGTTAGGCCCAATAGATCTATCTTTAGGATTTGCGTCAATTAGGGTGTCTGTTCCCTAATTCTTAGATTACCAGACTTAATAAAAAGGGACATATTCGATTTCGATAATTCAACCATAGAATGTAGTTTCACGTACTTGTGTCTATTTTGTAAATCATTTATAAAACCTGCATGTATTCTCATCCCAAAAATATTAGATTTTAAAAGTGGGACTATAACTCACTTTCACAGATTTTTACTTCGTCAGGAAGTAAGACTTGGCCACTGGTTGATTCACGAACCTATAACAATATATACATATATATCAAAGTATGTTCAAAATATATTTACAACACTTTTAATACATTTTGATGTTTTAAGTTTATTAAGTCAGCTGTCCTCGTTAGTAACTTACAACTAGTTGTCCACAGTTAGATGTACAGAAATAAATCGATAAATATTATCTTGAATCAATCCACGACCCAGTGTATACGTATCTCAGTATTGATCACAACTCAAACTATATATATTTTGGAATCAACCTCAACCCTGTATAGCTAACTCCAACATTCACATATAGAGTGTCTATGATTGTTCCGAAATATATATAGATGTGTCGACATGATAGGTCGAAACATTGTATACGTGTCTATGGTATCTCAAGATTACATAATATACAATACAAGTTGATTAAGTTATGGTTGGAATAGATTTGTTACCAATTTTCACGTAGCTAAAATGAGAAAAATTATCCAATCTTGTTTTACCCATAACTTCTTCATTTTAAATCCGTTTTGAGTGAATCAAATTGCTATGGTTTCATATTGAACTCTATTTTATGAATATAAACAGAAAAAGTATAGGTTTATAGTCGAAAAAATAAGTTACAAGTCATTTTTGTAAAGGTAGTCATTTCAGTCGAAAGAACGACGTCTAGATGACCATTTTAGAAAACATACTTCTACTTTGAGTTTAACCATAATTTTTGGATATAGTTTCATGTTCATAATAAAAATCATTTTCCCAGAATAACAACTTTTAAATCAAAGTTTATCATAGTTTTTAATTAACTAACCCAAAACAGCCCGCGGTGTTACTACGACGGCGTAAATTCGGTTTTACGGTGTTTTTCGTGTTTTCAGGTTTTAAATCATTAAGTTAGCATATAATATAGATATAGAACATGTGTTTAGTTTATTTTAAAAGTCAAGTTAGAAGGATTAACTTTTGTTTGCGAACAAGTTTAGAATTAACTAAACTATGTTCTAGTGATTACAAGTTTAAACCTTCGAATAAGATAGCTTTATATGTATGAATCGAATGATGTTATGAACATCATTACTACCTTAAGTTCCTTGGATAAACTTACTGGAAAAGAGAAAAATGGATCTAGCTTCAACGGATCCTTGGATGGCTCGAAGTTCTTGAAGCAGAATCATGACACGAAAACAAGTTCAAGTAAGATCATCACTTGAAATAAGATTGTTATAGTTATAGAAATTGAACCAAAGTTTGAATATGATTATTAAATTGTATTAGAATGATAACCTACTGTAAGAAACAAAGATTTCTTGAGGTTGTATGATCACCTTACAAGATTGGAAGTGAGCTAGCAAACTTGAAAGTATTCTTGATTTTATGTAACTAGAACTTGTAGAATATATGAAGAACACTTAGAACTTGAAGATAGAACTTGAGAGAGATCAATTAGATGAAGAAAATTGAATAATGAAAGTGTTTGTAGGTGTTTTTGGTCGTTGGTGTATGGATTAGATATAAAGGATATGTAATTTTGTTTTCATGTAAATAAGTCATGAATGATTACTCATATTTTTGTAATTTTATGAGATATTTCATGCTAGTTGCCAAATGATGGTTCCCACATATGTTAGGTGACTCACATGGGCTGCTAAGAGCTAATCATTGGAGTGTATATACCAATAGTACATACATCTAAAAGCTGTGTATTGTACGAGTACGAATACGGGTGCATACGAGTAGAATTGTTGATGAAACTGAACGAGGATGTAATTGTAAGCATTTTTGTTAAGTAGAAGTATTTTGATAAGTGTATTGAAGTCTTTCAAAAGTATGTAAATACATATTAAAACACTACATGTATATACATTTTAACTGAGTCGTTAAGTCATCGTTAGTCGTTACATGTAAGTGTTGTTTTGAAACCTTTAGGTTAACGATCTTGTTAAATGTTGTTAACCCAATGTTTATAATATCAAATGAGATTTTAAATTATTATATTATCATGATATTATCATGTATGAATATCTCTTAATATGATATATATACATTAAATGTCTTTACAACGATAATCGTTACATATATGTCTCGTTTAAAAATCATTAAGTTAGTAGTCTTGTTTTTACAAATGTAGTTCATTGTTAATATACTTAATGATATGTTTACTTATCATAGTATCATGTTAACTGTATATATATATCCATATATATGTCATCATATAGTTTTTACAAGTTTTAACGTTCGTGAATCACCGGTCAACTTGGGTGGTCAATTGTCTATATGAAACATATTTCAATTAATCAAGTCTTAACAAGTTTGATTGCTTAACATGTTGAAAACATTTAATCATGTAAATATCAATCTCAATTAATATATATAAACATGGAAAAGTTCGGGTCACTACAGTACCTACCCGTTAAATAAATTTCGTCCCGAAATTTTAAGCTGTTGAAGGTGTTGACGAATCTTTTGGAAATAGATGCGGGTATTTCTTCTTCATCTGATCTTCACACTCCCAGGTGAACTCGGGTCCTCTACGAGCATTCCATCGAACCTTAACAATTGGTATCTTGTTTTGCTTAAGTCTTTTAACCTCACGATCCATTATTTCGACGGGTTCTTCGATGAATTGAATTTTTTCGTTGATTTGGATTTCATCTAATGGAATAGTGAGATCTTCTTTAGCAAAACATTTCTTCAAATTCGAGACGTGGAAAGTGTTATGTACAGCCGCGAGTTGTTGAGGTAACTCAAGTCGGTAAGCTACTGGTCCGACACGATCAATAATCTTGAATGGTCCAATATACCTTGGATTTAATTTCCCTCATTTACCAAATCGAACAACGCCTTTCCAAGGTGCAACTTTAAGCATGACCATCTCTCCGATTTCAAATTCTATATCTTTTCTTTTAATGTCAGCGTAGCTCTTTTGTCGACTTTGGACGGTTTTCAACCGTTGTTGAATTTGGATGATCTTCTCGGTAGTTTCTTGTATAATCTCCGGACCCGTAATCTGTCTATCCCCCACTTCACTCCAACAAATCGGAGACCTGCACTTTCTACCATAAAGTGCTTCAAACGGCGCCATCTCAATGCTTGAATGGTAGCTGTTGTTGTAGGAAAATTCTGCTAACGGTAGATGTCGATCCCAACTGTTTCTGAAATCAATAACACATGATCGTAGCATGTCTTCAAGCGTTTGTATCGTCCTTTCGCTCTGCCCATCAGTTTGTGGATGATAGGCAGTACTCATGTCTAGACGAGTTCCTAATGCTTGCTGTAATGTCTGCCAGAATCTTGAAATAAATCTGCCATCCCTATCAGAGATAATAGATATTGGTATTCCATGTCTGGAGACGACTTCCTTCAAATACAGTCGTGCTAACTTCTCCATCTTGTCATCTTCTTTTATTGGCAGGAAGTGTGCTGATTTGGTGAGACGATCAACTATTACCCAAATAGTATCAAAACCACTTGCAGTCCTTGGAAATTTAGTGATGAAATCCATGGTAATGTTTTCCCATTTCCATTCCGGGATTTCGGGTTGTTGAAGTAGACCTGATGGTTTCTGATACTCAGCTTTGACCTTAGAACACGTCAAACATTCTCCTACGTATTTAGCAATATCAGCTTTCATACCTGGCCACCAAAAATGTTTCTTAAGATCCTTGTACATCTTCCCCGTTCCAGGATGTATTGAGTATCTGGTTTTATGAGCTTCTCTAAGTACCATTTCTCTCATATCTTCAAATTTTGGTACCCAAATTCTTTCAGCCCTATATCGGGTTCCGTCTTCCCGAATATTAAGATGCTTCTCCGATCCTTTGGGTATTTCATCCTTTAAATTTCCCTCTTTTAAAACTCCTTGTTGCGCCTCCTTTATTTGAGTAGTAAGGTTAGTGTGAATCATTATATTCATAGATTTTACTCGAATGGGTTCTCTGTCCTTTCTGCTCAAGGCGTCGGCTACCACATTTGCCTTCCCCGGGTGGTAACGGATCTCAAAGTCGTAATCATTCAACAATTCAATCCACCTACGCTGCCTCATATTCAGTTGTTTCTGATTAAATATGTGTTGAAGACTTTTGTGGTCGGTATATATAATACTTTTGACCCCATATAAGTAGTGCCTCCAAGTCTTTAATGCAAAAACAACCGCGCCTAATTCCAAATCATGCGTCGTATAATTTTGCTCTTGAATCTTCAATTGTCTAGACGCATAAGCAATCACCTTCGTTCGTTGCATTAATTCACAACAGTGAACTTACTTTGATGCGTCACAATGAATCACAAAATCATCATTCCCTTCAGGCAATGACAATATAGGTGCCGAAATTAGCTTTTTCTTCAATAACTGAAACGCTTTCTCTTGTTCATCATTCCATTCAAATTTCTTCCATTTATGCGTTAATGCAGTCAAGGGTTTTGCTATTCTGGAAAAGTCTTGGATGAACCTTCTGTAGTAACCAGCTAGTCCTAAAAACTGGCGTATGTGTTTCGGAGTTTTCGGGGTTTCCCACTTTTTAACAGTTTCTATCTTTGCCGGATCCACCTTAATACCTTCTTTGTTCACTATGTGACCGAGGAATTGAACTTCTTCCAACCAAAATGCACACTTTGAAAACTTAGCGTACAATTCTTCCTTCCTCAATACTTCTAACACCTTTCTCAAATGTTCACCGTGTTCTTGGTCATTCTTTGAGTAAATAAGTATGTCATCAATGAAAACAATGACAAACTTGTCAAGGTATGGTCCACACACTCGGTTCATAAGGTCCATGAACATAGCTGGTGCATTAGTTAAACCAAACGGCATGACCATAAACTCGTAATGATCGTAACGTGTTCTGAAAGCAGTCTTTGGAATATCATCTTCTTTCAACCGCATTTGATGATACCCGGAACGTAAGTCAATCTTTGAATAAACAGACGAGCCTTGTAGTTGATCAAATAAGTCATCGATTCTCGGTAGTGGGTAACGGTTCTTGATGGTAAGTTTGTTCAACTCTCGGTAGTCGATACACAACCTGAATGTACCATCTTTCTTCTTGACAAACAAAACAGGAGCTCCCCACGGTGATGTGCTTGGTCGAATGAAACCACGCTCTAAAAGTTCTTTTAATTGGCTTGGCAGTTCTTTCATCTCACTGGGTGCGATTCTGTAAGGAGCACGAGCTATTGGTGTAGCTCTTGGTAAAAGATCTATTTGAAATTCAACGGATCGATGTGGGGGTAATCCCGGTAATTCTTTCAGAAATACATCGGGAAATTCTTTTGCAATGGGAACATCATTGATGCTCTTTTCTTCAGTTTGTACTTTCTCGACGTGTGCTAGAACAGCATAGCAACCTTTTCTTATTAGTTTTTGTGCCTTCAAATTACTAATAAGATGTAGCTTCGTGTTGCCCTTTTCTCCGTACACCATTAAGGGTTTTCCTTTTTCTCGTATAATGCGAATTACATTTTTGTAACAAACAATCTCTGCTTTCACTTCTTTCAACCAGTCCATACCGATTATCACATCAAAACTCCCTAACTCTACTGGTATCAAATCAATCTTAAATGTTTCGCTAACCAGTTTAATTTCTCGATTCCGACATATATTATATGCTGAAATTAATTTACCATTTGCTAATTCGAGTAAAAATTACTATCCAAAGGCGTCAATGGACAACTTAATTTAGCACAAAAATCTCTACTCATATATCTTCTATCCGCACTCGAATCAAATAAAACGTAAGCAGATTTATTGTCAATAAGAAACGTACCCGTAACAAGCTCCGGGTCTTTCTGTGCCTCTGCCGCATTAATATTGAAAACTCTTCCGCGGCCTTGTCCATTCGTGTTCTCCTGGTTCGGGCAATTTCTAATAATGTGGCCCGGTTTTCCACATTTATAACAAACTACATTGGCATAACTTGCTCCGACACTACTTGCTCCGCCATTACTCGTTCCGACACCATTTGTTCCTTTCGTTCTATTAACCCCTGGTCCGTAGACCTCACACTTCGCCGCACTATGACCATTTCTTTTACACTTGTTGCAAAATTTGGTGCAGAACCCCGAGTGATACTTTTCACACCTTTGGCATAGCTGCTTCTGATTGTTGTTGTTGTTGCGGTTATTATTGTTGTTGGGATGATTGTTGTAGTTCCTGTTGTTGTTGTTATTGTTGTTGTTGTTGTTGGGCCGTTTGTTGTAGTTGTGATTGATGTTGCGATTGTTGGGATAATTGTTGCGATTATTGTTGTAATTGTTGTTGTTGTTGTATTGGTGATTCTTATCACCGTTTTCCTCCCACTTTCTTTTGACTTGCTTCACATTGGCCTCTTCAGCAGTCTGTTCTTTAATTCTTTCTTCAATCTGGTTCACTAGTTTGTGAGCCATTCTACATGCCTGTTGTATGGAGGTGGGCTCGTGTGAACTTATATCTTCTTGGATTCTTTCCGGTAATCCTTTCACAAACGCGTCGATCTTCTCTTCCTCATCTTCGAATGCTCCCGGACACAATAGGCACAATTCTGTGAATCGTCTTTCGTACGTGGTAATATCAAATCCTTGGGTTCGTAACCCTCTAAGTTCTGTCTTGAGCTTATTGACCTCGGTTCTGGGACGGTACTTCTCGTTCATCAAGTGCTTGAATGCTGACCACGGTAGTGCGTACGCATCGTCTTGTCCCACTTGCTCTAGATAGGTATTCCACCATGTTAACGCAGAACCTGTGAAGGTATGCGTAGCGTACTTCACTTTGTCCTCTTCAGTACACTTACTTATGGCAAACACCGATTCGACCTTCTCGGTCCACCGTTTCAATCCGATCGGTTCTTCGGTTCCATCAAATTCCAAAGGTTTGCAGGCAGTGAATTCTTTGTAGGTGCATCCTACACGATTTCCTGTACTGCTAGATCCAAGGTTATTGTTGGTATGTAGCGCAGCCTGTACTGCGGCTATTTTTGAAGCTAGAAAAGTACGGAATTTCTCTTCATTCATATTCACGGTGTGTCGAGTAGTCGGTGTCATTTCCTTCAAAATAGTCAAATGGAACAAGTTAATCATACAGAATATTAAGAGTAGTTAATAGTATTTCGTAGCTTAATATGAACTCATTTATAAAAGCTTTTTCTTCATATTAGCGTTTTATAAGTTTAAATTTCGGGTAGTACCTACCCGTTAAGTTCATACTTAGTAGCTAATATACAATTCAACTACTACAATTCTATATGAAAAACTGATTATAATAATATTTCGCGTTCAAACTTTTACACAATATTTTACATCCTTATAATACCGCTTATTTTACATATAGCATGAAATATAGCACACAATAAATTTGATACAAGATGGTTGTGAAGATAATTCTAGCTAGTACACAAGTCATTCAGCAAAGGCAATAAAGACACGTAATTCATACTGAAATGTCCCGTTCTTATTGATTAAAAACGTTCCATATTAATTGATTTCGTTGCGAGGTTTTGACCTCTATATGAGACGTTTTTCAAAGACTGCATTCATTTTAAAATAAACCATAACCTTTATTTCATCAATAAAGGTTTAAAAAGCTTTACGTAGATTATCAAATAATGATAATCTAAAATATCCTGTTTACACACGACCATTACATAATGGTTTACAATACAAATATGTTACAACAAAATAAGTTTCTTGAATGCAGTTTTTACACAATATCATACAAGCATGGACTCCAAATCTCGTCCTTATTTAAGTATGCGATAGCGGAAGCTCTTAATAATCACCTGAGAATAAACATGCTTAAAACGTCAACAAAAATATTGGTGAGTTATAGGTTTAACCTATATATTTCAAATCATAATAATAGACCACAAGATTTCATATTCCAATACACATCCCATACATAGAGATAAAAATCATTCATATGGTGAACACCTGGTAACTGACATTAACAAGATGCATATATAAGAATATCCCCATCATTCCAGGACACCCTTCGGATATGATATAAATTTCGAAGTACTAAAGCATCCGGTACTTTGGATGGGGTTTGTTAGGCCCAATAGATCTATCTTTATGATTCGCGTCAATTAGGGTGTCTGTTCCCTAATTCTAAGATTACCAGACTTAATAAAAAGGGGCATATTCGATTTCGATAATTCAACCATAGAATGTAGTTTCACGTACTTGTGTCTATTTTGTAAATCATTTATAAAACCTGCATGTATTCTCATCCCAAAAATATTAGATTTTAAAAGTGGGACTATAACTCACTTTCACAGATTTTTACTTCGTCGGGAAGTAAGACTTGGCCACTGGTTGATTCACGAACCTATAACAATATATACATATATATCAAAGTATGTTCAAAATATATTTACAACACTTTTAATACATTTTGATGTTTTAAGTTTATTAAGTCAGCTGTCCTCGTTAGTAACCTACAACTAGTTGTCCACAGTTAGATGTACAGAAATAAATCGATAAATATTATCTTGAATCAATCCACGACCCAGTGTATACGTATCTCAGTATTGATCACAACTCAAACTATATATATTTTGGAATCAACCTCAATCCTGTATAGCTAACTCTAACATTCACATATAGAGTGTCTATGGTTGTTCCGAAATATATATAGATGTGTCGACATGATAGGTCGAAACATTGTATACGTGTCTATGGTATCTCAAGATTACATAATATACAATACAAGTTGATTAAGTTATGGTTGGAATAGATTTGTTACCAATTTTCACGTAGCTAAAATGAGAAAAATTATCCAATCTTGTTTTACCCATAACTTCTTCATTTTAAATCCATTTTGAGTGAATCAAATTGCTATGGTTTCATATTGAACTCTATTTTATGAATCTAAATAGAAAAAGTATAGGTTTGTAGTCGGAAAAATAAGTTACAAGTCGTTTTTGTAAAGGTAGTCATTTCAGTCGAAAGAACGACGTCTAGATGACCATTTTAGAAAACATACTTCCACTTTGAGTTTAACCATAATTTTTGGATATAGTTTCATGTTCATAATAAAAATCATTTTCCCAGAATAACAACTTTTAAATCAAAGTTTATCATAGTTTTTAATTAACTAACCCAAAACAGCCCGCGGTGTTACTACGACGGCGTAAATCCGATTTTACGGTGTTTTTCGTATTTCCAGGTTTTAAATCATTAAGTTAGCTTATAATATAGATATAGAACATGTGTTTAGTTGATTTTAAAAGTCAAGTTAGAAGGATTAACTTTTGTTTGCGAACAAGTTTAGAATTAACTAAACTATGTTCTAGTGATTACAAGTTTAAACCTTCGAATAAGATAGCTTTATATGTATGAATCGAATGATGTTATGAACATCATTACTACCTTAAGTTCCTTGGATAAACCTACTGGAAAATAGAAAAATGGATCTAGCTTCAACGGATCCTTGGATGGCTCGAAGTTCTTGAAGCAGAATCATGACACGAAAACAAGTTCAAGTAAGATCATCACTTGAAATAAGATTGTTATAGTTATAGAAATTGAACCAAAGTTTGAATATGATTATTACCTTGTATTAGAATGATAACCTACTGTAAGAAGCAAAGATTTCTTGAGGTTGGATGATCACCTTACAAGATTGGAAGTGAGCTAGCAAACTTGAAAGTATTCTTGATTTTATGTAACTAGAACTTGTAGAATATATGAAGAACACTTAGAACTTGAAGATAAAACTTGAGGGAGATCAATTAGATGAAGAAAATTGAAGAATGAAAGTGTTTGTAGATGTTTTTGGTCGTTGGTGTATGGATTAGATATAAAGGATATGTAATTTTGTTTTCATGTAAATAAGTCATGAATGATTACTCATATTTTTGTAATTTTATGAGATATTTCATGCTAGTTGCCAAATGATGGTTCCCACATGTGATAGGTGACTCACATGGGCTGCTAAGAGCTGATCATTGGAGTGTATATACCAATAGTACATACATCTAAAAGCTGTGTATTGTACGAGTACGAATACGGGTGCATACGAGTAGAATTGTTGATGAAACTGAACGAGGATGTAATTGTAAGCATTTTTGTTAAGTAGAAGTATTTTGATAAGTGTATTGAAGTCTTTCAAAAGTATGTAAATACATATTAAAACACTACATGTATATACATTTTAACTGAGTCGTTAAGTCATCGTTAGTCGTTACATGTAAGTGTTGTTTTGAAACCTTTAGGTTAACGATCTTGTTAAATGTTGTTAACCCAATATTTATAATATCAAATGAGATTTTAAATTATTATATTATCATGATATTATCATGTATGAATATCTCTTAATATGATATATATACTTTAAATGTCTTTACAACGATAATCGTTACATATATGTCTCGTTTAAAAATCATTAAGTTAGTAGTCTTGTTTTTACATATGTAGTTCATTGTTAATATACTTAATGATATGTTTACTTATCATAGTATCATGTTAACTGTATATATATATCCATATATATGTCATCGTATAGTTTTTACAAGTTTTAACGTTCGTGAATCACCGGTCAACTTGGGTGGTCAATTGTCTATATGAAACATATTTCAATTAATCAAGTCTTAACAAGTTTGATTGCTTAACATGTTGGAAACATTTAATCATGTAAATATCAATCTCAATTAATATATATAAACATGGAAAAGTTCGGGTCACTACAGTACCTACCCGTTAAATAAATTTCGTCCCGAAATTTTAAGCTATTGAAGGTGTTGACGAATCTTCTGGAAATAGATGCGTGTATTTCTTCTTCATCTGATCTTCACGCTCCCAGGTGAACTCGGGTCCTCTGCGAGCATTCCATCGAACCTTAACAATTGGTATCTTGTTTTGCTTAAGTCTTTTAACCTCACGATCCATTATTTCGACGGGTTCTTCGATGAATTGAAGTTTTTCGTTGATTTGGATTTCATCTAACGGAATAGTGAGATCTTCTTTAGCAAAACATTTCTTCAAATTCGAGACGTGGAAAGTGTTATGTACAGTCGTGAGTTGTTGAGGTAACTCAAGTCGGTAAGCTACTGGTCCGACACGATCAATAATCTTGAATGGTCCAATATACCTTGGATTTAATTTCCCTCGTTTACCAAATCGAACAACGCCTTTCCAAGGTGCAACTTTAAGCATGACCATCTCTCCAATTTCAAATTCTATTTCTTTTCTTTTAATGTCAGCGTAGCTCTTTTGTCGACTTTGGGCGGTTTTCAACCGTTGTTGAATTTGGATGATCTTCTCGGTAGTTTCTTGTATAATCTCCATACTCGTAATCTGTCTATCCCCCACTTCACTCCAACAAATCGGAGACCTGCACTTTCTACCATAAAGTGCTTCAAACGGCGCCATCTCAATGCTTGAATGGTAGCTGTTGTTGTAGGAAAATTCTGCTAACGGTAGATGTCGATCCCAACTGTTTCCGAAATCAATAACACATGATCGTAGCATGTCTTCAAGCGTTTGTATCGTCCTTTCGCTCTACCCATCAGTTTGTGGATGATAGGCAGTACTCATGTCTAGACGAGTTCCTAATGCTTGCTGTAATGTCTGCCAGAATCTTGAAATAAATCTGCCATCCCTATCAGAGATAATAGATATTGGTATTCCATGTCTGGAGACGACTTCCTTCAAATACAGTCGTGCTAACTTCTCCATCTTGTCATCTTCTTTTATTGGCAGGAAGTGTGCTGATTTGGTGAGACGATCAACTATTACCCAAATAGTATCAAAACCACTTGCAGTCCTTGGCAATTTAGTGATGAAATCCATGGTAATGTTTTCCCATTTCCATTCCGGGATTTCGGGTTGTTGAAGTAGACCTGATGGTTTCTGATACTCAGCTTTGACCTTAGAACACGTCAAACATTCTCCTACGTATTTAGCAATATCGGCTTTCATACCTGGCCACCAAAAATGTTTCTTAAGATCCTTGTACATCTTCCCCGTTCCAGGATGTATTGAGTATCTGGTTTTATGAGTTTCTCTAAGTACCATTTCTCTCATATCTCCAAATTTTGGTACCCAAATTCTTTCAGCCCTATACCGGGTTCCGTCTTCCCGAATATTAAGATGCTTCTCCGATCCTTTGGGTATTTCATCTTTTAAATTTCCCTCTTTTAAAACTCCTTGTTGCACCTCCTTTATTTGAGTAGTAAGGTTAGTGTGAATCATTATATTCATAGATTTTACTCGAATGGGTTCTCTGTCCTTTCTGCTCAAGGCGTTGGCTACCACATTTGCCTTCCCCGGGTGGTAACGGATCTCAAAGTCGTAATCATTCAACAATTCAATCCACCTACGCTGCCTCATATTCAGTTGTTTCTGATTAAATATGTGTTGAAGACTTTTGTGGTCGGTATATATAATACTTTTGACCCCATATAAGTGGTGCCTCCAAGTCTTTAATGCAAAAACAACCGCGCCTAATTCCAAATCATGCGTCGTATAATTTTGCTCGTGAATCTTCAATTGTCTAGACGCATAAGCAATCACCTTCGTTCGTTGCATTAATACACAACCGAGACCTTGCTTTGATGCGTCACAATAAATCACAAAATCATCATTCCCTTCAGGCAATGACAATATAGGTGCCGTAGTTAGCTTTTTCTTCAATAACTGAAACGCTTTCTCTTGTTCATAATTCCATTCAAATTTCTTCCCTTTATGCGTTAACGCAGTCAAGGGTTTTGCTATTCTGGAAAAGTCTTGGATGAACCTTCTGTAGTAACCAGCTAGTCCTAAAAACTGGCGTATGTGTTTCGGAGTTTTCGGGGTTTCCCACTTTTCAACAGTTTCTATCTTTGCCGGATCCACCTTAATACCTTCTTTGTTCACTATGTGACTGAGGAATTGAACTTCTTCCAACCAAAATGCACACTTTGAAAACTTAGCGTACAATTCTTCCTTCCTCAATACTTCTAACACCTTTCTCAAATGTTCACCGTGTTCTTGGTCATTCTTTGAGTAAATAAGTATGTCATCAATGAAAACAATGACAAACTTGTCAAGGTATGGTCCACACACTCGATTCATAAGGTCCATGAACACAGCTGGTGCATTAGTTAAACCAAACGGCATGACCATAAACTCGTAATGACCGTAACGTGTTCTGAAAGCAGTCTTTGGAATATCATCTTCTTTCACCCGCATTTGATGATACCCGGAACGTAAGTCAATCTTTGAATAAACAGACGAGCCTTGTAGTTGATCAAATAAGTCGTCGATTCTCGGTAGTGGGTAACGGTTTTTGATGGTAAGTTTGTTCAACTCTCGGTAGTCGATACACAACCTGAATGTACCATCTTTCTTCTTGACAAACAAAATAGGAGCTCCCCACGGTGATGTGCTTGGTCGAATGAAACCACGCTCTAAAAGTTCTTGTAATTGGCTTTGCAGTTCTTTCATCTCGCTGGGTGCGAGTCTGTAAGGAGCACGAGCTATTGGTGCAGCTGCTGGTACAAGATCTATTTGAAATTCAACGGATCGATGTGGGGGTAATCCCGGTAATTCTTTCAGAAATACATCAGGAAATTCTTTTGCAATGGGAACATCATTGATGCTCTTTTCTTCAGTTTGTACTTTCTCGACGTGTGCTAGAACAGCATAGCAACCTTTTCTTATTAGTTTTTGTGCCTTCAAATTACTAATAAGATGTAGCTTCATGTTGCCCTTTTCTCCGTACACCATTAAGGGTTTTCCTTTTTCTCGTATAATGCGAATTGCATTTTTGTAACAAACGATCTCTGCTTTCACTTCTTTCAACCAGTCCATACCGATTATCACATCAAAACTCCCTAACTCTACTGGTATCAAATCAATCTTAAATGTTTCGCTAACCAGTTTAATTTCTCGATTCCGACATATATTATCTGCTGAAATTAATTTACCATTTGCTAATTCGAGTAAAAATTTACTATCCAAAGGCGTCAATGGACAACTTAATTTAGCACAAAAATCTCTACTCATATAGCTTCTATCCGCATCCGAATCAAATAAAACGTAAGCAGATTTATTGTCAATAAGAAACGTACCCGTAACAAGCTCCGGGTCTTCCTGTGCCTCTGCCGCATTAATATTGAAAACTCTTCCGCGGCCTTGTCCATTCGTGTTCTCCTGGTTCGGGCAATTTCTAATAATGTGGCCCGGTTTTCCACATTTATAACAAACTACATTGGCATAACTTGCTCCGACACTACTTGCTCTGCCATTACTCGTTCCGACACCATTTGTTCCTTTCGTTCTATTAACCCCTGGTCCGTAGACCTCACACTTCGCCGCACTATGACCATTTCTTTTACACTTGTTGCAAAATTTGGTGCAGAACCCCGAGTGATACTTTTTACACCTTTGGCATAGCTGCTTCTGATTGTTGTTGTTGTTGCGGTTATTATTGTTGTTGGGATGATTGTTGTAGTTGTTGTTGTTGTTGTTGTTGTTGTTGTTGTTGTTGTTGGGCCGTTTGTTGTAGTTGCGATTGATGTTGCGATTGTTGAGATAATTATTGCGATTATTTTTGTAATTGTTGTTGTTGTATTGGTGATTCTTATCACCGTTTTCCTTCCACTTTCTTTTGACTTGCTTCACATTGGCCTCTTCAGCAGTCTGTTCTTTAATTCTTTCTTCAATCTGGTTCACTAGTTTGTGAGCCATTCTACATGCCTGTTGTATGGAGGCGGGCTCGTGTGAACTTATATCTTCTTGGATTCTTTCCGGTAATCCTTTCACAAACGCGTCGATCTTCTCTTCCTCATCTTCGAATGCTCCCGGACACAATAGGCACAATTCTGTGAATCGTCTTTCGTACGTGGTAATATCAAATCCTTGGGTTCGTAACCCTCTAAGTTCTGTCTTGAGCTTATTGACCTCGGTTCTGGGACGGTACTTCTCGTTCATCAAGTGCTTGAATGCTGACCACGGTAGTGCGTACGCATCGTCTTGTCCCACTTGCTCTAGATAGGTATTCCACCATGTTAACGCAGAACCTGTGAAGGTATGTGTAGCGTACTTCACTTTGTCCTCTTCAGTACACTTACTTATGGCAAACACTGATTCGACCTTCTCAGTCCAGCGTTTCAATCCGATCGGTCTTTCGGTTCCATCAAATTCCAAAGGTTTGCAGGCAGTGAATTCTTTGTAGGTGCATCCTACACGATTTCCTGTACTGCTAAATCCAAGGTTATTGTTGGTATGTAGCGCAGCCTGTACTGCGGATATGTTTGAAGCTAGAAAAGTACAGAATTCCTCTTCATTCATATTCACGGTGTGTCGAGTAGTCGGTGCCATTTCCTTCAAAATAGTCAAATGGAACAAGTTAATCATACAGAATATTAAGAGTAGTTAATAGTATTTCGTAGCATAATATGAACTCATTTATAAAAGCTTTTTTCTTCATATTAGCGTTTTATAAGTTTAAATTTCGGGTAGTACCTACCCGTTAAGTTCATACTTAGTAGCTAATATACAATTCAACTACTACAATTCTATATGAAAAACTGATTATAATAATATTTCGCGTTCAAACTTTTACACAATATTTTACAAACTTACAATACCGCTTATTTTACATATAGCATGAAATATAGCACACAATAAATTTGATACAAGATGGTTGTGAAGATAATTCTAGCTAGTACACAAGTCGTTCAGCAAAGGCAATAAAGACACGTAATTCATACGTCCAGAAACAAGTCATGCATTCTGGTTTTACTAGGATTACTTCCCATCCTTGGTCTTGTGGAACATAACCGTTAAGGCCGTTGATAAGACAGCGTGTTGTAATGTCGTCAAAGGGACGAGGGTTACGTAATGTCCAACAGTCCCGTAACAATCTAAAAACCTCATTTCTTACCCCAATTACCGACTCCGTCACTTGTGGGAACGTTTTGTTTAATAGTTGTAGCCCGATGTTCTTGTTCTCACTTTGGTGAGAAGCGAACATTACTAATCCGTAAGCATAACATGCTTCTTTATGTTGCATGTTAGCCGCTTTTTCTAAATCACAAAGTCCAATATTCGGATATATTGAGTCAAAATAATTTCTTAACCCATTGTGTAAAATAGCATTTGGGTTCCCCGCAATATATGCGTCAAAGTAAACACATCGTAACTTATGGATTTCCCAATGTGATATCCCCCATCTTTCGAACGAAAGCCTTTTATAAACCAAGGCATTCTTGGAACGTTCTTCGAATGTCTTACAAACTGATCTCGCCTTAAATAGTTGTGCCGAAGAATTCTGACCGACTCTAGACAAGATTTCATCAATCATGTCTCCGGGTAGGTCTCTTAAAATATTGAGTTTTCTATCCATTTTGTGTTTTTATACTGTAAAATAGACAAGAGTTAGATTCATAAAAAAATACTTATTAATACAAGCAATTTTTACATATATCATTAAGCATAAGCACACTATATTACATATATTACACCACACGAATACAACTATCTTATTCCGACTCGCTTGTTTCTTCTTCTTCGGTTTTGGTTCGTTTTGCCAAGTTTCTAGGGATATATGATGTTCCCCTAATACGAGCCGTCGTTTTGCACATTGGTTTAGAAAAACCTGGTGGTTTAGAGGTTCCCGGGTTATTGTTACAACTTAAGGACTTCGGGGGTTGATGATACATATAAAGTTCATCGGGGTTGGAATTAGATTTCTCTATTTTTATGCCCTTTCCCTTATTATTTTCTTTTGCCTTTTTAAATTCAGTTGGGGTAATTTCTATAACATCATCGGAATTCTCGTCGGAATCCGATTCATCGGAGAATTGGTAATCCTCCCAATATTTTGCTTCCTTGGCGGAAACACCATTGACCATAATTAACCTTGGTCGGTTGGTTGAGGATTTTCTTTTACTTAACCGTTTTATTATTTCCCCCACCGGTTCTATTTCCTCCTCCGGTTCCGATTCTTCTTCCGGTTCCGATTCTTCTTCCGGTTCCGACTCTTCTTCCGGTTCCTCTTCGGGAACTTGTGAATCAGTCCACGAATCATTCCAATTTACATTTGACTCTTCATTATTATTAGGTGAGTCAATGGAACTTGTTCTAGAGGTAGACATCTATCACATAATATCAAACGTGTTAAGAGATTAATATATCACATAATATTCACATGTTAAAAATATATAGTTTTCAACAAAATTTGTTAAGCAATCATTTTTCAAGTAAACACGGTCGAAGTCCAGACTCACTAATGCATCCTAACAAACTCGATAAGACACACTAATGCAAAATTCTGGTTCTCTAAGACCAACGCTCGGATACCAACTGAAATGTCCCGTTCTTATTGATTAAAAACGTTCCATATTAATTGATTTAGTTGCGAGGTTTTGACCTCTATATGAGACGTTTTTCAAAGACTGCATTCATTTTAAAACAAACCATAACCTTTATTTCATCAATAAAGGTTTAAAAAGCTTTACGTAGATTATCAAATAATGATAATCTAAAATATCCTGTTTACACACGACCATTACATAATGGTTTACAATACAAATATGTTATAACAAAATAAGTTTCTTGAATGCAGTTTTTACACAATATCATACAAGCATGGACTCCAAATCTCGTCCTTATTTAAGTATGCAACAGCGGAAGCTCTTAATAATCACCTGAGAATAAACATGCTTAAAACGTAAACAAAAATGTTGGTGAGTTATAGGTTTAACCTATATATTTCAAATCATAATAATAGACCACAAGATTTCATATTTCAATACACATCCCATACATAGAGATAAAAATCATTCATATGGTGAACACCTGGTAACCGACATTAACAAGATGCATATATAAGAATATCCCCATCATTCCGGGACACCCTTCGGATATGATATAAATTTCGAAGTACTAAAGCATCCGG
Source organism: Rutidosis leptorrhynchoides (assembly GCF_046630445.1). Lineage (NCBI taxonomy): Eukaryota > Viridiplantae > Streptophyta > Magnoliopsida > Asterales > Asteraceae > Rutidosis > Rutidosis leptorrhynchoides. The sequence goes on from NC_092334.1 coordinate 324,470,919, forward strand.
TACTTTGGATGGGGTTTGTTAGGCCCAATAGATCTATCTTTAGGATTCGCGTCAATTAGGGTGTCTGTTCCCTAATTCTTAGATTACCAGACTTAATAAAAAGGGGCATATTCGATTTCGATAATTCAACCATAGAATGTAGTTTCACGTACTTCTGTCTATTTTGTAAATCATTTATAAAACCTGCATGTATTCTCATCCCAAAAATATTAGATTTTAAAAGTGGGACTATAACTCACTTTCACAGATTTTTACTTCGTCGGGAAGTAAGACTTGGCCACTGGTTGATTCACGAACCTATAACAATATATACATATATATCAAAGTATGTTCAAAATATATTTACAACACTTTTAATACATTTTGATGTTTTAAGTTTATTAAGTCAGCTGTCCTCGTTAGTAACCTACAACAAGTTGTCCACAGTTAGATGTACAGAAATAAATCGATAAATATTATCTTGAATCAATCCACGACCCAGTGTATATGTATCTCAGTATTGATCACAACTCAAACTATATATATTTTGGAATCAACCTCAACCCTGTATAGCTAACTCCAACATTCACATATAGAGTGTCTATGGTTGTTCCGAAATATATATAGATGTGTCGACATGATAGGTCGAAACATTGTATACGTGTCTATGGTATCTCAAGATTACATAATATACAATACAAGTTGATTAAGTTATGGTTGGAATAGATTTGTTACCAATTTTCACGTAGCTAAAATGAGAAAAATTATCCAATCTTGTTTTACCCATAACTTCTTCATTTTAAATCCGTTTTGAGTGAATCAAATTGCTATGGTTTTATATTGAACTCTATTTTATGAATCTAAACAGAAAAAGTATAGGTTTATAGTCGGAAAAATAAGTTACAAGTCGTTTTTGTAAAGGTAGTCATTTCAGTCGAAAGAACGACGTCTAGATGACCATTTTTGAAAACATACTTCCACTTTGAGTTTAACCATAATTTTTGGATATAGTTTCATGTTCATAATAAAAATCATTTTCCCAGAATAACAACTTTTAAATCAAAGTTTATCATAGTTTTTAATTAACTAACCCAAAACAGCCCGCGGTGTTACTACGACGGCGTAAATCCGGTTTTACGGTATTTTTCGTGTTTCCAGGTTTTAAATTATTAAGTTAGCATATAATATAGATATAGAACATGTGTTTAGTTGATTTTAAAAGTCAAGTTAGAAGGATTAACTTTTGTTTGCGAACAAGTTTAGAAGTAACTAAACTATGTTCTAGTGATTACAAGTTTAAACCTTCGAATAAGATAGCTTTATATGTATGAATCGAATGATGTTATGAACATCATTACTACCTTAAGTTGCTTGGATAAACCTATTGGAAAAGAGAAAAATGGATCTAGCTTCAACGGATCCTTGGATGGCTCGAAGTTCTTGAAGCAGAATCATGACACGAAAACAAGTTCAAGTAAGATCATCACTTGAAATAAGATTGTTATAGTTATAGAAATTGAACCAAAGTTTGAATATGATTATTACCTTGTATTAGAATGATAACCTACTGTAAGAAACAAAGATTTCTTGAGGTTGGATGATCACCTTACAAGATTGGAAGTGAGCTAGCAAACTTGAAAGTATTCTTGATTTTATGTAACTAGAACTTGTAGAATATATGAAGAACACTTAGAACTTGAAGATAGAACTTGAGAGAGATCAATTAGATGAAGAAAATTGAAGAATGAAAGTGTTTGTAGGTGTTTTTGGTCGTTGGTGTATGGATTAGATATAAAGGATATGTAATTTTGTTTTCATGCAAATAAGTCATGAATGATTACTCATATTTTTGTAATTTTATGAGATATTTCATGCTAGTTGCCAAATGATGGTTCCCACATGTGTTAGGTGACTCACATGGGCTGCTAAGAGCTGATCATTGGAGTGTATATACCAATAGTACATACATCTAAAAGCTGTGTATTGTACGAGTACGAATACGGGTGCATACGAGTAGAATTGTTGATGAAACTGAACGAGGATGTAATTGTAAGCATTTTTGTTAAGTAGAAGTATTTTGATAAGTGTATTGAAGTCTTTCAAAAGTATGTAAATACATATTAAAACACTACATGTATATACATTTTAACTGAGTCGTTAAGTCATCGTTAGTCGTTACATGTAAGTGTTGTTTTGAAACCTTTAGGTTAACGATCTTGTTAAATGTTGTTAACCCAATGTTTATAATATCAAATGAGATTTTAAATTATTATATTATCATGATATTATCATGTATGAATATCTCTTAATATGATATATATACATTAAATGTCTTTACAACCATAATCGTTACATATATGTCTCGTTTAAAAATCATTAAGTTAGTAGTCTTGTTTTTACGTTTGTAGTTCATTGTTAATATACTTAATGATATGTTTACTTATCATAGTATCATGTTAACTGTATATATATATCCATATATATATGTCATCATATAGTTTTTACAAGTTTTAACGTTCGTGAATCACCGGTCAACTTGGGTGGTCAATTGTCTATATGAAACATATTTCACTTAATCAAGTCTTAACAAGTTTGATTGCTTAACATGTTGGAAAAATTTAATCATGTAAATATCAATCTCAATTAATATATATATAAACATGGAAAAGTTCGGGTCACTACAGTTTCAACAGTAGATGATTGCTTAAGTGTGTTAGCCTGTTTCAGTTGAATTATTTTTTGTTTTAAGCTCTTAATCTCAAGACATAATTCCCCTGCAGAAACTAGCACTTCACCTTCCTTAAAATCATAAGTACATTCTTTCTTAGAAAGTGGAGGCAACTTATCAAATAAAGCAAGCATTTGTTCTAATGATTGACACTTAAGTTGCAAATCAACATTTTTTCTGTTCAACTATACCTAATATACGTTTCAAGTTTCGTACAACAGGTATGTTTGTGTAAATTCATTGAAAGGATCAATTGTTGTGTCAAAGTCTATCAAGTTTTCAATGGTTGGTTCATATCGAGGTTCTACCTTTACATCTAAATCAGGTTGACCTAGGGATTCTATCTCAAAGAAGACAGTTAGTTCATGTGCTAGGTCTTCAGAGAATACATTATCAGAACATGTAGGTAAGGCTGGTAGAATTGGTTTCACATCAAAAGTTGGTTCATCAAACACCTCATCTATGGCAATAATGTTAGAACTAGGTTTGTTAAACACTTCATTCTCAAGCATTAAAATATATTTCTCTAGCATGAGTGTTGGGATATACACCAGTCTACGTTTAGGCACATAATTTTCATGTTGCATATTCTTTTTAGTTTCAACAAGTTCCTTCAAGAAATTAGGATTTGATTTACCCATTTTAGCATTGATTTTTTCATACATTAAGCTAATTTGATGGTATTTCCTAGATTTGCGATTAACAATAATATCATCAAAATTAGCATCAGAAGCATGCACAAAATGAGATGGTAAACCAGCTTGAAAGTAATCAGAATGATATAATCCTGGAATCTTTTTGGAAGCATTATCTAAGATCTTAGGATCTTCATAACCCAACCCCCACTTTTCACCATGAATTGTTTTTGGTCTATTCATGAAAATCGTTTGTTTTGAAAGTTCCATATTCATGATAGCTTTGGATTGATCTGTTCGATAGAGTTTTTCCTCATATCGAGCAAGTTGTGCTTTCATTTGAAAAGACTCTTTTGACAATGAAGAGATTTCAGAGTTCTTTTCAATTATGGTGTTTTCCAATTGAATAATTTTCTTGTTTAGCTTTGAAAGTGTGGGTTCATGTAGAGTTTTCAAATCAGAAAGATCTTTTTCTAGAAATTGAACTTTTTCTGCAAGTCATTCCGATTTTAGACGATAATCTGTCCTTTCGACCTTAATCGGATGAATTGATTTTTTAAGATCTTCCAACTCAGTTTCCGTGGAGCTGAGTTGGACAGTCAATCTTTGTAATTCCGATTGTAATTTAGATGAAGATGGTTTGGTCTCAGAAAGTGTGATTTTATCTTTTAAAATCTTGTTTTCAGATTTTAAACCTTTGACTTCTTTTGATATTGAGACCAAATTCTTCATCATGTCGTTTTGCACTTTTATAAAATCAGGTGGAATTTCAGATGATTGTACCTCATCATCATCAGATGCTGAATCAGAATTCTCTATTGCTTCCTTAGCTTTGATGAGCTTAGTCACCTTGCAAATATTTGCATGTTCCACCTATGAATCTGAATCGTCAGTCCAGTTAAACCAAGTATTATCAACTGGTTTCAGCTCTCCCCCAGTTTCTACAATCTTAGCCATCAATATTTTCTTCTTGTAGTAAGCTGCATCCTTCTTCTTAGGCATCTTGCACTCATGAGAGAAATGACCAGCTTTGCCACAATTGAAGCAGATTGATTCATCCTTCTTGGAATCATCAGCACGTTGTTGTTGTTTTGAGTGATCAGCTTTCTTGTAGTACGAGGAAGACGATGAGTTCTTGCATTGATTGCTTGATTTGCCTTTGAACTTGTGTTTGTTCAAGGCTTTTGTGAACATGGCTGCCATTTTGACTAATTCAAGGTGAGAATCATCAACATCAGAAAGATTCAACTCTTTAGAATTAGTTAATTCTTCAACAAATACTTTCTTGGACAAACTTTTAGAAGTCGTAAATGATTTGCTCTTCTTTTTGGCAATGAGAGCAAGAGGATCACTTGGAGATGACTCTTTCCTTCCTTCTTGAAGTTTAGACACTTCAGGTTGGTAATGCATAAGAACTCCAACAAGCTCATGAATAGTCAACTTGTCAATCTCTTTGGTAGATCGAACAATGGTTCCATAAGGAAGCCAATCAACATTGAGCTTTTTGAGAAATTTCATGTTGACTTCAGCATTTACTTTTATGATCTTGCACCTTTTCAACTTATTGAGAACACCATTGAAACGACGGTAGGTATCCTTGAGTAGTTCATCAGGTTCCTGCCTGAAATCTTCATAATATCCCAGAGCCTTATTCAGTTTAGTAGCATCTGACATGTCATAACCTTCTTGCTGTCATTTGATCTCATCCAATATATCTTTTGCAGTGGTGTTGCTATCAACATTTTCAAACAACTCATACGGGATAGCTTGCATAACAATGTTCTTTGCCTCTATGTCACCCTGAGCTCTCTCACGTTTATTACCAGAAAGTTCATAGACTGGAATTGGCATACCAGTATCCGGATGATAATCTACAACTGGACCATCTCTCAGAGAAACCCATATGTACTTTTCTTTCTCACCCTTATAGTCTATGTACTGAGTGATTCGGTGAAGCCACTGAGTGTACTTGTCATCAAACAACACTGGAGGACGAGAATCTGATCCAATGATCAAAGTATCTTGAGTAGACATCTTGAAAATGAAGTAGATTCGGTAAAGATTCGGTATTACACAAATCTAGCATGAAAAATCACAACAATCTAAAAAAAATGTCTGATTCGTTATCTGATTCGGTACTGTAGCAGATTTGGTACATATTCTCTACTGTAGTAGATTCGGTAAACCAAATTCTATATCAAAAACTGATCAGAAATACAAGTAACACACCCAGATTCAGTATAGATTCGGTAACCACAAGAATTTTAGCCTGAGAACACTTAAAACCAATGAATTAAGTGATACCGAGATTCTGATTCGGTATCTGACTCGGTAGTCAGATTCTGTATGAATTTGAATTCAAACACAATTCAATTCCTTTGAATTAGATTCTGTAACATTGCTGCACAAGGAAACAAGTTAGTATCACATAAAATATCAAAGATACCGAATGTATAGGATACTGAATGTCAACTGTAGCAGTTGACAATACCGAGTCTAAGTATGAAAACTTAGAATTCAAACGAATCCTTTCTCGAATCACACCAATTAGCTGCGTATGACCAAACCAAATGTGATAGAATCATAAACACACCACAATCCGCAACACTGATTGAGAATTAATAGCTTTGAAGCAGATTCGGTATGGCAGTTACGATACCAAATGTAGATCAAATCTTCAACACTTGAAGAATTGATGAAATTAAACCGTCAGAAATGTGATTAAACACCTCACGATCACAACTAAAACCTCAAACCTTTACTAAACTACATAATCAAGCTGGAAATGATGAATACTGAGAATTTTAGCCACGAACTCTAAAAATCAACTTGATTCTTCATAATTGATGTTAAAAAGCTGTAATGATGATTGAAACTCTTTATAATCAACCTAATACACCTTTGCTGAACTTATCACAAGAATCTGAACGTCAGATTATCAGATTCGATTATACCGAATCTAATTCAATATACCGAGAGTGCTCAGATTCTGTAATCTTCAATCTCTGGATCGATCTAGTGATGTAATATCACTCCCTGGAAGCTCTAATACTAAATGATAGGTTAGATCATGTTGAAGTTAGAAGAAAAGACAAGTTAGAATGAGATTCGCTAAGTGTAAAGGAGACTCAGTATGAGAGAGAATCAATAAGATTTACATTCCACAGATTTTAGAACTCAGTTACAATGCAATGGCTATCTAATTAGGACTACTTAGGTTCCTTATATAGCCCTCTTCTAAGGAACCATCATTTAAGCTTATTTCACATTAACACTATACAACTTCGGGGTCCTAACACATTTTTGTACAAACTTTTTCTTGGGATCGAATGACATTTTCTTTTATTCCATTGGAGGACGAACATGGTTTCCCGGCCTTCGATAAAATTTCTTGAATGAGAGAACAATGAATGCAAGTTGTTCATCATCATTTAGAATATCGTCATCGTCATCATCGATGTCATATTCATCATGAATCTTAGCCTTTAGAGCGATTGACTTGTTCTTTTCTCTCTTGGTCTTTTTTACTTCATCATCTTTGTCTAGTATGACCTCATGTTCTTTGAGATTTCCAATGAGTTCATCTAGAGTCAACTTTTCCGCATTCTTTGATTCGTCAATAGCCGTCACTTTTAGTCTCCATCTTGATGGTAGAGCTCTCAAGAACTTTCGAACATATTGCTTATTCGTATAGATTGTACCCAGAGCTTTTAAACTTGAACAAATATTGTTAAATCTCGTATAAGCACTATCTATTTTCTCATAATCTTCAATAGAAAATTGTTCATATTTCTTTATAAGCAATTCTACTTTATTTTCTATGACTTGCGGGTTTCCAAGATGAGTAACCATGATACTATCCCAAATTTCTTTAGCACTACCCATCATAAAAACTCTCTCTTATTCTTTCCTAGGCAAAGCATTAAAAATGGTCATTTTTGCTTCATAGTTTTTGCCTACTTCTACTTTATATTCCTTAGTCCACTCTTCCTCGGGTATAAAGATTTTAGTCTTTTTATCATCACTAAGCTTAAACGGAACATGATCACCTTTAGTAATTATGTTCCAATAGTCTATGTCTTTGGAGCGGACATACGTTTCAAATCGATGCTTCCATTAACAAAATCCTTCACTCTCAAGAAGTGGAGGTCTTTACATGGAGCATCCCTCACTATAGTTCAAGTTCTCAAATTTTTGTTCCATGATCTTAAACTCTTGGATTTGCAAAAATTAGCCTTAATTTTAAATTAGTAATTTTTGACAAAATGTTTAGAGTAACCGCTCTGATACCAATTGTAAGTAACTAGAGGGGGAGTGAATAGTTACTTAGTCGATTTTTCAAAATTTTCTTTGCGTTTTGTTAAACTTGAACTTGATATAGTGTGACTTGAAATGTTTGTTCTCTAATAATACTAGCAATATAAATATATGTAAAATTATAATCAAAAGATAATGGAAGAGAGAACAAACACAATGATTTATAGTGGTTCGGGATGATGTTAACTAATCTTCCTTAATCCAGTCCTCAATTCTACGAATTGAGATTTTTCTTCACTATGATACTCCAAACTCGGTGGAGTGTCCGGATACAACACTAGTACTTCGATAAGCCACAACTTGTGAACTCTTACGTCCCTTTGAAGACTTCACAAACACCTATAGCTCTTACCACAAGATCCTAATGAACTATCCTAGTGAAAACACAACTATCCTCTAGATCCCTTTAAGAAGATAGTTTACAAGTAAACTTACAACTTTAAGCTTACAAGTACTCTTGCTAGAATCACTCCAAAAGATTACAATTTAATTATAAGAATGATATCAGTAAGTATGAGAAAATATGAGTGCAAGAGGTGGTCTTCAAATGCTTCAAGGCTTGACTTTTATAGGAAAGAGAAATCTGCCTGGAAGCTACACGGCTCGCTGCACGGTCAACCGTGGTTCGACCGTGTACCTCTGACATCTGATTCATATGGCCGTTTTTGTCCTTTGAAAATTGTCATTTTTCCTTATTGAATAGCTGCAACTAAAGGCCAATTATCTCTGAAATCATCCCTATTACCCCTTTTGTTTTGGACATAAGCATGGAGGTTGACATGTCCATAAAAGAAGAAAGTCTTCAAGCTTTGACCATTTGTCATTGATTACTTAAAGAGGCAATTGCAGAATTTTGTCTCTTGACAAACCATTATCTTTCAAACAATTCATTAACCTTTCTTAATTTCTTGTCATCTTGCTAATGGGAGTATATTGCCCTTTGGAACATTGTTACAACTCAAATAAACTAGTTTGAGTCTAGTTTGAGCATAATGATTCTTGTTACAATTTGACTAGACTTGAACTAATTACATTTTCATACAAATAATGATACATAGAACTAATGGGAGAGCAACTCTTTAATTGGGACATTAATGACCATTATTAGTATGTTTAAATGACACTATGTATTAGGATAAAGAGATATAACACTTGAGTGTTTTAGTCTAAATCAAGCTTAAAATGTCATTAAAATGTCATTAGGTGTGATTAATAAAAATTAACATCTTTTGGTTCAAAACTCTTTTGAGATCAAAAAGGGCAACTATTATAAGTATGTTTATAAAGGTTTTGCAAATTATGGATGCCTCAAAGTGGTCTAACTTAAAGTGGATGATTTTGGTAACAGAGAAAACTGCAGTCGAGTTGCGGTCGTCCGTGAGGTTAGCCGTAGATTGACAGTTTTAGAAAAACTTGAATTCGTTGGTACAGGACATACACGATCAGTTTCACGGTCAACCGTAGTGCAGCCGCGTAACATTTTTACCAAGATAATTACTTATGTATTGGTCTTTTGCTAGAGATAGTTTAGGCTTATGAACCCATGTCGTCCTACATATGACTAATCACTTATCTCTTGTGTGTCATCATCAAAACAAAGTGATTAACCTTTGAATATTATGATTAGAATCTTAACCAACAAATTGATCTTTATAGAAGGATCAAATTGCATAGGGACAATGTCATAATGAAAATGAACTAAGAAACCTTCCTTGATTTTCATGTCAATGTCTTTTACTTTATTTGCCATATCGCTCATCATTATAATGTGCTCACGTACACAAATAACCCGCCATACTTGTAGTCAACATTATGAGAATCTAAGTGCTTTCATGGATTTTTTAAATCCATTTAAATTGTTACATTACGAAGTTTAGGTATTCCTTTGCATTCTCGAAATCATGAGTTGCTCCTCAAATGACAAAGGATATGGAGTTCATAATGATCATGAGAGACATACGGTTAGATCACTCCCACTTTTTATAAGCACGTTTCCGATCTGATGTACTAGCATCAGTAAGCGCAACAGGATGATCAGTATGAAGCGCATGATCGAATCCATTACTCCAAAACTAAGTTTCACTTGATCTCTTCATGTTGAGAAGTTAGTACCATTTAAAGGTTCAATGCCAAATAAGTAACCCATATTAGCATTAGGTAGATGGTAACATAGGTTGAAACATAAATGTATGCTCAAATAAAGCTAATAAAGAATTAATGGAATTTAAATAAGTCACACATATTCGTAAAACATAAAACCTATTATGAACAATAAAATAATAGGCATATTAGATGTTGTGCTCAATTGTCAACCTCACGTTGGTTTAGTTGACAATTGAATCATTATACATCTTTAACAAAAACTAAGCATGCATACATATCACATATCACCGTTAGGCGGAAATGTAATATATATGTTAATCATGTTTATTATATATTTCATTGTTCAAGTTATCATACAATTAGCCGTTGGGTTCATTGAGTGACAACTTAAATCGTTATGTAGAATTATTTATACTTGTACATTAATTTAGACAACCATCCGTTGGAGTGGTTATCTAAGTTAACATAAAAATTATCATTAAGTGTGTTCTATCACAATTAAAATTAAGAAAGTGATATTTCTTATTTGAAATTGCTTACTTACTTGCTGGATATTTACTAGGTGGATATTTTGTTAAGAATGAATGCAATGATCATTCTTTCAGGGTAGTTACTACAATTTCAAATAAATAAGATTCATGAAATGAATTACGGAGTAAATCCTTCCACTAATAAATTCACATTAGATGTCAGTTCATGAATTCATAAATTATGACCAATTAAAAAACGTTTGTACTAGATTCAATGTTTTCATTTCAACCATTTTTGGTTAACAACCATAATATTCTTCTATGGCACCGTACCGTTTATGAACATATACACTTCACATATGTTTATTTGTGAATATGTGATGCAAGTAAGTGATCTGTTGTATCATCACTCCTTAATTTCTTTAATAGTCAATCACGGTTTCACATATTCGTTCGATGCCATATGATTTGATCACAATAGTGTTGGTTAAATTAATGATTGAATGTAATGCACATTATCAACCGACCCTATTATGATTAAATATAATGTACAGCCGTCACTTTCATTCGAAAAGCAAGATGTACTCAACAGATTCCGGTACAATATTATTTACACACGAAATTCATTATATGTATTACATGCATATAAACATCAAAGTGATTAAATGATTTATATATGATGCATACGTACATACATACAAATCAGAGGGATTTATTATATATATATATATATATATATATATATATATATATATATATATATATATATATATATATATATATATATATATATATATATATATATATATATATATATATATATATATATGACCCCATTATTGTTTTTGAATAATAAGTTTATTATCATCCAAAACATGTCATGTCATTTTAACCCCTCTAATTCATGTGTCGTTTCTAACCATTAATGAATTATGTGCCATATTAGAAGAATAATGACATAGTGTAGGATGGAATTAATATTAATAACCATTAGTTACAGATGACTTGAATTACATATTTAAATAAATGCAACATATTGAATGGTCAGTGAATTCGTGCAACATATTGTACAGTGCATATTTGATGTGATTTAATGATCACACAATCACTAAATTTTCATCCGTAATAAGTTTAAATGTTTCTTATATGTGTATTGTGATCTTAAGATGTAATTCAAACATTGCTCTTGATACCACATGTTGAATTAATACATCATCATAATAATGATCAATCTTAATCTCATGCAATCACATAACAAGAACATGAAAGGAGACTTACTTGATTGTAGAACCGGCACGATCTTGAGAATGAATAATGAAGACTCGTTAGGGATTGTCGATTCCAATATTGATGTTCTTAATCAAATGGAGGGATTTCTCTCAAGTTATTGGTGTTCTTGAGAGAATACATAATGAACAACATATTGAGAAAATGACCACATCCATTCATTTATAGTTAAGGTGGTTATGGCGGTTACTTCCATCAAATAACCACCAAAGTTAGTTAAAGTTAGTTATGTCATTAGCCATACATAAGGAAATGGTAGAGGCATGTTACGTGGCAGAATCAATAACAATTGGGGACATGGTCTCTCTGCCTCATCCACTTATTCTGGCCCGTTTCCTCCTTGGGCCCAATATGATACATGGGCTTATACACATCTGGAAATATCGAAAGCTAAAAGATCAATGAAAAATTTGATTTTTGTATACATCTGGAAATATCGAGCATTTACTTATGAATGGGTCAATGTAGGTAATGTTCTATCTCTAATGGAACAATTAAATAAATGAAAATATTAAAATAAAAAAAAAGTTAATAAGCAAGGGCCAAACGGTTTCAAGTTCACCCAAAGTGAGTTATTCTCAAGTAAGCCTCTCAAGTCATTTTATCATATACATTAGGCAATTACTGAAATAAACATGGTTGAAACATTTAAACTAGCACCAAAAGTTATGAATATTGACCCATTACCAAATCTGCCCAACTTCTATTTTCCACCTATATTTACAGTTGATTATTGTAGGTACACTGAAGTTTGATGCCTGTGAATTAACCTGCAGAACAACTAGCTATATCCGCGGACATAATTTTTCTTGTTAGACGTTATCCATGTTTGTATACTTACTTAGTATAGTGCCATGCATAAGTGAGAGTCTATAGAAATTATGCGCAAGATACAAGATTTAACTATATGGTCAAATTTATTTGAGACTTCGAAATCACACATATATATACATCTAGACGTCAAATGAAATATATATAAATATATATAAATATATATATATATAGTGTGTATATATTACTTAGGTAATGAAGTAATTAAAATACTTCGAATTAATTAAATAATTAAATGATTAATTAATTTATTAATTAACATTAAATTCTAAACTTGATTTTTATATAAAAGGCAATTATTATTATTTGGTAATCAAGTTCAAAAAAAGATGAAAACGATTTTAAATAATCATGGCATCCTACATGGGTTGCAACTTAAGCTCGCTTCCGTTTAGTTACTTAGGTATTCCCATTGGCTGCAAGATGAAAAAGTAAAAAGATTGGGATTTCGTGATTGAAAAGTTCAAAATGAGATTGACGGATTGGAAAGTCAAATCCATGTCATTCGAAGGACTTATTACTCTCATTAAATCGGTTCTTAGTAGCCTCATGTTATATGCATTCTCCCCATTCCGCTCTCCTTCAAGTGTCATCAATGTGCTAGAAGGTTTAAGACGTAAGTTTTTTTTTGGGTGGGTCGAGTGAAAACTCAAAAATGTCTTGGGTCAAATGGAAATAAATTTTAAATAATTACGAAAAGGGCGGGCTTAATATTGGGTCTCTCAAAGCTAAAACTTAGCTTTATTAGGAAAATGGTGGTGGCGCTTTTGTTTAAAAAAGGATAGTTTTTGGGTTAAAGCCATCAAAAGTATTCATGGCCGGGATAGAGGTCTTCTTTCTTTCGAGTCTAATAACATCATAAGCAATACTAGTGTAAATTGGAAGGACATTATTTCGATTGATTCCGAGCTTTCTAAACTTGGGATCCAGTTTGGCAACTCTTTTTATAAGCTAGTTAACAATGGTGATAATACCCTTTTCTGGAAGGACGCTTGGCTTGGGGATCAACCTCTTTGCTCCCTCTTCAACAGATTATACAGGTTAGAATCTAATAAAGATGCACTTGTCAAAGATAGGGTCGTTCTTTCTAGCTCTAGCAGATTATGTGTATGGTCTTGGGAGTGACATCCAATGGGAAGGTCCTTATCTTATCTGCAGCAAATGAAAACTGATATTGCTAGCTTTAATTTCCGGATAGACGACAAAGATAGCTGGAAATGGTCTCTTAGAAACAATGCTATTTTTTCGTCTTCTTCCCTTGCAGGTCTGATCAATGATAAAATGCTAATAAATTTCATCTCTGTCTCGGCTACTTAAAGAAACAACCTTGTACCGCAAAAAGTCGAAGTTTTTATTTGCAGAGCCGAAAGAAATCGACTACCAGTCGAAACCGAATTTGATAAAAGAGATATAGACCTCGACTCGACAAAATGCCTGGTGTGTGACAATGATATCAAAACGTTGGAACATACATTACTACATTGCTTGTTCGCAAAGGATTAATGGCAGCGTTTCCCTCGATGGTGGGCTTTTCCAATCCAGAATCCAATAACACTTCCTGATATTCTTAATGGTAACATATCCGGGGCAAATTAATCCTCTAGGGAGAAGATTCGGCAGGCGTGCGTTTGGGTATGTGCCTACAAAATTTGGCAAAACAGAAACAACACTATATTTCGCAAGTCAAGCTTGTCAACCCCCGTTGCGCTACAGGAAACACAAATTGCAAGTTTTGAACGTATCCAATTGTTCAAATATTTCCAATATGGACTGATAATGCTAAAAACGAACATATATTTCATAGCATTATTCCTCAAGAAAGACAAGCTTTTAGTTGCAATTGTTCTATTTACAAGTGATATTCGTTTAAATAATAAAAGGTGAAGACAAAAGACAGATTCGACGAATTAAAGACGCAAACGACCAAAAAGCTCAAAAGAACAAAAGACAATCAAAAAGGTTCCAATTATTGATAAGAAACGTCTCGAAATTACAAGAGTACAAGATTCAAAACGCAAAGTACAAGATATTAAATTGTATGCAAGGACGTTCAAAAATCCAGAACCGGGACCAGAGTCAACTCTTAACGCTCGACGCAACGGACTAAAAATTACAAGTTAACTATGTATATAAATATAATATAATATATAATTAATTATATTAATTATATATATATTATATATATATATTATAAACCGTCGGCAGAGAAAGACTCCAAGGGTGTGAGCTGTAAATACATTCTCCGCGACTCGCGGAGTTTGAAGAGGTTTTCACCGCGAGTCGCGGAGCCCCAAAAATCAACTCTGGCTATAAAGCAAACCGAATTCTGATCATTTTTCATATTCTATTTCTCTCTTCTCTCATATATACGATATATATATATATATATAATTTATATTTATATTTTAATTTTAATTATAATTCTAATAATAAGGGTATGTTAGCGAATATTGTAAGGGTGTAAGTCGAAATTCTGTCCGTGTAACGCTACGCTATTTTTAATCATTGTAAGTTATGTTCAACCTTTTTACATTAATGTCTCGTAGCTAAGTTATTATTATGCTTATTTAATCCGAAGTAATCATGATGTTGGGCTAATTACTAAAATTGGGTAATTGGGCTTTGTACCATAATTGGGGTTTGGACAAAAGAACGACACTTGTGGAAATTAGACTATGGGCTATTAATGGGCTTTATATTTGTTTAACTAAATGAAAGTTTGTTAATGTTAATGTAAAGATTTACAATTGGGCGTCCCTATAAATTACCATATACACTCGATCGGACACGATGGGCGGGGTATTTATATGTACGAATAATCGTTCATTTAACCGGACACGAGAATGGATTAATAGCCACTAGAATAATTAAAACAGGGGTGAAATTACATTCAAGGGTAATTGGTGTAATTGTTAACAAAGTAGTAAAACCTTGGATTACACGCAGTCGATAACCTGGTGTATTCATTAAACAAAGTATTAAAACCTTGTTACAATTCGAATCCCCAATTAGTTGGAATATTTAACTTCGGGTATAATAATAATTTGACGAGGACACTCGCACTTTATATTTATGACTGATGGACTGTTATGGACAAAAACCAGACGGACAGATTAAATAATCCAGGACAAAGGACAATTAACCCATGGGCATAAAACTAAAATCAACACGTCAAACATCATGATTACGGAAGTTTAAATAAGCATAATTCTTTTATTTCATATTTAATTTCCTTCATTTTATATTTAATTGCACTTCTAATTATCGCACTTTTATTTATTGTTATTTAATCGCACTTTTAATTATCGTACTTTTTAATTATCGCAATTTTATCGCACTTTTATTATTCGCAATTTCATTATCGTTATTTACTTTACGCTTTAAATTAAGTCTTTTATTTATTTAATATTTTACATTAGGTTTTAACTGCGACTAAAGTCTTAAAATCGACAAACCGGTCATTAAACGGTAAAAACCCCCCTTTATAATAATAATATTACTTATATATATATTTGTATTTTTATAAAAGTAAACTAATATAGCGTTGAGCTTTGTTTAAAAATTTCCCTGTGGAACGAACCGGACTTACTAAAAACTACACTACTGTACGATTAGGTACCCTGTCTACACGTGTTGTAGCAAGGTTTAAGTATATCCACTCGATAAATAAATTAATAACTTGTGTAAAAATGTATCGTATTTAATAGTTTTTCCTAGTAAAATATAAGCTATTTTATATACACCTCGCATAACATCAAGTATTTTTGGCGCCGCTGCCGGGGACACTCTTAAATGCCGGAAGCGCAACGCTAATATAAAAAAAAAAAAAAAAAAAAAAATTTAGTTTACTTCTATTAAAAATTCGTTTTTGTAAAAATACGTGTTAATTATTCAAAAATATAAAAAGAAAAACAAAAATATAAGTATTTTTTTTAAATATTTAAGTTTTATAAGTTTCTTTATTCTTATTTTAATTTATAAAAATATAAGTTTTATTAAATATCTTTTATATATAGAAAAAAACAGAAAACAGAAAATAATAAAAAAAAATAAAGAAAAAACGCGTCGAATATTTAAATCTGTCAACTGAATTTCTAAACCCCGCGACTCGCGGGGTTTGAAGCATTAAATACCGCGACTCGCGGAGCTTCTCTGACACGCGGACAGAAACCCTAATCCTGCATTAATTACGATTATTAATTATTTATTATTATTATTTAACCCTAATTATTATTATTATTATTATTAGTTTTATTTTTACTTTTACTTTTTATTTAATTTATGTATTTAGTATTAATTAGTTTTATTAAATTGTAAAATTAGTAGTTTTATTAAATAAAAAAATTAATATAAAAATAATATTTTTATAAAAATTGTACTTTTTACAACTTTTTGTATATTTTTATATTTTGTCCCTTTTTAATCGTTGTAGCGTAATATTTGTATTTTTAGCTCATATTTAATTTTAAACTTAGTTTTTGCCATAGTCATTTTTACTCCTAGATTTTTAGGCTTTGCCGTAGAATTCCTTAAGTGCTTTTTCTTTAGACTAAGATTTAGGTACTTTAAAATTTTGCGACGCCTTTTTAAGTTTTAGTTCCTTTTTAAGTTATTTCCATTTGGGATTTAGTTTTTCCTGTAAGCTTTAATATTTTTAGACCCTTTACTATGTATCAATTATCATTCCAATTAGTAATTTCAATTTGCGATTATAATTTTAAGTTAGTTGTAGTAATAAGATTAGGTTAGTTAAGTATTTTTAAGTTTTTATAAGTTTCTTTTATTTTTCCGTCACCTTTTATTTTTCAACCATTTTTTTTTCTTTTTCGACCTTTTTCGACGAACTCTTTTTCTTTCTTATTTCTCGCTATTCTAGTTTTAGGACATAGATTTTTATTCTACTTCTTATCTAAACTTTCTTAAAATTACGAAAATTTATTTTAAGTGGTTAAATTAATAGACATCAAAATTTTCTGGTTCGTAGTAATAGTTGGATTTGTACGTGGACCGGGTTATTGGAGCCAAACAGTCCTCAATTATATTGAGACCAAACGAATCCTGCCCCTCTGCTGCATCTTTTGGCTATTCGAAACGTGGGCAAAATCAGAAAAGTCTATTGATTGGATAACTTATTATAATTTTTCTTTCCTTTTAAAAACTAATAGGATATTCAGTGAATGCACCGAGCAAGACGTTCACCACCTTTTGTACGTTCACCACCTGTAACTAGATCAAGACATTTAGCAAATATAACCGCCGTTGATTTTTCTTTAGAATCGTCATCCAGTAGACCAAGTACTTCAGTTTAAATTTCCGATAATCCATTTTTTGAACCCGACCTCACAATTGAGAATCCGGAGAATATTCAGGAACGGTTCATAGATCCTGAACCATTAAACTTTCCTCCGGAACCACCAATCATTCAAACAGAGATTGTTGAGGAACGAACCATTAAATCAGAATCATCCAGTGATACCGATTCAACAAATTCAATTATGGAGAATCTGGAACCTTTAAGTATGGAAGACCGAATGAGAGCTAAACGCACTGGCCAAGGTCACGCAATTACTCATCCAGACATTAATGCGCCAGATTATGAAATCAAAGGATAAATTCTACACATGGTGACTAATCAATGCCAATTTAGTGGTGCGCCGAAGGAAGATCCAAATGAACATCTACGTACCTTTAATAGGATCTGCACACTATTTAAAATACGAGAAGTAGAGGATGAACAGATATATCTCATGTTATTTCCCTGGACTTTAAAGGGAGAAGCCAAAGATTGGTTGGAATCGTTACCTGAAGGGGCGATTGATACATGGGATGTTTTAGTTGACAAATTTCTTAAACAATTCTTTCCTTCATCTAAAGCCGTAAGACTTCAAGCAGAAATTGTTACGTTCACACAGAAACCAAATGAAACTCTATATGAGGCGTGGACAAGATATGGAAAGTTGTTAAGAGGATGTCCGCAACATGGTCTAGACACCTGTCAAATAGTACAAATATTCTACCAAGGATGTGACATCACTACAAGAAAAGACATAGATATAGCAGCTGGTGGTTCTATTATGAAGAAAACCGAAACTGATGCTTACAAAATTATTGATAACACTGCTTCCCACTCACATGAGTGGCACCAAGAAAAAGATATCATTAGATCATCCAAAGCAGCTAGAGCCGATTCTAGCCATGACTTAGATTCCATTTCCGCAAAGATAGATGCTGTGGAGAGACGAATGGAAAAGATGACTAAGGATATTCACTCAATACGAATTAGTTGTGAGCAGTGTGGAGGACCAGATTTGACAAAAGATTGTCTCAGTATTGAATTAACAATGGAACAAAGAGAGAATATTTCATACATAAACTAAAGGCCTGGAAATAATTATCAGAATAATTATCAACCGCCAAGACCGATTTACAATCAAAACCAGAATTATAACCGAAATATTCCATACAACAACCAACAAGGTCCTAGCAATCAACAAGTATCCAATAATACTTACAACCAGCAAAGACCGAATTTTCAAAACAAACCACCACAACAAACCGATGATAAAAAACCGAATTTAGAAGATATGATGACGAAGCTAGTTGAAACTCAAACACAGTTTTTCACATCTCAGAAACAAACCAATGAACAAAATGCTCAAGTATTTAGAAATCAACAAGCTTCTATTCAAAATCTGGAACAAGAAGTAAGTAACCTAGCAAGGTTAATAGGTGAAAGAAAACCGGGAAGTCTACCTAGTGATACAAATGCTAACCCCCGGAATGAAACAGCTAAAGCCATTACCACGAGAAGTGGTATTACACTTAAACCACCTGAAATACCTGTAAATTCTGATGAAACTATTCCTACTCCACAAGAACCACAACCTGACCAAGATAAGAAAAAAGAACCGGTAGTTGAAAAGGTTAATGAAGATAACACAGTTAAGGATAAACCTTATGTTAAACCATATCAACCACCACTTCCTTACCCGAGTAAAATGAAGAAAGAGAAACTTGAAGCCGAGCAATCCAAATTCTTGGATATGTTTAAACAGATAAATGTAAATCTTCCTTTCATTGATGTGATTTCAGGAATGCCTAGATATGCTAAATTCTTGAAAGATCTAATCTCAAATAGAAAGAAAATGGAAGAACTCTCGGCTGTTACTATGAATGCTAATTGTTCAGCAGTGCTGTTGAATAAGATACCAGAAAAACTATCTGATCCAGGAAGTTTCACAATTCCATGTTTTCTGGGTAGTCTTAGTTCAATAGAAGCATTGGCAGACTTAGGTGCTAGTATAAATTTAATGCCGTATTCACTATACGCTAAACTAGACCTTGGAGAATTGAAACCAACAAGAATAAGTATACAACTAGCCGATAGATCAATAAAATATCCTAGAGGGATAATGGAGAACATGCTAGTTAAAGTTGGTACTTTAGTATTTCCAGTAGATTTTGTTGTTTTGGACATGGAAGAAGATTCTCAAGTTCCTCTCATATTAGGAAGACCATTCTTAAACACGGCTAAAGCAATGATAGACGTGTTCGGTAAGAAACTGACCCTAAGTATAGAGGATGAGAGTGTTACCTTTTCATTTGATAGAGCAATGCAACAACCACAATCTGCAGATGATACATGTTATTATATTCAAACTATAGATGCACATGCAGAATTATTAGAAGAATTTCCAGAATTACAAGGAACAGGAGAATGTTCTTTAGGAGAAGGTAATGAACCAATTGATGAAGCTGAAATGTTAGCTACACTTATAGCTAATGGATATGAACCAACAACAGAAGAAATTCAAATGCTAAAAGAAGAAGACAGATATCGATATAAATCATCGATAGAAGAACCTCCGAAATTAGAGTTAAAGCCACTTCCAAACCATTTGGAATACGCTTATTTACATGGTGAATCTGAATTACCTGTAATAATATCGTCTTCTCTTACTGAAAATGAGAAATCACAACTCATTTCTGTGTTGAAAGCTCATAAACCAGCCATTGCATGGAAGATTCATGATATTAAAGGAATAAGTCCTTCGTATTGCACACATAAAATCCTTATGGAAGAAGGTCATAAAACGTATGTGCAACGCCAACGAAGACTAAATCCTAATATGCAAGATGTAGTTAAGAAAGAGATTATTAAACTGCTAGATGCAGGTTTGATATATCTAATTTCTGATAGTCCATGGGTAAGCCCAGTTCAATGCGTACCTAAGAAGGGTGGCATGACTGTCATTACAAATGAGAAAAATGAGCTTATTCCTACTAGGACTGTAACAGGATGGCGTGTATGTATTGATTATAGAAAATTAAATGACGCCACCAGAAAAGATCACTTTCCCTTACCTTTCATAGATCAAATGTTGGAAAGATTAGCCGGAAATAGTTACTATTGTTTTCTAGATGGATTTTCCGGATATTTTCAAATTCCAATAGCACCCGAGGACCAAGAGAAAACCACATTCACGTGCCCTTATGGTACTTTTGCTTACAAACGCATGCCATTTGGACTTTGCAACGCCCCTGCAACCTTTCAAAGGTGTATGATGGCGATTTTTCACGACATGATAGAAGAATGCATGGAAGTATTCATGGATGACTTTTCAGTCTTCGGTGATACATTTAAATCATGTCTAGTTAATCTGGAACGAATGTTAATTAGATGCGAAAAATCAAATCTAGTACTTAATTGGGAGAAATGCCATTTCATGGTTAAAGAAGGCATCGTTCTTGGACATAAAATTTCAAAAGAAGGAATTGAAGTGGATAGAGCTAAAGTAGATGTAATTGCTAAACTTCCACATCCAACCAATGTTAGAGGAGTTAGGAGTTTTCTAGGGCATGCCGGTTTTTACCGACGTTTCATAAAAGATTTTTCTAAAATTGCCACTCCTATGAATAAACTCCTAGAAAAGGATGCTCCATTCATCTTTTCAGATGAGTGTATCAAATCTTTTAATATTCTTAAAGAGAAACTCACTAATGCACCGATCATGATAACACCAAATTGGAATCTACCATTTGAACTAATGTGCGATGCAAGTGATTTTTCAATGGGAGCCGTTTTAGGACAAAGGATTGAAAAACGATTTCAACCTATATATTATGCTAGTAAGACATTACAAGGAGCACAAACGAACTATACAACTACTGAAAAAGAACTCCTTGCTATTGTCTTTGCTTTTGACAAATTTCGATCATATCTCGTTCTAGCAAAAACGGTGGTCTATACCGACCATTCTGCTCTTAGATACCTATTTTCAAAACAAGATGCTAAACCAAGATTAATCCGTTGGATCTTACTCTTACAAGAGTTTGATATTGAAATCCGAGATAAAAGAGGAGCAGAAAATCTCGCCGCTGATCATCTTTCTCGTCTTGAAAATCCTGAGTTAGAAGTTCTAAATGAATCGGCCATACAAGACAACTTTCCTGATGAATATCTATTGAAGATAGATTATAAAGAAATCCCATGGTTTGCAGACTATGCAAACTACTTAGTTTGTGGATTCCTTGAAAAAGGATTATCGTACCAAAGACGAAAGAAATTCTTCAGTGATATAAAACACTATTTCTGGAAAGATCCACATCTGTTTAAAAGTTGTCCCGATGGAATAATACGCCGATGTGTATTTGGAGATGAAGCTAGTAAAATTTTAAACCATTGTCACACAGGACCAACAGGAGGGCATTATGGGCCTCAACTAACAGCAAGAAAAGTTTATGAAGCTGGATTCTATTGGCCTACAATTTACAAAGACGCACACCTTCTTTGCAAATCCTGTGATGCATGTCAAAGGGCCGGAAAAATAAGTCAACGTGATGAAATGCCACAAAATGTCATCCAAGTATGTGAAGTATTTGACATTTGGGGTATTGACTTTATGGGTCCATTTCCAAAATCTAATAATAATCTATATATACTCGTAGCCATTGATTATGTATCTAAATGGGCGGAAGCACAAGCTCTCCCAACTAACGATGCACGAGTTGTAGTCAACTTTTTAAAACGTCTTTTTGCAAGGTTTGGAACACCGAAAGCTTTAATAAGTGATCGGGGTACTCATTTCTGTAATAATCAACTTGAGAAAGTTCTCAAACGTTATGGAGTAACTCATAAAATCTCAACCGCTTATCATCCACAAACAAGTGGACAAGTTGAAAATACGAACCGAGCATTAAAGAGAATTCTAGAGAAAACCGTAGGATCAAATCCGAAGGAATGGTCCATTAAATTGGAGGATGCACTCTGGGCTTTTAGAACAGCCTACAAAACTCCAATTGGAACCACACCTTTTAGACTTGTTTATGGAAAAGCATGTCATCTTCCAGTAGAAATTGAACACAAAGCATTTTGGGCTTTGAAGACATGTAATCTTGATTTACATGAAGCCGGACGTCTACGATTAAGTCAACTAAATGAATTAGAAGAATTAAGACATGAAGCATACGAAAATTCGTTAATCTATAAAGAAAGAACGAAGAAATGGCATGATAAAAGAATCAGAAGTTCAAAAGAATTTAAAGAAGGAGACAAAGTTCTTCTTTTCAATTCACGATTCAAGCTATTTCCTGGAAAATTGAAATCAAGATGGTCTGGACCATTCATAGTCAAAAGAGTTTTCCCATACGGAACGATAGAATTGATAAATTCAAATGGGATTGAATTTAAAGTTAATGGTCACAGAGTTAAACATTACATACATGGTCCGATGGAAGTCGACAACGAAGTTAATCACAATTTCGACACCACAGCTAACTAAGTGTGGGGAGAATCAAGTCTTTAAAGGATAATATATATTTCTGTTAGAGTTAGATTGTCTGTTTTCATGTAAATCTCGAAAATGGAACCCGAATGGTCTTTCCCTAGCAGACCCTAAAGAACTAGTCTTCTCCCCCCATTCTGAATTTTTATTTTTTTAGGTTTTTACAAAATGAAGACTGCCTGTGAACTAAACCATGGTCTAATGCTACACGCTTTGATCACTAAACGTAATAATGACATACTCCCGAGTGAAATAGTATCAGTAATCAGAGAAAGAATGGACGGAGTTAGAAAAGAATCCAGATGCGAAGATAATAAGTTACAATTTGGTAAAGGAAAATCAAAATCCGCAGCGAAAAGAAGAGCACGACACCTAGAAAGATGTCACAAATGCGGAAAATGGTCACATGGAGGTAAATGTTCAAATAATCAAACCTATTCAAATACCGAATTTGTTACTTTATGCAGAGACGGACCGTTCATATGTTTAGAAGAAAAGACACTGAATGCTCGAGGTTACGCCTATGTAGCCATGGAAAACCAATTAAACCGACTATCTTATGAATGGGATAGATCATATAACTAAGAAATCTATTTCACAGGTATGTCTGTACAGTTTTTATTTTTTTATTTTTTTTTTTTAACCTTTTGATAATAAACGCTAATTTGTTCGCTAAAAAGTATTAAATTGGTATTAAATAAAATTAGGTTTGGCGACCGAAATTATTGATATCATTAAAAAAAAAAATTTATTACATCACTGCGAAATTTAACGTTTATTCTTAAGGTATAAATATCTTTAATCAATCAACCCAAAATATTTCAAAAATTCGTCATGAGTTAAATTAGGTCTTGGAACCGAAATTACTTTACCGAAAAGAGGGGCGCATATTTTTGATAATATTTGATTGATTAAAGTGGGATAAAAAGCCAAAAAGATTTTTAATTTTATTTTTACCATGTTTTTAAAATTAATATTTAAATCTTAAATTAATATTGTAAATTTTGTAAAAACAATATATTTAAAATTGAAAATATTTGAAAAATTAATATAAGTTTGATATGAATTTATGAATTTTTAAATTAAGTTTGGTGTAAATTTTTAAAATATAAATTCTTAATTTTATGCATTTTAAATTCTAAGTTTGGTGTGAATTTTTAATAATAATTTTGAATTTTATATTTAAGTTGTGTGAATTTAAAAACAAAAATTTACTTTATCTCATTAAGTTAAGAATATGATTTTTAAAATTCGTCGTAAGTTGAAGACTAGGTCTTTGAACCGAAATTGCTTTACCCGAGGGAGGGACGAGAACTTTTATTATCATTATTTTTAATCTTATTGAATTAGAGTATGCCAAAAACATTGAAAAAACCCAAAAATCTTAGCTTTTAAAACAATCGCTACAAAAAGACAAATTTTAAAATTTTGTCGAAGGACGGACTAGGACATCGATCCGAAACGACCTCGTCCTAAATAACAAGGGAAACAAAATTTTAAAATTAATTTCTTAATTGTTTTCAAAAGTTAATGATTATAAAAAAAAAAAAAAAAAAAAAACAAACTCCGCGAGTCGCGGAGTTTGAAGTGTATTTTGCCGCGACTCGCGGAGGGACCGAAAATCAGAAAAAAAAATAAAAAGAGCTGAACGATCAGTGCACCACACAACCCCAAAACAGAAAAATAGCTGCGAAAAACCCACGAAAAACCACCCAAAAACACCGCAAAAATCCCAATTTTTAACCGTTAATCACCAAATTTTTTGCTAAAATCATGTTGAGAAGGATGCTATCTAAGAATTACTCAAGAAAAACGAATGAAAGGGGTGAATCTTCATCCCAAGCCCGCAATGCTCCTGCTGAGAATTTGGAACAACAGGAGGTGGATAACTACTACAAGCAGGATATACCTCATCCAGTCATGACCTTTTCCGATATGCACTTGGAAGAGTTGCACCCGAACCTGAGATTTGACAGACTTTGGATAGATTATCCAAAATATCAACGGGGATTGCATACTCTTCATTCTAAGGTTGTTGAGGTACCGAGGGTCATAGATTTTAATTATTGATACATTTAATATTTTTGTTAATATTGTAATCATTTTTATAATTATCTAACTTTTATTCTTAGATTTTAATAATTTTTTTTGAATGTGGGGTAATATACCAAACTTCAAAAATATGTATATATGTTTGCAGTTTATCTTATGTACACAACAGGGTAAAACAATGCATTTTCAAAGACTGGCATTAAGTTCAGCAAAAGCAACTAATTTTGACGACAAGATGCAAAATATATGTGAAATAACAACAAGACGGAATGAACAAATGATGTGCACCATTTATCATTCAGCAAACAAACGCCAATATATTTGGAAACTTTGGTAAAAATTTAATCATTTTCACACAAATCACCCTCAATAATTTAAATTATTCCTGATTTCTTGCAAATGAGGGCATTGCAAGATCTTAAGTGTGGGAAGAGGTTAAATTCTTTCGGATTTTAAAAATTTTTACTTTATACATTTGGTTACCATTAAAAATACTAGTAAAGCAGTAGTTGTATTAGAATCTAGTGCTCTCTGATAAAAAAAGAACAGCCCTAGTCTTATATACTGGCTACCCAATTCTAGTAAAATTTTTCAAAATTTTCAATTAAATGAACTCAAAATCATGTTTATACATATTTATGAACGATAAAACTAGGTTTTAACACCGAAATATTGTTACCTCGGAAAGGACATAAATTGAGAAACAAACTAAAATGTTAAAATTCATTTAAAATGGAATAGAGGACGATAAAAAGGAAAATAAAAGCCAAGTGTGGGAAAATTTACCAAGTTATCTTAACATATGTCACATATATCTGTAACAAATAACCGAAAATACTTTTGCTTTGGACTAAACTAAACTGTTTTACCCGATGAAAGAAAATAAGAGATGGATCTACACGATGAATCAATTCCATCATTAAAAGGAAGTAAAGTCTTCCGAAAAAGACACGCGCTTCTTGATTTAGGTCATGAAGTTGTCGTCCAGACCAGCTGTAGGTTGACGAAAAATCTAGAAAAGTCATCACTAAAATCAGCAGGAAATCCACGGACCTCAGCATTAAACAGGGTCGCCAAGTGGTCAGATTTATCCTAACCATGAGAAGGATTTATCTCGTACAATGTGGGGGGCACCATGCAAATTAGCTGGATAAGACTAATGAATCAGATCCCCAGAAAGGATAATCTCCTTAAAGATTAAAAATCAGCTTTTAAGACTGATATTACTCAATCCTAGAGATTGACCTTAAAGATTGAGAATTCAAACTCATGGAATTCAATGATATCTAAACTCGAGCTTGAACGAGAAAATATTTTGATCAAAATTACAAACCGATTTGTTTTCTGAAAACCCTATTTTCAATGCATTCATTACCATTGAACGTAAAATCCTAGGAATTCACCTGGAATTCATTAGGTCACCTGAACTAAAACGGGTGTCAGCCGTAAGAACGGTGGTTGCATAGTGGTCAAAGACAGGACCTTGTGCCAGACCGAAAAATTATAAGGGTGAGCTTTACTATTGCTCCTACCAAGGATAGTAATTGCGTCCGACACGTTATAGACCATAATCAAAAGCATGTCACGGGACATTGCCTTAACAGTTGCTTGTTCAACGCTTTCCTTTACAACCGGACGGTAGTTTGCCGAAAGGTAATATACGGGACAAGTAAACTGGACGTGTTGCTTTCCAAATACAAGGTTAGCAAGTGGGTGACACAAAACCGCAAGTTTTGAGCTAAAATTTTCAAATCTGAAACCCACCAAACCCACAAAAATATTTTGCAAACACCGGTAAAGGGTTATCCCGGAAAACTTATCTAGGGTAAAAACTAGATTTAATTTTCAAAAGATCAAATGTTTTCATAAAGATCCAATTTCCTTAATGGATCTAAATTTTAATAGTCATGTGGGACTGTAAACCATATCGTTACTACCATTGTTTATATCGCCGTATAGAAATCACTGATGTACAAAGTGTGAAGAATAAAGAAGTGATTCTAGTATTTCAAGACAATATTGCTTGAGGACAAGCAACGCTCAAGTGTGGGAATATTTGATAATGCTAAAAACGAACATATATTTCATAGCATTATTCCTCAAGAAAGACAAGCTTTTAGTTGCAATTGTTCTATTTACAAGTGATATTCGTTTAAATAATAAAAGGTGAAGACAAAAGATAGATTCGACGAATTAAAGACGCAAACGACCAAAAAGCTCAAAAGAACAAAAGACAATCAAAAAGGTTCCAATTATTGATAAGAAACGTCTCGAAATTACAAGAGTACAAGATTCAAAACGCAAAGTACAAGATATTAAATTGTACGCAAGGACGTTCGAAAATCCGGAACCGGGACCAGAGTCAACTCTTAACGCTCGACGCAACGGACTAAAAATTACAAGTTAACTATGTATATAAATATAATATAATATATAATTAATTATATTAATTATATATATATATATATATTATATATATATATTATAAACCGTCGGCAGAGAAAGACTCCAAGGGTTTGAGCTGTAAATACATTCTCCGCGACTCGCGGAGTTTGAAGAGGTTTTCACCGCGAGTCGCGGAGCCCCAAAAATCAACTCTGGCTATAAAGCAAACCGAATTCTGATCATTTTTCATATTCTATTTCTCTCTTCTCTCATATATACGATATATATATATATATAATTTATATTTTAATTTTAATTTTAATTATAATTCTAATAATAAGGGTATGTTAGCGAATATTGTAAGGGTGTAAGTCGAAATTCTGTCCGTGTAACGCTATGCTATTTTTAATCATTGTAAGTTATGTTCAACCTTTTTACATTAATGTCTCGTAGCTAAGTTATTATTATGCTTATTTAATCCGAAGTAATCATGATGTTGGGCTAATTACTAAAATTGGGTAATTGGGCTTTGTACCATAATTGGGGTTTGGACAAAAGAACGACACTTGTGGAAATTAGACTATGGGCTATTAATGGGCTTTATATTTGTTTAACTAAATGAAAGTTTGTTAATGTTAATATAAAGATTTACAATTGGGCGTCCCTATAAATTACCATATACACTCGATCGGACACGATGGGCGGGGTATTTATATGTACGAATAATCGTTCATTTAACCGGACACGGGAATGGATTAATAGCCACTAGAATAATTAAAATAGGGGTGAAATTACATTCAAGGGTAATTGGTGTAATTGTTAACAAAGTAGTAAAACCTTGGATTACACGCAGTCGATAACCTGGTGTATTCATTAAACAAAGTATTAAAACCTTGTTACAATTCGAATCCCCAATTAGTTGGAATATTTAACTTCGGGTATAATAATAATTTGACGAGGACACTCGCACTTTATATTTATGACTGATGGACTGTTATGGACAAAAACCAGACGGACAGATTAAATAATCCAGGACAAAGGACAATTAACCCATGGGCATAAAACTAAAATCAACACGTCAAACATCATGATTACGGAAGTTTAAATAAGCATAATTCTTTTATTTCATATTTAATTTCCTTCATTTTATATTTAATTGCACTTCTAATTATCGCACTTTTATTTATTGTTATTTAATCGCACTTTTAATTATCGTACTTTTTAATTATCGCAATTTTATCGCACTTTTATTATTCGCAATTTCATTATCGTTATTTACTTTACGCTTTAAATTAAGTCTTTTATTTATTTAATATTTTACATTAGGTTTTAACTGCGACTAAAGTCTTAAAATCGACAAACCGGTCATTAAACGGTAAAAACCCCCCTTTATAATAATAATATTACTTATATATATATTTGTATTTTTATAAAAGTAAACTAATATAGCGTTGAGCTTTGTTTAAAAATTTCCCTGTGGAACGAACCGGACTTACTAAAAACTACACTAC